>NC_072020.1:4413100-5038100 GCF_027791375.1 Indicator indicator
CTGTTTCTAGATACCTTTATGGGAAGTTCCTCCCCAGCCTTCCTATAGAATCCCTTCAGATACTGGAAGGCAGCTCCAAGGTTCACCTGGAGTCTTCTCTTCTCCAGGCTGAACAACCCCAGCTCCTATCCTCATAGCAGAGGTGCTCCAGCCCTTGCCTCATCTTTGTGGGCCTCCTCTGGACTTGCTCCAGCAGCTCTGTGTCCTTCTTGTGATAGGGACACCAGAACTGGACACAACATTGGGAAGTGGGGTCTCATCAGAGCCATGGTAAAGGGGCAGAGTCCCCTCTTTCTCTCTAACACAATATATGTGGTTATCATATAACTGTAGTTATAGTTATGCATCTGTCTATGTAACTCATAAGGCAGGCTGTTAAAATGCTCTGAATTGGTAATTCTCTATATCTGTGCTGTGCTTAGAAACATGGGGGAAAAAAACAACAAACCCCACCAGATATTACCAGAATAATCAGTGTGGTGTTAATGCAGGACTTCCTCATTGAGTCATTTTGAAGAGGCTCCTAAACCATTTGTTTTCAGCAGTTCCTTAATTAATCCTCTTGTGTAATGAATGGCAACAGAGCCTCCAGCCCCCCCTACAAAGAGCCTGCAATTGTGGTGCTGTGTTCAAGCTCTATAGCTCTACAACTTGAGCAGTTAAACCAGAGTGAGACAAGTATAATATAGAATGGTCCAGACCTGCAAGTAATGCTGCAGACATTTTAGAGGCATGGATGAGCCAAAGGAAGATGAATGGCATCTGGCAGCAGGACAGATACTCCTCTGCACAGGCACAGCCATCTTTAGGCTTCTTGTTATTTGTTACTGTGAGGGAGACAAAGAGTGGAGTAGAACCCCCTGTGAGGAGTGTAATGTGGTAACCATTTGCAAACATGATAATGTGCCTCCTGAATTGAAAGGCACTTGACAGAGAGAGCTTGACATTTTCATTAGAGGAGCTGTCAGGAATAATCTGGGAGAAGAGGCTTATTGGAAAGTGCCTACTTACCTTTGGTGATCTAACCACCTGTAGTAGTGGGGTCAAGTAATTTTTAATGATACAGCCTGTAATCATCTATCAATTACTACTTGTAATTACAGCTGAGCTGCTGAGATGTATAGAGAGCTTCCTGGGGACAGAACAAGCGACTCCAGCTCTGCACTATGGCCACAGAGACAGCACTTCACTTTCTCTCAAAACCCTTCCCTGGATGAACTGGCTGTGGAGACACCCCAGGTGCTGGGTTTTCTGATGTACAGCTACTCTACTTGGGCCTTCCACATGTCTGGCTAGCTAGCTACACTATCAGTCTGGAGCCAGGCTTTCTTGATGGATGAAGTTTAACCAAGCCCAGTGCTGGGTTCTGCACTTGGGTCACAGCAGCTCCATGCAACACTGCAAGCTTGGGGCAGAGTAGCTGGAAAGTTGCCTGGCAGAAAAGGACCTGGGGTTGCTGGCTGATAGCCATCTGAACATGAGCCAGCAGTGTGCCCAGGTGGCCAAGAAGGCCAACAGCATCCTGGCTTGGATTGGCACTAGTCTGGTCAGCAGGCCCAGCTGCAGTTCTCCCTTGATTTCATACAAGAAGTTTGCTGTGATCCCTGAAGGCCACTGGGTCTTGCTGCTTCTTGGCAGCTCTGCTTTTCTGTGGATGGAGAAGCTTCAGAGGCATTCTCTGTTAACAGCACAGCAAGAGCTTTACTGAGCCTGCAGGCTGCTCCTGCAGGAGCCCAACTGTTTATAAAGAGCAAGTAAATCAAACCCCAGGGTACTTCACACCAAAGGAAAGCACCTCTTTTTTTTTTTTTTACCCATTTCTCTATGTGTAAGACTCCTCAGTCTAAACCAAAGATGCATAGAATGGTCCTGCAAATCAAATCAATGTAATTCAGGGAATGAAATGAATCTGTCAGGCCCTGGCTTTGTTTGTTACTTACCATCCCTGTAGTTTCTTTTCATCTTCAATTTTTGCTCCCCTTCGTTATTTGCTATAAAGAGTTTTATTTAGAAATGGAAAGAGGATTTTATGCCTTTGTTATTTAATGATGGACTTTTATCCCTGGGGAAAAAATGGGCAAGAAGGATTCTGATGGCAGAACGAAGTGCATTAAGGATTAACGTCCTAAACGTGGCTGAGAGCTGATGACCTGATCTGCATAACTCTGGGTTTAATAACAGTGACTTCTTTCCTGCTCCATGACTAAGTTTTGGGTTGTTTTCAAATTTAATTGCTTGTGTATTCATTTTCACCATTCCGGAGCCAGCATCCCTGCAAGATCTAATTTAAGGACTCTCTTTCCTCTTTGGAAAATAAGAGACTATTTCACAAAAAGCAGGGAAAAAAAATCAAGAACAATGGCATCTTGGAAATAACATCCATTATTATTTGTCTTAGGAGGGAGTCTTGTCTTTACAGTGGATTTGCCTGGAAGCACTTTTTGGACTGTCCCAGGCAGCACAAAAGGCCAGAAGGGCACCCTGGCATTGCTCAGATTTACCTCAGGGGACCTGAGGTCTGAGGAGGGCCAATGTGATTGGGCTGGGAAAAGGGAATTTTATTTGGCTCCACCTCCTCAGTGGCTGGTCCTAGCACAACTTAAGGCCATTTCCTCTTGTCCTATCCTACTTTGGAGTAGCTGATGCTTTTCTTGTGCTTATGATTATTTTTACATCTACATACCAAAGAGGCATTTAAAAATCTGTCTGTGCCTACAGGAAGACACTTTGCTGGCAATATTGGGAAATACTTCAGATAATGTTGGACACAGAGAAAGAGAACAGGAACACAATAGGAAAGGAAACCTGTAATGCAAACAGATTCCTCAAAAATACCCTCAGTGATGCTGGGCAAAGGAAAACTGAGGGGTTTTATCAAAAAAATATAGTTTGGTTTAAAGATTATTGCAATACCTGAAGGGATCCTACAGGAGGGCTGGTGAGGGACTTTTCCTAAGGGTGTCTAGCAATAGGAAATGGGGGAATGGTTTGAAGCTGAGGGAGAGCAGTGTCCTTTCCAAGTTGAGCCATTCTAGGATTCTATGATACAAAAATGTCACAAAAATACCTGCAGATACAGATATTATTAATACCTTACTTTAGTGCCTGAGAATTGTATGAACATTTCGGTTTTCATATTAAAAAGAGAAGCCCCTTGAGGTCAGGAAAAGAACATAAACCTCCCTTTCTCTGTCCACAAAAAAAGAAAAGGGGAAACAATACAAATAAAAGACAATATTTACTCCTTTTCTTTTACAGATCTCATAACCTGTCAGTCCCTTTTTTCTTTTTCTTTTTTTTTTTTTTAAATCTCTGCACATACAAAACTCAAGGTTGCAAACCTGGTTCTTGACAGCAGAGATTTTGTTGTTTACTTTATGTCATCTCTGCAGCTTTTAGCAAGAAACCCAGGAAACAAAGAACTCAAAGTAAGCATAGTTCTGCTAAAGGTAACAATCCATAGCAAAGTGAAAGGGGAGCTGAGACTTAGAGACACAGAACAGAAAAGTACATTCTTTGAAGCACCTTGCTAAGAAACTTCATTTAAGAAACTAAAACTTCACTTTTTCTAGTTAATCTGACCTCTGGAAGGAAGGTAAAGTAAAGCTTTCTTCAGACATGAAGTTGACATCAATTGGAGGCAGGAGGGTTGAGTTCCCTTCTTGCAGCTTTCTTTCCTGTGTGCCAGGTAGTTTTAGAGGCTTCATTTAAGAAACCAAAATCTTAAATTGCCTTCCTGTGCCACGCTTTGGACACAAGAAAGGAGAGGCATCCTTTCACAAGGATCACTTTTGTATTACTGCTTCTCAGGTTAGCAAGCAAGGATATGACAGGAGCCAAACTGGTCACTGGCTTATAGAGCAGGTGTGAGCAGGGTCCCAGAGGAGCCTGAGTGAGTGCTCCTACTGAAGAGTTACACAGCTGTATAATGATGAGGCTCTGAAAGCAAGGCCCTCAGCATGCCACCAATGTGTGGGTCCCTGTGCATGGACCTGGAAAAAAGTGCCAAGAGTTCATTGACTCCAATTTTACCTTGGCAGGCTGGAAGTGGCAGGCCTGGAGAAATGATGCAGCTGCTGCTGTAGCTTCAAGGTGTGCCTCTGTGCCCAGGGAAATCTGTGTTCCACTTTGTGGGCCTGGAGTTAGCATACAATGCCTGAGGAAACAAAACCAGAAATAGTTATCAGAGCAAGCAGGTTAATCTGGGAGCAGCTTCTCCAGGCACAAAGCAAGGGCATGAGCACAGCAGGGAAGCGTGAGGCTATGACAGCAGCCACAGAGAAGGATCTAGAAGAATATGAAAGCCAGGCTCCAAGTGATGTAGCAAAGAAAAAGAAAAGAAGCCAAAACCCAAAGAGCAGTGAATCTGTAGCAAATGGGCATGAGCAAAGGGATGAACCTGCCATTGTTATTTCTGGAGGTCACCATTACTTCTGGGTGTTATGCTGGTTTTTGCTCCAAGGCTGTACTTCATGGGCAGCAGCTCAGTGCTTTTCTGGCTGCATGAAGCGTGCACAATCTCGTGAAGCAGAGCTGCACCCTGAGCTCATGTCAGTGCTGCTTCCTGCAGAGGGGCTTGGACTAGCTGACCTTCAGAGGTCCCTTCCAACCCAGGCCACTCCATGATTCTATGATTCTGTTGTGCTGTCAGCCTGCAGTCCAGCAGAGTTTTGGTGAAAATCACATTTTCAATCTAACAAGGGGCCAAAAGCCCAGTGCCTTCATCTGCCCTTGTCACTTAGATGAGCTCTTACATAAGCAGGGGTTAAAGCAGTGCTCTCAGACAAATTACCTGTATGGTCTTACTGGATACTCCTGGCTCAGAGTAATTACTGTGTGCCCCACATCCCCATCCCCATAGCTGCAGTCTCTCTAGCTGCGTTTGCCGCTCGGCTGCATTCCTCCTGCCCCATCCTTTGTAACAAAAGGGAAATGGAATTTGGAGCAATCGACCTTTGTGGTTCACCACCTGCAGCACTTGCAATTTCCAGCTTTTCAAGGCTACAGTGGCAACAGGAGAAGCTCATCAGGGCATGGTAATGAGGCAACTGCTTCAAACCAAGGGTACCAATACCGGCTACATAACTGTGGAAAGAGCATCAGAGGAACGGGGAGGCTGCTCCATCTGAAATGAACTCAAGGCTAAATACCATCCCCTTGCAATTGCTTATGAAGTTACATAACTGGGAGTGGATGTGGGACAGGTGAAGGCTACATACTCAGAAATGTTGCTCTGCTGGGTCTAGTTTGCAGGCAAACGTTCAGGGAGCACATCTTAGCAGTGCCACCTGCTCCTCAGAGAGACCTGCCAACAGAGCAAGGAGTGAAACCAGCTCCACAACTCTCCAGTTTTGCTGCTTCTCCTTAGTGCTTCAGAAGCACATTACTTGCATTTATGATGGAGCCTCCTCCCTTTTCTCTAACATCTCTAGATGTGTAAGAAGTATTAGGAGAGCTTTGTCAAGCCATAAATTTCCAACTGGTGAGACAAGGCCTACATTTCACTTGAAAGAGATGAGCTAATCGTTACAGCCACAGAGAAAGAAGCAAGACCATTCTACCCTACTTCTAGGCACACAAGAACATTCCTGACAGAAGTGAGGTGAAACTTAAACCCTTACAAATTTGTAACGGATTTAAAACCCAAACAGGGAAACTGGGGGGGGAGGGAAATGGTAGTTTTGCAGTTTCAAGTTCTAGGCACCTTTTGAAGCACTCTACAGTTCAAGATGAAAACTTTCAGATTTGGAATAAAGCAGCAATTTTACCACTTTAGTAATGATGCAATAAAACATTCAAAGGTGTTGAATCTCATTGGGCTGTTTAAAAATCCAGTGGGAATTTTGATTTCAGCTGATTCCTCCTTATAGTAGGTTTTGTTACTATATATTGTCCCTTCCAAATTACATGTCCTCAAAACCTTCCTCAGCTGTGCTTACAGCCTCCAAACAGAATTCACAAGTGTCTGATTTTCAAAGGAAGCAACATTAAACCCCAAGTTGTGCATAACTCTTCTAAAATGTAAACATTTGTTCAAATTCACCTGAAAATTTGCTTTCAGGTAAGGAAGGGGAATATTCAGTTTCAGTGAAGCAGACACAAGATGCTGATTTTTATGCTCTGCAATAAAATTTGACTTTCCCTGGTTTCTGCCTGAGAGTATGAGATGGATCCTAACAAGCTTCAAAGCTGATGGTGCAGCTGGAGACTAAACTGTGCTCCTGCTCTGGCTAATCTGAAAGGAAGCTTCTCAGAATGGACCTCTCAGTTATCAGCTCCAGATGCTGTGCCTCTCCTCTTTACTGAATGAGGATGGACTCCTTTATTTACTTTTTTTTAAATCAGTCAGCATTATGCAAATATTTCCTTATCTTCCAAAACCTTGAACACTGGAGAGATTAGGTTTTGCCTCTTAGGGAAAAAAAAAAAAAAATCCTCTCTCTCACTCCTCTTTCCTCTTCTCTTGCTCTTTCTCTCTTTATACCATGTAATGTACCAGCAGATTGAGGGAGATTCTCCTCCCCCACTACTCTGCCCTAGTGAGGCCCCAACTGGAATATTGCATCCAGGTCTGGGCTCCCCAGTTCAAGAGGGACAGAGATCTACTTGAGAGAGTCCAACAGAGGGCTACAAGGATGGTTGAGGGACTGGAGCTGGCATGACTGCAGTTTGAATAACAGCAGCAGGTTCAACTCACATCCATCACACCATCATTGCATCCCTGCACAGAAGTGCTGAGGATCTGCTGCACTGCATCTTCACAGATCTCAGCAGCTCTAAGCTAATTTATACCAGCTACAACTTCTATCATCTCTGGCAGATGATAAACTTCCTCCTTAAATTTAACAACAAATACATCCTTAAGACATAAAACCGCAGTGATGTTTGGCATGGAGTAAATATCATTCTTCTGACGGTCTACTAAGAGGAAAGAGCAGGAGATCAGGAGAGTTTCTCTCAGTCACACCAAAAACGAAGGCAAAGTCAGCAGTGACGTCCCCCTGCAGCCTGTGCACACAGCCATGCCGACACTTACGCAGGCACTGGGCAGAAGGACTTCACATGAGCTGTGCGTATGAAAGCTCTACAGACTTGCAGCTCTGCTTGCAGGATCTGCTACACTGCACCTTCACAGATCTCAGCAGCTCTAAGCTAATTTATATCAGTTACAAATTCTATCATCTCTGGCAGACCATAAACCTCCTCCTTACATTTAACAACAAATATATCCTTAAGACATGAAACTGCAGTGACATTTGGCATGGAATAACTATCGTTCTTCTGACACACAGGCACTGGGCAGAAGGACTTCACATGAGCTGTGCGTATGAAAGCTCTACAGACTTGCAGCTCTGCTTGCAGGATCTGCTACACTGCACCTTCACAGATCTCAGCAGCTCTAAGCTAATTTATATCAGTTACAAATTCTATCATCTCTGGCAGACCATAAACCTCCTCCTTACATTTAACAACAAATACATCCTTAAGACATAAAACTGCAGTGACATTTGGCATGGAATAACTATCGTTCTTCTGACACACAGGCACTGGGCAGAAGGACTTCACATGAGCTGTGTGTATGAAAGCTCTACAGACTTGCAGCTGGCTGCATGGATATGCCTGGCAGCATTTGCCAAGGTTTCATCTCAGCCAAGTACGGAAAGAATATCACATATTTGGTGTCTGTGATACAGGGTGGCACCTGTGACGGTAAATGCGTTTCAAGCTGTGACTGCAGACGCAACAGCCTCCTGCAGGGCTTATGTCTAAAGGCATTAAAAAAATGGATCAAGGCTCTGTGAGCCTCACCTCTTATAAATCACTCTTGCCCTGCAGGTTATTTAACTCAGGGCTGCCCTCTGCAATTAGTGGTCAGAGAGGACAGAGTAAGAAGTGATGTCTTTAGGAGAGCAGCGCTTGCAGCACACACAGGCTCGTGTGTAAATTGATTCCCACAAGTCTTCTGATTCACTACGCACTACATTGTTTGTAAACAAGGCAAGCTGGGAAAAGAGAACCTCTAACACATCCCTGGCTACTTCTGACCATGAAGTAGTGACAATAATGTACTTGGTACTATATCACAGAATGCCAGGGGTGGGAAGGGACCTTGAAAGATCAACCAGTCCAGAGCAGGATCACCTAGAGCAGACCACACAGGAAGGCATCCAGGCAGGTCCTCCAGAGAGGGAGACTCCACAACCCCCCTGGGCAGCCTGTTCCAGTGTTCCATGATCTGATGATGATGATAAATACTTAAGCATGTATGTTGTTGTTCCATACCACCCAACCAAATTAAAGCAATTTACAGCAAATGAAGTTTTCTGCACTATCGGTAAGTAACAGCACTGCCAAGGTTGTATTGTACCATTTAGTAAGTGAACAACTCTCAGAGCATCTGCATGACTAACTTTCACATGAAGCTACAAAACCTCCTTGCCATTTCCTTTGTGCTTCCCCAGGAAACGTGTCATCTTGGATAGAAGAGAACAATATCTTCCTGGATGCCAGAAAACGAGCAAGGTACTAGCAATGAAGATGCAAAAGGATTCCTTGATGTAGTTTGTGAAGGTTCTAAGACCAACAGAAGAGTTTTGCCTGAGATTTGTGGGGAGAGGCCTTGCGTTCTCTGATTTGACAAGGGATGGCTCTTACTTGTTTTGAACCATCCTAGTTCTCATGTCTGCATGTGCTCAGGGCAATGATCATGGCTCCTACAGGCCATCTGCTTTTAAGGAGGCCCTTTCAAAACTTCCCCCTGCAACCACACAGGTTCTTCAAAGCAGATCCACAGCAGATGAAGGTAGGTAAGAGCAGGGAAGCCCTGTTCAAACAGGCCTGGCTCACATATGACAATGAACTGCTGTCACATTTTTGCTGACAACCAGCCAGAGACACTAGGCACCAGCAAATGGCACCATGACTGCCACTGGCACAAGCATGGCTCTGGGCAGGCCACCAGCAGCCTCTGCTTCCTGGGCCCCCTCCAGACAGGCATTAGCTGCCATCTGCCTCCAAGCAAGACTCAGATGTTGCCACCAGCTTTGCTACCACAGTGTCACAGTACATTAAAGGTTGGAAAGGACCTCCACAGATCATCAAGTCCAAGCCCCCTGACAAAGCAGGACCACCTAGGGCAGGCTGTAACAGGAATGCATCCAGGTGGGTTTTGAAAGTCTTCAGAGAAGGAGACTCCACCACCTCTCTGGGCAAGCCTATTCTATGGTTGAAAAGAAGAAGGCTCTTCATCATCTTTCCCCCAAAATGAGGAATATGAGTTCAGAGAGAGAAAGAAGCAGAGGTGTCCATAGGCAGCACTGGCTGTGCTTTCCAGAGCTTAGGAAATCAAGCCAAAGTTCTTACATAACAGAGCCAGCATGAATCCACCCCTTGAGAATGCAGCAGCACTGCAGATGTCAAGAGGCTGCAGCAGAATGGACTCATGATCCTCTTTAGGTTTTATAGTCCTGACACTTCTGACCGTGGGCAGGCAGCACTCAGACTGCAGTGCCATACAAAAAGCAGGAATGCTGATCCCTGGCACTGTGCCTGCACCCACGCTCTGCAGGCCATGCTCCAAGTGCCTTGCTCAGGATGAGGTCTGTACACAGGCAAACACATTCTCACTCTCTACTCACTCAAATATTCTGAAAACAGCAGAGCATTGACCTCAGTGTCACTGCCATGAAAGGAGGGGAAGTTTCTTGATTGGCAGCCACCCTGACTGGCAAACCACCTACAGCCACAGCCCCTGGAAAGCCCAGGTGTCCTACAGGACATTCACCACTCTGGTCCATACACATTCTGCTCTTTCTCATTCCAGACTATGGGTTTCAGTATCCAGAGAATGTATTTCCTGCTATCTTTCTAGCAGGCAGTGTAGGAGATAATGGCCATCTCCTTCTGGAACTCTTCCTTGGTCACTTCTTGGCCAGTGTGAGATCACAGGATGTTAGGGGTTGGAAGGGACTTCTGGAGATCACCAAGTCCAACCCCCCTGCCAGAGCAGGACCAGAGAATCCAGCACAGGTCACACAGGAACACATCAAAATGGGTCTTGAAAGTCTCCAGAGAAGGAGACTCCACAACCTCTCTGGGCAGCCTGTTCCAGTGCTCTGTGACCCATACTGAATGCATACCCAGTATCTTATACTGGTTTTTATGGCATGCAGTCACATCCCTCTCCTGACTCTTCAGGTTGTCAAAGGCTACAGAACACGCTGTTAGGAACACAGCCTAGCAAGAGTGTAAGGAGCAAGAAAGACAACTGAAGTGAGGTTTGGGGAGAAAGAAGCAGCACAAAGGCAAGGTGAGGAGAAAGACACCTTGCAAAAAGAAGCTCCAACAGGTGTCTGCTGTTGGTGATCTAACAGGGCAAAAGAGGGAGTCAGTCCTAACAAGGACCTCTTCAGGATAAAAAACTGAGGGGCTGTAGAAAATCCCAGCGTTGGTGACTAAGATTCATTCATCTTTGGGGAGAGGGAGAAAAGGAGGAAATAATGAAACAGAGAAAGAGAAAAATAAACCAACAGAGAGGCAGTGTGAAGACAACTGAGTTTGCCTTCTGCAGTGTGTGGATCAGCAATGGCAAAGCCTATGCTGTGCTGGCATCAGAACAGCATCCAAACAGTTTGGAAGTATTTGTAGCAGTTGTATTCCTGAGGGAGAGGCAGGTTGGGAAGAGCTGAAAGGAGCAAGTGAAAATAATTTCTCTGGTTGATTCACTCATCTTTTCCTGAGTACAATGTGAGCTCAACTAACACAGCCCCCCCTGCAAACGACTCACTTGCCAGTTGTCTGCTCTGCAGTGCCTCTAACTGAGAGACAGCTGAATGCAGAGGCAACCAGGCACATGGCTGTAGTAGTATCCTGTCTCTTCTTGTCACACATGTACTGAATTTCCTTAGATCTTTTTCTCACAAGAACTTTCAACCTGTGAAAATATTTCCTACCATGAGGCTGGCACCACAGTCCCCCAGGTGTCCACCCAGCTTGTGTGCCTGCTCTGATCACCAGGTGTTTATCAGCAACCTCGAGCTCGGTGATTTTCCACTATTTAATGCTTCCAACACCAGGTAGGTTGGGAGCTTCCTAGGACAGGAGATTGTGCAGCCAACACCTCTCACAGAATCACAGACTGTTAGAGGTTGGAAAGGACCTCAAGAGATCATCCAGCCCAAATCCCCTGTCAAAGCAGGATCACTTAGGGTAGTCTGCACAGGAATGCATCCAGGTGTGTTTGGAAAGGCTCCAGAGAAGGAGACTCCACACCCGCCCTGGGCAGCCTGCTCCAGGGCTCTGTCACCCTCACTATAAGATGAAGTTTCTCCTTGTGTTGAGGTGAAATCTTCTATGTTCAAGTTTGAATCCATTGTTCCTTGTCTTATTATTGTGCACCACCAAAAAGAGCCTGGCCCCCTCCACTTGACACCCACCCCTCAGCTATTGATAGACATTGATCAGATCCCCTCTCAGCCTTCTCTTCTCCAGACTAAACAGCCCCAGGGCTCTCAGTCTCTCTTCACAGGGGAGATGCTCAAGTCCCCTAAATCATTCCTGTCCAAAGCAGAGTGGGAAACCACCTTCCCTGCTTCTTGGGAAAGTGCTGGTAGGTACATCACCTGGTAGGGGTGATGTAAAAAGCAGGTATCTAAGCCAGGATACATCTTCTCCTAGTGATTTTCTAGGGGAGAGAGCCTTAAACATTGCAATTTAAATCTGCCTTCTTAGCCAGGTCTCTGCTGATGACATATTACTATGCCTCTAAATAAAGGGGGGGTGATTTTTTCAACCAGATTGGTTTTTCCTGTTTGGGACAGTTTTATTATGCTATATTACTGTTACATTCCTTGGCAAATATGACTGCCCTGACAAGTCATACATACTGTAAAGAGCTTTGGGGGCTTTAATATATAAGCTCTATATACTGCTGGTGTTCCTAAGGGAATAAATCTGGTGAGTACTAGGCATACATGTTGAGTAAGTTACTCAATTAGGGCTATCAATACTGTGCAGTCACAAATCCAATTTATTAAATACAGGTCATTTCCCCTTGTTGCTTGACCTACAACAGTCATGCAGTTGTCTGGACTCTACTCTCTTGCGCTTATCAGCACAGTATCTCATTTCAAATGCTGTACACATTGCTGTAACATTATTTTCTAATTTCTGACCCTGAGCTGAGATCTCATCTAAGCTCACACCTCCACACCAGGCTCTGAGAGCATCTCTCTTTCTTTCCCAAGCTGCAAGTGGAGCCCAGTGCAATGGGGATGATGCAGTCTATTGTCTAATGCAGCAGCTCACTAACCTCATTGTGCTAATGACACTGCTCATCAAACTGCTAATTCCAGAGTGGACAAAGGATCATTATTTATAATTGAGTGGTGTATCTTGCTTACAGCTGAACAGAAAAAGATACCTCAAGATGCTTTAAAGAATGTGTGTCTCACAAGTTTTGAAGCCAGTGCTGCAGAATGATGCATCATCCCTCCTTCCTTTGGGAGATAATTCAGCTCTCAGGTCTGAGGGGTTGGAGCATTCTTCTGATTTGCTCTGACACAAGCATGAAGAAAGCATTAAAAATGGCATAAAGATGAGGAAGGGGGAGATATGCTGAGACTAGCAGGTAGTGTGTTCAGGAGCATACATCTGGATTCCTCCAGGACACTATCCTACACAAATTGGTCCAAAAATGAAGGGAAGGACCTGAAAATATCAAGTTACACAGAATGCTGATTTTGTGTACAAGTAAATGCCCTGCCTTGTCTCTTTCTTCTGAAGTCCTGGTCCTCAAATGTCACAGCAGTTCATGACAGAGACAATCTCTTTTCTGAGAAGATATTGCTATAGATATGACTGGAGAAAAAAAAAGCAAGCCAGCTTGAAAAAGTGAAGGCCTTTCTTCAGCTCTGAGGTAGAATTTTCTGGATGCAATGCTAAATAGGAGCGGAGGAGGCTTTTTGTGAGTTTGGGTGTGTCAGACTAGTTGAGTGAAGAGGTGGAGCTAAGGGGAAGGTGGCAATAAGTTTGTTATACTCCATAGAAGGGAGAGAGGCCAGAGGAGAAAAAGAAGGAAGTGAATGAACACTTAGTTGTGAAGTATGAAATTGTGCAGACATTCACAGCACAGGGAAATGCAGCATGGCATGACGTGAGCAACACTACTAAGTCTAAGGGACTGACCATATAAAAGAGATTATAAAATGAAACTTCAAGCATCCTGCTATGGTCTAAGGCTACCTATCAGTGTAAGCCTTTATTGTTAAGCTATATCTTAGCCTGAACTCAAGCAAAGCCAGAACATGATGCTCAACCTTCTCAAAGAGCAGTCACGCTCTCTGCAGACAGACCAGAGCCCAAGGATTGTCTGAGTTTTGAACAAGGCTGTTCTCAGTGCAGTCCCACTGGGCCCAGAATTCAGAATTTCCCTTGGAAACAAGAGGTAACTTAATAAAGCCATCAAAAGTAACCAGCACCTGTGCCAAAGGATCAATACTGCAACAGGGTGTGCAGCCTTCACAGTTCAGAAGGGGGTTTGTGCAGGAAGTAAAACATTCCCAGAGCTATTGAAAATCAAATGCAAATTTCAGTCTAAAGGTCAAGGCCAGATAACATTAAACAGAACCTTTTGTATGCCATAAATGCACTGAATATATTTCCATCCATTTTCAGTAGCTAAAGGGACTTGCCCCCACTCACATCCTGGAGGCAGGTTTTTAAATGGTAACACTACAGGCAGCACTACAGCTCTGGCTGCTCCCTTCTAGACTCGCAGACTGGGCTGCTTGGGTTGGGAGGGACCTTGAAGGTCATCCAGGTCCAGCACCCAGGGCAGGGGACACCTGCTACTAGACCAGGTTGCATCCAACCTGGCCCTGAACACTTCCAGGCTTGGAATGGAGCCTCCACAGCTTCTCTGGACAACCTGTCCCAGTGCCTCAGCACCCTCCTGGGGAGGACCTTCCATGAACTCTCACATGTTGACGTCTCTGAGTTGTCATTTCCCCTTTCTCATGCACAAGTTGATCTGCTGCACACAGCTAAAATCTCTCCGGTGTGTTAAGAGCTCAGCTCAGAACAGGAACACCTGCATTTGTCATGGAATCAGAGAACTGTTTGGGCTGGAAGAGACCTTGCAGATCATGGAGTTCAACCCTTAAGCCTGCACTGCCAGCTCACCACTGAACCAGGTCCCTCAGCACCACATCTCCACAGCTTTGAAACGCTTGCAGGGATGGGGACTCCACCACTGCCCTGGGCAGCCTGGGCCAGGCCTTGCCAACCCAACAGGCAGAAATGTTTCTTTCTGTAAATATCAAAGCAAAATGTTCAGAAAGCATTTCAGAGATGGGCCTTGAAACTGCCAGCCCAGCCTGCAAATCAGCAACACTTGGCTTGGAGAAGACAAACCCTACCTTCTGTACAGCTTTATACAACAGACCCCAGGTGTCAAGAGCATGGACTATTCCAGCACTTAATATTAGCTTCAGCAGCAACAGAGAATTTATCTTTGTTCTTTTCTGACCAATTCTTACACTAAAGCCTTGATTTTTACTTACTGAGTCCAATACTTCCACTTCCTAAGCAAAGGATATAAATGCTGCTGAGCTATTTCTTGCCCTAAGCTTTCACTGGCATCATAAATTCACAATCAGGTGGGAACCAGGAAGAAGGATCCTTTGCAAGTGATATAAAAAGGATCTCAGCCTAACACCATATGTTAAAATGAATAAATAGCTTAAATACATTCTGTATGAGCTAAGTGAAACTTACTGGGAGAAGGAAGCTGGAATGCAGCTGAAAAGACACAGTGACACTGTTGTCAGAGTCACTTTCTGGTCCTCTGGTGATCCCTTCCCTCCCTTGAAAGGTCAGGATAAAGGACTAGGCTATGTTGGCAATAGCTGAAAAAAACATGAACAGAGCTGTTTCTAAAGATAATAGTTGAAGGAAGAAGACTTAGCAGCCTGGTGAAGTGTCCCAGCTCTCATTTCAATGGTGCTGTGAAGAGTTGCTCTGGAGACTTCCCTCCTTCACACTACTGACAAAACAGCTACAGCTGGGGCAGCTTACACAAGCACTAAAACAGCTGCCAGAAAGATAGGAGCCTCTCTCACTTGATAAAGCCATGTGAGCAAAATAAAATATTTACCAGGAAAATACAGACAAGAATCACCTCACCTGCTAGAATATTCAGTGGAGTTTCAGTGGGACTTTTAAAACATTAATTGGAAAGGTTTTTCCAGGTGAGAAAGATGGAACTGCCTGGCAGTGTCTCCTTGGAAGTGTCTGTAACTTTTGGGCTTATCTGTCCATGCCATCCCTGGTGGTTTGCTTGATTCCACTAGAGAGAAAATCAACCACTGTAGCTCACAAAAGAACTGACCCCTGCCTTCAGCTATGCTGTTCCTGGGATAAACCAAAATATTTGGTTACCTGGCCTCTATAGGTATATGTAGCTGCAGATTATTTATGGGTATTGTGGCTACTTTCTGCCACAAAGGAAGCTTGTTGATTATTTTTAATCCATTCTCATGCTTTTGGACTACTGCCAGAGGCATTTCACATGCTTGCTCTTCTGTCAAACAACCTGCACAAAGAAAACAAGGCAAGGAGAGAGCCTACAGCCTCAGTAACTCTTCAGCTTCAATCACTGGCCTGATAGCTCTCAGAATAGCTCTCATTTTTCTTTAAGCCTGCAGTTCTCTGGACAGAGCTCCTGCAGCAACTTCAGAGGCCCTAGCAGAGAATGTTGCTTGGTCTACACTATGTAGACCACAGGAAGGTTTTAGAGATGTGCTGGGAAGGTTTTAGAGATGTGCTGGGTTACACCCATCCAGGATAGGTGTAACCCAGCACAGAGATTCCTACTTAGGTGATGTAGCCCATGCAGACAGAAGCACATACCTGGGTTTGTTGCTGGTTGGAATAAAATGTGACAAAAGGAAGTCCTCAAGGGAAGTGGGATATAATGGGAGAAGAGATGGTGCCTCTGATCTGACTTTGACAGTCTGAAAAAAAAGAAATATCAAACCAAGAATAGAAAAAGGGAGCAAAAAAAATTAAGTGAGGAAACCTCTGGAATCATAGAACCAGTTTGGTTGGAAGAGATCTTTAAGATCATCAAGTGCAGCCATTAACCCAGCACTGCCAGGTCACCACTAAACCATGGCCCTCAGCACCACATCTACACAGCTTTGAAACCCCTCCAGGGATGGAGATTCAACCACTGCCTTGAGCAGCAGGTTCCAGGGCTTGACAACCCTGCAAGTATTGGAAGGCAGCTCTAAGGTCCCCCCAGAGCCTTCTCTTCTCCAGACTGAACACCTCCAGTTCGCTCAGGTTGTCCTCATAGCAGAGCTGTTCCAGCCCTTGGATCATCTTTGTGACCCTCCTCTGGGCTTGCTCCAGCAGCTCTGTGTCCATCTTATGATGGGGAGACATGAAAAATTCTCTGGAAATGTGAGAGCTGGCTTTCTTTTTTACAGCTGTATTGCTGAGATGCTTGTAAACACCAGACAGTGCATGTCCTTGCCCTAAGCTTCATTGATATTTGACCATTTACTTTGTTGTCTCACACAGGACACCTGTTGACATTAGGCTGCCATAAAGGGCTGATGATAGTTTGGGAATTAATGAGCCATGGAGGAAATTCCTTCCTCCTGCTGGATTACAGGCTGATCAATGGTGCTGTGCTGTAGCTGTCCCTATTGACAGGGGAAGTTGGGGATTCATTAGAGTGGCAGAGCTTTGTCTTCTCTGTGCTTTCTGATCGATTGCACCCACTGCAGGATTAAGATATGCAATTTGGAACACTTTAGTTATTTAACTGAAAGGTTGCTCTGGAAAAGTATGACTTAGTCAAAAGGTAAATGAAAAGATGATGCCTCTCAGGATAAACTGTGCTGTATCTAGTAATGCCTTATGATCTACTGCAGCCCTTAGCACCATTAGAAAGAACTAAGGACCCTTCATCGATTCCAGCTTGTTTTTCACTGCACAGCTCATGGTGTTAGAGTCAGGTGAGAGCACAGGAGGCAGAATCATCACTTCTTAGACTCACAGAATGTTAGGGGTTGGAGGGGACCACCAGAGATCAAGTCTCTGCAGGATCACCCAGAGCAGGTCACATAGGAATACATCTAGGCAGGTTTGGAATGTCCCCAGAGAAGGAGAGTCCACAACCTCTCTGGGCAGCCTGCTCCAGGGCTCTGTCACCCTCACAGTGAAGAACTTTCCTTACATTCCCATGGCACTTCCTCTGCTCCAGCTTGCCCCCATTGCCCCTTGTCCTGTCATTGGACATCCCTGAGCAGAGCCTGGCTCTGTCCTCCGCACACTGCCCTGCACATCTTTATCAACAGGAGCGAGGTCACCCCTCAGGCTCCTCTGCTCCAAGCTGCAGAGCCCCAGCTCCCTCAGCCTGTCCTCACAGGGAGATGTTCCACTGCCTTCAGCAGCAGCTTTGTGGCTCTGCACTGGGCTCTTCCAAGCAGTTTTCTGAGGTCCTTCTTGAACTGGGGTCCAGAGCTGGACACAATATTCCAGATGCATCTAGAAGCTTCTAGGTCTTTCTGGGGAAAGGCTGTCCAGTGACTCCTGGTGTCCTGGGTGCACTAGAACAGCCTTACTGAGAAGCAAGTCAGCAGATCCCTCTGGTTTGGGTCGGGTTTTGGTTTTGGCCAAAGTTTAAAACCAAGGCAGTATGTTTTCAAAAGTGAGAGGTGGTGGCCTATTTAACCAGCTGAGCACATCCTGTCTTCCAGGAGCAGGTTGTTACTTCAGATGCAATGTAGTATCTGAAACCTGAAGTGGCCCAGCCTGAAGCCTGTTTTCACCTCAAGGTTATCACTCACTACCAGCCAGAGGAAAAGGTTCTATTTTTCACAAAGCTTTATTTTCTCTAAGGGAAGGAATTTCTGGTGTGTTTTATGGTCTGCTTCCCCAGCATCATCAGGGGGAGGGATGATTTAGCAGTGCTGACTTGCAAATATTGATTGCATGCCACAGAGAAATAACGAGCTCTGATGGCATGGCGTTCAGGGGACAGCTTCCTGCGCGCAGGAGGTTCTCTGAAGGCTGCCTGCTTACACCCCTGCAGAGGGGGAGGGGGCTCTACACCAGTGCCTGCTGGGTTTAAAGCAGTGTGAGACTTCAGGCTTTACAGGAACAGTTCTTGCTGAGGTTCTGTGCAGACTGTTTGTGCTTGTTGTTGGACTGAAGGAGCATGGAGAGGCTTGGCTGCTGCTGGCAGCCGCTGGCCGCAGCTCACACGCAGGGCCTGGCTCTCCCACCGCTGCCCCACTTCTGCACTGGCTCCACTTCAGTCCTCTGCCAGCTCACACTGGTGCAAGGGAGAGCAGAGACGAGCCCTCAGCTTTGAAGAGTGTGCACCTGAGGGCAGAGCTAGACATCCCCTTGATCTAGCTGACACCATTATCACCTTTAGCAGGTGCTCAGCCTCACTCAGCACTCCCAGCTGAGTGTTTTCGCTCCCTTGGTTCAGCTGGTGGGATGAAACATGCAAAGCTTCCTTCCTCGGGGAATCTGGGAGGCGAGTAGTGAGTGGGAGACGCTAGCTTTTGGAAAGAGCACACTACCACACCCCACTTTGCTTTGAACCTGCTGAGTGCAAAGAAAGACCTGGGTATAAACCCCAAACATGAAAATATCTACCATCATATTCCACAGACTGCTGCTCAATGACAAGACAGCTTTGAAGTTCTAGCCTGAACTTTTGCTTGGGGCTGATTTTAGTAGGCAGGTTTGAGTCTTAGAGACTGGTAGTGACTCTCAAATGCTTTCCTTTTCAAGTTGTTCCTTCATCTAAACAAAGGCAGAGAAGACAGCAGAGGATATACTTACATTTGCAGGTACTACCTGCCTTCTTCCATCTCTGGGAATACAGACACAGGAAACCATCATCCACTGAAACAGTGGAGGGGCTGAGGGATCAATAAGAAAGGAAGAAGAAAAATGCACTAGAGACTTGTTAGACTTTGCATGAAGGGTTCCTAAATAGGCAGCTGAGAATAGCATGTTATCCCTGCCAAAATAATGAAAAACAGATTGCAAACTAAATTAATAACAAAGGGCAGCATCTGGGCAAAAGTGGCTGCATACACTTCTGATTTATTCCAAGGGGAAACGTGACAAGACTCTACAACTGAACCAGAATGTATTCTAATTTTATGTTCTTCCTCAAATGCTAATCAGCCTGCTGAGCTCTTGTTTCCCTGTACACTGCTCCACAGTAGACAAGATAATCTGGTGTGGATCAAATGAACCACAGGAGATAACATCAAACTGCTTCATGTCAACCACAAACCAGTTTAATCAACTGAAAGGGAAGAAGTCATTCACAGATGGACATCCATCCTGAAAAAGTTTGGGGTGTGATCTGGGAAACCAGTCCATCCAGGAAGTCTGGCTTCCACATCAGGCAAGTTGATGGAAACAAGGATAAAAAAAATAATCAGCTCACAGTCTCACAGTACATTAGAGGTTGGAAGGGACCTCCAGAGATCCTCCAGTCCCACCCCCTGCCAGAGCAGAATCACCCAGAGTAGTCTGCACAGGAATGCATCCAGGTGGGTTTGGAAACTCTCCAGAGGAGACTCCACAACCCCCCTGGGCAGCCTGTTCCAGGGCTCTGTAGCCCTCACTGGAAAGAAGTTTCTCATCATGGTGAGGTGAAATCTTCTATGTTCAAGTTTGAACCCATTGTTCCTTGGCTTATCACTGTGAACCACCAAAAAGAGCCTGGCCCCCTCCACTTGACACCCACCCCTCAGCTATTGATAGACATTGCTCAGATCCCTCTCAGCCTTCTCTTCTCCAGACTAAACAGCCCCAGGGCTCTCAGTCTCTCTTCATAGTGGAGATGCTCAAGTCCCCTAAGCATCCTCCTGGCTCTCCATTGGATTCTCTCTAGCAGATCAGTAGACACAAGGGCTGAAAACTGGGAAAAAGCAAATCCTTAAGCAAAGGCAGCTGCATGTCAGCACATGAGTGCCAAAGCCATCAGAGGAGGTGGGTAAATAGTCATTTGCTTAGGCTGTGCTGAGCTTCACACTGTCACAGCTTCACAGCTGGCTGTACTGCTAAGCCACGCTGGGTGTTTGCACACTAACTACAGCCTGTGACAGAAGTTGAGGATTAGAAAAAGCCAAGTTCCAGAAGTGATTTATATCCTGTGCAGTGCTACCAACAAGAAGAAATTGCCTTGCACAGCCTTAATGTGAGCCTCTGAAGGTAAATGGAACAGATGTGTTTGGGAGGGAAAGGAAACGTTTTCTGTTCCCCTGCCTCACTTTTAATTGGCCATTTGTGATATAAGACACAAGAAGCATGAGGGATGAGATTCCTTCCCCACATTCCATTTTCTAAGCCAATAACTAGGGAAATAATAAAACACATTCTACCTCCAGTTACACTTGGTGCAGTCTCATTAGGCTGAATTCTATTAAAGAACAAGTTCCTGTGAAACAGACACTCTGCAAGCTAAGAATTAAGAACCAAGCTTCTAAAGGCTCTACAGTTTGGGTTGGTTTGTTGTTTGTTTTTCTTCCTCCAAGGGTTGTATTTTGGAAGTAATTACTGCAGAAACTCAGAAGTTTCTAGAAGAAATGAACTATTCAATTCTGATCTTTTATTTTTTCCTTTTTTTTCCTAAATAGAGCAGAAAATAATCATCCAGTTCCATTTGTGGATTTTTTCCTCCCTGGGTTTCCATTGTGGCTTTTCATTTCTTTTCCCCATTCTTCCTGTCCTTCATCATTCCTCCCCTCACTGATTCTGCTACCCACCCTGATGTACAATTGTAGCTTGTGGCCTTCTGGATTCAGCTTCTCAAAGGTGAGCAGAGAGGAATTCCCACCTGTGGGATTCCTTTAATCCAACTTCAGGTACTTAAGAGCTGAGCCTGTAGCTGATGATACTTTTAGAAACCCATTTGTCACCCACAGAAGAGAAATGAGCACCTCTAATGAGTGATTCCTCCTATCATTAAAAAGAGATCTAATTAATTGCCTTCTGCACAATGCTTTTACTACTACCACCTCATCTGTGGGTAAATATAGCCAAGATGAATTCTCAAGCTGCCCAGGTTTGACACTGAGAAGCTCTTGTTGCTTTGCACAGCTCTAAGGAAAAGAGAAAAAAAGAGAGAGAGAGAGAGAGTGTGAGGCAGTTCTTTTGCTGACAGCTGATGGATTGCTGAACGCCACATAGTAAGAGCAGCACAATGGAAGAAGACAGATGGGTGAGTGTAAAATTCCCCAAATTAAATACAACTGCCAAAGGTTTAAACTGCATTTTACTTCTCTCTGTAACCAAGGGGAAAACACCAAAAAATGAAGAACACTGACATTTAGCCACATTTTTAGCAACAGCCAGATCTGGGATATTCAGTTCATGGAATCCTAGAATGGTTGGGGTTGGAAGGGGTCTTTAAGGCCATGTAGTCCACCCCCCTGCAGTGAGCAGGGACATCTTCAACTAGATCAGGTCACTCAGAGCCCTGTCCAACATGACCTGGAATGTTTCCAGGGATGCAGCTTCCACCACCTCTCTGGGCAAAGTGTTCCAGTTACATCACCCAGTTAGCAATAACTAGGAAAGATACTAGAGAGGTCCCACTCTTCCGACTCTTCATACTCAACTGAAATTACGGAAAAGAGTGGAAAAGAAAAAGTGGAACCCTTTAGAAGAGCCTGGACAGTTTCTAACAGCAGCAGAGCACTTTCTCATAGACAGCAGGACGCAAAAGGGGACCCCTGTGCACAGCAGTTCCAACTGGCTAAACAAAGGCATCTGCCTCACTCCAGAACGTCACTTGAGGAGTGCATCTATGGTGAGCACAAGACAGCATTCAAATTGCTACAAGAACTGAGAGGACACAAGGTGCTTACCAGCTGCCCCTGCCACCCTTGGGTAGCTGCTATCAGCTAGAGACTTCGTACATGGTTGTGTAAAGATTGCTTGAAGGGCACTGCTTAGATCAAGAGATTACTGAGACAGAGAAGAGCTTATCCTCCCCAGCAGCCATCATACAGCTTTTCCCAGCATTCTGAATACACAGTCAGCCTTCTGTTCTCCCTGAGCTACTACAACAGCAAAAAAGGGATGAAGATCTTACTTCTGTTACCCACTTGTAGACAAACTCCTGGCAGGAATACACTGAGCCTCAGGTTTTCTGTTTCAGCTGTCACCAGGTACTGTAGGATTTTTAGGCATGTTCTTCACAGTGGCAACACACAAATGTGGAGTCAGGCAAAGAAAAAGCAAGATGCAAGCAGCAGAGTTAGAAGTAGACAGCATGACGGATATCTTGTGCAATTTTTAGTGAAGCACCTTCCCAGGAACCATACTCTTCTTTGAGAGGTCTGAAGATGGAACCAGATGTAGCAGATAATATTATTTTTCAATTGTTCTGCAAGTTTCTGGCTTAGAGACAGTTGAGAAGCAGTCAGATAGCTAAAGCAGAGTCTAAGGGAGGGCTTGTGAGCTTGACTTTTTCAATTAAAGAGTGTAAAGTATCATTAGTGTTAATACATCCAGAGGTTGAACAGGAGATGTGCAGGAGGTAAAAAATTAAATGATTGGTAACTACACAGCACAGAAAACTAGAGGAAGTTGTCAGATCTCAGTTGGAACATTAGAGGATTACACTGCCATGGTCTAAGCTACCTACCCATGGAAAAGACTTTTGAAAGTAGATCAATGTCAGGAAAAGTAAAAGGACATAGCAAGATATACTGGTTGCAAATTGATGTCACATCTGAGCAGCAAAGGGCTGGCAATGATGAGCTGTGGTGGTAATTAGCTATTGGATTTATTTACTTGGGGATCTAGGGATTTCCTTAAGCTGTGTCCAGCTGTCTTTCTACCAGATGTACTATGGACTAGAGGAGAGCTGGGAGCTGAGTGCAGAAAACATTGCTGACATCCCTCATCTTGCACAGACTTCAGACTTGGAGCATCTGGCCTTCAACACCCCTAGGAAGGAGGCAGCCACAACCTCCCTGGGCAGCCTACTCCAGAGTTCCACCACTCTCCTACTGAAGTCCTAATGTTTCACATCCCCCTTGAAGCTAGGAAAGGGTGGCTGGGGGTCACTCAGCATGTGTAGATGCTGACTTGTCAGTCTAACCAGCAGGTCACTCTCTGCTCACTTCCCAAAGCTGTGTTGTTTGGACTTCAGGTGCCTGTTTAAGAGTAGATAGAGTTCTGCTTGCTCAGAAAGCCTGGTCACCACACACTGAACAGATCACAGTGAAGATACTGGTGTCCTTCACTACTGTTTGTCACTCAGGATAGCCAAAGCGATCAGGTCTTCATCTCTGAGTCATTCCAGAGTCTGACAAACCTGAACACATATAAGGCAAAAACAGAGTTAAAATCCTCCTCCAAGCACCTTCCATGGACTGAGAGCTGCAATTCGATTGAAGGTCAGTATCAGATTTGATGGTTCCTAGTGACTGATCTATAGCAGGCAGATAACAGCACACTTCTGAAGGTTTAGCACTTTAAATCTCCATTTTCACAAACACAGTTAAATACATAAATTAGATGAGCTAAAAATACTACAGAAGCAAGGGTTATGAACAAAAGCAAAAGGGCTGCCAAGAATATAGTTAGCACTACAGAAACCATTGCCCTGAGTAACTGCCCTGTCTTCCTCTCTGAGGCACCAGCACACTGAGAAATGTGTGTTCATACAAGTTTTCTGCTAAACGATGAAGCTGAGACTGAACAAAGTTAAAAGCAGACAATCTGGGGGGCTGGGATTCTTTTTACACCCAGGCAAACCAATCTAAAGCTGCCTTACAAAACCAGAATAAAGACTACAGCACTGCAGAGGTCTAAAATTTCACCCACCTGAGCAGGTCCAACTGGCAGGAGAAGGTCCAGCACTACCAGTGGAACAAAGCCCTAGATCTGATAGCCTGGATTACAGATTTCCATGCATATGGGGAATTTATCCATTGATTTAATCATGTTATCTTAATTAAGCAGGCTAATGGTTTGGACTTTGAGAGTCTCTTAATTGCTCTGGGAGCCAACAGAGATTTGGCCTCCATAGCAAACAAGTCACTTCCCTCTGAGGAGCCTGCCTTAAGTGGAAAGTTGGTGGCTGCTCTTTATTTTCCATGCACTCCTTACCTTTTCTACTACAAAGATTAGATTCCCCCTCAGCACTTTTTCCTGAAGCACTGTGCTTTCATGTACCCCACAAGTGTTAATGAGGCAGTTGGGACTGCACTGGAAACCATCCACAGCTTTTTCCTCCTGTTTATCCATGTCAGAAAGCAGCACTATTAGTACTAGTAGTACAGAGAAAGGCTTACTTCCTATTTATATATTCATATGTATTTTATCACTTCTTATTTATATGTTAGTTGTTTACATTATTATTATTTTATTTATTTGGATAGTCCTAGAAGGCTGCTAACATTGTCTAATCAAAGCTTTTCATGTAAGCTCAGCATCCACTCATAGAGTCATAGAATTGTTAGGGTTGGAAGGGACCTCAAGGATCATCCACTTCCAACCCTCCTGCCATGGGCAGGGACACCTCACACCAGATCAGGTTGCTCACAGCCACATCCAGCCTGGCCTTAAAACCTCCAGGGATGAGGCTTCCACCACCTCCCTGGGCAACCTGTGCCAGTCTCTCACCACCTTCATGGGGAAGAACTTCTTGCCAACATCCAATCTGAATTTACCCATTTCTAGTTTTGTTCCATCCCCCCTAGTCCTATCACTCCCTGACAGCCTAAAAAGTCCCTCCCCAGCTTTCTTGTAGCCCCCTTCAGATACTGGAAGGCCACAAGAAGGTCTCCTCAGAGCCTTCTCTTCTCCAGAGTGAACAGCCCCAACTGTCTCAGTCGTTCCTTAAATCACTGACTGAGGAACATTTTGGGAGCTTGGTTAACATTTTAGACAGCTCACACATATATATTATCATGGATATTGTTTACTGGCACCTGCATCATTAATTTTTCTAATCATTTTATACAGAAGGCAGTTGTCTGGAGCATAAGTTCCCCCTTGCAGGTGAACTGATAATTGCATTTCACAAGTGGCCCAATGAGCAGATGGATGGAAGGATTTTGGTAAATCACCTGTAAAACTATTCCTGAGATTTTCGAAATCAAGTAAATGAAGTTGGGATTCCAATCCCACTTGAAAAATAAATAAATAAATAAACAAATAAATAAGAACACAGGTAGGTGGCCAAACTCACAACACAGACACCACTGATACTACAAACCTAATAAATGTTGTCACTCTATGGCTAATGAACTGCTCCAAACCCAGCAGCTCTGGCTGAAGTCCCAGGAACCCAGAGGGAAAGCAAACCTCCAGAGCACTCAAATCAAGATTCTGAATGAGTCAAGGGGGAAAGGGGGCAATGGTCCCATTACCAAGGAGACCTCAGCAGCCTTCTTCTGAGAACACCTCGGGGCTGACAGCAGTCTGATAGCACTGCAGAAGTGCTGTGAGCAGGCAGCTGTGTGCACCACAGCATCCACACAAAACAGCTGCACCATGGGAGGAGAGGGACAGGCTTGGCTGCTAGAAGATGGGGTTCTTCCACAGCCTGCTAGTAAAACCTAACCACTGCAAGAGCCAAGGGGGAAGTGTCACTGCTAAGCACACAGCACTGATCATTTAGCAGCTCTGCACCTCACCCTGCATTGTCAGATGGTTCTAGCAAAGTCTTACCTCCAAGTCATCCTTTCACTGCAGCACACTTCCTAAGGGTGCTGGGAACAATGATCTGCCATCTCCAGGTCTGCAAATCCCTGGGGCTAGCAGGCTGCTTTCCAAAGGCTGAGTTTCCACACCTATGCCCACTGTAAAAATGTCTATTTCTCCCTAGCACTAAAAGGCAAAGTCCTTAGGCAGAAACACAACAGAAGCAGTGTTCAGAGGCAGGAGGAAGCACAGCAGTCAGGGAGATGCTGGCTGGCTGCTTGCACATCACCACTTGACCTGAGGCAGCAGCTAGAGAAGCCATGGAGCAGTCAGCTAACAGCTAGATGAGAAAGTTGTTAAAGGGTGACTCCAGCTTAAGGAAAGAACATCTGTGCCTTGAAGAGAGAGAAGCCAGCAAAGTCTCAGTTGTACAGATGAATGCAGTAGTTCCTGAACCCCTGCCTCCACTGAACCTGGAGAATCACAGAAACATTCAGGTTGGAAAAGACCCTCAGGATCACCAATGCCAACCCAGAGCCTTCCTCTACAAGGGCCACTTCTAAACCATATCCCCAGCACCACATCCAAACCACCTTTAAACACATCTAGGCTTGGTAACTCAACCACCTCCCACTGCAGTAAAGCTTGGGAAAAAAAAAAAAAAACAAAACAAACAAACCACCAAAACTCCTGTTTCCATTTCAACTTGCATTTCATCTCAGCAGCTGCATCACTGTTGGCAGATACTCCAGAGAACCCTGCTAGTACCAGAACTAGTTCTAGTAGATTATATAACATAGTGCCTAGCTGACAACACATCTGTACAGGTGTTTTCTAATATTTGAAAAGGAAGGAGAGAAAAAACCCATCTTTTTCTTTCCCACAGCCATCAGTTCTCAGGGCACTTTAATTATGTTTGCCACCCCAAATCAATTTGTGCAGTTACCTTGGCCAGTGTGAGGAATGAACAGCCCATAAGACCATTGGCATGTTCTGCCTAAGAAAAGACCCAAATCTCTTTACTTAGGATTTTTTTTCCTACAGTGTCTACCTCATACCTGCATTTTCCTACTGCTCCAGTGATGCAGGAGAGCCTGAGGGAGCTGGAGCTCTTCACCTTGGAGAAGAGGAGCCTGAGGAGTGACCTCATTGCTGTTGATAAAGATGTGTAGGGTGAGTGCCCAGAGGCTGGAGCCAGGCTCTGCTGGGTGATGCCCAATGCCAGCACAAGGGGCAATGGTGGAAGCTGAGGCATAGGAAGTTCCATGGAAACAGGAGGAAGAATTTTTCCCCTGTGAGGGTGACAGAACACTGGAACAGGCTGCCCAGGGGGGTTGTGGAGTCTCCCTCTCTGGAGATATTCAAAACCACTTAGATGCATTCCTGTGTGATCTGGTATAGCCCCTAACATCCTGTCATTCTGTGATGCACTAGAGCACTACATTAGAGAGTAAGTAGAAACAGAACATGAGCACTCCCTCAGCAGCAGCAAGAGGTGGTCTGCATAAGCACACAGGTCCATAACAAGGAGCTGGAATTGTGGAAGAAGTTCAATTTCTTCTCATTACACTTCTAAAAGTGCATCCAGAGGAAGTTACACTATGTGGTGACACTGGGTCAGGTTATATTTAACACAACTCTGATTAACAGCAGTAGTAAAGGTGCTTTTGTAGGCCTTGAGCATGCTAACTGAAACATCCTGGCTGGATTCCTACCTGAAATAGAGGTTCCTTTTGTTGTTGTTTGTTCTGGTTTGGTTTGGTTTGTTTTTTTCCCCTCAGCTGTACCTTCTTGGAAATTGAATATCAGCCTAATGGTTTGTCAGGTCACAGTGTCCTGCCATCAGGAGTGCTGAATTTTGATTTGCATTCCACACTGACAGCATCGTGACAGAGAGCTTTGCCATCTTGCTAAAAATGTCTGCAAAAAACCACAATTCACTTGGTTGCTCTTCACATCAGGATCTTCTCTGATCAGAGCTCTCCCTCTCTCCCAGAAACGGGATGGAGGGAGGGGGCATTTTGCTAACAGCTCTTTACTCTCGGCTTTTAAGTTCAGAGCTCTTGCTGCAAATCCTGATTTAGCTCTTAGTAAAAGCAAAGAATCACACAAAATCACAGAATATTAGGGGTTGGAAGGGACATTGAAACATCCCCCAGTCCAGCCCCCCTACCAGAGAAGGATCAGCCAGGGCAGGTCACACAGGAACACATCCAGGTGGGTTTTGGATGTCTTAGAGAAGGAGACTCCACAACCTCTCTGGGCAGTTTGCTCCAGGGCTCTGTCACCCTCACAGTAAAGAAGTTTCTCCTTATGTTCACGTGGACCCTCCTCTGCTCCAGCTTGCAACCAGTGTCCCTTGTCCTATCATTGGACATCACTGAGCAGAGCCTGGCTCCATCCTCCCAGCAGTGCCCTGCACATAGGCAAGAGCAACATTTAAAGGTTGTGAAGATGTGCATTCTGCTGCATCCCACCAAGAAACACCAGCATGAAGAACAGTAGAATCATAGAATCACAGAATGAGTCAGGGTTGGAAGGGACCACAAGGGTCATCTAGTTCCAACCCCCCTGCCATGGGCAGGGACACCTCACACTAGATCAGGCTGGCCAGAGCCAACAGTAAACTTTCTGAATCACACTGGATTTCAGCTGAGTGCTGTTAGGAGTTAGCAGCTCAAGCTTGTTTGAACAGCCACATTGCTACTCTACTTTTCACTCTCCTGATGTGATACATGCAGTGGAGTTTCGCAGCACCAGGCTTTAAGCTCATGGGTTCCAAAGCTCCAAAGAGTTCTCGGTAATGTTAATACAGGTGTGTTAACCTTCTTGGAGTGGACACTGGTGTGACACTTGCACAGGGGAAATTCAGGAATAACCAAGATGCACAAACATGAGATCTATTTGACTTGTTCCTACCAAACATGCCCAGCATTTTGGAAGCTTTACATTTAGAGCCCCTTTAGCATTTCCCTTCCCTCTGACTTGCTGTAGGCTTCTGATTTATTAACTCTGAGTCTACCTGCACTCAAAATACCCAGAGCTTGCAATCCCATTTTAGGATTTTCCCCTTGACTGAGCTGTAAAACACCTGTTGACATTAGGCAGTGCACAAAGCAAGAGAAAAGAGCAGGTTGTAACCTGTGGTGGGTTCTTGGTTTAGAAGGTGAACAGCTACTTTAAAAATCACTCCTCCTTTATATAGTTTTCCTGATGGGCTTTTTCTTTTACTTGCCCCATGTGGTATCCTTTCATGACATCTCACTCTTCTAACTTCTAATTCCAAAGCACTAGCAACTGCTTGCTTTCTATCCTTTCTGTGCCAGCAGCAGCAAAATACTGCTGTGTTTTCTCATCTCCTTCTCTCCTCCCTTCCTTTTACCACCCAAGTGGGTTACAGCAAAAGTACCACACCCTACTGATACCACACCCTACTGAACATCAGGCAGGCACTGAGTCACTGGTTTTAATTGCCACTGGTTATTAAAAAAACCTCAACCCAATCTTATTTAGAAATTGATTTAATTCAGGCAGGAGAATCCCATCTGAATGTTGTATACTTCTTTTAAGGTTTTTTTATGCCTTTTTTCTGCTCTCTTTGGCCCTCGTCTACCCTCTCAGGAAAAAGAAAAGTGGTCCCTGTAGTGATGGAGCAGATCCCTGTACTGCTAATCAAACAGAGTAATCACTCACACAACCTAAAATGCAATATTAAAAGGGCCAATTAGATCATTACTATCTAGGAGGATAACCTTTCAGTGTGATTTCATCCTCAGGATCAGCAGGTCATAAGATTACATTGATTATTCTTGTTAATAACCCAAGCCCACTGAGGAGGGAAGCTAATTATGTTCCTAACTGATTCATTCCCATTCAGAGACATGAACTTAAAATAAATAAAACCAACAGGGGCCCCTCTGAAAAGAAGCAGACAAGTGAACAAGCAAGTGGTTTTAAGCAGAAAAGAACCCAAGGCATTCTTTCTCTAGGTGACAGTGCTGTGATGTCACAGGGAAGCTGAGATCCTGATCAGAGAAGCAGCAGCAAGGGAGATCATGAGGGAAATTCATTACATGGTTGTGGCAGTGTCTACTCCCCTAAATGAAAATGCAATGTGCTATTACACAGTTAAAGCATTCTCCCAGGCCTCCTCTTGCTTGCTCTTGACATCCAAGGATCACAGAGTGGTAGGGGTTGGGAGGGACCTCTGGAGACAGCTATTCCAACTCCCCTGCTAAAGCAGCTTCACCTAGAACAGGTTGTACAGGATCATAGCCAGGTGGGATGTGATTATCTGCAGACTATCCGCAACCTCTCTGGGCAGCCACTCTTGAAATCTAAATGATAAACCTCAGGGGCTTTTGCACCTGTTCAAAAGTGTTTAGCACTGTCATGACAGGATTTTTCTCCAGGCAGGCCAAACAAAAGAATGTATTTATCTGCTGAGGTGGCTTTGTGGCTGTAGAAATCAGGGAAAATTGGGGAAGAGTGAGAAAGAAAGTGTCAGCCTCCCACACTAGAGGTGATGTACAAACCACCGGGCACAAGGGTGAGGGGTCAAGCCTTACAAGGAGCTAGCCTGAGGCAGGGAATACATGAAGCACCTTCACTCTGGCAGTAATATCATCACCACAGGGTGCTCCACAGCACCACTGGACACCACAGGGCTGGACTCAGCCACAGTTTCATGTTGCTCTGATGGACAGTTGACAGAAGGCAAGAGCTTGAACAATTCTGCTGGTTTGAAAGTGGAGGGACTGAAGCCTATAATTGTCAGAGATTCATGTCTGAGTCTAGAAGTTCAAAAGAATCACCACTCTTTTTTTTTTTTTTGCCTTCAAATTCTGTGCCTCATTTCTGTCATTACTACTTTTCCAACCATAAAGCTAACCTCCTCCCTGTGCAATCTCTTGGATCATTTCTATATCTCTTCTTTTAAAACCCACATAAGTTTCTTCACAGTTATTATTTTATGCTTTGCAAAAGACATTACCCAGCTCTGCAAGAGAAATCCTTTCATCTTTTCTGTCTGTTGCAATTCAGGGAACAACTTCTACTCAAAGCACTTCAGTCTTCACATGTTCAGATCTCTTACCATCATCTCCTCTCTGTACCTGATATTCTATAGCAGGTTAACACTTTCTAGAGTTTGCCGTATTTGCAAACTCTACCCAGGCTGTGGGCATCTCCCTTCAGCCCCCTTCATCAATACTTCATCAGGTAAAAAAAACTCATTTACATTTGGGTTATTAATTGACATTTTTCTCTGTCTCACATTGTAAACTGTCATTTCTTGCTGATTGTACCTTTGACATCTCAGCCAGCCAGCTTCAGCTCCTCTTCACCTTCTCTATTCAAGCTCTTATTCACAAACATGCAGACAACAGGATGCCAGTTGGCAGAACTGCTCTCCTTAGCAGGCATGACAGGTGTGCCAGTGCTGCAGGACTGCTGCTTGAGGGACACAAGGAACTTTGTAAGGACCCTGAATGAATGACCACTGACCAAAATGATTGTCCAGAAGAAAAGCATGCAAGTAAGAGCTACTCTGGCTTTGTTCAAAGCCTGAAGCTAATCGAGTGTCTCCAGCACTGGACCACTTGGAACATCCAGGCAGAAACACCAGGAGCAGGCAGGTACACAAGGACCATTCCCAGCAGTTTCTTTGCCAGTCTGCCATCATGGTTTTGACTAGCTTGAAAACTTACCAGAGCTGAAGGAAGGGTTATCTTCTCTTAATGCATGGTGCCATGACATCACTTACAATTCTGATTTTGTGATTTTGAGAGCACCTTGTCTCAGTGGTCTCACAGAACAAGCACTTTATAACACTGCCACTTGCTGCTTTTTCCTCTCAATCCTATCCCCTGCCCATAAAAAAGACTGAGTTATCAGAGAGTCTGCTCTGCAGTGAAGATACCAGACCTGAAGGTTTATGAAAAACAGAGAGTTTAAATAGGAAACTAAAATTAACTCCAATCAGAAAAGCAAATTAAAAACTGAAATAGTGCTTTTGCAGTAGACTTCTCATTTTGATTCAGCTTCCAAGATCACTCCCTGCATAATTAGAATGTGCAATCTTGTAACCATGAGAAGAGTTATAGTTCAGACAGGTGGCAAGTCTCCAAAGATCCTTCCTCTTCTATTGCCTGGTCACATACAGCAGGACAGTGAGATAACACAAGGAATGCAGAGGACACCAGGTCCTGCATTGACTTGGGCTCCTGGTTTTGCAAAGAAGAAATCTTTTAGTTTGCTCATTCACAGACTATCCAACTAACACAATGGAGACTACCAAGGAGGAGCTAGAGCTTGGACCTTTCTGTTCTGTGCAGTGGACTGTAAAATTCTTCATGTTGCTCTCTAACATTTTCGGTATGTGCTTTCAAGAGGTAATTTTCAGATGCTCAAGTTCCTTACCCAAATCATGTCTGGACTGCATCTGAGGAGGGAAGAGCTGCTCTATACTCTGCTGATCAGAAGACTTGCCCCAAAATTACTTAATCTGAAACCAACAGATTGACTGAACACAGGAAATTCAGCTTTCTCAACACTATCAAGTATCAATCAGCTGTTCTCTCAGCATCCAAGGATTCTGAAGTGCACAAACCCCCTGTGGGAACACAGTTGCATCCCTGCCATCTAAGGGGACATGGCAGCAATTCCTAGCTATGGTCAGTCTTGGGTTTAAATTTGCTCTGCTGTACAGTGCTTCTGCCTTTTAACTCCTCCCTTGCTCTCTAATCAATGAGTGCAATCCTGTTCCTTGGCAAATCCCCAGACATTTGCTGGTGCTGATTATTGGCAAAGGTGTGGTGGGAGCCTTAGGAAGTCAGCACCAGGGCTTTATGTAAAACACTGAAAGAGGCTCTAGTTGTAGCTTTCCCTTAATGAGCACAGACAGATCAAACAGGTGTTGTGCTCTGCAAACAACAAGACTCCTTATCTGCCTTCTTCATATTTGTTATTACCATAGAAGCAGTTCATGTGGAGGTGGATCTCGATTTACTGTAGGTGGGGGATTGACTCTGGGCATGCCCTCAGCAAACTTGCAGGTGACACCAAGCTGAGTGCTGTGGTTGCTAAATCTGGAGGATGGGATGGGTGCCACCCAGAGGGACCTGGACAGGCTGCAGAGGTGGGCTGAGGAGAATCTCATGAGGTTCAATAAGGCTAAGCATAAGGTCCTCCACCTAGGTCAGGGCAATCCTAGGTATCAGTCCAGGCTGGGGGTTGGTGACATTGAGAGCAGCCCTGCAGAAAAGGACTTGGGGGTGCCTGGGGATGAGAAGCTGGGCATGAGCCAGCAATGGGCACTTGCAGCCCAGAAGGCCAATGGCAGCCTGGGCTGAATCAAAAACAGCATGGCCAGAGATGGAGAGAGGGAATTCTGCCACTTTGCTGTGATGAGACCTCACCCAGAGTACTGTGTCCAGATCTGGAGCCTTCAATACAGAAAGGACATGGACCTGATGGAGAGGGTCCAGAGGAGGGCCACAAAAATGATCAGAAGGCTGGAGAACCTCTGCTATAAGGACAGGCTGAGGGAGCTGGGGGTGTTCAGTCTGAAAAAGAGAAGGCTCTAGGGAGACTAATAGCAGCCTGCCAGTACCTGAAGACTGTTTGCAAAGGCCTGCAGGGATAGGACATGGGGCAATGGTTTGAAACGAGAGAAGAGCAGATTGAGATTGGATGTCAGGAACAAGTTCTGCACCATGAGGGTGCTGGAACACTGTGACAGGTTGCCCAGGGAGGTGGGTGAGGCCCCATCAATGGAGATATTCAAGGTCAGGCTGGACAAGGCTCTGAGCAGTCTGATCTAGTGGAGGATGTCCCTGCAGGGGGTTGGACTAGGTGACCTTTGGAGGTCCTTTCCAAACCAAACACTTCTATGATTCTTTGAACTGACTTTCAGACAGCTGGTTCCTAGGGACCTGGTTTGGAGACATGCTCCAGCTGAAAAGTATTATACAGGTGCTGCCTTAGAAGGTTTTCTTGGTTACTGTCCCATTCAGAGTCCCACTTAAAGGAATTACAACATTATCCAAACTTCTGTTCAGGTTTGGTCCTCACCAGAAGAAGGATTGGAAAGGGACTGTGTCACAATGGTTTAGATTTTTTATGTTTCTACTAAAGTCTTTTCCAGACTGGCATGAAAAATTGGCAGTTGTGCATCAGCAACAGACAAATTATGTCAAAATAGACAAATAGGGCAAAAGTCCTCTGACTTTATGTCCAACAAAGGCATCTTAAGTTACTCCTGGCTTCTAAGCTGAAAGACAGATTTGTCTATGATGATGTACCTGCTCCATGCAGCTCACTTCGTAACTTCCAGGCAGTACTACTGATCAGCTGCCAAAAATATTGACTCCATTCCTCCTCAGCTCATCACTACATCATTACCAAACAGCCTCTAATCCTCTAATGGCACTGAGACTGTACTGGAAGCTGATAGCAGTCAGATGTATTCCTTCTTCTTTATTTATTTTTTGCTTTGTCAGCTCACTGTTCTCAGAACTGAGGTAGATCTTTAACAATACAACTCTGAGAAATTTCCCTCTTAATCTTCAAACTGGTGGAGGCAGAGATGACTTTGGCAACTTTGTGTGTGTGTGTGTGTGCATTTCAAGACAGATTCCAAGCAGATGAAAAATGAACTAGGTTACATTAAAACAAGCCAGCCAATTATAGTTTGTGCCATGCTCAGATAAATCCATGTTATAGTTGGAGGGGACCTGGGTTGGTGAATCACAAGCTCATACAGGCTTAAGAAACCTTCAGTGCTTTTCTTATTAAATGTGATGGGCTGTTACTAGAAAAGCATTTCATTAGGCCAGAGAAAGCCCTGCAGGCTAGAACTTTCCAGAAACAAAATAGGCTACAGAGGGGATAAATCATTTGTTGCCCAATGGATATCCACACCAAGAACAGTATGCAGAGGAGTTTTAGATTTTATAGCTGAAGAAGAATGGAAAGCAGGTGAAACCCAACAGAACATACTGAAAGTCTCTTCATCAAACAGATTTTTGAAATTCAGGGAAAATCAGAACTTAAAAGATTCTGTGTGCTGCCTGTCCTCTGACTCTCCCCAGGTTAATTGCAAACTCCTGCTGATTTCAAGAGGTTTGGGTTTGTCTCAAGGCACCAGGAGAGCAAATCATAGAATCAACCAGGTTGGAAGAGACCTCCAAGATCATCCAGTCCAACTGATCACCCAGCCCTATCCAATCCACCAGACCATGGCACTAAGTGCCCCATCCAGGCTTTTCTTGAACATCTCCCTAGAAGAGAACAGCCTGGACAAGAGCTGCAAATATAAAACTTGAGATTCACATCTGTTTTCAGCTGAATGTGAAGTCCCCATAGGCACTCTTAGTGATAGGAACATTTCACACCCATTACAGGTTGTTTCATAACATCACAGTGCTGCTTTTGTCACTCCACCAGCTAGCATCCTACTGCTCATTCACAGAAAACAGCTGAAGCAGTGCACACAGATTTATGACATGGCTATAGCACAACCTCCTCTCTGGGGCAGTGCACAGTTTCTGAGATGAGCCTTTCTCAACAAAGAGCAGCAGGAGACTAACCTTATGAAAAAGAAGTGGAAATCCTCTTTTTGTTTGTATGCACAGTGCATGACAGGAAAGTATCAGGGTCATTTGAAATCTCTAAGGAAAATCAGCCCCAAGCTCTTACCCAGAGTAAATTTCTGTACCTCCCTGATCATTACTGGGCAGGCACAAGCATCATGGATAGACCAAGTAGCACTCATCTATGTGAAATAATCATAAGGTGAGGCTCTGTGCAGGACTTTTCCAGACTCTGACTCGTGTGGCTGCAAGCTGAGCTGAGTTTTTCTCTTTGAACACAGTGTGTTTTCTGCTGTGCTGTATCCTCTCACCGTTGCTACAGACAAATAACTACACCACAATACAGCTGCCTACTGCTGTGGGTAGTACCTCAGCCCAAGAGGACAGAAGGAAAGGTTTTCATACAGCAATGTGCAATGCTTAGCTCATGAAGTTTGTACACTCTCCCACCAGCCCTCCCTGGAAATGTTCTCTCTCTTTAAAGCTGTCCTAGCCTGACTCTGATGCAATTTCAAAGCAAGCCACTAACATATTTCTGGCAGCACACCGGGACAGCACAACACTATGCCACATTCCTTCGAGGTTCATGTACATATGCTGCACAGCTTCTTTCCTGTTTCTAGAGGAAACCCTTTTCAACCCATTCTAAAACTGATTTCCCAAAGCTTAGCTCATGCATCCATTTATCCAGAAGCCCTGCATTTCCCTCCTGCTAGCTAAAAGAGTGTCCTTGCAGAAGGACGAATCTCCTGGTGCCACAGCCTCATTTATTCTGTCAGCTTCATGCTGCGTACCACTCTCATTTTACTCCACTCTGATGGCTTAAAAGGGCCCTGAAAGTGAATGCAAATTGACCTAATTTCGACCCTACAGCTTCTTTCTTTGCAACAAATAGGGTTTGGCCCCACTCCATCCATCCTCTTTCCCTTCCATGCACACACAGAGCCTCAGTTTGGTCTGAGCATTGAACTTTTGGATCAATAAAAGAAATTACACATCATTTAGAAGGTAAAGACTTGCCAGAAAGCAGGATCTCAGAAAACCTGCTGAAAAAGAAACTCCAAGAATAAGTTAACTTGATTTACTTTATGGCTGTACATTGCTGTTTGGGTTTTTTTTCCTCCTCCTTTCTTTTCACTTCCCAGAACTCAACTTTCTTCAGTCATATACTGTTTTAAAATAAACCCAAACACTGACTAGCAGATCTCACCTCAGTTTTGGATACTTCTTGCATGAAATAGCAGGGATTACAAGAAGGTGTGGATCTCCACTCTTCCAAAGTGGACAGTCACAAGTTATTTGTGGGTTATTATCTTCTCAGGTACCATCTGTGAAGCAAGAAGCACCATCTCTGTTTGAGGCCCAAGTAGATCTTCTCTCTGCCATTTGAAGGCCATCTTATCTTGCACTGCACAGCAAAGAGGCATGTGTAAATCAGAAATTTCTGATGCTGAATGACCCCAGCTCTGTCAGCTTGTCCTCAAAGCAGAGGTGCTCCAGCCCTTGGATCATCTTTGGGGCCTCCTCTAGACTCACTCCAACAGCTGTGTATCCTTCTTGTGCTGGGGACTCCAGAACTGGAGGCAGTATTGGAGGTGGGGGTCTCACCATTAGACATCTAGAACTCTGCCTGACACCTTTGTAGTCTTGCAAAGGACAAGGAGGTAGAAATGTTCTGCTTGAACCATACCCCACTGCACACTGAAATGACGAAGGAAAGATTTCAAGGGATGGATTCTGACTGCATGATGTGATTAGAATAACTTCCATTTGTGTGATTTAATCCCAGAGTGAGCAGAATACTGGCACCCAGCCACGATCCATTTACTGTGCCACAGCAGGAGAGCCTGTACCATTTCCAGTACATCCCCCGGGACAGTTATTGTATTTCTACTCTCCTCTTTTTTTTTATTTCTTTCTCTTTCAGCAAATTTTAGGAAAGGACATTCTGTGCAAGGATGTGACTCAGCCTGTCCCTTTTATCCTTTATCCAGTGCATTCCTTTAGGAATGACAAGTTGTCACAGACATGTCACCCTGGAACAACCTCTAAGTATGATGTAGTATAAGCAGCTACACCAAGGCAGGACTCAAGCACACGTGATGACTGTTTGATTCTAATGGGTAAGGACCCAGGCTGGAGAACAGCTAAGGTCACTGCAGCTTGTATTGACCTTAATAGAGTAGAAACCTTGAGCCTGTAGATAGCAATGTCTTCATACTTCCCACTTAGCATTCAAAGATAATCCAAGCAGCTGGTTGCAGAAATGCTTCAGTGGCGTAAATAAAGCAATTACCTTTGACACAAATAACCTCAGCAGAGCAGATTAAAATAGCCCCTTTGACATACAGTGCTATGGCAAGTTATGAACAAGGCTTCATCCATTTATTTTCACTGAGAGTTAGGTGGGTTCTCTTTTTAAACAGATCCTACTTTCTTCAGCATATGGAAGGCATAGGCAAGTGCAAGGTGCTACCTCTAGGTTTGGGGGTTTTTTGGGGGGAGGAGAAGGGGTGTCATTCAGGACTATCAAGACATATCAGTGAGAAAAAAATTAAGCTACATCATAAAACCCTGTGTGCCTACCATAAAGTGGATCCTGCCTAACCAAGCTATCCCTGCTGTCCAGTCTCTCATTCTCCTGCCTCCCAGATATCGTTCAGGGTCTGTGCCCAGGTGCCACAATTCTCCATCAAATCAAACCCCCAAAATGCCCCTGCCAACATAAATCCAGAGGAGAGCAACCAGACTGGGGAGGGGGCTGGAGGGAAAGCCAGATGAGGAAAGGCTGAGGGAGCTGGGGGTGTTCAGCCTGGAGAAGAGGAGACTTAGAGGAGACCTTATCACTCTCTACAACTACCTAAAAGGAAGTAGTCAGGAGGGGGTGAGGCTCTTCTCCCACGCAACCAGAGACAGGACAAGAGGGCATGGTATGGAGCTGTGCCAGGGGAGGGTTAGGTTAGATACTAGGAAGCAGTTCCTCACAGCAAGGCTGATTAGGCACTGGGATGGACTGCCCAGGGAGGTGGTGGAGTCGCCATCACTGGAGGTCTTTAAGCAAAGCTTGGATGTGGCACTTGGTGGCAAGTTTTAGCTGATGTGGTGGTGTTAGGTCATAGGCTGGACTTGATGATCTCAAACTGTGTGAGTCTGTGATTCTGTGAAGTCTTGTTTGCAGAATATCTACTGAACCTGAAAGGCCAGGAATTGTCCACAAACAGGTATCTGCCCACATCCCTGGGACTGCTGGGTGTGTGCAGCCTCAGACAAACATTGAAGGAGAGAGAAGTGTTTTGAAAATCGTTCATTTCATCCTATAATTGGATGAAATAAAATATGTCAGTTTCTCTGTTTCCATGGAACTGAGCTGCCTTTTCCAGCTGTCTCTTTTTTTTTTGTCCTGAGAATTACTAGTCATATGACTCCAAATTTTGTGCTTGAAATAGACAAAAACATTTCAATTAACATCTGATAAGGTTGATGTTCAGCCAACATAGATTAATATTCTTGTGTTTTGTTAAAACACAGAGACTCTTGGCATTTGCTTGTGTCATCAGTCCATAATACTGGATGAAAATGGCTACAATCAAATTGTCCCTTATTTGTCTTTCAAAGTGCTGTCAACACTGGTGAGAATGATTCCTTCCTGTCTTGGGGTTTGCACTGTACCTCTGTACTGAAATGCAGTTCATCTTAATTTACTGGCAAGTCACAGAATGGCTCAGGTTGGAAGGGACCTCAGAGATCGTCTCCTCCAACCTCCCAAACATGGGCAGGGACACCTCTCAACTAGACTCAGCTGCTCAAGGCCTTCAACACCCCCAGGGAGGAGGCAGCCACAGCTTCCCTGGGCAGCCTGTTCCAGAGTCTCACCACCCTCCTACTGAAGAACTTCTTCTTAAGCTCCAGTCTAAACCTGCTCTCCCTCAGCTTCAAACCATTCCCCCTTCTCCCATCTCTAGACACCCTTATGGAAAGTCCCTCTCCTAGACTTTCTGTCCTGACCTTTACTTGCTTTAGAGATGATCAGTGACACTAAGACTCTTCAGGACTGGTTACACACATTTCCACAGTGTAGCCAGATGGAGAGCTGCAGAGTTTTACAAGGTGGCTCTTCTCACTAAAGCATTGTGTGGGAGGAGTGTCAGAATCAACAGCCAGCAAGATGCTGTTGTGTTGGTTTCCTTCTGTCATGCAGACTCCTCTTTGGAATGCAGATGGGTTTTGGTGTGTTTCACTTGAGCTTTATGCACACATTTACCTGGGGTACCAGGGATTATGTGAGACCCATGTAGATAATGCCTCTGAGGAGATATTTGCTGGGAAAAGTGTGGCAGTTTGGGCTGAGTGCCCCCTGCCATTGCTGCATGAGATACACCTCTGGTGTCCCAGGTACATGCCCACTGGGGGTGGACACAGGAAACGGCGTATTTCTACCCATAAATCCTGCGCCCTATAAAGCCATCTGCGGAGTCATTCTCCTCCTCTTTCTTCCCTCTCTGCTCCCATGGGAGATGTCCTCTTTTATCGGGTAATGCCGGGGGGGTATCTCAGGCCTCTTAGGCCTGACTAGGCCTAATGCCAGGAGGAGAATGGAGGGGGGAGGCAGTCTCAGACCTGGCCAGCCTGAGACTTGCCTAGCGGGGGGGGGGGGGGGGAAGGAAGAGCCCTGAGGGATTGAGTAGACCCTCAGGTAGGAGGAAGGGAAGATTGGGAAGCTTTTGGGAATTCTGTGGGGGACTCTGTATGCTTTGGGATGTTCTTTTCCACTATGCTTTGTAGTTTTTTTCTGTATTTTCACGAATCGCTTTTCCACTTAAACTTTCCATCACTCTCCAATCCGTTTGCGTGTGTCATTCTTTTGTCCCTTTCGGGGCAAGAGATGTTCTGTCTGGCCTCAAACCAGCACAGATTTTTTGGTAGCAGAGGATGGTTCCTGCGGAAATCTGCAAATTGGTTTGGAGAGGTGCAGGGGTGGAAAAGTTAAAATGGTATCTGGGCGTTGTTGGTTTTGGTGGCTGGGCTCAAGGCTTTGTGCTGGCGCGATCGTGTGAGCGTTTTATGGGTTCCGAGGGGACGCCCTGGTGCATGGCGGTGGCGTAGAATCCCGTCTGCCCTTCCAAGCGGCAGCGGTGATTTTGTAGCCATTTGCTTCGGGGGGAAAGCTTAAGAATGCGGTGCCTGTCTCTTTCCCTTTTGTTCCCCGCGGCGCCAGCGGCGAGCAGAGCGGTGTGGAGCCGAGGAAGGGGGAGGGACGGTCAGAAGCAGACCAGGGTCGGCTTGTCCCGCGGCGGTGGGGGCTGGCCGCAGTGGGAGGTGAGCGGTGGCTCCCGTAATCAAGAGGGCGAGCGGTGGCTCCAGTTCAAGGGATGCTTCCGAGGGCCCAGGGAGCGAGTGTAGCGTTGGCTGGAAAAGCCGCTCGTGTGGCCCGAGGGGTGGCGGCGGTTTGGATCTGTACCGCGGCTGCAGAGGTGACGGCGGCTCTCGCTGTTATCTCTCCCCTGATTCTCGGACGCGTTCCGAAAATGGCGCCCAACGTGGGGCTCTATTTGCTGGGAAAAGCTAGAAACAGTTGGTGGAGACATCCACAAAATGAAGGGCAAACCCAGGGCTTCAGCAGCTGTATCAAGGCTATAGAAAGCATAATGTTTTATGCAATGCTTGCTCTTACACAGAAGTGACTTTCAAAACCATGAGCAAAGGCCTGTTTCCCTTTCCTTAAATAGATGGGCAGAGAATTCAAGCTAAAGGTTCTTGCAAGATTCATATATTTCTAGAGTGGTTTGAGGGCTAACTTTGTTATTGAAACCCAGAGCATCCCAGAAGAGGTTGTGACTGGCACATCTCATCTTCTTAAGCATCACTCAGTTTAGATGCAGGCAGGCATCTGATCAGAAAAATAGATGCAGCAATTTAAGACACACAAATATCACTGCTGAAATGAATTAATTGTCTCTCCCAGGAGTTTCAACTAAGCTAGTAAAGGTTGCACTGAATCAGATGAGGAAGGCTGGGAATTTCCCTTCTGCTGATAGGCCAAAAGGGGTAATAAACTTCAGGAAAGGGACAACCACAAAGAAATTTTGATGAGGATTACATCTTCAGGCACCAGATGCACCTGCTGAGTGACTGTGTGTCAATGCCTTGGTAAGCTGTGCTCAGTTCAGAATAGGGTACTGTAGCACTGGGGTCACACTCAGCTGCTTCTAGCAAAGGCTGCAGCATTAATGTGGTTCAGAGACCACAGCAACAGAGGGATCTGCTAAGATGACAGTGCACATGGGAGCCTCTGTAGAAGGGAGGGGGGATGGCAATGATAAATCCAAGTCAAAAATCGACCCCAGAGATTTCAAGCAAGGTTCTGGCCTTGATCAATCAAAAGCCAAGGCAATTACATCTCACTGCAGCACAATGAGACTGACAGACACTCAAACTGCACTTTCCTCAAGCAGCTACAGATGGCTACCAATCCACTCAGCTCTCTGGGTACTCACAACAAAGACTCTCATGACAAACTTCTACCCAGAGGAACTTTTGTTGTATTGATTGGCACAGAAAAGGGCAGAAAAGTTTTATTTGATGTCTCGTGCTGGTCAGCTAACAAGCTTGTTCTGTTCTCTTGCTCTTCTGGAACAAGCAAGCCCACAACAAGCAGTGTGTTAAAAAGTATGGGGAGATTTCATTCCAGCTGAAGGATGGGCTAGTGGGCTGCACAGGCTTTCAAGGAGAAACCAGTTCTTCATTCTGCTCCACGTCTGTGTCCTGTACCAAAACTTCGCCTTTGAAGGCAACAGAGGCAGAGATGAACTTCCAGCTCTGGGATGCCTTTACAGTTCAATAGGCAGAGAGACAGCAACTACATTCTTACTGTTAGAACAGTTCCTCACAAAGTTAGAAAATACCTGGGTTCTGTTTACTTACTGCACTCTCAACACTACCTGCTGATAGGATGCTTCAGCTAAACTGGGACAAGAACAGCCCTGTCAGTCTGTCCTTCTGGTAGAGCTTTAATTAAAGGGAAAAGACACCTCTGCTGCACTCTATACTTCAAGCAGTAGAAGGCAGTTACAGTGCTGGTTATGAGGCAGGGACTTGCTCTTTTGAGAGCCCCAACAATGTTGTCTTCACACCAGTTTAAAGAACTGCTTACTGCAGCATAGTAAATCCCATTTAATCCTGAGTAGTCTCCAGCACATTCAGACACAGGGTGCCTTACATTGCCTTTGAGTTCAGGCAGATGCCAAGTGACATGCAAGCTGCTTTGATTTCATTCAAACCACTTCTTTTTTAAAAATCACCATTATTTGTTTTTCTGCAAAACAAAGCCACAGGCAGAAGTCCCTGATTCTTCACAACAACCACTGTCACACCTGGCTTAGTTACAACTACAGAGAAATGTCCATCGTTTCTTTCCTGTGCAGTCTGCTGGGGTTTTTTTTCAGACAATGAGCTAACTGTTGGAACCAATATCAGTCTGTACATAATTAAGTAGGAAAGCATTAAGTGTGTTGCTGAAGCAGATGTTCTGATTCAGAATGTGTAGAACACAAATAGAAATTAATTTCCCCTGCATGCAATTTTCCCATTTCAGTCCTATTTAAATCTCCTCATTCAGGAGCTATTCACCACCACCCTCACAGCAGAATTTTTTTCTTACACTCTGAAAGAATTTCCTGCATTCCAGTTTGTGTTTGCTGCCTCTTGCCCTGTGGCTGGGCACTGCTGGGAAGAGTGACACTCCTTCTTCATTGCATCTTTCCATCAAACATTTGTAAGCAGTTTCCCTGCCCCAGGCCTTCTCTGAGCTAAATAATGCCAGGTCTGTCTCTCACCACATGAGACAAGCCAGTGCTCTGGTGAATCTCGTGGCCCTGCACTGTACACATTCCAACACCTCTGTATCTTTCTTACACTGGGGAGCACAGGACTGGACACAGCACTCTGATGGGGTCCCAGCTGTGCTGAGAAGAAGGGAAGTATCACCTCCCTCAATCTGCTGGCAACTCTCTTCCTAATGCAGCCCAGAACACTGGTAGCTTTCTTTGCTCAAGTGCCCATTGCTGGTTCATGTTCAATTTGCTGTGCACTGAGACCTGCAGGTCCTTCTCTGCAAAGCTGATTTCCAGCCATCTGGCCCCTGCCCTGTACTGGTGCACAGGATTATACCTCTCCAGGTGCAGGACTGTGCATTTCCTTTTGTTGAACTTCAGTGTGAGCTGGTATAGGTGATCCTGCTCTGGCAGGGGGGTTGGACTGTATGACCTTTTGAGGTTCCTTGCAGCCCCAAACATTCTGTGATTCTCACATCAGCCCATTGCTCCAACCTGCCAAGGTCCCCTGCCTGCCAAGGTGACCATTTGCTGTACTGGCCACTCCTCCCTACTCTGTATCATCAGTAAACTTGCTGAGGGTGCACTCTTTCGGGTCACCAGTGAAGAAGTTAAACGTTGGACCTAGTACTGACCCTTGGGGTAGTCCACTAGTTACCAGCCCCCAGCTAGGCTTCATGCCTCTGATCACAACCTTCTATGACCATCAGTTCACCCTGTTTCCAGTCCTCCTTGCTGCCCACTCAGCTAGTCTGTACTTCACCATCTTGCCTGTGAGGATGTTACAGGAGACATTGTTGAAAACCTTACTGAAAATGAGTCAAAGAGTATCCACTGCTCTCCCCTCACCCACCAAGCTAGTTAACTGTCTCACTATAGAAGGTTACCAGGTTGGTCCTGATAGCTAACAAGTGCCACAGGATTTGTTTGTTTGAACAGAAAGATTTAAATTCTGTCACAAGGACTCCTCATTTTCACTCTCTGCAGCATATTTCAGTTACTTGGGAAGACTCAGAGGCATAAATATATGTTCACAAGAACATTTTTTAAAGGCAAACCTCCCAGAAGCTCTTCTACAACATTTAGGCTTTGCACAGGAATGGTTAGTGGCAAGGTCCATGCAGACAGAGAATACATTTTGTGAAAGATGAGAGTGAAAGCCTCATAAGCCAGCATGACACAAAGGCATTTCTAGTAAATGGAAACTCATTTCCTGGACTTTTCCTTCTGTTCTAACAGACAAATACACTTAAGAAAATCAGTCAGAGAAAATGTTTGTTGAGGAGTAGAGGAACTTACCCTCCATTACAACAATTCCCGTGTTAAAATTCCCCTATTAAAAATTACAGATCAGAAGAGAGAACTGGAAACTGATACAACTCTTCTTTTTTTTTTTTTTCCCCCTAATTTAGGACTCATTGAACTAACCTGAGTGTGACGGGCAATTGTAAACAAACCATGCAAATGCTGGCCAGAAAAAGTTCTGAGCTTTCAGGACTTCTGAATTATTGCACTATTACTTAGAGTCATCCATCAACTAGCACTTCTATGTGTGACAGTGCCAGCATCCCTCATACCTGCACAAGCTGTCTACGCTGCAATTAGCTACTGGCTAGTAGCTGCTCTCAGTTTAAATAGTCAGCTGGCTTTTAAATTTGTTATCTCAGAAGTTACTGGAAGCAAGCTCTGCAAGATCAGCTCCTTGCATGGTCTGTGCCATATTGACATGCCTTTTAGACAGGTCAAAGACGAAGCCAGGAAGGAAAACATCACAGAAAGAAGTTACAGTACAGTCCTGGCAGTTTTGCACACACACAGCTCTCGTTAATGCAGTTAAGTTCAAACACAGCTTGGAGAGAGCCACGTGAGCTGCTTTCATTTCAGTGCTGCTAGATGGCATGAGCAGATACCCAGGAAGCAGAGCAGCTTGTCTAGCTGCCATCCATCTACCTGTGCCTGCAAAATACATCTATGTATTTCTGAGAGGGAAGTAGCTGAGCAGAACTGCCCACAGTTGGCAGAGACAAGCAGAGCAGTGCAGAAAAGCTTCCACAGCTGTGTGCTGCTCTGCTGCTGGTCATCTGGGCATAGTTTTCCCAAGATCATGTTCTCATTCAATTCCACCAACACTCAAGAAGCCTTCTGGCCTTCTTAGAGAGGCAGAATGCCCTGCTGGAAGGATGTTCAAGGTGAAGGCCACTACAGTGTACTGCTGGAAACCAGGAAGAGGAGCACCTTTACAGAAGTCAGCAGTCCTAAATCAAGTCAAACCAGACCCAGTGTTACCAGTATAGAAACAAGCTCACACTGAAGTTAACTAATGGAATTCTAACTCATTCAGAACAGAACTTAACTAATTGGATGAATACATTTCTGTTGAGTGGTAATGGAATATCACAGCTCTTTTTCTTTGAGCTGTACTAAAACCAGCTCCAGAGCACTCAAGTTATGCAGCTCCTGAGTTACAGTGATGAGGTAGACATAAGAATGTGGAAATGCAACACATCATAAGCAGTGGCAATGTCGTCTTGCATCTTCTAGAAAGATCACAGAAAGGCAAACCCAGCAAAACTTCCCATACCAACACCCCTTTAGAACCTGCTGACAGTGAAGCCAAGGGAAAATTGGACTTCAGTATCCAGACCACTACTGTTTCTTCTAAAGAACTGTGAAAATAAAGAGGACCTGAGTTTCCAAAGAAAGCAGCTCTTTGATGGCATCACAATGCTTGACTATAAACATCACCTGCAAACAGCCATGAGATGTTCAATGCCTCACAGAGAGGACAGCCAAAGGAATAAAATAATAAATCATTAGAGTCCCCATTGTGAGGAAGAAGGTAGTATAGGTTCCCTTTTTATCAGGCAGCTGAGAATCTAACTCAGGTACATAGCCTGTACACCTTCACAGACAACACACACAAGAAATCAGGTTCCCTTTGCTCCCCTGCTCACAGAGCTGCTTGTCTGATTTGATGGCTCAACACAGCCCACCACCTGATTTATCCATTACACAGTCAGTACTGCTGCAAGATAAATTCCAGTCAGAAGGATTTTTTTGTTGACATTTGCCAGCTAAATTACAGAAAACACAGAGCTGACAGCCAGCAGAGACTCAGCATGGTCTCACCCCCTGAGCCTCCAGCATCAGATGAGTGCTCTTTCCAGACTTCCAGGAAGGGCTCAGTGGAGACTAACACAAACCCATGTGGACACATGGCAGTAAAAGATCCACATAAACAGATGAAGCCCTTTGTAAACAGGCTTGATTGCTCAGGATGCCCTTGCCACCCAACTGTTAGCTATTGAGCAGTTCCATTAAGTATCTTGATATTCTCACTGGGCTGCCACTAAGATATCACAGAATCACTGAGGCTGGAAAAGACCTCTGAGATCATCAAGTCCAGCCTATGACCTAACACCACCACATCAGCTAAACCTTGCCACCAAGTGCCACATCCAAGCTTTTCTTAAAGACCTCCAGTGATGGCAACTCCACCACCTCCCTGGGCAGTCCATCCCAGTGCCTAAAGAAACTTACTTGGGTCCATAAGGTGGTCTGAACTAGACAGGCAACAAAACTCTTTGCAGTGCTCTTACTAGGCTAAATAACTCACTCAGCATCTCCAAACAAATAATGCAAACAGTGATTAATTCTATTCCAATCCAAGAGCTGATTTGAAGGAATAGCAAAGACTTTCCTGCTGAATATTAACCCTTGCTGAAGCATATCACCCATGTGCTTCAGAGCTACACACAGCAAGTCTGTCCCACCAGCAAAACAGCTTTGTTCTTGGTTCACAAAGTAGTGCTAGTAATGAATGTTTAGTGCAGCAGCAAATGGCTTCCTGGAGGTTGTTTTGGGTTTCTTTTCTTATCTTTTAATAGGAGATATTTTGGTCTCTTTTTGTTCAAATCCACACAGAAAAACCAAGAGCACTAAACACATTCAGTAGTGTTGACTCATGTGCAGCTTTAAAAAGAGATTCTAGAAGATCTCACACTGGGAAGTTGTCTCTTTTGGCTAAGGAAAGGTTCTGCAGCATGCACTGCTTTTCCCTTTAGTGCTGTGGTCAACCTAGTTTGCACACAGCCAGACTTAGAAATGAAGGATGGCCCTGGCAGCCTGGCAGGGCAAAAGGTGCCTGCTCCCTGCTGCTGCTCCTTTCAGTGCAGTGAGGAATGTTTCAGTCTTGGCACCAGGAGGGAGTGTTTGAGGATAGCTACAAATATCCTTAGCTGCATTCTTCTGGCAAGCTCCATTTTGACCAGCTGTTTCACAGGGTAGTCTGCCCTACAGGAGGTCAGGGCATCAGGACTTCATTTATCATTACAGGGACCAAGGACTATAAAAACATCTCTTAAACATCTCTCCTCCTTTTGGTGGTCAGGAAAGCTGCCTGCTGTAGCCGCTTCCCTCACTCTGTTTATTAGGGACCAAAGGTGTTGGAAGCAGAGAAAATCCTCTCTCCGTTATCAAATTGACTAGATGGGACAGGAACCCAATCAAAACAGCAGGTGAGGACAGTCTGTGGTGAGGTGAAGAGATGATACAGCAAACAGGCACAGGACTACAGTGCACCACATTAGTTGGGCTGGTGCTGACTGAGCAGTCTGGGCTACTGGAAGTTGTCCCTGCCCACAGCAGAGGGGTTGGAACCAGATGATCTTGGAGGTCCTTTCCAGCCCCAACCATTCTGTGATTCACTGATTCTTGGTGCTATTTTCTATTTAGAAAACTACTCTAGTCTAAAGATAAAGTCTATCTCCTCTTCATTACAGAGCAACTGCCAAAGTACAAAGCGTCTGCCCTAGCACTAAATTTAAGCTACAGCCTAAGACTTTTGGGTTTAGCTTTTTTCCTGCTTCAGTAAAGCTACACAAACAAGGATCCCTGCATTCAAAACAGGGCAGATCCTCTGCTGTTTAGGATTTGAACTCTTGGCAGTAAACATCATTTATGCCTGACGTTTCTTAAGGGGTATTCAGGGCTCAAATGATGACAGGTGTTATTTGTATTTTAATGACATTATTATTGACAGAAATTTAGTGTAATGGGGATACACAGAAGCCTTGTCACCAAGTACTGGTGCTGCTGCACAAATCCTTTTCCATCTATGCTGAGGCCAGTGTCTGCCTGTGGATCAAAAATTTTTTATTCTGGGACGAAAAAAAAAAGTCTCCATAAATGAGTCTGAAAAGTCATATAGAGCTCCAGGAAGATGTATACAGAATTTTCCACCATCTCAGCTTCACTGGGGGGAAGAATTATGTTGACTGCCAGCACTGCTGCCATGTCAGAGCTCAGTTTAGTTCTACCTGTTGCAGCCTGAACATCCCCAGATTTAAAGCAATTTGAGATGAGTGCTTTGTATCAAGATCACATCACACCACTGTGCTGCCTCTTCAGAAGGTCCATCATACCAAGTTACTGAATGTATTGAAAGAATAAAGATCTCCTTAAACCAAGATGCCTGCTACCACAGCTACACAGCCTAGTAAAGAGGAAAGTGGCTTCAGAATGCTGGCCTAAGGATAAATAATTGAAAAAAGTTAATTGTTGGATATGTAATTTAATAAATTCTTAAAGTCCAGAAAGTCTGTAGCTTTGGAATAGCTTTGCTTTGCTACACCTACAACTGATACAATGTACAGTGCTCTGTCATTTCATTCAGAAATTAAACATTGATACATATTAAAAGTGTGACCCTGTTCTCCTCCATAGAGCTTCCTTCACCACATCTTTATTATGCTGGTATCAAAGTGCTACCATTTCATGCCTCACATTGCCTTCATTCTCTCTCTGCCTCCCTCAGGGCAGAGTGTTTATCAGAGCAGCACTCTGGTTTTCACTGAGAATTCATTCATTTTCTCTCCTGAAAATCTTAAAGACAATTAAGAGAGAGACTTGCATTGTTTCCTGCCTAGTCTGTCACTTAACCATTTTTATGCATGTGGGAACCCATAACAAAGTAAAAGCTCTGTCTTTGCAACACCATTGTCTGCTGCCAAAATCAATGCTGCTCTTAAACCTAGAATGAATTCTGACAGTGCATGTGCAGACACAGCTGCCCCTGGAAAATCAATGATCACATACAAGTTAAAGCAGGTGGCAGTGATGAATCTTTCATGCTAGCCATAAGTTTACTCCCATTAGCCTCTTCATCACAGAAAGATGGTTAATAGTGACACCCTGATCAGGGATTTTGTTCACCTCTGTTAAACACACTCCTCAATCACAAGACTGGGTTATAAAAGTTGTTACACAGATAAAATGGTAACTGAAGCATTTGTAGCACTGTGCAACAGCCTCGTTTAAAAAGAAAAGAAAACCAAAAAAAACCAAACCAAAAAACCCAAACCAAATCAGAAAAAAACAGCAATACAAAGCCTCTGTTATATGAGGAGAGAATTAGCGAAGGGAAAAACAAAAGAGTAGAAATCAGTAGGAAGCCAGCTCCCAACAGAAGTACTGCCTAGAACGATTTTGTGAGGATCAGAGTGAGTCTTTACCATAGATCTAAAAATCAAATCTGCTAAAACCTTCAATACCTTCAGTAGGAGAGTGACGAGACTCTGGAATAGGCTGCCCAGGGAAGCTGTGGCTGCCTCCTCCCTGGGGGTGTCTAAGGCCAGACTGGATGAAGTCTCGAGCAGCTGAGTCTAGTTGAGAGGTGTCCCTGCCCATGTTTGGGAGGTTGGAGGAGGTGATCTCTGAGGTCCCTTCCAGGTAGAGCCATTCTGTGATAAAACTGTGTAGATGACAAAGACTAACAAAGTTCTGTAAAGCAGTGTATGTGGTCAGACTCAGAAAGCAACTGAGAGGGGAGCTCATACCATGGGTGGGGTAAAGAGGACTTATGTCATCATTAAGGCTCACCCCGGGGTCCAAGAACCTGTTCTCCATAAACACTGTCAGGTGTTTAGCACTGAAGGACTGAATTGGGTTTCTTTTTGTCTTTTTTTTTTTTTTTTTAGGACACAGAAGATAGAAGATTGGAATGATCTCAGAAATTCAATCATAAATTGAGGGGAATACCTCATGGTGAAAGATCTCTGCTCTGGCAGAAGCAAATTATTGCAAAATGATGCTTAAGGATGGAATTTGTATCCATGAAGAGTATTAACACCTGGAATACACTAAAGAGGGAGTCAGACTCTCTACTTCAGAAGTCATTTGGACAAAAACTAGCTGCTGTTTGGAGGAAACACCATGGCTTAGCTCTTCAATTCAGTTCAGCTGGTGATGATTCATGGACTAATATACTCAAGAGGTTAGAATAAATAATCCAATGGTGCTGTCTCACCTTGAGTTCTTCACATTCCTCTTTAAAGCAAGAATGGTTTCAAAGATTAAAATAATGATGGATAAGATTGTCACAGTCCTTATTTACTTGTACAAGGACATATAGCCCCATCTCTAATTCCTCATAGCTGCAGTAAGTCTCAATCTGGTAGAGAATTAAGATGCCTGTCCCTTGCTCTGAGCAAGAGAACAGAAAATAAGAAAAATGTTCCCATTTTCTTCCTCTCTTGTGCAAGATGGGACAAGGACCATCAGAGGAAGCTGTAAGCTTCTCATTAATAGAAGAGGACATTTGGATTCAAGGCAGGGAAACCCTTCAAAAAGGCAGGCATGCAGAAGGTTGCAGCAGACTGTGAGTTTGCTTTTACAAACCAACACATCATCTTCCACTTCAGGTGTTCTCTGTAGTTAGATACTGTGGCCTCTGTGTTGTGAGGTGCTGAATGTCCCTCACAGCTCTGAAAGACACAGTGTGCAGCACTGAAACCCAAGGACTTAGCCTGGGCATCCAAATTTCATCAACAGTGCTCTCTTGCTGAAGTCTCCAAGAGCCCCATTTCTGAACCCACTGAAGCCAAATTGAGAGACAGTCACAGACCCTATCAGAGCCTGTCAAGGGTAAGCATGAGCTTTCTTACCATGTCGAGTACACTGACAGATGAAAACACCACACATGAGATTGAGAGAATGTTTTCCTGGCAGTTTTAATTCCAGAAAACAAACAAACAATCACTCCCTGTTGTCAAATAATCAAGGCAGTATATCAAAGAATTATTTTTTTACACTAACACAACAGCTAAGACAAGCACTTAGCCTACTGAACCACAAGTTAATCTGCAAAGATGTCAGGTTTTTCCTCTGAGAATTATCTGTAGGCTGTTCTGACAAGTCAGAGGCACTGGCAGGTCACTAAGTATGTAATTGCTCACTTACTCTTCTCTTCACTGACGTGTTCAGAACATGGATTCTCACCCTTTATTTGCCACAGGTAAAATTGCTTTCCTTATAAAAGCAACTTTAAAACTCAGTCTTGTATTAAAAAAGTAACTATGGGCTAGCCTGAGGTTCCCTTTTCCCACTGCTAGAATGTCTCCTGCACTCAGAAGTTCCTCAGAAGCATCTCAAAGGGAAAGCAGAGCAAAGAAGGCATGAGTGGAGCCCAGGGATCACCTCTGCACTCACTGAAGGAGCAGAGAACAGCAAAATTTAATCTATGTCTCTCCCACCTGCTTGCAGCTGTTTCAAAACATCCATGATTGAACATGACCAGGGCTACCAGATCTGCATTTCAGCAGATCAGCGGACAAGAATCTCAAACCCAAAACCTGCTCTTGAGAGACTGGAGAATCAAAGTGCACTTTGCCCTTTCCTGCTTTAATTCCCCTCAATTTCCAACCTCCTAGGTAAAAATGTAGGGAGGGAAAAAAAAGCACAAACATGTTTTATATATTAATAATACTTTCTATCTCTTTCCCTGAAATAAATTCCCCCCACCTCCCCAAAAAGAGATGGCAAGGAGAAAAGAGCTATATCACAAAAATATCAAAATGAGAGATTTCTCTGGGAAATCAAATTAAAAATAGGATTTGTGCTCTTTAGTTTCTTAAAATATTTAGGGATTATTGTCTCTGGCTATTCTTATGGAACTCCTCTACAATTTTTGATTAAACAACTGTTGGTTTCCAGCCTTCATTGTGGTGGTTCTTTAATGCACAGCTTTGAAAATTTCTTGATCTTTGTGAGGTGCTGAGTGTTTGTGGGTTGGAATGTAAATGGATGGCAGCTCCATGCTCACATTGGCCTTTAAGTGGAATGGAAGTAATTGGGACAGTAAGTCAACCACAGAAAACAGGTTCATCTAACATAGTAATGGGGCCTAATTGAGAAGAAAAGTTCCTTCCATGTTCTTGTAGCACATATTTTGTACCACTCATACAGCAGCAAAATTAATTGATATCAAAGCACCATTAAAATGCTTAAAGACTGAGGTCCTGTAGGAGCTGAGAGTTTCACTCTTGCAAATCTCTTCCAACATTAGGCCAAATGACGTGACTAGAGCTTGCATACAGCAACACTGTGAACACCCTGCAGAGGTTCTGACATGCCTACAACACTGCTGTTAGTGCTGCTTTCCCCAAGGGACTTCAGCCTCCCAGTTTACATTCACGCTGGATAAAGAACCTCCTTTTGCTCTGAACCTGGCAACTGCTAGTGTCATGTAGTGCTTTTCTAGTTCCTTTACTGGAGAAGTTAGTGAGTAACTGATCCCTTCTCACCCTCTCCCCACCACTCACTACGGAGATGAAAATCACCACTTACACTGGCAAAAGGCCAGGAACCAACGAGACATCATGACCTAGGTCTGCCTTCTTGACATGCAGGATGAGGAACCTGACATGGAGCTTCTCCAGCTTGTTTTCTGAACCTAATGTTTCTGTACTGGGGTAATACACCCAAGTATCTATTCCAGCAACTTGTTGCCAGTAATTACAACAGGATGCTCAGGGAAGAGCACAAAAATGTGGCCAGCATTTCTCTGTTACACGCTTTTAGCTTCTAGCAGTCTTCACTTCCAACTTGATGTGGCAGCAATTGTGATGACATCAATGCATTCATTCTAGATCCAGAAGCATTTCACACACTGTGGGCTGCCACAGTCAGTTCATGGCACAAAGATGAGACACATGTGGGTGGTAGATGAGAGCAGAAGCAGCACTCCTGAAGGCAGAGCTGTTTGCTTTCCCTGCACTGTGCAGTTAGCTCTGCACAGCCTAACCAGAGATGATAAATTTTGTTCAGAAGAAACTACTTTGTGCTCATAACTCAGGGGGATTTTTTGCTTCTACAAAGGGGCAATCCATTCTAAGGCATCTAGAAACATGCAGAATTAGTTGTTTCAAACTCAGCATAAATTTTATTCAGAAGAAACTACTTTGTACTCGAAAATAAGGGGGCTTTTTTGTTTCTACAAAGGGGCAGTCCATTCTAAGGCATCTAGAAACATGCAGAATTAGTTGTTTCAAACTCAGCATAAATTTTGTTCAGAAGAAACCACTTTGTACTCATAACTCAGGGGTTTTTTTGTTTCTACAAAGGGGCAGTCCATTCTAAGGCACCTAGAAACATGCAGAATTAGTTGTTTCAAACTCAGCATCAACTTGCAGGATTGCAAGAACCATCCACCACCAAATTAATATGCTCAGGTTGCTCATGTAACCACTCTGTGTGCAAGCACAAAGGCACTGGGTTGGAATTCTCATAATCTACTCCAAAAAAGGAGCAACCCACACGAACTGACAGTATTGAAGAAGAGTTTGCTAGCACATTCACACTGAATATGACACTGGTAAGAATCTTGGTAACAGAATGTGTCCAAGAAAGCATACTTCCATAGGAATGGCTTTTTCACAGTGAACCTCATTAAAAGTTGTTCACACTCAAAGGATACATCTTACTTCTCAGTTCTAAGCTGCCATATTTACCATCTGGGGTGCACAGCTCCCTGACAATTTTGTGTTCTTAGCTCTTGGCACTTGGGTGGGTTTTTTGTTTTAAATATCACTAAGCATTTGCATCTCAGCAGAGCTGCAGCCATAGCCAAAGATGATGTGCTCCTGGGAAAAACAGCTCCAGCATTCCTTGCAGCTCTAGTTAATTTAAAATATGTCATCTTGAACCAAAAGTCCTGGGGTTTTGGGGGTTGTTTTGGTTTGGGTTTTGGGGTATTTTTTGCTATTGGATAGGGAAAGAAAAAAAAATTTATAAATGTGGCTTTTTTCTCAATTTTCTGTCAGGAATTTTCAGGAGTTTTAAGAATAATTATAGGAAGCTTGCAGATGACATCCAGAAAAGAAGTCCTTGGAGTAAATTTTCAGGAGTTTTAATAATAATTTTAGGAAGTTTACAGATGACATCCAGAAAAGAAGTCCCTGGAGTTAATTAGAAACAACTTTACTGAACTATTTGTTTGCTAAAGAACCTTCTCTCTTTTTTTTTTTTTTTTCTGTTTTCACATAAAGAAACAAGCCTAGAAATCCTTTCTGGAGGTGAATTTTAATTGCCACTAATTTTGCCCCCAAAATCTTGCTATTTAGCTCCTTTTCACTACAACTGCCATCCATCTAAAGCTGGCTTGCTATAGCTCATCAGGATTTGAAGCAACAACAGACATACAGACTTTGTAAATCAGAACTCTTTTTAATGCTCTCTGCACTTTCAGTTGTAAGATATTAAAGCAGGGCCTGTAGATGGATTAAAAGTTAAAGAAAAACTTTAAGCCACTCAAGCAATTAGATTCTGCTCAAATCAATCACACAGTCCTTAGCTAGAAAGCAACAAGGATAATACTCAGAGAATATAATAGCAAGGTCAGGGGAAGAGGAACATTTATCCTTATTTGCTTCAGTTTTAAAGGAAAGCAAGTTCCTAAATGCTTTAGTGTAATTTGTGGGTGACCCAGTTCAGTTTATTTTAATACTCAGATTGCTATAGATGCCAAAGAGCTGTCACAGTGCCATCAGCAGGACTGTCTGATTGTCCCGTTTCATTGGGAACACCTGGAGCTAGGAACCAGTGCTAACACAAACAAGAAGGCATGACATTTTCTCCAACAGAGAACAGAATTAAACATACATATGTCTATCAAGAAGGGTATTTGATTTAGAGGATAAACCCTCTGCTAGGGTGCTTGTGTTCCTCTGCTTTTTGCTGCTCCCCAGGGGAAGCTAAATGCGCGGTGTGGGGCCACAGCTCTCGTGGCTGAATCTTGGAGCAGGTTTGGCTATGAATTCAGAGCCCTAGAAATGCTCAGCCTTGTGAGCTCTCCAGCCACAACCATTACCAGCAGTTCACCTTTTCCCATGAGAGCTTGCTCAGTCCTCTCCCCTCAGGTTTTACAGTGATTCCAGAGAACCGATTTCATAAAAGAGAATATTTCAAGCCCACAGGTCTTTGGTGCTTGACAATTCTGCTCACACGTTCCTTTGCTAATCTCACAGTGAAGAAATGTGTTTCTAATTGCTTAAAAGCTGCTCCTGCATACACAAATAAGATACGATTTGCTGTGAGTTCAGTCACCCACTACAGACACATCCTCCTTACCTTGCAGCAATCACCTGCTTCAGGTTATTTTTCTTTGTTTTTTTTAAAGAAAAACTACAGTACCATTTCTTTTTATCATAAATGTCATTACCTTTCACAAATGTAGACCAAAGTATCTCATGATTTACTCTCCTCTTGCAAGGCTTGCTTTCCTTCCTCTGGACTCCTCACCATAGCCACAGACCTCAGAAATGCTCCTTGTGGGAGATCTTCACAGCTGAGGAGAATAACAACAGAAATCAGGGTTTGGAAGGGATGGTTGGAGTACACAAGTGCTGTCAAAGACTCACTGCCAAAGACAGTTTGCACAGGCACATAAAAGCTAGCTCAGATTCAGAGTGCAAAGTACTTCACAGTTGGAACTGTTTACTCCTCTCCTTTACAACTACCCTTTATTTTTCATTTAAATTCTCTGTAGATTTTCTTGCCCTGTTCACAGTCTCACAGTATATCAGAGGTTGGAAGGGACCTCCAGAGATCATCAGGTCCAACCCCCCTGCCAGAGCAGGATCACTTAGGGGAGTCTGCACAGGAATGCATCCAGGTGGGGTTGGAAAGTCTCCAGAGAAGGAGACTCCACAACCCCCCTGGGCAGCCTGTTCCAGGGCTCTGTCACCCTCACTGGAAAGAAGTTTCTCCTCATGTTGAGCTCAAATCTTCTGTGTTCAAGTTTGAACCCATTGTTCCTTGGCTTATCACTGTGAACCACCAAAAAGAGCCTGGCCCCCTCCACTTGACACCCACCCCTCACCTATTGATAGACATTGATCAGATCCCTCTCAGCCTTCTCTTCTCCAGACTAAACAGCCCCAGGGCTCTCAGTCTCTCTTCACAGGGGAGATGCTCAAGTCCCCTAAGCATCCTCATGGCTTTCCCTTGGATTCTCTCCAGCAGGTCTCTGTCTCTCTTGAACTGGGGAGCCCAAAACTGGACACAGTATTCCAGGTGTGGTGTCACCAGGGCAGAGTATAGAGGCAGAAGAACTTCCCTAGCCCTGCTGGACACCTTTCTTGATGTACCCCAGGATCCCATTGGCTCTCTTGGCCACAAGAGGATATTGTTGTTCCATGCAGAACTTGCTGTCCACCAGCACTCCAAGGTCCTTCTCTGTGGAAGGACATGCTAATTCATTTGATCTTTATACTCATGAATAGAAGAGGATGAAACTAACAGTCCTCCAGTTTGAAAGCACCCAGTTGTGGGATCAGACTAAGAGAAAACGTACACAGTAATACACCATAAGAATTGAAGATCAGAGAAGAAGAATGCCAAACCAATCTGCTGTGCAAGAGTCACCATCCCTGGAGGTATTTAAAAGAAGTGTAGACATGGTGCTTAGGGACATGGTTTAGTGGAGGCCTTGGCTGTGCTAGGTTAAAGGTTGGATTTGATGATCTTAAAGGACTTTTTCCAACCTAAACACCACCCCAGCCAGGGAACTGAAGATTTAAAAGTCTCCATCGTTACTTCTGGAGTGGTATCAGTGCATTCATGCAAGAAGGCTCACATTACCCTCCCTTCATTCCTTTCCTTGCCATCAAACTCTGCTGTTTCAGGAGACTGAAGTCATCTATTATGTCACATAGACATCACAAGTAGAAGTTCTCTGATGATTTTAGAGCATCAGATTTAAGGCCTCATGTTCTTGTTTGTAGTCATGAAAGTAAATTAGGCAGAACCCTAAACCAAACTGCTCCACCCCCTGCCATATGCTCATACTCTGCCCAGCAGCAACTCCAGCATGGGATCCCTCCCACTGACTGCTCCAGTGTGCATCCTCCTCATAGGCTGCAGCTCCTCATTACATGATGGATCCTTTCCATGGCATATATTCCTTCAGGAACAGGTCTCCCATAGGGCACAAGTCCTGCAGAAAACCTGCTGCTGTGTGAGTTCATCTCCAAGAGCTGCAGTTCCTGCCAGGGGTCTGCTCCAGCATGGGCTTTCCATTAGCTGCAGCTTCCTTCAGGGCACATCCACCTGCTCTGCAAGCTGCAGAGGGACAACCTACTTTATCATAGCCTTCTCCATGGGGTTCAGAGAAATCTCTGCTCTGGCACCTGGAGTACCTCCTCCCTTTTCTTTCTTGGTGCTGCAGGGCTATTTCTTTCCATTTTTCTTACTCCTCTCCCACAGCTGCTGCACAAAGATTTTACCCTTCTTTAATATGCTGTCACAGAGGAGCTATCAACATCACTGATGGGCTCAGCTTTGGCCAGCAGTGGGACCATTTCAGGGCTGGCAGAAACTGCCTCTGTCTGATACAGCTAACCCCTTGTCTCTTCTTACAGAAGTCATCCCTGTAGCCACCCCCTTATGAAAGTAACAGACGAAAATGGAGGGAAGAAGGTATAGCTGAAAGAGGGTAGATAAGTCACATCTGTATGGCTTGTGCACAGCAGAAAAATACATACAGATTGATCAGTGTTTTTCTTTGAAAGCTGAGTGAAGATCAGAGTGGTAAAGTCAAAGAGAAAAAAGGTGTTCCCTAACATGAACACCCAGACCCACTTGCAGCAGCATGAAATATTCATACCAATCAACAGAGGGAAGTGTTTGTCACTCTAGAGGCAGCTATGAAAGAAAACCACATTAACACAGTGTTGGGGCACTGCAAATCAAACATCCCCAGCAGAGGTGGGAACTGCTGTCTAAGCAAACCATTAGGAAAGCTTTTGGTTGTCTGGGAGAATGCCTCAGTAAGACACACATGAATTATTCAGCCACGTCCTGATATTGTTAATGTTGTGAAAGCAAATCCGGAAAAACAAACCATGACCTTTCTTGTAACTTACTTCACCTCATTTTCAACACACCACTGATGTGAAGCACTTCAGGTCAAAACAAAAACAAAACACAACATAACAAAACCCCTCCACCAAAACAAGAGGGGAAAAAAGGAAGAAAATAAACAAACAAACAAAACCAACCCAACCCAAACCCTCTGAAGTACAGATCATTTGAAAAGCAGGTGACAGAGGTACTGCCAGCAGTCTGTAGCACCAGATTTACCTCCTAATCTACAGTCCATTCTTGGCTGGTCACATCTAATCTCCTTCCAGCTCTGTCTAGTACTTCTGTTTCCTGTAAATCTCCAGAGAAGGAGTTCTTGCTGTAAAAGTGTTGACTTGGAAAGTAATACAACCCAAGGAGCACAGACAGGCCTCATGGACAGGAGAAGACTGAGAGGGGATCTAATAAATGCCTATAAATATCTGAGGGCTGGGTGTCAGGAAGGGACAGGGACAGTCTCTGCTCACTTGTGCCCTGTGACAGGACAAGGGGCAATGGATGAAAACTACAGCACAGGAAGTTCCACCTCAACATGAGGAAAAACTTCTTTAGTAATGGTCACAGAGCACTGGAACAGGCTGCCCAGAGAGGTTGAGGAGTCTCCTTCCCTGGAGACTTTCAAGCCCTGTCTGGATGTGTCCCTGTGTGACCTGTACCAGATTCTATGGTCCTGCTCTGGCAGCAGGGGCTGGACCCAAACATCTGCAGAGGTCCCTTCCAACCCCTAACATCCTGTGAGCCTGTGATCAGAGGTGCATCTTCTGAAAAGGACACAATGCACAGGTCATTTTTCAGAGCAACAGACATACTTGATAGAAACAACATCAGTCCAAATGCCAGGAGTGAAGGGCACCACAATCTGCTTCGTGCCTAATAAAGGCTTGCCATACCTCCTGCTGGAATCACCACACTGGAGGGAACTGCATTTGCAGGACAGGTGGCAATCCTTTCAAACGAGCAGGCACACAAAAAGTAATCCACTTAGGTAACTGAATATCCTTCAGGAAGAACATCATACGATGGGAAAGACGTAGTTTAACCATGCAAATGGTTAATGATGTTAGCAACAAATCTTAGCAGCAGATGATTAATGGGAGAGTCCCTTTCCTCCAACAAAGCTAAGATACAGTGAACTACCAGAGACTTCTTCAATAGGAGGGTGGTGATACTCTGGAACAGGCTGCCCAGGGAGCTTGTGGCTGCCTCCTCCCTGGGGGTGTTGAAGGCCAGGCTGGATGAGGCCTTGAGCAGCTGAGTCTAGTTGAGAGGTGTCCCTGCCCATGTTTGGGAGGTTGGAGGAGATGATCTCTCAGATTCCTTCCAACCTGAGCCATTACATGATGCTATGATTCTATGACAACAAGCTGAGCAGGACCTGTGCTTCAGTTCACCCCTGCAGTGGCACAATGAAACACCTAGTGATTTTCCACCTCCTTACTGAGCAGCAGATTAGACAAAACACATGATGCATGATACTGTTTGCACTGTAGCTACCTTCCCAAGGCATTGTTACTGTTTGGAGAATGCTTGTCAGTTTCCTCTGTCTGTATGTCTGTCTTTTGAATATGAAATGTTTGGTTATCTTGTACAAGTTTGTACTTGGAAGAAAACATCCTAAATCTAGGCACCAGGACAGGTTAGAGGCTGCCCTGCTGGAAAGCAGCTCCACAAAGACCTTGGAGTGCTGGTGGACAGCAAGCTCTCTATGGAACAACAATGTGCTCTGGTGGCCAAGAGAGTCAGTGGGATCCTGGGGTGGATCAAGAAAGGTGTCCAGCAGGACTAGGGAAGTTCTTCTGCCTTTCTACTCTGCCCTGGTGACACCACACCTGGAATACTGTGTCCAGTTTTGGGCTCCCCAGTTCAAGAGAGACAGAGACCAGATGGAAAGAATCCACACATCACATCCTTGTGAGCAGCAATGCATGAGGCACAGCACTGAATCCCCACACACACATCACATCCTTGTGAGCAGCAATGCAGGAGGCACAGCACTGAATCCCCAACACAGATCACATCCTTGTGAGCAGCAATGCAGGAGGCACAGCACTGAATCCCCAACACAGATCACATCCTTGTGAGCAGCAATGCAGGAGGCACAGCACTGAATCCCCACACACAGATCACATCCTTGTGAGCAGCAATGCATGAGGCACAGCACTGAATCCCCAAACATGAAGTACTGAGTGTACATCACCACACAGGCAACATCTGTCATCAGTGAGGTGGGGACAAAAGGTGGGATGGTTAGTCTAGAGGACACCCAGTCTGCTTCTGCTAAACACCAGGTTCCTGATGCTCTTAGCTCATTTTCCACACTTGCATCATCCACAGCACCTTTTCACTCTTGTACCAGGGCCTCAGCAGACTGTGCATAAACAACCCACTGTGCTACACCACTGAGATAATCAGTAATACTGTTCTTTCATTTCAAGAGAAAACTTGAGTCAGAGAACTCAGAGCCATTCCATTCCAACAGTTTTATTTCTGTTTCCATAGTAAATGCTAATCAGACAGTCCTGTGAGGAGCAATTTGGACTCCGTGATCCTTATGGATCCAACTTGAGATATTTTATGATTCTAGGAAAATACTGCCAGGACCTTGTGCTAGCTCTTACCCCAAGGAATGTTGGAATAGAGCTTTCATGTGGCCAAAGAGGGTGCTAAATTAACCACACCAACTGGCAAGGGGTTAAATATGCAACACATGTATTTGCCTAATGGAAACAGTGAACCTAAGGCATCACTACCCTATGGAACAATCCCACTAATTAGTCTTTGTAAACTTCAAGAAGTCAACCTGAGAACATTTAAATGCCCCCTAAAGCTGTGTCTGTCATGCCACACAGCACTGTGTAGAACAGTTGATTTTAAGGCTCTGTTCTGAATACAGTCAATCTTTATTTTTTTTTCCCCCTTCATTTAGAAAAACCTAATTTAGAGACAGACATCTAGAAACAATAAAAAGTGAGCAGTATATATCTAGGTTTGTCTGCTTCTAAAGAATTATTCCTCTTAGATTTAGTTATTCTGTCTGGGTGATAATTCTTTGCTATCATAGCATCATAGAATCCTGTGCGCTCCTTGGTCCCAATGGTTTTAAAATACATTTGTACCTAATGATTCAGTAAAATATATTAATTTAGATGTTTTCTTTCTGCTTTTTTAAGAGAAGCTTCACTCAGTACAGGGCAGATGAGGGGTATTTAAAGCAGTGCTCTAAGTTAACTGTCCCTTTTTCCTCAACCCTTGAATAAGCTGAATAAGTCAATCAGTTTGACCTCATGGAGGTTGTAAGTCATAGAATCAGGGAATTGTCAGGGTTAGAAGGGACCTCAAGGATCATCCAGTTCCAACCCCCCTGCCATGGGCAGGGACACCTCACACTACAGCAGGTTGCTCACAGCCACATCCAGCCTGGCCTTAAAAACCTCCAGGGATGAGGCTTCCACCACCTCCCAGGGCAACCTGTGCCAGTGTCTCACCACCCTCATGGGGAAGAACTTCTTCCTAACATCCAATCTGAACCGACTCACTTCTAGCTTTGCTCCATTCAGTTATAGAGGTCACAAAAAGTAAAGTGTTAGACTATGGAGCCTCCTGGCTAATGCTTTTTTCCTGCCATGTGGCAGGAAAATTTTCTTCAGTACATGCAAGAGAGATTGCTGAGCAGCCTTGTCAAAAGTGGGGAACACTGATTTCATCCAGTGGGCAATCCCCAGGACCTACAAGCATCTGCTTTACAATGCTCTTACACCAAATTCCTCCCATCAGCTCACTGCAATGCAGTTAGAGTTGCTACCCAAAGATCACTGCTGTTTTTCTCATTCCATTCAAAACAGCTCCATAACATCTACACCTTTCATGGACATTTCTGGCATTTCCATTTAAATAGGAATTGTCAGAATAACAATTCACATTTTGCACCTAGATTAATTCGATTTCCTTCCATATTACCGAAGATAATTGAACAGTAGAAGAGAAATAACAAGACTCCAGCTGCCCTGGTCACTTACCTATCAAACAGAAAGCCCCATCTCTTCTGAAGGACACAAAAAAAGCCATTACTGGCTGCCCAGTGTCTAATTACTTTGCTATTCTTGAATTCTGATTCTAGTTTTAGCATAGATGAAAACATACAAATATTTGGAAGGCAAAAGGCCAATACCTCATACCTGGAATTCACAGAATGTTTTTGGACCAATGTTGATTAGACAGACTTGCCCTTCGTGCAGGAGAGGACTCTGGACCTAACAGCATCTCCACAGCATTCTGTTATTGCCACACAGTGCAAAAGACAATTTTGCCTGGGTCTAAGCAGCGAGGTGGAGAGCACATCTGAAAAGCACAAAGCATTTGGAAAGGCACAACGTATTTTATTTCTCTGCTAGGTTGTTTTTATGACAAATTAATTAATATGCACACTTATTCTTTATTTATTATTAATTCCCATCCATTTTTAGTTGAAATGTAGATGGCAAGGTAACACAGGCTTGCTACATCATTCCTAAATCACTGCAATCCTCCAGACTGTCACTCCATCACTTTTGTAGGAAAAAAAAAAGCCAAACCCAAAACCCTGGAGGTTTTTAAGGCCAGGCACGATGTGGCTCTGGGCAACCTGATCTAGCAGAGGGGGTCCCTGCCTGTGGCAGGGGGATTGGAACTAAACAATCCTTGAGGTCCCTTCCAACCCTGGCAATTCTGTGATTAATTTTCCCCAACACAGTGAAGAATGCTACCTCTTAAGTATAATGGCCTAGAGGAAGGAAAAAAAAAAAAACCTGCACAGAGACAATCACAATTTAGAAACAAAAGGCTTTACTTCCTCTTACTCACCCAGACATGAGGCCCCCTGGTCCCACCTGGCTTTATCCTTCATGGTCTAGAATCCCAATATTCTTGGCATTATACTGCTCCATGTTTCATATTCAGCCTCAACGTCTCAGAATCCAAATCATGCAGAATGCTGAGTAATAGTCCCGTGTTTCATTTTGGGCTAAAAAGGCATCAAATATAGGCGATGCTGTCCACGTGATAACCATGCTATCACGATATACATGTGATAGTGCCCACAAAAATGCATACTCTAGAGTCAAAAGTCACATGCACATGGGCAGAAACAACGCCTTGCCCAGCATTTTGAGTTTACTGCTGTAGGAAAGAGCAGGGCATTTCCAAGTGACTGTAGAGAGAGGGCAAGATGTTAGCACAGTGTCCTGATCACTCTACTGTCTAACTTTACTGCAGAGCAGACAGGAGAAAAATCCCTCCATTCCTCTTTCCTCATGCTGCCTTCTTGCTCCAAACCCAGCTCCAGGACATACTCTCTCTTTATACTCACCTCATACTCATCTCACCTTCAGCATATAATAAGGAAAGCAGCTGAGGATACAGAGATCTTCATCCTCATTGGGAAAAGATAACGGAAACTCAAACCTTCTATCAGACACTTGCCAGAAAATCAAGTTTAAAAAGCCTGCAGCCTCTAAACTATGGCATCATCCAGCTTCTACCTGAGGGATGCATCTATATCAGTATGTACTGCATTGCAGGGTTCACTTCAGCTTTGAATTTGTTTTGCATCTGCACTTGGATTCTTGCAGTAGTGTTCAAGCTCCAGTGCAGCCAAAGCACTTTCCTTCCTGATAGGTTAAGGCTGAAGTCATGCATTAGAGCAGGACCTGTCTCATCCCACCCATGATGATGGTACAAGACCCTCCTGTAGTTGACATTGTGAACTCCTAAGTCCAGTAACTGATGTCCTGGACCATAACAGGTGGTGGCAAATCAAATACTGATTTCTCGTTGTGCCACATTAGTCAGGAACACACAACCTAGGTTTCTTGAGGCACCCTGCCTCCAAATTCTGTTACTATAATGCTCGAGCTGAACAGGCTTTCTGGTCTCATTTATCTATGCCCAAAGCAATTACCAAATGCCATCAATTAGCATGTATTCACTAAGGACTGGAACTCACACACAACTTCCAACTTTCACCAAAGAAACCATCAGCAGGTCAGAAAATTATCTCCAAGAACAGTACATGCTAGTATTGAGCGAGGAGTGTTCGAAACTCTCTTCAGATCACAGAATCAACCAGGTTGGAAGAGACCTCCAAGATCATCAAGCCCAACAGAATCACTGATTTTAACAACTTGACCATCAAGCTGTAGCCTTGCTAAGTTTTCTTCACACACTGCAATGCCCAAATAGAGAATCAGGCCTTTGTAGCCAGTGTAGAGATCGGGTAGGTAGAATGAGGGAGAAAGCTTCGTGCTGTGCTTACACTATGAAGTTCCTGCCCCTGTGTGGTGGGTCAAAATTACCTCCAAAATAAAATTGCCAGACTAGCTCAGAGGAAAGCAAGTGAAGCTGTATTTACAAGCAGACTAAAATCTAGAAATAGGAAATGTAATGAATATGTACAAAACATACAATATTTACATGTATTTACAAATTATAAACAACACAAGAGCCCCCCTGGACAAAACGAGGGGGTTACCAATAGCTTCTCTCTGTCTGCTCCCTTCCCCCCACCCTGTACAAGGGAAAAGAGAGAGAGAAAAGCAGAGAGCAGCTTGTTAGCCACAACAAGAATGCAGCCAAGGTCAGCAAGCCAGCAGAAAGACCAACTTGCATCTGCAAAGTGAGCAAAGAAGCCAAAAGGAGAAGGAGCTAGTTTACACAACTAACTTTATGTTAGTTATCAGACCAGTGTGATTATTTAGACCTTATCATTGTTTTCCCTCTTCCATCCAATGGCAATTTATTTACATTCTACCACTTTTCTACTCAATCTATGGAAAATTTCCTAGGCATCAGCCTAAAACTGCCATACCCTGTCACTGCAAAAACAGCAGCTGGATCCATCCAGGGACACAGTGCAGAAGCTAGTGTAGGATCTTACAAAGGCACACAGATCCCACAGAACCTGCACGTCTAAGTGCCCAGCAAACACTCCTGGCTTCTCAGCTTGGTTTTGTGTGGTGATGTCCTTCTGTACTTTCATGAACACAAACAGTGAGTTTGGCTGCCACACACACACACACACACACACACTCCCTCCCCTCCCTCCATTTGTACACTCCTGGATGTATTTGTAAGTGAACTAATATTCCAAATCGGCTCTATGTAAATGAACTCCTATAAGTTTGTATTTGTTCAACCAGGCTAACATGTCAGCCTTAAGTGCCTGAATTTATATTTATACCTCTGTGACATGAATTATGCATATAGATATATTGGCAAGCTCTCTACCTTGCTCTTCAGTTAAGCTTTGGGCTGGTCCCATGGGAACTCATTATCTACAGTGAGTTTCACCACGTCTGGATGTGACTCTACCACAATTGTTACTGTGTTGTAGCTTCCCAGAAAGATTGTGATACCTTTCCCACACACCTACAGTTTGAAACAGTGCTGACTCCTTAATGATCTAACAGTAGTGAGCATTTTTCCCACCAAACCAAAATAGTGAAATTGAATTATCAGGAATATTACAACATATTTCTTTTTCCAGAGAGGATCAGAGCCATTAAACTAGCACTTGGACAGGTAACACTGGAACAGTGTTGTTCTTTCACCTGCCAGTCTGCTTTGACTTACTTCTCTGCTTTCAAAGCAAGTTCTGATTACCTTTTTTCTGACTATCTGTGGTAGCTGTAGGCTGTGACAAGATGGCAACTTTGCCTGATGCTGGCACTGATGTGCAAGTTGGAAAGCAGCCCACGATCGGTGTCTCCCATTCACTGACAAATGTCCTGGTTAGCAGCTGAAAGGCACTGAGAAAGCCTCTGCATTGCCACCTCAATGCCTTCTGAGCCTCACCCCAACAAGACAGAGGGGTGCAGAAGCCCACAGCACCCCTCTCACAGCAGTCAGGCCACGTCACGGGCACTTGGGGTGTTCCTTTCACTAAACATAGAATTGTTTTTGTTGGAAGAGACCTTTAAGATCATCACATCCAACCATTAAGCCAGCACTGTATGGTCACTGCTAAACCAGCACCACCTCTGCTTTGAAACCCCTCCAAGGATGGTAGCTCCACCATGCCCCTGGGCAGCCTGTTCCAGGGCTTGACAATCCTTTCAGCGAGAACCTTTTCCCTCATGTCCAAGCTAAACCTGCCCTGGTGCAGCCTGGGGCTGTTTAATCCTATTGCTTGTTACCTGGGGCAACAGAAAACGATCCACTTCACTCCCACCTCCTGTCAGGCAGTTGTGGAGAGCAACAAGCTCTGCTCCACGTCTCCTTTTCTCCAGGCTGCACAAGCCCGGCTCCCTCAGCCCCTCCGTGCTCCCTCAGCCGCTCCGGTCTGTGGGGTCTCCAGACCCTCGTGCCCGCAGGCTCTCAGCCTGGGGAGCTGTGGGGCATATGGTGCCGCGGCGCTCGAAGCACCACTGGCTGCGCCCCTGTGGGACGGCTCCGCCGCCCTGCGGAGGCGCGGCCTGTTCGCACCGAGCCCCACCTGCCGGCACCCTCCCGCCGCGGCGCTTCGCCATTTCTCGGTGCGGCTCTGCCCCGGGCCGTGCCCGGGCACCGGGCTCGCGCGGTTGCACGAGGGGCGCTGAGCGAAGCCCCGCGCGGGGCCTGCGCGCCCTCTGCCGGCCGCCGCAGAATCAGCAGCGGGAGCGCCGGGGCCGGTGCCAGCGGCGACGCGTGCCGCACGCACATGGGCAGCACCGGAGCGGAGGGGACGAGACGGGGAAGAAGCGCAACTGCCCCCCCCCCGCCCCCCCAGCTCTTTCCCCTGTGGGTTGAGGACGCACGCACCCCCCGCGCTATGCCTTGGAAGACTGGAGCCGGTGGCAAGCGCCCGGCCCGACCTCGTCGCTGTAGTGCGAGGATGGAGGAGGTTTCCTCCCCTTGCCGAGAGGAGGGAGTCCGGGGCTGCGAGGGCTCGACCTGCTGGACAGCACCGGCAGAGTGGAAAGCGTGGGACGGGGCCGCGGTCCCCGCCACGGCCGTGGGACACTTGTAGGTGTGGTGGTCTGTGAGGGAAAACATCCCCAGCTCTCTAGGGGGCCTTGCGTTTGGTTGCTCGTTTGGAGTTTTTTAATAAAAGGGCAGCCCCATCTTCCTGAACTAAAGTCAGCGGGAGGACCCCCGGGCGAGGAGGCTGGAGGTGCTTGTACCCAGGTCACGGCGAGAAGAGCCCAAACCGTTAGACCCCCGCCGACAAACATCGTTGGGGCGAGCCCGACCCGCTTGCCGCAGACCGGGGAGCCGGTGCTGCTGCTGGGAGTCCCACTAGAAGCCTCTCACCGTGGTATTTTGGCAGGGGAAAAGGAAAACAGTTTTTTTAATGCCCAGCTGCAAGCCAGCCTGGGCTTCCAGACCGCCCGTGCCCAGGGCGAGCCTAGAGCGGCCGGCAGGGGCCATCCCCTCGGGCGGGGCGAGCCTCACGCCGCGTCCCCGGGAGGACGGGGAAGGAGCCTCGCTCCCCACATGAAACACATAGACCCCCCCACACATCATACACACACCCCCCACAGCATACCCACCCCCACCCCTGCGGTCCCGCCGGCGCGGGGCTGAGCGGGCGGCGGCCCCGGCTGCGTCAGAGCTGTGCAAACACCGCCGGGGTGCCCGCCGCTATTTAAGGGACCGAGACTGAATCTCAGCTAACTTCCCTGCCTGGGCACACACGGGGCCTCGCTCCCTCCCCGGCTCCGACTTCTGGAACGCGCAGCGAGAAAGGTAGGAAGCACCTGAGTGCATCGCTCCTTTGTGGGGGGATGCGAAAGGGGAGGGTTCTGGAGCTTACCGGTGCGGCAGGTCTGAAGGCATCCCGCCGGCTGCTGGAAGAAACGCTACTGGGTCCGGCGGGGGAAGAGAAATTCGAGCTGCTCCCGGGTGGGGAGAGGGTCTGCGGAGAACGACGGGGCTCTGCTGGAGCTGCCCGGTGCGCAGCTGGGAGAGCAGGCGGTGCTCCGGACCCGGGAAGGGAAACTGCTTGTGGGGTGAGATTTTGTTCGCAGTCGTCATTATGAAAATTACAGAGAGAGAGAGAGAGAGAGAGAGAGAGAGAGTCAGGTTAACGGCTACAGCATTTGTATATATCTATATACACACACACACACATATATATACATACACACACATACGCATGAAAAATACAAGAACTGAGTCAGTTAAAATGGAAAGGATGCAATGCACCTTCAGTTTCTGGTTTCCAAAATCTTTGTGGGCACATCACTAATAATCGTGTTGGTGTGATACTTGGACATTTTTCATTAATCTCCTTACAATACTAAAAAAAGAAAAAAAAAGTTTATTTTTCTATTTTTTGCATGTTTTCCATCTAGCATATGTGGTGGGCAAATAAACTTCATTTTCTCATCTTTAAAATTTGACAGTGATGTTCAGTGTACTGTTCCAAAAGTAAATCGTTAAAAAAATACTCATACACCTAATTCATGTGTATCTATAAATGGAAATTACCCCTACAACATTGAATACTAGGTAGCTTGTTTCTGCTAATAACTGAGAAAAATACTATTTCATAGAATCATAAAATGGTTTGGGTTGGAAGAGACCTTTAAAGGTCATCTAATCCAACATCCCTGCAGTGAATAGTGACATCTTCAACTGGATCAGGTTGCTCAGAGCCCTGTCCAACCTGACCTGGAATGTTTCCAAGGATGGGACACCTACCATTTCTCTGGGCAACCTGGGCCAGTGCTTTACCACCCTCACAGTGAAAAAGTTGCACATTACTTCGTACAGTACTTACAGTTCTTACTACTCAAATGCTGGAGCAAGTGTTAGATTTTGGGTTTTCTTTCCTTGAAAGAAGTTTTGGATTGGTTTTTTTTCCCCTGCATATGATGAAATGAAACCTCTTGAACACTAAAGTTCAAACCAGTGAAGTCTGATAGAATAAAGGCTCCTCAGGGCATTTGTCCAAACTGAATACTTGTAAAAAGAGCAGGCACTAGTACAACAGCAAAATACTGGAATATTTGAATCCTGAGATTTTTTTCAGAGAGCTTGATTCATGAATCTTAAGTTTTAATAAAGTGCAGCTTCCAAAAAAAGAAAAGCCAAGAGCTGAGTAGCTCAGGGTGACATAGCTCATACTACAGTGTCTTACTTTTGTTCCTTCCAGTCTCTCCTCCTCTTATCAAGGGACATGTAACTAGTCACATACATGTTTTCCCAGCTTAACACAGATCCCACAGTCACCTTCATTTAAAAAACCAAACAAACAAGCTTATGCAAGCTTATTTTGCTCACAAACCAGCACTGCCGGTGGGAGATGCGGGTAGGGACAACACGCAGTGTAGTAACCGTGGTCAGTTTCACAGCCTGTTGTTCCTCTTCCCTCCAGCAATGTACAGCAGTATATGCATCTGCCTGGTCCTTGCTGTGCTCTCAGCAAGCTCCGTCGGACAGCAAACCCTGGCCTTGCACAATGGGAACCCACTGGCTGCTGAGCTTGAGCAGAGCTCGACAGAGCATCACCGGCACGTCCGTGCCCCTTCCTCTGCCGGCTCGCTGAAATCCGTGCCGCGGCTGGAGGGAAGCATTGACCAAAGAGCTAACATCGCTGCCTTGTTGGCCAAGTATCTCCAGCAAGCCAGAAAAGGTACTGCTTAGAGCCTGCTCCATGTGATACTTCTTGTCAGTGGACATTCCTGCAGGGGTACCTAGCTGTTAAGATAGCCCTGTCATGAATGAACATCTAGAGGAGACAGAATGCAGCTGTTGCCTGCTTATTCCTGAGGCAGAGCATTCTCTCGCCTTGTACCTAGCAGCCACTGACTGAAAGCTGCTTGCTTCAGGTGACTGAAGACAGTGTAACCTGCCTGTCAGGTCAGAGTCCAGCTTTTAGTTTTAGCTTACTTCAATCATTTTGGTGTTATTTTCAGCATGTTGTATTCTCAGGTAAAAGACGGTAACTGCATTTTCTTTGAGCCTTTTCTTTCAGTTGACCTCCCCCCCTCCCTCCTTCCCTTTTGTTATAAGGGCAAGAAAACTTTCCTAACTACAAATACAAATCAAATGGAACAGGCTGCCCAGAGAGCTTGTGGAGTCTCCTTCTCCAGAGACTTTCCAAACCTACCTGGATGCATTCCTGTGCAGACTACGCTAAGTGATCCAGCTTTGGCAGCGGAGTTACACTCAATGATCTCTGGAGGTCCCTTCCAACCTCTAATGCACTGTGATACTATGATCACCTCAGCCACAAACACCTGTACCAGGGATATCTTCTGAGTATGGGATTTTTCATGCTTTTTTTTTCCCCCCCTAAAGCAAGTTGTAAAAGTGTGAAAGCTTTTTGAAAGCTCAGAGTTCACATTCACAAACACAGTAACTCAGAGCAGTGATAAGTAATGGCACATTTACTTCAAAACATGTCAATTCCTGTCAGGGTTTTGGTCTCAGGCAGCCTGGAAAAACAATCTTGCAGTTACTTAACACCTCCATGGCACTGTGTTTGTGACAAGAGCATGAAGCACCAGTACAGTAATGGAATTAAAGAGCTTGCTTTGTATCAGGTGGTTTATTAAGTCACTTGTGATAGTTTCACTCTAGTCTGTCCCCTGCACTGCAGGAAAAGAGGACATCTGAGAAGCAAAGAGGGCAGTAATTAGGATTGCCTGGGCATACAGACACGGAGAAATGTATTCACTCCCAGCCCCAGATGGTGCTGAGGATAAAATTTGTGTTATGTAAATAAGAGCTTTCTCCTCCTCTCTCTCTCCACACAACCTAAGCAGACCACTTAACCTTCCCCTCTCAACAGCCTCCCTGCTGATCTCTCTGCTAGGCAAAATCCTCTTATTATTTTTCACACAGAATCAACCAGGTTGGAAAGGATCTCAGAGATCATCAAGTCCAACCTATTACCTAATACCTAACACCTCCTGACAACTAAACCATGGCACCAAGTGCCACATCCAATCTTTTTTGAACACCTCCTGGGACAGTGATTCTACCACTTCCCTGGGCAGCACATTCCAATGGCCAATTACTCTTTCTGTGAAGAACTTTCTCCTCACCTCAAGCCTAAACTTCCCCTGGTGCAGCTTGAGACTGTGTCCTCTTGTTCTGGTGCTGGGTGCCTGGGAGAAGAGACAACTACCTCCTTTCAGGTAGTTGTAGAGAGCGATAAGGTCTCCCCTGAGCCTCCTCTTCTCCAGGCTAAACACCCCCAGCTCCCTCAACCTCTCCTCACAGGGCTTGTGCTCCAGACCCCTCCCCAGCCTCATTGCCCTTTTCTGGACACAATCAAGTATCTCAATGTCCTTCTTAAACTGAGGAGCCCAGAACTGGACAGTGGCAGATGATGCAGTCTGCAATTAAGAGTTGCCACGTGCTCGTTTGTGCATTGCACATGCAGCCACACACATTCTTCAGTGCACAAAGAGCACTTCCAATGCAGCCTGAGCAACTTCATGTTACCCATTTGCACAAGATTCATTAAGGAACTTCTTCGAGCAGCTCACATAATCTAGTGGAAAGAGAATTCAGGTATGAAATTCCACCAATTCAGTGCTATAGTTAAAGCTGGTACTGAGTCAATGTTATTTCAGTCATCTATAAAGCAGAGTCCTCATTACCTTTCCCCCCTGTAGTCATTATCACTCACTGACATGGAAACTGAACTTCTCATTCTAGTTTGTGGCCAGTACAATGCATGAGGTTCAACAAGTCAAAGTGCAAGGTCCTGCATCTGTGCTGGGCCAATCCCAGGCACAAATCCAGGCTGGATGCAGAGTGGGTTGAAAGCAGCTCTGAAGAAAGAGACTTGGTTAGAGTGAGTGTTGATTGCTGAGAAGCTCCCCATGAGCCAGCAGTGCCCTCATGGCAGCCCAGCAGGCAGCTGTGTGCTGGGCTGCAGCCAGAGGAGTGTGGCCAGGAGGGCAGGAGAGGGGATTCTGCCCCTTGACTCTGGCTCTGCTGAGACCCCACCTCCAATACTGACTCCAGTTCTGGTGTCCCCAGCATAAGTAGGACACAGAGTTACTGGAGTGAGTCCAGAGGAGGCCACAGAGAGGGATCAAGGGCTGGTACACCTTTGCTAGCTATGAAGATAGTCTGAGGGAGCTGGGGTTGTTCAGCCTGGAGAAGTGAGGAATCTGGGGGAACCTTAGAGCTGCCTTCCAATACCTGAAGGGATCCTACAGGAAGGCTGCAGAGGGACTTTCCATGAGGGTGTCTAGAGACAGGACAAGGGGGAATGGTTTGAAGCTGAGGGAGAGCAGGGTTAGACTGGAGCTGAGGAAGAAGTTATTCAGTCTGAGGATGGTGAGACTCTGGAATAGGCTGCCCAGAGAGGCTGTGGCTGCCTCCTCCCTGGGGGTGTTGAAGGCCAGGTTGGGTGAGATCTTCAGCAGCTGATTTGCCCATGATGGGGAGGTTGGAGGAGATGATCTCTGAGGTCCCTCCCAACCTAAGACATTCTGTAGTTCTGTGATTTCCAAATACCTTATAACCAGATGAAGTTTTAAAAACCCACTTTGGTCATGAGATATCTTTTTGCTAAGTATTAGTATGACGGAGAATTTCCTGCATATGTGTTAAATGAGTTATATAATTAACTCTACAAAGGGACAGTTAGCAGATGATGTGATTCTTCTGACATGACTAGGTGAGTTGGGCTCTAAATTGTAGGTATAGATGTAGAAGAGGTGATTCAGAGGGGGAAAAAAGTATTTACTTGATTAATAACAACACATGCAGTGTTCCCATCAAACCATTATAGTTCATTGTACAGAAAGGTTCTGGGCAGTCCCCTTTAGAAATCTCTGCAGAACACTCACACCTACTGTATTATTCACTCTTGAAGTGACCTAAAGCATGATGCTCAATAAAGAATTCCATCTAGAAGGGAAGAAAGTCTGTGAATTTGGTCACCAATGATGGTGTTTGCCTTTATAGTTAACAGAAAGACTGACTTTGGATAATATTCCCAGTTACAACAGGGAGAGAGTTAAATTCTCTGGAGAGGTTAGGGCTAGACAGCAGCCTTGTAGCCAAGCCACTGCAGTTGTGAGCGGCTTTGCTGTACATTGAGTCTGCAGGATCCACAGGACATCTCTGCTGCTTTGAGGAGAGGTCATTAAGGTGCTGTTAAGAAATGAATCTTACTGTTTGTGACGCTGAGATTTCAATTAACTTCATCTGCAGGCTTTCAGCATGACCCTGGCACTGTGCAGAAGAGAAGCTGTCAAGCCAGTGACACATTTACCATCCTCTAAAGAGCCCTTGCCAGGCCAGACCACAATGGCTCCAGGGGAGCCATCACAGCCTGCAGGTCACTGCAGGCTCCAAAATCTCTTAAATACCAACATCTGCGTTGTCTGAGCCTGCCTGATTATAATTCCCAGAAGAAATCTCATCAACTTAATTGCATATTTTTAATTACCAATGTGAATTTTACAGGTTTGGAGCATTTTAAGAGTAGAATTCTACAGAGAATTAGATTTTTTTTTTTTTGGTCATTTTGTCTAAAACATGGCTGGTTTGGGGTTTTTTTGGGGGTACTTTTTACTCTGCTATCCATCTGCAATCCCTAACAAAACAGTGCAGTTGGTCTTGTTCATTATAAATAATTACACAAGGAAAACTTTGAAATATCAAAGCACAGAAGGGGTCCCTCAAAACACAAGAAATTAAGCAAAGCAGTTTTGTAGATCTGGATTTGTGGGGTTTGATTTGGGCTTCTTTTCCTTGTTGATCCATCCAAGTATTGCTCAAGCCTCAATCTGCACTATTATATACTGATATGCTTAATCTGTTCCTTCCTCACTTAAGTCTTAAGATCAAACTGTCCATTTTCGGGGAGTACAGGGAGAAGTAACTTACCTTTCCCTGCATCTTTAGTTACATGATGTGAGGCTGTCAAAACAGAGGATTACAGCCCCTTTTTAAAAGCATAAATTCTCCTTGAAAATAGTTTGTGTCTCTTGGATGCCTTAAGAAAGACCAAAAGGATAAGGCAAGTTCAGAGATCAGCATCCAGCCCTGCTGTGAAAGGAATCATGAAAGCTTTGGATCAACAATGAAAATATCCCTGACATAGTCCTAGGCCCTGTAGAGTTCCAGCAACAGACATCTCCAAGTACAAATTTCACACACAGCTCTCCATTTTAGGACTGTTCCCACTCCTCCACAAAACCTCTGCCCTGTCTGTTACTGACTCTGCACTGTAAGAGCTCCAGTACTTAGGGTTTGTGGCTCTTGAAGCAGCATGGGGCCATGCTGGAATCCTCTCTCAGGCCTGAGTCTGCTCTAGAGCAGAGTTATTTTGCACCTGTAGCACCTCTCCAAACACCAGCAAGTGGGGTTGGTCTTAAGAGATGAGTGAGAAATGGGTTGGACTTTGTAGAGAAAAAGGAAGCAAAGGAGACATCCCAGAATCACAAAATGCTTTCACAGTCTCACAGTACTTAAAGGTTGGAAAGGACCTCCAGAGATCCTCCAGCCCCACTCCCTTGCCAGAGCAGCATCACTTAGGGTAGCCTGCACAGGAATGCATCCAGGTGGGTTTGGAAAGTCTCCAGAGAAGGAGACTCCACAATCCCCCTGGGCAGCCTGTTCCAGGGCTCTGTCACCCTCACTGTAAAAAAGTTTCTCCTTGTGTTGAGGTGAAATCTTCTCTGTTCAAGTTTGAACCCATTGCTCCTTGGCTTATCACTGTGAACCACCAAAAAGAGCCTGGCCCCCTCCACTTGACACCCACCCCTCAGCTGTTGATAGACATTGATCAGATCCCTCTCAGCCTTCTCTTCTCCAGACTAAACAGCCCCAGGGCTCTCAGTCTCTCTTCACAGGGGAGATGCTCAAGTCCCCTAAGCATCCTCCTGGCTCTCCCTTGGACTCTCTCCAGCAGGTCTCTGTCTCTCTTGAACTGGGGAGCCCAAAACTGGACACAGGATTGCGGGTGTGGTTTCAGCAGGGCAGAGTAGAGAGGTAGAAGAACCTCTGTAGACCTCCTGGCTACTCCTTTCTTGCTGCACCCCAGGATCCCATTGGCTCTCTTGGCCACAAGGGCACATTGCTGTCCCATGCAGAACTTGCTGTCCACCAGCACTCCAAGGTCTTTCTCCCTGGAGCTGCTTTTCAGCAGGGCATCCCCTAACCTTTGGGTTGGATGAACCTGAAAAACCGTCCACTTACTGTCTGCTCTCCCAAATGCTTCCTCTTCAGGTTCCACTGGAAGACTCTCAGTGCTGGGAAACAGGGTACAGAGCATCGATCCCACACACAGGATAAATGACAGAGACTACATGGGCTGGATGGATTTTGGCCGCCGCAGCGCTGAGGAATACGAATACTCTTCCTAAAGAACACCAAACTACAGCTAGAGGAGACAAAATGAGTCACACTCCCATGCCTGTACAGAAAGAGAAAAGTTAATTTGTTGTCCTCTTGGAATCAGTGTTTTAAAAACATGCCATGTATTCACTGAAAATTTGTCTGTAAGACTATCCAATGCAATACATACTTCTGTAGAATTTTCCAGGCGATGTTTTCTTTCTTTTGTGGTTTCTCATACATTGATGACTCTATTAAAATTATTTCACTTCCCACTTCTTGTCCTGTCACCACACAATGCTGGGTGTCTTGCTATAAAGAGAGGCAGGAAAACATGTTTCCATTCTGCAGCATGAATAAAATTCCTTGTGTGCTGCAGTCAGCAGCAATTTGGGTCAGTCCCAAAACCTGGGAATTCTGTGGGGAACTTCAAATACAAACACATCAGCACAGTACTGCCAGACTGCCTTCATGGTGAGTCTGCTTGTAAAGCACTGACTGAGACACAAAGCCCACGTTTCTAGTGAATGTTTCTAGTTTCTAGTGTAGAGAAGCTGGGGCTGGTCTCCCAGGTAATTACTGATAGAACAAGAGGGAATAGCCTCAAGGTACAACTGGGAAGGTTTAGACTGGACATTAGGAAAACATTCTTTCCAGCAAGAGTGGTCAGGGATTGGAATGTGCTGCCCAGGGAGATGATTGAGTCACCAACCCTGGATGTGTTTACAGGTGGTTTGGATACGGTGCTTGGGGATATGGTTTAGGGGTGACCCTCATAGAGCACAATTCTGGGTTGGACTTGGTGATCCTGAGGCCTTTTCCAACCTGAATGATTCTGTGATTCTGAACAGTCAACAGTGCTTAACACTGAAAGAGGAACAAACACCAACATGTTTCGCCTTCCTCTCATTTATTTCATGCTGTCAACTCATTATGAAAGTTCTGCTGCCAGCTGCAAATGGCTGAATAAGCAAAGCATTCCCTGCTGTGTGGTGAGCCCAGCACTCTCTGGAGGAGGGAGCAAGGACAGAGCCCTGAAGAGAGCAGAAGATGATCCTGAGAGGAGAAGTCAAGGTAATCTAGTCAGTGTCTCACAAGGAAACAGGTTGCTCCCACGTATCACAGAGGCAGCCTGAGTTAGCTCTCACCCACTGGTGTGGGGAGAAGGAGGGAAACAAACAATTTGGTGTTGGAAAAGAGCTTTAAGATCATCAAGTCCAACTGTTCATGCAGCACTGCCACTAAACCATAAGATTATGCCTAGCACTCACCTGCCAAAAGCCCCACACTTGCAGCTGTGCAAAACCAGTACCAGACTATGAAGAAAAGGGTTTTACCTGTACTCTCCTCCTTCCCCACAGGTAACCCTCCTGCAGCTCCTGGGTCTGCTTCAGTAGCTGGTTCTCACAGGTAAGGAATTCCCTAAGCTAAAAGAGGAGATGATTTTGTGTTGCATAATTCACAGAATTTCTCCCAAATGGGTGCATTAATAATAATAATAAAAAAAAGCAGCTGCTTGCCAAAGGAGAGAGGCAGGTGAACACCTCAGGACTGAGTCCTTCTCCAGTTAATAGGCAAAAAACAATGCACAGAAAATCAAACACAGGAAATATTTGCACTAAAGAACATTCTACCAAACACAGGAAGATTAGGAAACAAAACCAAATGGTTGTGGCCAAGAGCTGAACACAAAAACATGATGAGGAGCTGTTCCAAACAGCAGCTGGGAGAGCTGAAATCTGCAATGAAAGGGAAGCCAGCAATCACTAATGGAGAATTTTCTGCTCCACCAAAACCAAATCTCTCTTTTTGGGGATCTCACCTTGAAAATGTGGAACTGCTTTTCTACATCAGCTTTTCATCCACTCAAGCTCCTTCTAAGCAATTTCCAAGCCACCTACTCTGGCTTCTTTTTTTTTTTTTTTTTTTTCCCCAGTAAACAAGTCTCTAAAGACCTGAATTCTCTTCTTAGACTGTTGCCCCCAGGACACCAGTCCAAAGTTCCCATTTCTCCAAAACTTTCAACCAAGAGTTTAAAACCAATTAGTGCATTGCTTCTGAACTGAGGAAAATACAAACTAACATCAAATATTACAAATACAGCCTCCTAACAGCCAAGCCACCACCACCCTTGGCCAGACATTTCCTCATTTTAAGTCACAAGAAGGCCAGTTAGAGAAAGAGTTGTTTCACCTGTGAAAACTCTTTTCTCCTTGTGAAAGGACTGCAAGCAAAGTTTGTTTGGCTCTGAAAAGCCTTCAGAGAAAGCACTGTTTGTAATTTGGCAGCCCACCACCAGCTTGGCATTTGTAAGTAATCACACCTGCCACCTTTCCTGGATGCTGGAAACCTGCTCTAATTGTGGTTGTAATTTTTTTTTTTTACAGTCACTGCACATGCCAGTTTTAATATTGAAGCTGTACTAATGTTGTAAAACAGATCAGGGGGGGAAAGGGCCTTGCAGTGACTCACCTGGCATCCAAGTGACGACTGAATACATCATTTCATCTCTTTTCTTCCTTCCTGAACGTCTCACAGCCACGCAGCACAGGTCAATGGGGCCCTCTTCTGACTGGGCACTAAAGTGTGTGCTGTGGAGATCTGCCACTGCTCTGTTGCAGGTGCTTCTTGGTTCCACCAGTCTTCATTGAGAAGCAGAAAACATCTTCTTATTTGGACTGTGTAGAAGGAAGCAATTTTTCACACTGAGGGTGTTGAAACACTGACCCAGGTTGCCCGGAGAGCAGGCAGAAGCCCCATCCCAGGAAACATTCCAGGTGAGGTTGGATGGGGCTCTGAGCAGCTTGATCTAGTCGGGAATGTCCCTGCTCACTGCAGTGGGGGTGGACTGGATGACCTTTAAAGGTTCCTTCCAGCCCTTTATGAACTGTTTCTCTAGGACACAGAACTGTTTCTGGAGACAAGGGGAAAGCTGACTCTAAGTGGCTTAGCAACATCATCCTCCTCCTCTAAACATCCATTACCTGCTCCTCTGGGAGCAGAAGAAATTCCCTAGATGGGAGAGGGCTGCAAAGGCTGCTGAGACACCATTCAGCTCCCAGTTGACCTGCAGGGGCTAATTTGAGCTAGTCTGATGGGCCAGCAAATCTGTGAAAGGCAAGCACCCCTGGTAGCTGCAATGCTCTGGGCTGCTCTGGTTTACTGCAGGGGAAGCAGCAGCCTCAGGGACAGCCTCAGCAGCTGGGCACTAGCCCCTTGGGTCCAACCCAGGCTTTGGGCTGCAGATTTCAGCAGTGGCACAACCTCTGGTGCTTGGCTGGGAGGGGAATCTCCTGAGGCTGCCAACTCTGACATTTAATTTAGCTTTACTCAAATCCTTCTTTCTGGCACCACGTGTGGAGGGGCTGAATTAACACTGGCAAAGTAGCAAATCAAAACCTCTCTATTTAAAGGCACTTTGTTTTCTCCATCCACTTGATCCAATTAGATCTGTTCCAGCTTTATTAACTTAATTTCTAAACAGGTGCTGGCAAACCTCCCTGAAAAGAGCAGCTGGCTGCAAACTCAATATCAATGAGTGGGAAAGATCCAATGGCTCTGCCCTTGCAGGGCCCTGCACAGGGCAGCTGTAAAAAGAGGGTGGAAGCAGCAAGAGCTTCTTGGGACTGAGGGAAAATCCAGACAGCCCCCAAGAATGAGGGAGCACCTGCACCCCAGGGAGGGGCAACTCTCCCTGGGAGCTGGGGCAGTGTGTAAGGGAAGCATGAGCTGTGCCAGCACACTGGATCTGAACAGCCTCACCTGCCCTGCTACTTGGTAGCAGGATCCTGTGTGGATCCTGCTCTGCTTTCCCATCTTTGCTGCATCACCTGCCCTCTGTCCTCACTGCTCACAGGGCAGCAGCTGGATGCATCTCCAGCAGCAGCTGGGCTGTGCCAAGGCACACTGCAGCCAGCTGTTCCCAGCTCTGCAGATAAACCAGGCAGTCCCCCTGCATAGCCTGCCTGGAAGAATTTGCAAGTTAGCTAACACTTGAACATTTCAACATCCTAGCAGAGCAGTGAAAGCCTTTTCTGTCTGACTTCTGGATCCCCTGAGTTCATTAAAATCCTCTTGAAGAAAGAAAAATATCTGGCAGGGGGCTTGGTAAAGCTTTAATCATTCCTAAGTGCCTGCATCAACTGAACAGCAATTGGATTTGGCACAGCTTGAAACCTATTTCAGCAGGACAAAAACCTCCCTAATCTTTTGAGTACAAACATGATCAGCTTCTGGAGGGTATGCCACTCTCACATGAAAGCCCCCTGCCTACATCACAGCTAAGAGCATTGCTAGGCACCAGTTATTTTTCCTGCCACCCCGTGGTCTCAACTGACTGATTAATGGAGTTAAGGCATGTCTGAAGGGTGCCCAGCAAGATGCCACATCACAGCCCAACAATGCCAATTCTCCAACATGAGTATGAGCTCCAGGCAGCAGATTGTGTCTGTAACCAAAGGAAGGCAAGACACACCTCACCAACACTGCTGGACCTTCCAGTCCAATGTGGAGAGCTGCCAACAAATGTGTTCCTAAGTCAGGAGCCACTACTAAAACCTCTGTCTGCCACAGCATCATGTTGTTAGGCAGGGGTGTTGGAACTAGATGATCTTCAAGGTCCCTTCTAACCCAAACCATTCTATGAATCTATTAACTGAATCCCAAACTCTACTTCTGGTAGAGCCACAGGCATGCCATTGACTCTGCCCCTGGTAGAGCCACAGGATCCCACTGACCAGCCCTCAGTAGCCCTCAGTTTAACTCAGCCTGTCCTCAGGCAGGGAGCGTTGCCTGCACCCTGCTCCTCCCCCCCTGGATCCCTGCCATCAACCCCTAACTTCCTGATCAAGAGCCTCCCCCAGGCTCAGAGCTGGGCAGAGGGACAGGACAGGTCTCTCTACTCACCAACACAGGCCCTGGCTGTGCCCAGCACAGCATCAGCCTTGCTCACAACTGTTGTGCAGTGTTGTGTCACACTAATGCAAGCCCTCCAGCAGTTTCCTTTGGCATTCCTGCTCTCCAGCTTTCTCTCTGTGCAAACATGGGATATAAATGGCATTATTTCCCTCCCACCCTCACATACATCCCTCTCCTCAATGTATGAGGCTGGCTATGAACCACTGACCTCCTCCAGCCAGTTCTTCAATCATGACTTGATGATTTTGGAGGTCCTTTCCAGCCTGGATCAGAAGTCTTGATGGTTGGACTCAATGACCTCAGAGGTCTTTTCCAACCCAAACAAATTCTATGATTCCATAATTCTATGACTTAGCTCCCACCATGTGTGCAGGATTTTTGAGTTTCTCCTTACCTGCTGTTCAATCTGTTTCCTTCCTCAGGAACAAAAATACTAGCTAAGAGCAGAGCTCACTTCCGTCCCTATGGGAGTTTCCCTCCTGACTTTGTACTTTCACATTTTGTCACTACAGGGGTTTTTTGCATACTTTCAAGCAGGAGAGTTCCCACCCCTGTCCTGCTCCAAACACATAACATTAAATCCTGCTTGCTTGGAATTAAAAAAAAAAAAACAAAACAAAACAAAAAAAACCAACCAACACAAAACCCCCACACTGCATCCACTTCTCTAGTTTTGGTTTTGACCTAAGTTTCATCAGTGCCTCAAAAAATCTCAAAACTTGAACAGCTTCTGTGCCTAAAAATTTAAAACCCAAACCTGCCGATGTCCTGTTATTCATCTTTGACTGAAAGATGAAAGCAAGGGATCAAGGTGGAAGCTTGATCACCTTAAAAGAAAAGGAAAAACACTGAATAACACACAACAAAGCAACTTGTCAGTTATTTTATTGGTATTAGTGAAGAAAACTTGAATCTCATCTTTCTGATGTGTTACAATTGCTTTCTCTGGTGGGTGGACAGCTCCTACAGCTTGTTGAAAGGCTAAATAATGCTTCCAGATTGCATGATTAACTTTTACACTTGAAGTTCTCATATGGTATTGCTTTCTTCCTCTGGGTATATAAAATGGTCCATTAAGTCCATGAGTTGGTTTTGTGGTTGTTTTTTATTTTTTAGAATAAATTTTATTCTATCTACTGTTTTAAGATACATTCAAATAAAAAGATACTTAAATTTTACTTGCAGTAAGTGCACACATACAACAGCAAAGAGAGCTGATGACATCTTACTAAAACATTGTCAGTTCATAGAATAAATAGAAGTCTTCAAACACATGCAGTAACTGACCCATGTGTTTTGGTTTGTTTTCTTCTCTCAAAAAAAAAAAAATCCTTAGTGTCCATGGCACTGCCTCAAGAGCTACTTCATTCAGGAAACAACCAACCATCCAAACAACCAACCCACCCACCTGTCTCTCCTCACAAAGACTAGAAGACAGTTTCATTTACACACAAAATGATCAGTGCTAATGATTTATTAATAGTCTGGCACAAACAGCAATTCACACCAATTGTGTATAGTGTGATAATGTTAACGAACAGGGAACTTGGCTTAGATACCACCAGAAGTGCAAGGAAAAGAAAGCAGATGTTAAATCCTCCCTGCTTCACTCCTCTCCATCTCCTCTTTCAAAAAAAAAAAAAAAAAAAAAAAAAAAAAAGGTGTATCTCAACTCAGCTCTAGAAGCCAGCAAGCTCAGCTCTAGAAGCCAAAGCAGCTCAGCCCTAGAACCAAGCTCCCTCCAGACTCTTCCAGTTCCAGGATATTTCAATTCTTTTCCCAAGCACCCAGCAGAAGTTTGGGAGAAACAGAGGAAAAAAAAACCCTGCAGTATCAGTTAGGATCACCTGGCTGTAACTAAAGGTTCTGTGAGGTCTTCTGTTCCCTTTCTGAACAAGTAGGGGCTAGATGTTTGGGTTTGGGATGTATTTTCTCAGTTTAAAACCACTGTGACACGAAGAGATTCCCTGTTTTACCTATGCTAAGGTCCAGCTCTGGGTGAGAAAAGAGCAAATGGGTGTGGAGTATTCTCACCCTGCTTACAAGACCGTGGTCCTCGACAGGCACGAAACCTGAAAATCATCACGAGGACTTCAAGTTGTTTCCAGCTTGTACCATCCCATTACTAAATGCTTTTTGTGGTTCTCTGCTGAGGTTTCAAGACACAGCTTCTCCCAGCACAGGTTTTGCTACATGTTCTGTTACAACATTCTTATCTGTCATTCTGTTCTGCAGCTTCGACTTGCGGGAAGTCACCGCCACCTTTACCTCACCAGTTGTGAAAACTGTTTTCGTTGGGGGCACCGAGAAAGCACGTTCCAGTGTCAGCAGCACATAGTAAAGCATTTTCCCTTCCACAATCCAGTGCAGCATTGAAAAACAAAATGAAACAAACACCAAAACAAGTAGCAGAGAGCATGAGGGTGCCAACGGAACGGCAGCGCAGGAATAGGTACCCAGCAGGCCTGCTGACCTCAGCAGGGTATTAGTTCAAGTTTAGACTCTTGTGGAGGAGAACACAGCAGAAAAAAAAAGATAGGACAAAGTTTCATCCATTCAGGCACTCCAATAACTCAGCTGAACTCATCTACAGAAGCAAAATTAGAGCTACCTAGAGCTAAAGTGAAGCTGAGAGCTTTCCTCAGCATCAAAGCACAAACGCTTTCAATGCTTCAAGTGATGGAACACGAGGGCTCACAGGACACATTCAAGAGCTTCCCATGTACCTTGGACTCAAGTCAGGCTAAGCTACAGAATTCATCTTCTCCTAGTCAAGTTATTTTTTGTTGGTTTTGTTGTGTGGTGGTTTCTTGGTTGGGTTTTTTTGTGGTTTTTGTTTTTTGTCTTTTTTTTCAGTGCATCTTAATTAAAAAAAACCAACAAATGAGCAACTCTTTTGAAAAGGCTTTAGCAAGTTAACCTTAACACATCATAACCTAGAGCCTTTTTGCACTCCATGAACAGTAAAATACTCCAATGAGTTACAATAGATCTGCTTCCTATTTACACATTTTACACAAAGTTTACACGTTTCTCCCATTAGGCACGAAGTTGATTTGTCAAACTCAAGAGGCAATGGAGGGGTGGCCGGGGAAGGCAGAAGCAGCTGGGAGTGTTCTTATTTAAAAAGACTAGCTGTAAAAATCAAGTCCTTCATCGTAAGCTAGTTTGCTTCGGGAGCTTGGTTCCCATGAGGATCCCCGAAGGGAGAGATGCGGGGCCCTTCATCTGCATACTGGAACCCACCATGGTGGGGAAGCTGCGATTCCTTCGGATGCCAGTGTTCAGCTGGATGCCCCCAATGGCACTGGTCACAGCAGGGCAGCCCAATGGGAGACCGTCTGGTGCCAGGCCTCCGGGAACAAGGGCCCTGACCGGTCCTTGTGCTCCGCAGAGAAGAGGTCCTTGGTCATCAGTTAAAGGAGGAGCTGACGTCTGCCCTGCACTCACAACTTTGGCGATACCAAACCTCTTGACTTTGTCCACAAGGTTAAGGTTGGAAACAGAGACGTCAGTCTGACTCTCACTGTTCCTGATGTTCTTTTTATTCCTCACCTCCTTCAAGATTGAGCTAGCAGGCTTCGAAGCCAAGAAGTTGTCGTAAGGTGGGCTGGTGCATTTGAACTCAAAGGATGGAGGGGATGAAGAAGGAGTCTGCATAGGGGAGTTGGGGGGCGTGGAAGGAATGATGGCCATCTTCGGGGGGTAGGTGCTCAGGAGAGTGCCTCTGCCAGCTCTGTCCCAGCTCTGCGGGTTGTACACTGCTGCTGAGATGCCCCTTTCCTTCAGCAGCCACACCAGGCCCAGGGACGTGCTCATCGTGGTGGTGGATTCCCGCAGGTTAGTGAAGGATTCAGCCAAGCTCAGACGCCGAGGAGTACAGGGAGTGCCCACCGGGGTGCCCTTCAGGTTGCTAATGCTGCCACAAGCTGGAGTAGGTGCTGCGTTAAGGCTGCAAGCAAAGGAGCAGGCAAGTTATTCTCACCAGTAGTGAATCACAACTTACTGCAAAAGCAAGACCCTGAACACTGGGCAGGGGCTTTTACCCACTTGGAGAGTGCAGGAGAAACTGACAGTTCCCAGCTCCCCACAAGCATGATGCCAAGGACAGGCCATGCTCTTCCAAAACACTGCTCTCCACTCTGCATCCTTCACCTCCCCTGCAATGAATCTATTCCCTGACACCACCACACTTCTGCTGCTGCACTGCTAAACTGACAAGGTCTGGGAGCAACACCTGCAGTTATCCTTCCTGTCACAACTCCCAGTTGCTTCCATGAGACATGGAAACTGGAGGACTCACCCAATGGGAGAAGCAAGACTGATTTCTTTTCAGTATCACGTCTGAGCACACAGAACTGCTGCCCCTTCCCCTTCCAGTACTGCTGGGTCATAGCAGAGAGCAGCAAGGGCAGAAGGGGACGTTATTTGTTACAGAAGCATTCGTAGCAAAGCTGCTGGAACTTGGCATTATCACCAACATGCACTTGGGTGAATTCAAACCCTTCTGCTGCATTTGCTTTCAAATATGGGGAACGGGATCTGACTTTTGATGGAGATGCACATTGGTGTGAGCAACCTGATGTGGTTGAACACATCCCTGCTCATGGCAGGGTGGACTAGATAACCTTTAGAGGTCCCTCCCAACCCAAAGCATTCCATAATTCTATCAAAAGAGAAGAGACAATAGAGTCAGGCTCTTGGTTGTCACTTGGTAAGCGATAACCCAGCAGCAACCCATGCATACCAAAGAGCCCTGCTACTGTTAACTTGGCAAAACACTGATTTTTAGAGGTTGAAACATGGCTAAACTGCACCCCAGTTCCAGTTCTTCCTTCTCAAAACTATGTAGAGCTGACAAGAACATATTAAATGGTCAGTAAAGCGCACACTTAGAACAAGAGGCAGATTTCTTTACCTGTACCTCACTGACATTGAGATTTGAGTGTTTCTGCTACTACAGTGCCATCCTTACATCACTTATTCCTTGCAGCTTAGCTCAGTGACAGCCTGTTTCCCTATGGGTAATCCTCACTCCACATTTAAGGCAGTCCAGGCACACCATTCATTAAGTCATGGTGCACTCAGTCATTCCAGAAACAAGGTACATGGGGCATCCCTGACCCTCCAAATTCATGTCTATTTGGCAGTATCCCAAGGGTTCCATATGCCTTGAACAGAAAAAGTTTTCCAACTATTTCTAAATCATGCTAAAATTGTGAATTTTGCCACATATTCACACATTTTAAAAAGTGAACTCCACAGTGGTATTTTCTAGGCATGGATTCATCTCCTCTAATGGCATTTAAAGGGTCTTGAACTAACTTGATGCTAACTGATAATTCACTGCCCTGAGAGCTCACCAATATTTGAAGAAGGAAATCTTCCCCTTCATCATGCCAGGTTAGCAAGTAGAAGACACTAAAAGAGTCAGATGAAAACCAAAGCCAATGGAAAAGAGTAGGAAAACTAAGCAGCTGGGAGAGGGGAAAACAGGGCAAAGAGCAGGATCTTTTCAGCAGAGCCACACTGCTGGAGCTCAGCCACACTGCTGGAGCTCAGCCACACTGCTGGAGCTCAGCCACAACATGCAACTTCAACTCATGCTGGATTCTCTGTACCAAGAAATGCCTCAAACAGCCACCCTGAGACAATCTGGTTGGATTTCCAGGTGTAGAGAAGCCTCTGCTCAATGAAGGAATTGCAAGTCCACGTGGACAAAAGGGCCTGGATGATGTCTTGACTACAATATGCAGTCTCATTTCACCTTGCATTAGTGAAACCTGCGAAGCCAAGACTGCTGTGAATATCAGCTTTGACATTCCAGCATGTTCTGAATTGGTCTTCTTGCACCCTCCCATGTGCTATGGCTGTCAGAGCTGCAGATAGCAGCAAGCACTGCTTGCAGGCAAGCACTCCCCCTTCCTTCTCTCTGGACTCAATTAGGGGCAGGGGAGGAAGACTCCTCAGAGCAGAGCTAAGGGAGCAAGGCTCAGAGCAGAGAGAAGTTAGATGACCGTTCTTCCCTTCAGCACTGATCAAAGCTGCATTTTCACAGCTCTGCTTCTAGTTCATAGTGGAACTAAAGACCAGTGACAGCCACTGTGATGCACCTCCCACACTGACGAAACACAGAAGTTGTTAAAACCACGAGGGAGGGAAAACAGAGACCTTACTGTGTGAAATGACTCCCTACAGGGTAGGATCAAGCACATCATGGAAAGCCATACGTGGGGTGTTAATGATCAGGCTTCTAGTATGCTCTAGTCACGAGATGAAAACTACAGCCCTCCAATTAGCTCATTACCTCCAACAGCTTCATTCTCTCCAGCTCCAGATTTCAGTTGCACAGATACTTAATTAGTATTTTTACTGATCTGTCAGCACAGCTACACAATAAAGTACAATAAAACCCATCAGACATCCCTGCAAAAAGTGAGGTTTATGTAGGTGTTGCTTTGGGGGTGGTTTTTTGTATCACTTCTGTATTGCTTTCACCAGGAAATATTCTCCCCATCAAACTGATCAACACTGCTGAACGTCCTGAACACAGGCACAGACTCCAACTGGCCTCAGCCTAGTGACAGTTACAGGGTTAGACTGAGAAAAGAAAAAAAAAAAATAAATGAGCACTTCATTGAGCTAGATGGAATTCAGTCAGGTTAGAGCATCACCTGGGTTAGAGGCAAGGTTAAACACAACCAGGTAGTAAATACCAGAGCTCTCTGGGTTAGCTGGTGCCACACACTGACATTCCTTGTAGGTGACCCTGCCGAGGCAGAGGCTGCTGGCAGCATTGCTCACCCCCTGCCACGCTGGCTCAGAGTGTCTGCCCTATGCCTTCTCTCAGCACAAGCAGACATAGTGCAGTCTCCTCATCCTCCTCATATGACCTGTGAAGAATCATTCACAGCTGGTAAGGACGAGCTCCTTCAACATGTCTGCTGAAAAAACCACATTGTTCAGTTTGCTCTTTTTCCTACTGAATGAAGATGAACTCTGCTGCACCTAAGGCACCTGAAATTGTACTGAATCCAGCTGTCAGTTTATGGCTGATTGTTCAATTTAACACCCAGAGTTTATGATGACCACAATTAAGAGCAAATTTTAAAAGAACTGCAGCCACATAAAAGGATTGCTCCAGTGACAGTGTTGAGGGGAGAGGAAGACAGAGGAGGGTAAAGAAAAACCAGCCATGACTAAAGTAAGTTCAGAAAGGGAAGTAGAAAAGTTCCACTTAAATCATCATTCATTTCTTTTGCACCCCACAGGTTTTCACATTGAATATCCTCACTTTCCAAGCACTCCTTAGGCAGACAATGCCCAGTTCATGCCTACTCCAGGCTAGACATCATCCCTGAATGGGGACCTGCGTAACACTTCCACAGGGGTGCTGCAAGGGGCAGAATGAGTGATTCTAAACAGAAAAAGCATTCTTTAAATGCTGATTTATGGAAGGGAAGTTCCCTCTTCAGGTATGGCACAGTATTTTTACTAAGGCCTGGTGCAACAGGACAAGAGGGAAGAATGAAGAACATCTTTTTACAGTGAGGGTGGTGAGACACCGCACAGGTTGCCCAGAGAGGTGGGTAGATGCTTCATCCCTGGAAACATTCAAGATCAGGCTGGATAAGGCTCTGAGCAACCTGATCTAGTTGAAGATGTCCCTGCCAATTGCAGCATGGTTCGACAAGATGACCCTTAAAAGGTCCCTTCCAACCCAAAGCATTCTAAGATTCTATGAAATTCAGTCACCCCCTCTGTGGCTGTCAGGTGTCCACCTTCTACAAGGCTCCAGAACTGCCTTGCATCGGCATGTAATGCCTGCACATGCCAACTGCTCATTAGCCAGTTCATTAGTTTCAGCCTGGCCACACTAAACTCATTTCCAACAATTAAACCAAGGCATGAAGTAGATGGCTTCCTGTTTCTCATTAAGGCATATTTCCTCCTCCATTACTCATGTACTTCCTGGATTTTGTTACCTGTGCATCCTCTTTTTCTTCTCTGCCAAAGACTCAGATTTTTTGCTGCCCAGAAATACCTCCTCCTTTTTTTTGAGGGAGACCATATGCTGTGCATTCACACATGAGGACTACAACTAGTTTGGGATCAAGGGTTATCACATTTGGATATTGGAAGCCAGCCCAGTTATATCTGATACCCTGTAAGATTTTAACTAGGAAGAACAAAACTATTTTCACTGGCTCTCTAAAATGTGCCTCTCAAATAAAAATCAAAATGGGAGGACTAATTGGAGTGGGTGCTGTAATTCACCAGTGGGGCTAATGTTTTTGCTAATGCCATTAATTTGCATCTCCTCACAGGGAACACTGAGAGCTGAATGCTTTGCCACCGTGGGAAACCCTTACCTTGGTGTGACTCGTGTGAGCTCATCGGAAGGGTGCAGAATGCGGCAGGTGGTGAAGGTGAAGGTGGAGTTGGTTTGTGACATGCACTTCCCAGGATGAGGTACTAAATTAAAAAAAAGCAAATTCTTTGCATTTTACACAGAAAAAGGGGAAAACCAAACTTCTGTGTGCTGGTAAGACAGATGCAAAAAGTGATGAGGTACTTCAGGAAGGATCAATGCAAAAAAAGTGAAATACAGAAGTGCTATTGTGTTCTAATGGATGCTTGCTCTCCAGAACAAACACATCTACAACTTCAAAGCCAGTGCTAAAAGGGTCTTCTGAAACTTCCCCATGATCACTAGCACTGCAGGGAAGTCTTGCTGGAGCCAAATTTAGGCAAGGCAGTGCTTGAAAAGCTGGCCCTCATCTGAGCTAGCAGCTTTCCTGGGTGGGAAATCATGATCAGCATTTTCTAGTACCAGCTCAGGAGCACCAAGGCTGTTGCGATGCTCCTGCATTTCAGCTTTTAGATTGATCCACAAAAAGGTATCCCCATTACTTCTCAGTAATGGATCCAGTGTGCTAATGCTACAAGAAGACAGGTTGTTGGGGTGGGGAGGGGAGAGACACACATCACTGTTTGTCTCTGATTTTTCACAGCTACAGTGAGGGAGCAGTGAGGTTTGGATCCACTACTGTACATCTGTGATGTTTCTCTTGTGCGTGTGTTTAGATTCTTTCAGAATGTCTGCCCTCAGCTGCACAACACAGCAGTTCTTGAGTATTTGTGCAGAAATGTGGCTATAAAAAGTGCCACTCTCACAGTTTAGCAATAATCCGAAGAATCAGTGCAACTCAGTTTGAAAAAAAAAAATGCACTTGGGCCAATTTCTTTCTTCTTAGTAGAGCATTTCCTATGGCTATATTAACCTGCTGGATAATGCAGCTGTGGCCAGTGCAAAATAACTACAAAATTTAAGAGCCATGCATCTGAAAAGCTGGTTGAAAACCACCCTAGAGTTAAACATTACATCAAAGGTATCATGATTGCATAGGTTCTCCGACTTAGTAATCAAACTTAGCAGTGGTCAAAAGACATGCACAGTAAAACCTGTGTGCAGTTCCCTCCCTCCCAGTCCTGCCCAACCCTCTGAGCCATTCCCTGATTAAGCCACATTTTAATATATCACAGTACACAATGATTCAACACAGTGCAAAGGATAGACAGACCAACTAGACCAGACACCATTCTGAACTTCCAGAGATGCTGAGCAGAAGCAAGGCAAGCCTTAGTTGTGGCTGTGTTCCCTTTTTCATGATATGAAGTATCACAGCTCCAAACCAGTGTGTGCAGTCAGATAGCCCTTTCAGGACACATATAAGCAGTGTGTGAAGGCCAGAGCATGGGGAGTGTAGAAAAGTGGAAGCGGAAGTGGTGAAGCACACAATGTGAGGTCACCTCTCAGCACTGGAATCTGCTGCCAGATATTAAAGAAGGCTATTTCCAAAGCCCCCACTGGAGTGGGTTCCCACACAGCATAAAGGAACAACAAGCTCTACTTCACCTCCAGAGATGGCAATTAGGATGCTTCAGGACTCCAGCTGCTTTAGAGATTAGTGTGAGCACTATTAAAAGCTACTAGAAGGGAGCATAGCCTAGCAATCATGATTCTCTCCACACTGCAGAGAGTTAAAAGAAAATCTGGAGAAAGATCTCAGATAACTGGACAGGAAAAAAATGGTTATTTAGAGAAAGCAAAGGACTTCAATACAAATCGAGTAGAAAGAAAGTAATTATCCCTGGATGATGAACAGAGAACAGAATAAAGTGATGCTGGTTTAAGATTGCAAGCTGAATCCAAAGCACATAGCTGCAACACAGTTAAGTGCATTTCCCCCATCCCTATTATCCACTGGTCATCCCCTTAGATTGGAAACAGGCACATGGATGATACACAGCTGTGTTAGCAAAAGCAGGACTCATCTCTATCAATGAGTCAGAGATAGGAGAAGGCTGCTAAAAGTAGAGAAATCACTGATTCTAATAAGAGGAAACAAATTGAAATTATTTTAAAAAAATCAATTAACCAATTTCCAAGGCTGTATTCCACCCTCAAATACCACTAAGAAAGTCCTGTACCAGCTTCATCTTCCATCAGTCAACAATGGGCTGTATCATACTGCTGTAGCACTTTCCATCCTTTGGACACAACACAAAGAGAGTGAGAACCTGTTGCTGGAAATGAACACAGTTTGTAAAATGGACACAAAAGGATTCATCCCCAAGCTAGTCATTTTACACAAGAATGGGCATAGCCTGAGCTGGTACAACATCTGTGACGCAGAAGGAGTTGATACCATGTTTGTATCTTCACATATATATATATACACCAAAGTAGTATTTTCCATAGAAACATCTGCTCCTTGTGACTTGGTCTGCAACCAAATGTTTTATTTAAACCTTGCTTTTCAAAGTAGTAATGATTAACAATGAGGCTTCATATCTGTAGGGAAAAGAATCTGTACATTACTCAAGTGGTTAAAAAGATTTACAGAAACATCATGAACTTTATCCATCAGTGTGCATCTGTGTGCATTTTCCCCTACATTCCATGTCAAGCTAAACCTTAGACTGCTGCTGGATCGTGTTCTGTTTCTCAGCCATTAATGATTCTTTACCTTGAGCTCTCTCAATGGAGAAAAAAGCAAAGCATAGCTGACAGCCTCTTCTAAACACATCTAAAACTTCTTTTAAATGACTGAAGATGAAGAAAAAAAAAAAAGTGCAGGTACTAGTCTGAGTGCAGAGAGTTCCATCTTCTGGTAAAACAGCTTTCTCCACTGAAAACATGAAGCTGATTTTACCTAGCTCAGAGCTCTTTCAGATCCAGCTTCAGCATTGAGAGCGTCTGGGCCATTCTGCTGGGTGCAAACAGCAAACCAGATGCATTCAGGACACCACATTCTGCTCAGGGAACCATCAAAAAAGTCATTCAATCTGCATTTTCAACCAGCTGGTGCAGAGAAAGGCACAAAATTACAGTAGGTAAAAAGTGGCCTGCCCTAGCCACAGAAAAGTGTCAAGACAAATGGATTTTGAGACAGATTTGTAGGAGACTATTTAGAGCTATCCTGAAACATCATTCACTTTTGTACCACTGCTTTCAAACTCAAATTCACTGTCATGCCAGATGAACAGGGAGGAGGCAGGGAGCTCACAGTGGCCAGTGAATCTTTTCACTCTATGTAAACATCTATTCTGGTGTGATGCACAAATGAACTTCAAAAATTATATATATAAAATCAGAAATCCTCAGAGGGTGACCTGATCCAGACTGGCACTAAGGTAACATTTTAGTCCAGCTCTGAAGCAAATCACTGTGCTCGTTGCTTCTTTGGCATGTTTTAAGCAAAGGAGGAAACCTGGTTCCCTGCTTTTTCAGTGCAGAGCAGTGGAGTTTGAGCATCTCCTTAGCACAGGCTGGTGAGACAATTGATTTGGGGAGTCCTTGGAGCCACAGATGGTATTTAAAGCACTCAGAGTTCATTTTACTGCTGAATAGAAAAGCTCAGCTCTGCCTGCTTTGGAAGAGGATAACAAAGGCCCATCAAGAGGCACTTTTTTACTCCAGAGTGGTCACCCAGAACACAAGTTATGGCTTTCACCGCTGCCAGTCTATGACACCCCCTCCATTCTTGGACAAGAGGAAATTCCCTTGGTCATAAAATCCAATCAGGATCCGCAGGACGAGACAGATGCTTCATGTCCTCTCTAACTTTAGCCAAGTTCATCCCCTCCAGGTGACTGAAGGTGAGAGCTTTGACACCCAGTGCTGCTGCACTGCAGACAGCACAGGGAGAATACAGAGTGTGCTGAAGCTGACATCTGGGTTAAACCCAACAACAAAATGCAGATGGATGGTAACTAACAGCTGTGACACACGAGCACAGTGCCCTCCTAAAGGTGTTTAGCTGCCTTTAGATGTTCTTCAGAAACACACCGCTTTCAGGGGTAACTCTGAATGCTCAAAGCCTCCAAGAATCAGCACATCCATGCCAGGAGCATCACTTCTGTTAAGTGTCTTCAAGAATCAACAATAACATTTTCTTCTGAATATCTGCACTTCCAAACTTGTGATTTATTTTGCCTTTGAAAACAGCAAGAGATGAAAACCTGAATAAAGGCAGGTGTTCTTTGGGCAAGATTTGCCTAGCCTTCTTTTGGCTGAGGTCTCCTTCTCTTGTGTATTACAACCATGCAGCACAGATATAAAATAACTTCAGAGCATTTGATGTGGCTTCATCATAGGTTTATGCAGGCTAGGATCCCCAGAATCACAGAACATTGGGGGTTGGAAGGGACCTCAAAAGATCACCGAGTCCAAGCCCCCTGCCAGAGCAGGATCACCTAGGGCAGGTCACACAGGAATGTGTCCAGGTGGGTTTTGAATGTCTCCAGAGAAAGAGTTTTTCCAAAGAAGTAATTGCTGTGAGATATCCATGCCATTTGAAAAGGATATATTCAAATATGCAGCATTACCTTCCTAAGAAAGGTTACAACACTTATTGCTTTTCTGTACAACAAGCATGCACAGCAACCCTGATAAAACCAACTCAAACATCAGACATCTTTGAGATGGTTTTGTGTGTTTAAGCATCTGTATGGAAAGAGCTGCATGTCATGGTTAAGGTCTAAACACCAAGTACAAGAGGGCTGACCCTATAATGCTGTGCACAGCTGTTCTAACCAGTGGAGCTACCAAACAAAAGCGCTGACAGACCAGTTCATGCACCCAATACCAGCATGCAAGTCAAAAATCAAGTGTAGCCCTTCCATCTTCACAATGAGAACATTCACAACATTAAGTGTTTTGATTAGCTTGGGGGGGTTGTTTAAGAGAAACCTGAAAGGCAATGAATTACAAAAATCCCAAACAATGAAACAAAAAAAAACTCCAACTGGCCAACTACCTCTTCCCCTGAAAGAGTCTCTGGACAGGTTTAGAATATGCTACTGGCACTTCCCAAGAATAATAATAAAACACCAAAATATATTGAGAAGACTAAAACTTTGTCCTGCAAAACTTTTGTCCTAGATGACAAAAGCACTGCTGTGTCCTGACTTCTTTATCATTCCAATTATGCTGAGAGACTACACCAGTGATACACAAATTTCAACCTATTCCTGGGTAGGAGGCTAGAACTAGATGCTGGAATTTGCTATCTTCCATAAAATTCCTGATCTTCCATAAAGTTCCTGAGCACACACACAGCATGTAGCTCTCACACACCAACTGCAGGTCATTAACCAGGTGTGTGTAAAACTCTTCTGAAACATTCAGTGCCATCATTGGGATATAATCAGCATGGATGGTGAGGAAGTTATTCTATATATCAATGTATCAACACAGAGACATAAAATCCAAGGATACAAACTTTTTCTTATTTAGTCAGAATTATTTCTGACTCTATCCATCATTTCACAAGAAACAACTGATACTCTCTTCTGAATTTTGGCTACAAGACACCTTTGGCACTACCAGCAATGGTTGTTCTCTGAGCATGGATGTTGGAACAATTTCTCTTGGGCTCATCTTGAGCAGCACTGCACACCTACAAAACTGCAGTAGAGGAAGACACCTACTGTGGTACTCTGCCAGAGGACATCTCCAGAAATAATGGTCAGATGTTAGCCTCAAAGCACACATCAAATGGAGCAGACACCTACCCGAAAGGCTAAGATGGCTCCCACTGCTGGGCATGGTCCTTGTTGGCACTGTACTTCCAAAGATGTTTTGTTCTCAGGTTAGACGGCCTGTAGCTCTAGACTGGAACACTCTATTGCCTGCCTATTCAGAATCTTCAAAACAACTAAAAGCCTGGACAACATCCAAAACTCTTCACAACTCCTGCAAGGGCATTATTTGCTTCCAAATTAATATTAAAACCATTAATATGACCATTACTCCTGGGAAGCAGATCTTGTCAAATAAAGACAAATTTTGCAAACGGAAAGGGAAGTTGAAGGGTTTGAATGTTCAAGCCCTGGAACAGGCTGCCCAGGGAAGTGGTGGAGTCACCATCCCTGAAGGAAATTAAAAGCAGTGTAGATGTGGTGCTGAGGGACATGGTTTAGTGGTGACCTGGCAGTGCTGGGTTAATGCTTGGACTCAATGATCCTAGAAGTCTTTTCCAACCAACACGATTTCATGATTCTAGGTTTAATCTTATTACAACTGACTGCAAAAAGTAGCTTATGTTGAACAGCTGAAAGCACTCAACTGCCATTTCAGTGGGAGCTGAGGATACTCTCCACTTCATGAAAACAGTAGAAATACTATTGTCTAGTCCTGAGACAACTTAATCTTCCAAAAACCAGCCACAGAAAAAAATTCTGATTGATTCAATCTTAATTTGAAGTAGTTCTGTAAAAACAAGAAGCCTGAAGAAAAAGGACTTCTGCCAGTTGTCTGATTCTGGACTAAATATAATTCTTTGCCAGTGGCAAATCTTAAAGACTAAGTCTCCTACATAGCTTATGAAAACAAAGCTAATAAAGAAAAAAAAAACAACAACAAAAAAGAAACCACACAAACTCAGAACAGATCCAGGGCCTGAGAACCTGTAACCCTGTGCAGTAATAGATCACAAATGTTAGCTCAAACAACTCATGCAGTACTTCATCCCTTAAAAATGCTTAAGATGGTCTAAATATGAAGGATAGAATTTAATAGTGTTTTGGAGAAGTCTGGAGGGAATGTCATTATTGTCTGCATAAAACCATCCTCTTAATTCTTTATCTCAAAGGCAATTTAAAAACAGGTAACTGTCTGAGGTAACTGCATGGAACTTGAAGAATTTCTTGGCTTGATTCTCAAGGCACTTCCATTTGTTTCAGCAGAGGCGACTCAGATGCACCTTTTGTCATCATTTAGGCTTTGGTTTTCTCCCAAATTACAAAAATCTGAAGCATGGCATCAGCTCTTATGAACAGTCAGAAGAATACCTGCACTCCAGGCTTACAAAACATGTATCATCTATATATTACATACACTGAGGAGCATGCACTAAGTACACATACAAGCTGCACACGTGCCACACAAAGGTTTGTGAATCAACCACTTCCTTTTAGCAGCCTTCTCTTATCAAAATAGAGTAAAATATTGACCACAGATGCTGTTACTGGGGGAGGAAAAAAAAAAAACACAACAACCCACAAAACAAAACAAAACAAACAAAACCCAAACCAAAACAAAAAAAAAAAAACACAAAAAAAAAAAACAAAACAAACCAAAACCACCAAAACAAAACCAGTCAAATTAAAAGCTTGTTAAAGAAAGGATTTTGGAGCCCATGTTAGAATGGTTATGTTCTAACTGCTGCACGCATTAACGTGCAGATGCCACACACAAAGCAACATCATGGATGCTGTTCTGGAGAGATGTGAGAATGGCCCAGTAATCAAACTCCTGCAAAGATGTCAGTTTTACTGGACTTAATGAGTTTCCCTCACCAGACCCCTCATCATCGTCAGTCGCGGGCTCCTGCATCTCCTCTGTGAAAGCCTGAGATGGGCGGGGGTTATTCTTGTTGTCTGAAACAGTCACTTGTGCTTGTGACCTCTCACCTGAGGTCTCTGTGTGCTGAACTGGCGTCGAGGTAGTTAGGCCCTTGTAAGAAATGTCACCTGTCTCATCTTCCTCATAGTCATTAAGGCAGTACACTTCATCCAGGTCCAGGTCCAGGGTCCTGAAGCCCTTCGTGACAACCCCGGGCCTCGGGTCCAGGATTCCCCCCAGGTGAGGCTGGGCCAGCTGCTGCCAGTGGTGCAAAGTGGCAGAACCTTGAAAGGGAACAGAGACATAACCAAAACAGATCAGAAATCAATTCAGGACCTAAAATGTAGAAAATCCCACTTCACTTCTCCAGATGACCAAAGGCTTGGGAGCTCCAAGCCTTTAATGTTTCTGGGTTTAATACTTCTAGGAAGATAAGCTAAGAATCAAAAACTGCTTCACCTCCTCTTCTGCATTTCCACATTGAGGTGAAATAAACTGAGGACATCAGCACTTGGATAGGCAAAGTCTGGCAGTAAGATGTGGCATTTACTTGTGTACAGGAACATCTCCTCCCCATTACCATTCCCATCCCCTTGAATGCCCAGGATCAAGAATTTGAACAGTTCATCTGAGCACCACCACAGAAAGCTCCAAGAGAAACATTTACCACACATTAAGCTCACTCTAAGAAAGGTGCTGAGAACCTGGCACACTTGGCTACTGCTGGCTAACAGCACAGTAGATTGCACAGCAATTTCAACTTTCTACCACGTGTCAGCAAACCACATCATCTCCAGGCACATGAAAGCAGATACCACCTCTGACCTACACATCAGCTCTAAGTACTTGGATGGCCTTCATCTGAGCCCCCAGGCTACAGGAACTCAGCTACTGCCGAACAAAATGCTACTGTACCTGTAGCTTCATCCTTGGTAGGGAAATGTTTTGAGTAAGAGGTGCATTTTACAGAGAAAAACATTCAATCATCAGCATTCATCAGGACACAATGAGTCAGGAACAGCAAGGCATCAGGTTCAATAAATACACCCACTGTCAGTAGGGGAGACTTGATCTCATTCCTGAAGTAGTGACTGAACTCCCCTCCAGGGACCTGTGTTCTCCTGTGTGCCTACCAATCACTACTGTGTTATAACTCCATGTTCCAGGTCCTATGACACAAACAGGACATCAGTATTTTCAGCTCTACCAGCTCTGAGCAATTTTACTTGTCTTGCTCCTGTCCCATCTCCCCAAAGCAGAATACTGACTCATTTAACAAGCTGGTCTACAAACATTTCACCAGCATTCAAAGCCCAAGAGTGTTCAAATTCTTTGCATGGTGTGTGTAAAAATCTAGGCTACTGTAATAACTTGGGAAGGGATGGCCCTTATATATCTTATTCTGCATCTGAGAAAAATCCCATGGAATGGGAAAAAATCCTCAATTAATAATGAGGATATTGCATCACAGGAAACTAACTGCAAACATGAAGTAAACAGGGGAAAAAGCTTTTCAAATGACTACAGTTAGTGAGTAGCATGAAGCCTACCTCATTTTTTAGAATCTGTAATTTTCAGCTAAGATTACTACTAGATTAGTTTGGATAATTGCCCTACTACTACTTTTATTTAAAGTGAGTTTTGAAGGACTAAAGAGCATTGGCATCCTTGAAGCTCAAGAAAAAAGCCTGAGAATAAATAATTATAGGGAAGAGACATCTCTGTAACTGGTATTTACTTCTGAATTGTCACAAACGTCAAGTTTTTTTGCTTCCACAGAAAAGAAATATTCCAGAATGTGGAGAAGTGCTAGACACTGTCAAGTCTTTAGCAAGGAGTAGAGCTTTGCTCCATGACAATAAACTCAAAACTTAAAGAGCAGAAACCAAAATTTCTTTCGGTGCTACATGGAAGTCTAAAATCCTGGGGCTGGTTAACTTCTGCATGCAAGCTTCTCAGTCCGGAATCTTTCCCCAGAACATCTGCATTTTGAACTGTACCACTCCTATTGACACAACATTATTAATTTCTTTTGGAAAGTGGAAATCAAAGTGGCCTAGGCTCCACCACAAACAGGAAGCTATCCCAGTTGAGTCTTCATCTCAACACACTGTGTATAAAGGATCTTTAATTGGCCCTCCAGAAAATTAGCACCAGTGCAGAAAGCATTGCAAAGCTTTCATTATATAAACAACAAGGAGCAGCAGAAAAAAAAAAAAAAAGTCAAATGAAGACAACACCTCAGCCTATATTCAGTCATTCAGTCCAGGCTCCTCCTGGACAGCTTTGTAAACCATGTTGCCAGAAAAAGTTATGAGGAGAGAATTAGCACACAGCAGAGGGACTGCCAAGGTGAAGCAGGAAGAGATCTGAGAGCAACACAAGCTTATAAAGAGTCAATGGAATTTGGCTTTCTGCTCCTGATACCTGCATGCTTACACATTCATGATGTGTTGCTGTCACAATTGCAACCAAGTGGATGAAGACATCATCAGCCCAAGGTTGCAGTTTTTCTACAGGACACAGCAGGAAGTGCTGCTTTGTGCTTGTGGCATGACCAGCTGCAGATGCATAGTTAAAAAAATAATCCAACCAAAAAACCCAGTAGACTGTAACTAAAGCAAGACACATCAAGCAAGCATTCTATTTGGCTTAAAGAAAGCATTGCTTGGTTTGCCTTTTCTAAAGGTGCAAAAGAAAAAGATTCCATTCTTTGTGCTTCTGTCCCCCTATTTATTTCACCGTGGGATTTAAAGGATTGCAGCAGTCATTAGTCTGAAATTCCTCACAGAACTGATTTTCATTTTGCTTCCATTTTATGGCATGAGCACCCCGAGGAAAACAGTAATATAAACAAAGGGCACAACTGCTGCTAACAGCCTGCAGGTACAGCAGAGCAGTTTGCCCCAATAGGCTGAAAGTATCCATGAAGTTGAAAAAAACCCATCAATAATAAATCTCATTAAAATAATCAGGAAGGAAACTAAGCTGAAATGAGGACCAGAATTAAAAATATGTATTTAAGAAAAGATGACAAACACTACAACTTAGGAAGCAGGTAGACACAATACTACAAATGTGAGCTGAAAGCAAACTTGAGAAGTACTTCAAAAGGTGCAATAATTTTAAGGAAAAAAAATGACTCAATGAGAACAATTAACAAAACCAGGAGAAGAAAAAAAAATGAAAACAAACAAAACCCAGACAGATAGAAAGATGATAAAGACTTGAAGAGTTTATTGGAAGAAAAAAGCAGATATAATGGGACGGTGACAGTAATCTGTTACAGCAGTAGCAAGCAGTAACTGAAACATAACTACATCATCCCTTCCCTCATGTGGTACAAGGATTTTTATGACCATTTAAATGCAGTCATGAAAACAAACTACTCAAATCTGCCAACAGAATGGACTGGTGTGCTATAGCTCTAGCTTCAGCTGAACAGGTAGATACAGCACATCACTTTCTTCACAAGAAGGGTTATTTTTGCTTCTGAATATGGTGCCATGCTAAATGCTCCTTGCAGATGAAGTAAATTTGTTCTAACAAGATGAAAATAATTGGAACTTTTGCAATTAAAACACACACAGACAATGTAATGTAACACAGGAGTTCTGTTAAAGGAAAAGACAGAAAGTAAAACTAAATGATGTAACTAGAGTATCTGCCAAGTGCTATAGGAGAACAGCTTCCTTTTGGTTCAAACTTGAACGGATTTACTCAGATGGCTTCCAGCAACAACCTGAAAGGACTAAATCAAATGAGGCAGCCTATTGTCAGCTTCGTTAGAGCAGAGAAATGCACTTGGAAACAGAGCTCCAGTCCTGACTACCATCTGCATATATCTTGCCTTTTTCTGAGACATTTCTGAAGGAAATTTGACCTTACAAAAATCCCCATGTACTTCACACACAGAACCCAAAGCAATACGGACTCACATGTGGCCATTTACACAGACAAGTAAAGTCCAGAGTCAATTCATCACAAAGAGTCTTACTAGACCAACTGGACTATTTGCAAAACTGAGATTTGAGAAAGTAATTCATACTCTAGAGCTGCTTAGATTTCAGTTACTCATTCACCTTCCCTGTCTAAATAAGAAATGGCCACACTGAGGTTTAGGTCAGGTCCTAATTCATGTGCAGCCTCTGTAACATTTATTTTACTACCTTGGCTGGAACTGTTTCCTAATACTTTTAAGGCTTGTGGAAATAAAGTAGTAGTTAGAAGATTTCAAACCAACAGCGTGGGTTACTATCTCTAAAGTAAAAAGAGTAGGTATTGCAAAGATTTCCTGCTTTCTGGTGATGGATAAGAGACCACAAAGAGTCACTAAGAACAACAGATAAAGGCCGAGGCCCTTTGTTATCACCTTCTAGCGGTTTCACAATCTGAAGCTTTTCTGGCAGGTAGGAGCGACTGCTGATAGACATTCCTGAATATCCAGTGAATTCTGAAAACCTGGAGTGAGTTCCCAGTGACATGATGCTCTCTGTGGGGGTAACGGAGCCGCTGTGGAGTTCACCCTTTTCTGCCAGCTCCCGCAACTTCCTTTCCTGCTCTTCCTCGAAGAACTTCCGCTCCGAGAGGTAATTCTCCCGCCGCAGGGACAGCCTACGAAGGGCAGTCTCTAGGTCACTGGAGCCTGGAGTCCCTGGAGTTCCAGGCTTCTTCATCCTGTCTTCATTTCTGAAATGTAACAGGGTACATACACACAAAAACAAAACAAAGGAGGGGAGGGAGGAAGATAGAAAAATGGAATTCTTAGAGATGCTGAAAATTTCCACATGACAGTTTAGAGACCTTCAACAAGCCCTTTAAACTTCTGTGTCTGGGAACAACTTGCTACTTCTCTGGAGAGCTCAAAGGCAAACATCAATCTAATCTGTCTCTTTCACACTAAAATGGTCTTGCATCCTACTTCCTGCCTGGAAACTGCTGGCTGGAAAAGCTGTGCTTCACTTAAGAGCTTCCTCCTACAAAGAGATGACAGAGGTCTACTTGTTTTGTGTCTCTCAGTTACACAAGCTCAAGTAAGCAGACCACATGCCACAGGGCCAATGCTGCTGGAGCACCATAATGAGTCACAGGAGTGTATCATGCTGACAAATACTCTTTGTTTTGACATATTAAGTCATTTGAACTGGAAATTATACACAGCAGAGAGTGGAACTGTACTGAGACAAGGGACAAATACCAAGAAATGCAAAGTTCTGATGGGTTTCATTCACAAGTTTTCCTATCAGGTAACCTACACACACTTTACTTATTTTTAGAATCAAAAGAGTTAGCTGTAGCTGTAACTTAGATCAGAATTCCCTGGTGTTAATGGAAACTGGTGGAAATTTAATTAATCAAGTGTTGACCCACAGCTACAAAAACAAAGAGCTGCTTTACATCATCTGGTGATGCTGCATCTTAGACTAGGCACAGGTTAAGCACAGTACCTTCAAAAAAAACTTTCTATTTTCTAATAAATTTGAGTGTTCAGGAACTGTAAGGACAAACTGAAGTAACTTTTCAAGGTGTTTATCACTGTGTTAACTGCACAGTGCAAGACAAAAAGAAGACAAGGGAAAGACTTTGCCTTTATGTCAGCAAGAAAGAAAAAGCAAACTTTAGTACCAACCCATTGTCAGAGGGCTCTGTCTCTAGGATGATGCTGTTGGTCTTGTTGTCTATCATAATGTTAGAGAGGTCTCCTCCATAGAAACTGGAGCGTGGAGTGCTGACACAGCTGGAAATGAGGGAGTTCATAGCAGAGGACTGGTTGGAGCCTGGGATATTCATTGGTGACGGAGTCATGGAGCGCTGCTTGACGACCTGATTCACGTTTCTCACTGTCTCGAAGACCCGCTTCTGATGGCTGGTGAGACACACACACAGTCCATCAGCACCCACTGCACAGACAAACAGCTAACAACTTCTTGATGAGGCCCCCTAGTTACAGCTCTACCAACCACTTTGTCTTTAGTTTCTGTACAGTGCTATACCTGAGGTCCCATACTCCATCAATCTAGTAATTCCATCATCCTGCAATACTTCAGACAGAACATTTGAGCATTATGTGCATGGACCTGCTCAAATACTAACCAAAATAAAGAGCACTTCAGTACATCAGCTATGCTTATAGCCATTGCTTGTTACAAACTCATTTCCACACAACATGGATCTCCACTCAGTTCTCAATTATGAACTGGTTAATGCTTTTTAAAAGAGAATTCAAATTTATTCTGTTGAGTATCTCTATACAAGGAAGTCTGATATCTTTTCTTTTTGAAACCAATTTCCAACCCCCTTAATAGCCTTTTAAAAACAATTCAGAAACATAAAGGACCAAGGGAAAGGTTATCAAAGCTGGAAACCGAATTTTTTACCTACTTCTGCAGCTGATTCTTTATCCTGATTGTCCATAGCAAACATTGTTCATCTACTTCAAGATAAAGATCAGATGACACTTCAGCAGAAATTTCCTGACAAAATAAACCTTGCCCGGCATCATGCTACAGAAGTGCCATTGCTGCTTTGTTTTGTGGTTCAGCAAAGGCTGAAGATGAGAACAGCACATCCCTTGCAGGCACTTCCATCCCTCAAAGGCAGCGTTGCTAAGGGATAAAAATGACAGCAGGCCTTATGCCATTTCTTTCCTTCTGTCCAAAAGTGCTGAACAGTTGCAATCTCTGTGTGTAGGCTCCTAGTCTATAGTTCTATTTAAGAGGCTGAATCTAAGAGCATCTATCAATCAACAGTCCCACAGAAGTTACAATTACTACTGCTAAGCAAATAAAGATCCAGACAAGCCATGAAACAGCAACAAAAAAGAAGGTACCCTTCTTTGGTGCATGCATAGCAATATAAAAGACATTCTAAAGATGTTGTGTCAGTGTGAGCTATGTTGAACTATCTGTAAGTTGAATCACTCTGGAAGGGCAAACAGATCCCATGGGGTTTGAGCATGTTCTTCTCTTTCTGATCTTACATTTTCTAGTCAGCATTTCACTCTGCCAAAGCCTCATTTATAACTCTCGGCTCGTGCTCACAGAGGGTTTAAGTATCTGTCAAGCTTTTTGTAAATATACTTGAAGGTTTCTGCAAAGTGGCTACTGTACCTTCTTTGACTGTGCTTTCTTTCTAAACTCTGCTTCTCTAAGAAGCCCTTTAAATGAGATTATCTTGTTTCAAATTAGCCAGCCCACGTTTTGGACAAATAGGTGAGATAAACCTATTGGAGTACGCATGCAATTGGCATCAGTGAGGCCATTTCTGCCAGGATGTATCTATCTATAGCTTTGGGACTGTCACAAGTACTTAACTTGTTTCAAACCTCTCTATTGTTTAATTCAGGAGAACTTCAGCACATGCATAATGGGCATCACCACTCAAAATCCCTTCCTGCATTGCTGTTCCCTCTGTAAAAACTGGATTAGATGGTAATTACCTGGTAAATTCTATTATAAAACCAGAAGAGAGAATCTGTCAAAATTGAACTCATCCCCTGTCATTAATGGAAGAAACCTAGCATGGTAAAATACAAAACCCCAAACTTTTCTCATCCTCAGCCCTCAAGAATGAGGACAAAAAGTTCCTGAGACAAGGCAAAACCTATCTAAAGGTGCTTTCTTTTGGTAGTTTTAGGAGGAAATACAATTGTGCCAATAACCAACAATTTCTCTTCCTCTCTATCATTCACACTCTGACAGGAAGATTTATTTCTAAATCCCGAGCTCTTTTCCTTTCTCATCAAACTCTAATTAACTCCAGATATGATCAGTCAAGTAGGAACCAAAGCTTTTCAGTCGTACGCGAAGTCCGGAGAGTCAGGTTCATCTAAGTGCAGTTCTTTCCTCATTGACCCTTCTATCTCTGCTGCCAATGAATCCTGGTAAAAACAAGCACAGAGGAAAACAAATACCACAATATTAACAGGCTGTCGCTCCAGGAAATAGTTACTCTTATACAAGAATAACTCAAAACGTGTCACTCCAGAAAAAAAGAAGGGTTTAAAGGCTGCTCAAGGCCTCAAGTCTAGTTGAGGGGCATCCCTGCCCATGGCAGGAAGGTTGGAGTAGATGATCTCTGAGGTTCCTTCCAACCTAAGCCATTCTATGATTAAAAATTAAAATTAACTGGAAAACTGGAAGATTTATGAACATATCTACATCACTGCCAAACGATGGCTTAGCTTCACACTGCTACAGTACTTACCACCTAAAGATAGAGAACATCTGCCCAAGACCCTAAAAGACCATTACAGATAACAACAGAATTCAGCTGCCTCAACTTTCCTGATTAAATTCCAGTAAAACACCTCCTCCCTACCCAACCCTTTAATGTGTGAAGTTTTACTTGATCTGTTTTAATTTAAAAGAAACAGGAAATACTCTTCCCTTTCACAGCATTACCAACCAAAAAAAAGACACCAAAAGCATTACATTCTTCACCCACAGGGTGACAGGTTATCCATTTCCCACTGCTGCTCAGGAGGTTTTACTGCCTCAATGTGGCTGAGTGCAGCATCAAACACAAAAAAATCTAAATAATCATTAAATGATTCATCACTTCAAAAACCATTTTCATATGAAACATAAAAACTTCTCAATACAAAAAGGTTCCAGAAAGCACTTTTTTAGCTTTTGACTGAATTTGTGCAAGTACAAATTATGTGTTATTAGACGTCTGCACTTCAAACTGGCCCATCTTCAGTCTCAGGAGGGAACACAAAGACTATGTTGACAATTTTCTTGTGAGCACAAATATGATCTGTGCTCTCCTTCAACAGCCAAGATGAGACATGGCTAAAGACAAAGAGGGCTAGATTCTGCTCCTTGATTACATTCATGTAATACAAAACAAACTTTACTGGTATCGTTGCCCTCAGAACTAATGGAATCACTCTAGAGATACACAAGCAAGCAGAGCCAGGCACTGAGCTTACTTAGACATTCTATCCACTCTTTTTTCCTCATCTGAGTGAGGGGACTGCACATTCCCCATGATTTAAATGTACCACATCATAATCAAGTGAAACCAGGGGAGCAAAGCTGGCAATTCTAGTGACACTGCCCTAACTGATGCTACCATATTATAAATCAGCAACAAATCTTCTTTAAATGAACCATTGCATTTTCTCTGGCCCTAACCCAAGAACATGTTTAAGCTGTTTGAGTGACAAGAAGGATGTAATTTTGGAAAACGTTTGTCATGTTACATCTCTAATGATACTGAAGAAAAGTAGAAGGTTCCTACTTGAAATCAGCCACCACAGCACAGAAGATGTGTAAGAACTGTATGACAACCTATTAATGCCACCCATGATTCACAGTGCAAGCAGAGTCTGTGTAGTTCTGCAGCAAAACACAAGGAACTGCACAGCACCACTGTTTCAGAACCAGGTATGACAAATGGATCAACCAAGTGCCCTTTAACACTACTTTTCACCCATATGTTGGCCTAGCATCCTACCCCTGAAGTTGTAGGACAGCTGCAAAGAGATTTCCTTTGGTTGGTTGTTTTCTGGTCTGTGCAGGTGTTTTTCTTCAATCAGCTTACCATAGGGAAGAGACCAAGAGAGTGGTACCGACGTGATATGGCGTTGGGCATTGTCTTGTTCCTAAGGTTCTTGAGCTCTTCTTGAGCCTCATGAAGCATTTCCATGCACTCTGCATACTTGTCTTCCAGCTCTCGTAACTGTAACACAGAAAAGACAGTCCAAGATGTTATGGGCTGTACTATCAACACAAAGAGCCTAGAAAAGGATAACAGGAAGAGACCCGATTGATGTCTTTCCTGAAAAAGAATAACAGAATCACAGAATGTTAGGATTGGAAGGGCTCTCCAGAGATCATCCAGTCCAACTCCTCTGCTAGAGCAGGATCACAGAGGGCAGGTCACATAGAAATACATCCAGGTGGGTTCTGAAAGTCTCCAGAGGAGGAGACTCTACAACCCCTCTGGGCAGCCTGTTCCAGTGCTCTGTCACCTTCATCACAAAGAAGTGTCTCCTCATGTCGAGGTGGAACCTCCTGTGTTCCAGCTTGTACTCTTGGTCCTTGTACCTGGGCACAACTGAAAAGAGCCTGGCATCTTCATCTTGACACCCACTCCTCAGACATTTAGAGACAAAGCATGAGCTCAATCTTTGTGAAGCACCACAGATAAAAAAGGCCAATCAGTATGAAAGCTTCCATGGCCATCCCCACCTTCAGCAGCACACAGACCAAGTACAAGACACATCCTGTGGGGATCAGGCTTCATTCATTGCGTTTCATACATTTTGATCATGTGAGTGCAGCACCCAGCAGACACTCACCAGCCCTGGGCTGCCTTCAGTTTGCTCACTAAACAAATCCAGTCTGAATGAGCTCTTCCGTGCTATGGCACTATTCAGAATAGTCTTAAACTACTAGCATAGAAAAAGCAAGCTCTGAACAAGTTCCTACGAAACCCAGAAGCCTCAGTTTTTCAAAACCTGCGTTAGTTGAAGGAGAAGAGAACAGGAAGGAAAGGTTTTGATCTCTAGCAGAACAGTAAAGCTCCTTCATTCCTTACATGCCAGGCAAAATTATTGAATACTTCTGATCCAGCTCAGACCAAAACTCTTTTGGTAAAAAGAACAGCTGTTGCCCTACTACTACATTATTGTAATCTTAAGTAAGGTACTCACCTCTGCTGTGAGCTGTCTCTGGGCATCTTTAGCTGCTCCCAAATGCTGCACAAGTTCCTCATTTTCAACTGCACACTAAAATATGGCAAAAAACCCATTAGAAATACTGTCATGTTTGTCCTCTGCTGATGTTTGTAAGTAAGGTAAGTAAGAAAGCCAACTTTTCCACAGATCCTCTCTGCAGCAATGTTAGTCTGCTCATTAATTTAAAAACATTTTAAATGTTAACATGAAAAAGCTCAGTATTAGTCTGTGCCTTCCTAAATGAACCTAAAAGACTCTAAAACAAATCAGTAAACGCCCACTGAAACACTTGCATTGACATTCTTGTCTTACCAAAGCCATTCAGTTCACTGAAGAATTTCATGTCTAATATTTGAAATCCCAGAATTACAGAATGTTAAGGGTTGGAAGGGACCTCCAAAGATCATCCAGTCCAGTCCCCCTGCCAGAGCAGGTCACACAGGAACACATCCAGGAGGGTTTTAAAAGTCTCCAGAGAAGGAGACTCCACAACCTCTCTGGGCAGCCTGCTCCAGGACTCCAGCACCCTCACAGTAAGGAAGTTTCTCCTTATGTTCACATGGAGCCTCCTCTGCTCCAGCTTGCACCCACTGCCCCTTGTCCTATCACTGGGCATCCCTGAGCAGAGCCTGGCTCTGTCCTCCCAACACTGCCCTGCACATCTTTATCAACACCCCTCAGGCTCCTCTACTCCAAGCTAGAGAGCCCCAGCTCCCTTAGCCTTTCCTCAGCAGGGAGATGTTCCACTGCCTTCAGCACTTTTCTGGCTCTATGCTGTACTCTTTCAAGCAGTTCCCTGAGGTCTTTCTTGAGCTGAGGACCCCAGAAGTGACACAATATTCCAGATGCATCCTTTAATAAATCGATGCTTTCTAGTCATGTAGGCTAGATCTTAAACATCAAATGAGGTCACCCAGATAAGAAGGGTGGAAAATTCCCTTTAGGCTCATAGTTTACAGAGGACTGTAACTTGTCTTCCAGCTACAAGAGCAGGAAATCACAACAGGATTCTTGCAAGTGATTCCTTACAGCTTTTGCCTTTTTCTGCAGGTCGACTATCTGAGAGAGCAGGTGGGTGATTTCTTCCTGCTGCCGGGCAGCATCTTCGGTTTTCTTCGCTAACTCTTCAGAGATGTTGGCAATCTGGATGTTTGCATCCCCTTTAAGACAAGTGATTACAGTTAACACCACAAACCCCAGAGCAGAAAAGCTAACAGCAAGATGTTCTTTCAGAATAATACTGCTTCATTCAGCAGAACCCTGCCCCAGTACACAGCAAGGTGTTTTTGAAGATCAACAGCAGGACACAAAACCAGAAAGACACCAGGTCCTGGTGCTTCAAAGGAGACTGCACTTTCCTCTAACACTTTTTCAGTGCAAAACTGTTTTGCAGCTGAGAATTATTTAGTTTCCAGTCAGAATTTTCTGCTGTGAAATTTCAGCCAGAAATGTTCTCCTCACAACCATTTAAGTAAGGAAAGTAAGTACCACAGAAAAAAACAAGACTGACTGATCTGACTCAGGTTTGTTCTGTGGGTTTTTTTTTTTTTTTAACAGAGCTATCTTGAGTGGGAAATGAAAAGCAATTGGGACATACTTAGCTCTTTGACACAGTCATTGACAAGCTGTTGTTCCTTCTCTTCATAAGTAATTGTTTCAGTCTTCAGCTGACAGGCCTAGTCAAGAAATCCACATCAAATATGGCATGTTAGCAGGTTTGTTCTTTGCCAGTCTGTTGCTGCATCCCCATCTGCTTCAGAAAGACAAGCTTCTCTAATCACTCCTCCAACAAGACAGAGAGAGAAGCTACAGTCACTGCCTGCCCTCCTTTGTGTTCTGGAAAAAGGGGCCAGGTGAACATTCAGCAGAGACATGACTGTACAGAAAAGCTGGCACCACTATCACCATATTCCACTAGATGTCACTTGTGGATTTTGCACTAAAAACAAAATGAAAAGCCCTGAGCATACAAAAGAGCAGTATGCAGGGCTTGAGCTGCCCACCTGGACAAAGCTAGGTATCATCACAAACTAATGAAGTGCTTGGTTTAATTGGCTGAGTTTACCACTCATGCATTTAAAACCCATTCAGATGAAAGCTCTGGCATTCCAACTGTGCATCCCACAGAAAACCTCAGTGCTACCTCCCTCCCTGTGCTGCCTTTTCTGCCCTGCTTCCAGGGGTGCCAAGAGGAGTGTGGCTACACCCAGCTGGCTCCATCTGGCACCCCCTTGGTGGGTCTGTAATCTCTGCCAAACACTTGGGGCCTGAAAAGGCACAGCCTGCATCTGTAGAGAACTCTGTTGCTCAAAGGGGTTTGGATTTGGCTCTGTCCTGTGCCTTGCTATCACAAACTGCATCTCCCTGGAAGCCAGCACTGCATGGGGTTCTCCTGCTGCTCCTGATGTAGTGGCTCTCAGTTCTAATCCTGCCTTCATTATCCTCAAGCCACCTATTACTCACCTGCCTTGCACAACTTCTTAATGATTCATAGAAACATTTAAGTTGGAAGAGATCTTTAAGATCATCATGTTCAACCATTAACCCAGCACTGCCAAGTCACCAGTAAACCTCGTCCCTCAGCAAAACATCTACACATCTTTGATGACTCCACCACCTCCCTAGGCAGCCCGTTCCAGGGCTTGACAACCCCTTCTGTGAATAAATTGTTCCTAATGTCCAACCTCTCCAGCACAACTCCAGGTTGTTTCCTCTTGCCCTGTCACTTGTTACTTGGAAGAAGAGACCAACCCCACGTCCTAGATCCTCCCTTCAGGCAGAGAGAGTGAGAGGTCTCCTCTGAGCCGCCTTCTCTCCAGGCTAAACAACCCCAGTTCCCTCAGCAGCTCCTCATGTTCTAGACCCCTCAAGAGCTTTGTTGTCTCATTTTTTAGGCAGAAGCGTTTTTTCTGACAGAGAGGGAACAGTATACAAACTTTTAAAGACTGTGCCATCTGGGAAACAAATGGAACATTATCAGAAAGAAAAAAGGTCAGAAAAACCACATTCAACTGACAGTTGAAGGGATTTCATGCAAGTTTAGGCTGGCAATCTTTATTTTGACAAACACTGAATTTGTAACAGAGACACCATGCCAGCCTACAAGCTTCATGATGATGTCACACATCTACCAGGTCAGATCCTTAAGATCCATTTAGGGGTGCAGTCCTGGGCTCCAAAACATGTCCACAATCATGCATATTCTACTGGCAAGAAAACTGCTTTGTGTAGCCTTTCCCTCAGTTAGAGGGACAAATAACAGTGATAAAAACTACCAAGAGATCTGTGTCACAGGTGCAATGATATCCTCTCAGCTAGACAGTCTCAACTTCCAATACACACTTCTCCACACTTGTGTGTTTAAATGAAAAACCTTATTAAGCAAAACACAAGGGAAGCAATTTCACCTCAGATCTAAGCACAACATTCTCCTCTTCAAGGTCCTTGAGTTTCTTTTGAAGAGAATCCAAGTGAAAGTAGTTCTGGACAGAGGAGGAAGATTCATTTCTCTTCAGCCTTGTAATGAAAAAAAGAGTTTGAACACATTTTCACCTGTATTATGGCCAGGCTCACAGAAGTACAGTCCAAGCAGAGGTCTCAGAATCAGATGAAGCCACATAGAATCACAGAATGGTCTGGGTTGGAAGGGACTTCCACAGGTCACCTAGTCCAACCCCCGCTCTGCAGTCAGCAGGGGCATCCTCAACTACATCAGGTTGCACAGAGCACTGTTGAGCCTTACTTGGAATGCCTCCAGGAATGGGGCCCCAACCACCTGCCAGGGCAACCTATTTCAGTGTGCCACCCCCCTCATGGTGCAGAACTTGTTTCTAACATCCAGACCAGATCTGCTCTTCTCTGATGTGAAATACAGCTTGTTCATGCCAGGATGTTTGGGCAGCACTATATCTGCAGTGATTTTTCAAAGAGAACATTTTTTTTAAATGTATGCATTATGCCATTTGTTTCCTACAGAAAAGTTACACAACCAAGGCTATGAGAAATTAAACCAACTTACTACAGGGAGCAACCCAGTAGCTTCCTGATGAACACTGTGAATGCTTCCCAGTGCAAAAACACAGCAATAACTTGGAGCCTGCTATGCTCTTCACCCAGGTAGCTGCTGGGAAACCAGGCTAGAAGCCATCATTTATTTATTTTCCTCTGCTTGGAATTTCTCCTCAGCACCCTGAGTGCAGTCCTTTGATGCAAGGGTCACAGGTGTGGTATGTTCTATCACAGCATGGAAAGGTACATGGTGCAGTGGGGTGCTGTAACTGGGACCTACATCTGTCTCACCACCATGGTGACCTAGCTCCTGTGGAAGTTGCAGCACTGTGTCAGCAGCCTCCTTACATACTGTCCCCTCCTGCCTCGTTGGCACCTGGATAGCCAGCTGGTCCAGCACAAACCCTTCCAGCTGGTGCTGGGCACTAAGTTCAGAGTGCCAGGTATAGTTCCAGCCAACAGAGAGAACACTTCACTGCTTTTCAAAGCTATTAAATTGTCCAAACTCCCCATGCTTAGTACCAGAGAAAGGGTCAGTGCTGTAGATGGATCGACTTACGGGGTGGAGCAGACAGACTCTGGCTCACTTTCCTCAGCAGCACTGGTGTAGAACTGGAGGAGTTCATCTTTCATGGAGAGCTCATGGCGCAGCTGGGAAACCTGCACAGAGATCAGTACATGGATTGTCTAGGCACGTGCTGAGGTGAGCCCAGTACAAACCAGCCAGTCATTCATCCTCCAAGCACCATCCTCAGACTAAACCATGAGGCCAAGACTGGAATAGGCCAGAACCAGCAGCTTCCTTATTTTTTCAGAGAGAAAATGATCCCTTTAAAATTATTAATTAAATGCACAGATCTATGTTACTTTGACACCTACCTATGAATGTGGCACAATTTCACCTGCTTCATGGCCTGGCCAGAAGGTTTTGTCAGGAGAAGTTTGGAAGGTTAAAGAGATGTAAAGCTAAACTATTTATGCCACGATACATACACCAATAAAACCTTAACTTTATACAACAAGAATGATTTGTCTCAGGAACCTATAGGTTTTGTAATATATAGAATTGAAGTATCAAATAAATTCTCTTGTCTCTTACCCTTACAGACATTTCTCTTAGTTACCATTCTGCCCCTATACTAAAAATTCAGCATTAATGGAAAACTTGAAACTTACTGAAAAGATTTTCAACATAAAAAAATTTCATTTTCATGGCTTTGAAGCCTGATGAGCTCTGCCTCAAACACATCCATAGCTGGAGGAGTCCTAATGCCAGTGTGAAAGATGGGTGTTGACAGAACATATGGCCTGACATATCAAGCCACCTGGTAAGCAGCTTATTTCTGGTGGCACTTGTCCTAATGCTGATCTTGAGTCCCTCTAAACAAAAATAGATGTGGGCAGAGGCAGCCCATGCCTGTCCTCCACCTTCCTCAATCAAATGCTCCATTTGTATGGCAGGGATGCACTGGCCTGCCCAGTCAGTGCATGCACACATCCCAGCAATTGCTGTACTGACCCACACACAAACTGGTTTGCTGCATGATGAGACTTGGGCAGTAGGCAACAGCTGTCCTCTGGGACAGGAGACAATTGGCTCTCCTGTCCAAAAAGGGTAGGTCACATCAAAAGATAATTACTTCTATGGGTTTGCTCCATCACTATGTATCACACTTCATTTATCAGCTAATCTCAGATATCAATCAACACCTCGCATCCCTGAGAAGTTTTCTTAGGAGTATTTTTTTTTCATTTTTAATTCACTGTGGTTCATTTGGGACAGAACAAGTAAGCATCAGTTAGTGAGGAAGAAATAAGTCAGGACTGAGAAAGATTCAGGGTAAAAAAAAGAGCAGCTGCACATGAAGGGAGGTAGGAGAGGTGAACTGACTGGTGAGATCATTGGGACAGGGGAAGCATGCAGAAAGCAGGAGAACAAGGACAAAACAAGGAGAAGAAAGCAGTGGGTATGGTGGCTTAAAACAAAAGAAGCAGCTGGTTTCAGAGAAAATTTCAGTCTGAGCAGAGAAAAATACAATGGCTTGAAGTGTTGTTCTTTTGTTCCTCTCAACTCACCTGATTTGAGCCACCTTTCTGATCACAGTTTTCAAAGTGCACAGGCTGTAAAAATGTCTGAACAATGCTGCTAGGGACAGGAGGACACCTGACAAATTAACTATGAACAAGGTGAAGCTAAGAAGGAAAAAAATTCTCCCCATTGCTGCAGAAAGAGCACGCTGGCATAAAAATCTCACCTCTTCCCTGATGTGGTCTACTTGCTCCTCCAGGAACTCATTTCTCTCTGTCAGTGACTTGTTCTTCTTCAATAGTGACTGGCCAATGCGAGCAGCTAATTCCAAGTCCCGTTCTTTCTGTGAAGCAGTAACAAAAGAAAGCTTCTTTCAGCTGTTTTATTCACCAAAGGATCTCAGGGAGGGTAAAATTATCCTGAAAGGCCAGACACAATCACTTGAGCAACGAAAAGATCTTTTTCTGGGTTTGGTTAGTTGGTTCTTGCTGATTTTCTTTTTCCATTCCTGCTTATGTTGACTTGTGAGCTAACAGTGTGCATCTGCAACCCAAAAGGCCAATGGCAGCCCAGGCTGCATCAAAAGCAGTGTGGCCAGCAGATGGAGAGAGAGGATTCTGCCCCTCTGCTCTGGTGAGACCTCACCTGCAGTACTGCATCTGGCTCTGGAGCCCTCAACACAGGAAGGACATGAGCCTGATGGAACATTCTATATTTCTCCCCCATTATTCAGAAAAGCCTGAGCCATAGAGAGCCACTGAACCATACCCATGACAGCCCAGCCTCAAGGGCTGCACTGAAACTACTTAAGTGAAACCAGATCTGATTTATTACAGCTTTGTTTGAGAAGCTACTGAAGGAAAGGATTACATGACCTTGCTACACCATTTGCAGAATGCAATCAGAGCTTCAGAGGTTACATTTTAAAGAGTTCAGAGGCACAGTAAAAATACCAAAGAATGCAGGTATTTCTAAGCATTCTTCAGTTTCCACTTGCTCCACCTTGAAACAAAAAGCAGTAAGCAGGGCAGGAGCAGAATTGACTCCACCATGACAAATGCTCAGCTCCTACCTTCTTTGTCTATACACATCCAAGACTGCTTTCATATAAAACCAAATCCTTCACTTTCTTTTTGAAGACATCCAAATCTACATGAAATGGTTTTACTCTTAAGCCATGCTTAGCCCCTTCTTCCCTCTCTTCTGTCAGCACAGCATTGCAAATAACCCATGTAGACAGTCTACCACATGGGTCAACAGAAACCTGGGGCTCATCCTGTTGGGGACTTCTGAAGAGTTGAGACATGGGCTTATTAGCCATCTGGCAGAGGATGATAAACTGCATGAAACTTCACACCATTCACTAAGCATTTCTGTTCATCATTTTCTTCTTGAGCTAGTAGATCTTTAAAAGAGTGGGGAAATGGTGCTAAAATTAACTCCTCACTTGGCTTCAGTTCAACACCATTTCAGGAAGAGTTTTCTCCCTGTCACTGCAAATACTCTTTGGGGCTTATTTACTATCCTGACAGCCATCCAGATTTTATGACTAAAAGCTTCCTTATGTCATGTAGACATCAATGACAAAGCCTGCAAAACCTACAGCTACCAGCCACACGGATCTGAAGTCAATTAATTAAAAAAGAAGTTATGCAATAATCAGTGAATAAAAAGAGAGGTTATGGGTTGCTGCTGTACCTCCAAGCTGCACTTTACCAATGCTTTCTGAAGGTCAGGCTTCTATTTGCACTGAAAGATAGTGGCATTATCTAGCCATGGCATATTTCTATTAATCTCATGTACAATCTCTCAGAACAATAGGTCCCACAAAGTTACCCAAAAAAGTGTCTGGTTTACTTATCAAGCCAGCTTATTGTTCAGTAACTTGGCTCACTTTGTAAATATGAAGTGGAAAAACCACATATTGTTGCAGGCTCAACTCTGCAGAGGAAGAGCTACACAGCAGCAAGGTTTCTAGCCTCAAATTTGAGCAATGTATGGGTATCTCCAGGCTCTTTGCTGAACCTCCCTAGACTTCCCACAGGATTTTTAGCAATTCAGTTGTAAACATTGTATTGGGGTCAGGCCTCTTACTCACACTGATAAGAAACTGATTTATTAGAGCAATGTGTCCCTACTGAAGCTGGGCACGTTCACACTCTTATTAGACAGGGATGAGAAAACAGGCTTGTGGAGGAATCTGCTCCTGTTCTTAGATCTGGTGTCAGTCCCTTTGTCTAGTTTCAGTGCAACTGGCATGGACTTCCAAAACATATGCACAGATGTGGTTTTGAGATCTTCCCTTCCTGATCTCCCCCCAAGATGCTGCACATTTCACCCTGCCAGCTTTTGTGCTACAATCACTTGAAGCTTGCCATCAGGAAAGACAGACAAGGGGCTGCTTCTGTCTTGTATTTTTTTCATTTGTGTGTATGAATGTAGCAGGAGTTACACCTCAAAACCTGCAAATGGATGCAATCTCTTGTGATAACCTTAATTTGGAGAGCAGAGAAAGTGGTTGTAAGTGCATGCCTAGGAAAAGTGGGATCCAACCAGAAATTATAGCAATGTAAAACAAAAAAGCTCAATGAAAATATTCATTTTATTAAAGGTTCACCTATTTCCCACTCGCCTGTTTTGCCTCTGCTGTCACCCAGGTAAGGAAGCACACCACAAGTTCTAAACACTGGCTCAGCAAGTCCTTCCAGTATTCCTCCCACAGGTGTGATTGCTGGATCTACAGACATTTGGCTACATGACTCAGGAGAGGAAACTGTTTGGCAGAATGATGCATCATCACTAAAAGGAGTCATGGAAACAACCACAAGGAAATCTCAGCCAAACAAGAGAAAGGAAACGAAATACAAACAGCTCACAGGCTGTTACTAGAAGTCACTGGATTACACCAGGACAAGTCTTTGGATAAAGCACAAGTGTTAGCTGATAACTGAGGGAGCTGGGGTTTGTCACCCTAGAGAAGAGAAGGCTCCAGGGGTGAGGGTGGGTGTCAGGATGAAGGTGCCAGGCTCTTTTTGGTGGTGCCCAATGACAGGACAAAGAATGATGGGTGCAAGCTGGAACACAGGAGGTTCCACCTTAACAGGAGCAGACACTTCTTTATGGTGAGGGTATTAGAGCACTGGAGCAGGCTGCCCAGAGAGGAGTCTCCTTCTCTAGAGTCTTTCCAAAGCCACCTGGATGTGTTCCTGCATGACCTGCCCTCGGTGATCCTGCTCTGGCAGGGGTGTTGGACTTGATCTTTGGAGTCCCTTCCAACTCCTAACATTCTGTGACCCATATGACTGAGGTACACAAACGATCTTATGAAGCGTATTCAGCAATGAGATAAGGAGAGCACTTATTCCTCCTGACTGGAGGACAGTCCACCACCAGGTCTGTGCCATGTAATTTCTGCCCTCCTTTCTCATACTGGGTAGGGGTCTTCAGAGAGATGTCATACTTGCCTCTTCCAGAAGACGTGTAACAGCATCTATGTCATTGTATGTTTTAGTCATCTGGCCCACTCTTTCAGCACATAAAACTGTGAGGAAATAAAACAGAACATTAATCATGTTGGCAGTACTGTTAGGGAAAAATATCCTTTTAAGAGCTTTGGTCTGTGTTTCATCTTGATATCAACTTTAGGTTATGTATATCAGAAGATAATAATCATCACCATCATTATCACCATCTCAAAATAATAATCATCAAAGCTTCAAGTTCAAATTAGTGTTCAAAATGTTTCACTTCGGTAATAAGTGTTTCCATTTGTTAGTGGCAGAACAAACCATTACAGTGTTAGAACTTTCTCCTCTGTAGAAGAACTTAGTGAATTCATTTTAAAAAAATAAGGAAAAAGTGAAAACCTATTCTTAGCTATGTAACTAGGACTCCAGCATGCCACCTAGACATCATATTACATGCAGTAGAGTTACTCCATGAATAAGCAACTCAAATACTGCTAGGAACGTAAAGATGCTGATTTACTAGGAAGGTAAAGACTGATGAAGGTAAAGATTTTATGTCATATGTTGGTAGCATATGGTGGGTTCTGGGGTATGAGACAGAAAGTAATCACAAGATGCACACAAAAATGGGAAATGGTTCCTATACCACCCAGACCACATCACAGCCACCACAGTATCACTCTGGATGAGAGGATTAACCACTGTGGTGGAACCAGGAGGTATGGAAAAGGAACCAGGAAGTATGTAATAGTTTAGTCTACCACCACAGCTGATCCTTTAAGAAGCTACAATGCCTTAAGCTAGAAGTCTGCAAGGTTTCTAAAAATCCACCAATCATCACAATAAACAATAGCTCTTTCTGCTGTACCTGCATATTCTCCTTATTTTCAGCTACAGCTATTCCTGTTCATGTACTGTTAATGAAGCTCCACTGATCAGATGAACCATGGGTTATCAGGCTGCTGTAGCACAAATTGTCCTTTGGGGATTTACCCTTAATGTCAGTTAAAGCTCAGGCTGATGGATTAACTAATGCTGCCCTAACACCCATTAAGGCAGAAGGAGATGGATAGATGGATAGACAGGTAAAGGCCTAATAAGATTTCAGTGACAAAGAAAAAGAGCATTGAGTATGGTAACATTACCAGGGGACAGTTTGTCACTGCAAGGAACCAACACTACTCAATTTATAAATACACAATCTACATCCATCGCTATTCTCATTTCTCAAAACCTGTTTCTGAGGCTCAAGTCCTGAAAACAATTACATTATTTAGTGCCACCAGCAGTGCCAGGGAACTCTAAAGGATGCCACTCTAAAGATAATTACACTCAGTCAAATAATGAAGTCTGAACATGGTAACAGTAAAACCTTTAGGTTTCAAAGTAGTAATTTGACAACCATGACACAGCAGTATAAGAAATAACTACACCACTGCACTAGCAACAATGCAGTGTGGCTGTAAACTACAAGCTGTAGTAGTGAAAAGCAGCATTCCACAGCAAAAAAAAAAGAAAAAAGTGAAGTGACCTGCAGAGAACATAAACTATAATAAAAAAGGGGTTAAATGGAAGCTTTCCATTAAACCTTCACGTAAAGACAGATGATGCCACGTCCAGGAGACCATGCACAGTAAAAAACACAAACTTTCCCCTGTCCCACCCCTTTTTTTTTTTTTTTTTTTTGTTAATATTAAGTTCATGAGTCATGCCATAAACCACCTCTCAGAAACCCTGACACCAGCAGGCTGTTCTCCGAAACAACTGTGCCTTCAGTAGTTCCCTTGGCTCTAACATTCCCTCACTACTATCAAGTAACGCTTGGGAGGAGAGCTACACCAGGCTGACAGAGGGACTGGAGCACTGCCCTATGACAACGGGCTGAGAGCCCTGGGGCTCTTTAGTCTGGAGAAGACTGAGAGGGGATTTAATAAATGTTTATAAACATGTGAGGGCTGGGGGTCAAGAGGGAGGGGACAGGCTCTGCTCACTTGCACCCTGTGATAGGACAAGGGGCAATGGATATAAACTACAGCACAGGAGGTTCCACCTCAACATGAGGAGGAACTTCTTCACTGCGAGGCTCCCAGAGCACTGGAACAGGCTCCCCTGTTCCTACAGGCGCAGGGAGGTCATTGTACCCCTGTACACAGCACTGGTTAGGCCACACCTTGAGTACTGTGTCCAGTTCTGGGCCCCTCAGTTTAGGAAAGATGTTGAATTGCTGGAGCATGTCCAGAGAAGGGCAACGAGGCTGGTGAGAGGCCTTGAGCACAAGCCCTATGAGGAGAGGCTGAGGGAGCTGGGGGTGTTTAGCCTGGAGAAGAGGAGGCTCAGGGGAGACCTCATTGCTGTCTACAACTACCTGAAGGGAGGTTGTAGCCAGGAGGGGTTTGGTCTCTTCTCCCAGGCAACCAGCACCAGAACAAGAGGACACAGTCTCAAGCTGCACCAGGGGAGGTTTAGGCTGGAGGTGAGGAGAAAGTTCTTCACAGAGAGAGTGGTTGGCCATTGGAATGTGCTGCCCAGGGAGGTGGTGGAGTCACCATCCCTGGAGGTGTTCAAGAGGGGATTGGACGTGGCACTTGGTGCCATGGTTTAGATAGGCATGAGGTGTAGGGTGACAGGTTGGACTCGATGATCCTTGAGGTCTCTTCCAATCTTCTTGATTCTTGATTCTACAGCCAGAGAGGCTGTAGAGCCTCCTTCTCTGCACACTTTCAAGACCCATCTGGTTGCATTCCTGTGTGACTTGTGCTAGATTCTATGGTCCTGCTCTGGCAGGGGGTTGGACTCAGTTTTCAGAGGATCCTGTGAGATGGTCATCAGCAAGCCGCCAAGGCTCAGGCTGTGTTAAAGCAGCACACCAGGTCCTTTTAACTCTGTACCTAGCACTAAGCGTCCTCACTGATTACAACTACCTAGTTCAAGGGAATAAATAACACTCCTAACATCCAGGCTGGTACAAGGGTGGCACTCCCAGACACAATAATGGCACTCAGCTGGGGAAGGGCTGATAAAGGTTGATCCATGTGGCTGCTCACCTGGCTGCTCCTTCAGAACCTGCCGTTTGATCTGTACCGCATGGCCTGATCACAACAGGCTGATTACAGCCACAGCAGTGCTGACCTGCTCACCAACTTGGTTAGACTGGATCTGAGGAAGAAGCTCTTCACTAGGAGGGTGGTGAGACTCTGGAATGGATTGCCCAGGGAGGTTGTGGCTGCCTCCTCCCTGGGGGTGTTGAAGGCCAGGTTGGATGAGGCCTTGAGCAGCTGAGTCTAGTTGAGAGGTGTCCCTGCCCATAGAGGGGAGGTTGGAGTGGATGACCTCTGAGGTTCCTTCCAACCTGAGCCAATCTATGAAACTTCTGTTGGTCACTGTTTAAACAGAAGGCTTCATACACTGTTTTGCCAATGTGGAAGGATTTTAAAGCCTCACATGTCCTCTTCAATGTCCAAGTGGAAGAAACTGCATATAATAACATGGTTCCGCTAGTCAACCACACACAACAGAGCAGAAGCACAGAGCTATGCACTTGAAAGCAGGCTTTTTCTTTTGGGAAGAAAAGTAAACTTTCAAAGACAGGCTATCGCCTCCATCTCTCAGAAATCAAGGCTTGCAAGGAAGTGAAGGTGAAAAGTAAGGGGAGAGAAAGCAATTCAAAAGCAGCATTTACAGAACTCTCAAAGCAGTGCCCAAGCATGTGGTTACTCAGCCCCCACAGACTACAAGACATATTTGGCCAATTGCTAGTGCAGTGACTTTTATTTCCTCAGCATTAAAAAATAATCTCCTAGTGAAAAAAAACATACTATTCTCAAAATTATTTCACAGCTCTGATCAGTGAGGCATGGAGAGGCAAACACACAAACTCCACATCTCTAATGGATTCTGCATAGTAGGTTCCTAGCCTGGAGTTTCTGAGGAGTAGTACAGGAGCCTTGTGCCACTACTGTAAAGATAAAACAAGAGCAAATGAAGGGCAATGCTCTGTAACACAAAACCTACAGTGCCAATTTACTGACCTCTTTTTGTTCACTTGCAAATCAGTAGTGGTTTTGCTTGAGGGTGATGGGAAGCAGGGTGTCTAAAGTGCATAGATGCAAACAAATACTCAAATAAACTTTGCAGCTCTCAGCTTATGCAGAAGGCTAATATAAAAGTAAGAAAGAACAATAATTAAGTCTACAGCAAGTGGAGGGACCACAGAAGTCCAGAAACAAGAGTTAGAAAATGTCTTCTGGTAACTGCTTTGAAACTAATATTGCAGAAAAAGAACAGAGAAAGCTTCCCTCACATGATATTCATGACAGGATTAAATACATGATACCAGGAACATATCTGCAGTTCAAAATATTTGGGTTCTTTTAAGAGCCAAACAGATCAAGTATTTCCTCTGCCTCAAAGTACCCAGCATCATCTTCACACCCTCTTAAAGCTTACAAATGTACAGTACCCATGTTTCTGCTTGTTTTTCAACATTTATTTAATGAAGCACCTGACTGGAAGCTTCTTCCAGGCTCTGAGCTCTGCACTGCCTAAAGCACTGACTCCCAACCTGAAGATGTCCAGGAAGAAGGGGGGAAAGTATGTTCCCTCCTGGATTGCTCCCCTAAAGTCACATAACCGCTCAGTGTGCTGCTTAGAGGAAAAGTCTGATTCCAGGAACAGGAAACAGCCATAGATGGGAAGTGGAGGAGGAACACCACTATTGAGAGCTGTTTCAATGAGCCACCACTCACCAAACAGGGGATTCAGGTAGAAGAAAAAAAAAATAAAAAAAAAAACCCACCAACAACACAGAAACCAGCAGTCACAGCTGTCCTCAGCCCCTGCTCCTTGCATCCCTCTTCTCATCCATCCCTATAATCAGGAACAAGCTAAACCACAAAGAGAATGGCCATGGCTGAAAGCCCAATTCCCACTGCTGCTCTTCCCATCTATTTTCAGGTACTAGGAAACAGACAGGGGTAAAATGCTGTGGTAAAGTTTCTTTTTGGGGGCACATAATACAGACCTGTATAATTATGGGGTCAAAGAGGGAAGACCCTTGTGCATGGGCATTTCCCTGCTACCAACATTTATTTCCTCAGAAACTAGAGCAGGATAAGGGAATGCTGTTCATGGATAACAGAACACTGGTAATTTTAATACTGATGCTCCTTATTGGCAAGGTGGCAGCAGGGGACATTGCTTTGCTTCCTATCCAAAACCTATGGCAAGGTCTACAGAATTCTTGCTAAGTCAGGAGAAGCCCTGCCTCACAGAGTATGCACCTCCCCTCTGCTTAGAGCTCTCTCCAGGCTCTGAAGATACAAAGGCAAAGTCATCACACCCTAGAAGTTGCATGTTCAGATGTAGAGAGCACACTAACACTGGCTGATCAGCTGTGCTCCTTACTGCCAGCTACCACTTGGCAAACGTCAGCAACTGGAGGTTCTGGGAGACTGGGACTCCTAAACTCATGTTGGTTTAATTTCTGAAAGGGTATTTTTGCATTTGAAGGATAAAGTACTTAATAAAAATTACAATTTCATTCTATAGCCCCTCATAGTTATGCTCTGGCACTGGTTACTGAAGCACTACAGTGACTTGAGACAAGCACATGAGGAATGCCAAGACTGGGCCACATTATGGATATTGCCTTTCCAATAAAGTCAGCAAAATGATACCCAAAATGTGTCACCAGCTTTGTTACTGGAAGACCAGCAACGGAAAGACTAGAAAGATCTGACACCTTTACAGCATAACATGGTAGCTTCTCCTCCACTACAGAGAAGTGTTTGGCATTCTTAGCTAAACTGGGGCAGAGGCTTCAGGTCTGCTGCTGCCTGTCAAGTCTGAGACAGCCCTAAGAGAACATGTTCATCTGAAGAGCTTAAACATTTTAAGAGACACTTATCATTGGAGCTTGAACAATGTACTTCCAAGGCACTCTAACAGTAGCTCCTCCAGCCTCCCCCACTGCTCCCCAAGCCCAGCAGCAGGCCAGTGCCCCACCATGGCAGACAGGGAGCTCAGTGGGTGGATGTGACCCTGGTTGGAGGAATAAAGAGCAGTCACAATATGTCAGCTGCTTCCTCAGTCTCACGTCACACTGTGGGTGGGCTTCATGGAGGAGTCTGGCAGAAGAGAATGGTGTGAGTGATGCACTCTCAGTCAGCCAGGGCGCTTTAGCACAGTGAAAAATAACCACCGGGAGTTCAACTCACAACACTAATCTGTATTTTTTTCTTTAGTTGTGGGTTGTTGGGTTTTTCCCCACAATGTTAGAGCCTAGCTTGCTGTGATTTCCACGGTGTAGCTTGCAAATTAATCCTTTAATATAAAGGTGCAGTTACTGATTCTTCTAGAGGAAGAGATTTTTATCTTGCCATTTAAGCTGTGGTCGAAGGGTGTTTGTTTACTACTGTTTCTCTCGTACAATATTGAAATAGTTCAGTAAACCAAACACTAGAGCCTCACGCTCGACACTCTGGTTATTAACTTCATCTCAGGATTGGGAAAAGCAAACAAACAAACAAACAAACTTTGCTGCTATTTGTTTCCTAAATCTTATACCTGAACACTCATGCAGACAGCCATCTCAGTGTAGTTCCTCCAAGGGCATGAACTGAATCCAATTTTCTTGTGATGCATGAAGAAGTAAGTTCAGGGAATTTCAGCAAGAGCATCACACACTTGTCCCTTCTATCAGCATAAACACAGCCACAGAGTGAAACTGAGGAAATCAGGAAAAGCACCTGCAGAGAACTCATCCTGCATGCATTAAGATTAATGCATTTACTGGCACAGCTCAGCAGAGCTCTCCTGTTGAAAGTAGAACTGTTTCTTGGAAGAGTTATGATTCCTAGCCACTGATTTACTGACTTGCTGTTCTTCCCCATCTATGTTTTGTCAAGAAATGTCTGGACTACAGTCCTTGAACTAACATAAATGGGTGTAAGACTTAAATTGGGATCTGGACTGTAAGTCTTTCAAAACTCTTTAAGTTACAAGCCCTTCTTACAAGCCAAATGTTGTCAGCTGTCTCTCTTCCTTAAACATGGAACCCAGCTCTTGGGAAGGGATTTCCCAAAGCTTTTAAGAATTACCAGTCTCCATTTTCTTTGCTTTCATGTTTCAACATTCCAGAGCCCTGGACAGCCTGCAATCTGTCTTTGTAAGAAAGGATAAGTGTATTTTACCTTTTCTGAAAGGTATTCACCTGAGTAATTTCTTAGTATAGAATGCAGATATACTGGCTACATAATGAAAAAAAAAACCAATAATGTAAAATGCAGTAGATTTAATGCACAAGTATTACTTAAATCACCTATTTCTTGCCATGTGCTACTACAACAGAAGTTTAAAATGAAAAAGTGAGAAGTACCTTCTTCCAAGATATCCAGGCTCTGCCTGATGAACCTGAGGTCTCTCTTGTTTTCCTTCTCATAGTCATAACTGAAGCTTCCCTCTTCATTTACTGCCATTGCCCAAGTTATCCCAGACAGACACGAAACAATGCCTTAGTCTCACAGGAGATGGGAAGTTGTATTTTAGGGGAGAGCAAAGCAGGGTCTCCACAGAGCAGGATACCATCTTTCCTCACTCACATGCTCTGCTGGGTAACTCCTGAGCAACTGAGTATTTGTCCTTATCAGACCAGCTTTGTGTTATACAGACGGGGTGGAGGAAGGAAGAGACCATCTGTCTAATAATTACTAGAAGATTTATGTTACTTCTTATACCAGCTCTGAGGGTAACCAGCTTTTGCTCAACAGCTTCATTAGCATATTTCATGCTACAAAGGCTCAAAGACCCCTCCCCACCACTCCTCACATGTCAACAACATTCTCTATCCTCTGCCCCTGCTCTTCCAAGTGAAGTGGTAGCTTCCCACAAGCATCTCTGCCACTGCTGGTGGCAGTCCAACCCAGCCTCCCACTGTCACACCCGGTGAAGGGTGTGCACCTTCACAGACTGAAATCACCTCTGGGTTGCCTAATGCTGCAAGGAACAGATTTCAGAGGAGCAGTGCCCAGCCTAAGCCTGTCCACACGCACGCACCAGTCCCACCTGGCAAGGAGAGCCTGGGAGCTGTACAGCACGGTCTGACTGCAGCATCCACCACTGCCTTAAGAGCCAGCCTGAGGGGAAGGCAGATTTTTGACTGCTTTTAGAAAAGGATGATGCCTGTTGGAAACCTGTAACATCAGCTGTCAAACACCATGGTTTCCAGTCATCTTTACTCTTGTCTGCTGTGGGGAATGAAATCCCTCCTGCCCACATACGTGCATTTTCAAGGGTGTATACATCTCCTCCCTGTTTAACAACATCAACGCTCCTCGTGCTCAGATCTCTCCATTTCCCAGGGGCTGTGTTTGCCTAACTTGACTAGGCACACAGGACAGATTAACCTTCTCAACGTGGCCTTTTGCTGCTATGGATATTTCATGTTTGCCAAGTTGCCTCCCTTACTTTCAATGCCAAACACCAGCAGAAATGCCACACACCAGCAGAACATAACAGTCACATAGGAACCACTTCTCTAGTGGTGTGGAAGTAGGGGATGGGAAGGATGTCATTTTAGTAATAATGCAATGAGGATTACTACTGGTTTCTGATTCCTTCAAGCTTTTCTGTGTCTACGTATTCCCCTTGTAACACTTAACCAAAACTATTCTATAAAGAGTTGTTCAGCCTGGAGAAGAGAAGACTTGAAGGGGACCTTAGAGCTGCCTTCAGTACCTGAAGGGATCCTACAGGAAGGCTGCAGAGGGACTTTCCAAAAGGATGTCTAGAGATTGAACAAGGAGGAATGGTTTGAAGCTGAGGGAGAGAGCAGGGTTAGACTGGATCTGAGGAAGAAGTTCTTCGGTGCAAAGATGGTGGGACTCTGGAACAAGCTGCCCAGGAAGACTGTGGCTGCCTCCTCCCTGGGGGTGTTGAAGGCCAGGTTGGATGAGGCCTTGAGCAGCTGAGTCTAGTTGAGAGGTGTCCCTGCCCATGGAGGGGAGGTTGGAGTGGATGAGCTCTAAGGTTCCTTCTAACCTAAGCCACTCTATGATCAGAGAGTAAGAATCTTAAGTACCTACTTGCAATCTAGTGGCAATTCACCACATTTTAGTAACAGCTACAGAACAGAAATGTAGAAGATAAAAATGACTAAGTCATCTTAAAAGAATGGAAGAAGCACTTTCTAAAGGCTAAGGAAAAAAAGCCCACGCAGCCAACTCTGTTGGTATACTATGGGTTTAAGATTGCTACCAAGTGTTGAGCTGCAGGTATCCAACTAGCTTGCAAAGGAGAGGAAGTCAGTGGGCAAGTGCAAACTGCCTAAGACACAACAATAAAAGGGGAGGGATCAAATGCTGCCACACGTGGACATCTGAACAGACTCGTGTCGAGTCAGGCTGCAGAGATGAACTTTGACTTTCAAAAGCTGAAAGGTACATGGTGCAAGGCCTCTTGATATCAGCACATGCTGATTCAAATTCAAAATGGGTGGAGAAGGAATGTGTACCCCACCCTGACATTATCAACTCCTTTTTAGTGGCATTCTGCATACTGCAGGAGAATTTAATAGCAGACAGGATTCCAACACATACCAAACAATGAGCAGCTGGCAGAGAAGCTGAATTGTCTCCACTTCTGAAAAAGAGATCTTCTAATCAAGAAAGATTCAAGAGATTTTTATTTCCTGTAAACACATCATCAGAGACTCACTCAACATTTGTTTTTATGGGTTGCCACTGCAAAGTATGTTTGGGATATTTGCTGCAATCACTGCTCTGAATTAGTGGCTAAAGACACTGAAGTCTTTTCAGGAAGCTTGCTAAGGGAGCTGCAAGACTGGAAGCCCACAGCTGCACACCCCTCATGCAATTCAGTAGCTCTGCCATCAGGAAACAAACTGGGAGCTGGTTTGCAGAGGGTGAGGCTGGACACAATACAAACAAGCCCTCATATCCTGACTCACAATTTCCAAGGAAATCAAACGCATTCAAATAATTTTTAACTTTCCATTATCAACAAAAGTATCTAGACGTGTGCACAATTAACCATGGTGACTTTTACCACATTTAACTAATAACAATGCTGCATTCAGAACAAAGATTCTCTGCAAGCAAACAAGTTCCAAAAACAGCAGCTGAAACAGCAGCACCCAGGTTTAAATAAATAAATCAATGTATTTTAAACTCAGGTTTAAAATACATTGATGAAGAAATGTGGGTGTTTTGGGGTGGACTTTTCAGGGCAGGGGGTATAAATTGGTCACTGAACATGTGCTTTATTAAAATGTAGAGTCAAGCAAACTTAGCTGCTTCACATTTTTACAAGTTTTGCATGTTTCCCTCTCTTTCAAAATCCCACGCAAATTACCTTCTGTCTATCAACCAGAGGGTCTTTAAATTACTTCCGGAAAAGGGAATAAAATGGGATGAAGTGGGAAAACACTTCTCTGGATATTCAACATTTGAGCAGAACACTGAGGAAAAGGACTGAACTATGAGCACAAAGTCAGCATGCAAGCAGAAGTAGCTTAGGTCTGACTGGATAAAAAACAAAAAGTCAATGGAGAAATAAAGCAAAAACAAAAAAAAAAAAAACGGAAAAAGCAAAGAACTAGGAAAATTATGTCAATGACTACATGAATACAAGCAAGGTTCAACCCTGTTTATCCAGTAATCAGAAAAAGGAACAGGAGCAAAAGAAGAACCTGAATGAGACTTCTAGCTGCATACCTACAGAGCAAGGGCTGCTTCAAAGACTATATGCTACAGGTAATGGTTAGAGGCTCACAGCACAGACAACAACCCTCAAAACCCAGAGGCTACTCTGTCCACAGGGATGGAGACAAAAGGGAGTAATGTTTGAGGGAGACAATGACTCATAAATGCACAACCATCAGCCAAGCTCCTACTCTAAGGGAGAAGGAGTCAAAGAAATCACATTTTAAGCAAAAGGGTTAACCGTGCCACCCACATAACTGGCAGACATGAGCTTACAGAGAAGATACATGGGACAACCCAAACGCCAGAAAAGCTGCAACAGCAAATATGAAATATTAGACCTTTAACAGTCTCTTTCAAACCAAAACATTCTATGATTCTACCTTGAAGGAGTAAAAAAAAAAAAATAGAGGAAGGAAAAAAAAAAGAAAAAACAGAAGAAGAAAAAGAACCATCACAGAGCCTCACGTCTGTAGAAGGACACTCATGTAAGACAGGCAAGGACAAGTTTTCACGCTTTAAGGGGTTGAGAGGTCAAGGAGAATAAGCATTAACATTGATAATTATTGTTCAGCTAAAAAGAAAGTTGGTGACCTTGCTGGTAACATCCCAGTGGGGAGGAAAACGGAGGAGAGAAGCTCCAAGCAGCAACTGCAAACAGAACAAGCAATGAAAACATTTCAATGTGAAGAGGAAGAAAATCCAGGTAGAGGTTAAGAGTTACAGAGAAGAGTCTAAAGGATACCAGAATGACCAGGAAGAGCGAGATTAATTTTTTCAGGCAAACAAAAAAGGGGTTAGAGGCTTTGGCAGGCTGTGACTGGCAGGGTAAAGCTGGAAAAAGACAGGATTCTCCCCACTAGAACTGCTGAACTCAGGGCCAGCAAAGGAGGAGAGGAGAGCCAACTGCACACACACCGAGTCATCTAGAATTGTAGGCAATGAACCCCCAGGCATTACCAAGGAGTTCTTCAGCTAGATATAAGCAAGTAATGGAAGGAATCACCACAAAGGTCATTGGACCCAAAGTCAACCTGGATTTCTCCAGAAAGCACTGCTCACTGTGAGGATGAAAGCTGCTGGCCCATGAAAGTGGCAGGAGGACAAAGCTATCCACACACGTTTCTGTGGGTATCTGCTTAGCTGTGTGCTTAGTTGGTTGGCAGCTTGTGAAGGGGTTTGCATTTTCTTTTTTCACCCAAGTTCTGTTGTGTGCATTTTTTTTTAAAGAATCTATTTGTTTTCCCTCTAAAAAAAACACCCAGGTGAACCTAGACCTTTACACTGTTATCTTTCATGATAAAGGTACACAAAAATATACTCCACCTAGAATACTGCACCCAGTTCTGTTGTCCCCAGCCTAAGTAGGACACAGAGCTGTTGGAGTGAGTCCAGAGGAGGGTCACAAAGATGATCCACGGGCTGGAGCACCTCTGCTGTGGGGATAGGCTGAGGGAGCTGGGGGTGTTCAGCCTGGAAAAGAGAAGACTCCAGGGGACCTTAGAGCTGCCTTCTAATAGCTGAAGGGATCCTACAGGAAGGCTGCAGAGAGACTTTTTATGAGGGTGTCTAGAGACAGGACAAGGGGGAATGGTTTGAAGCTGAGGGAGTGCAGGGTTTAATTGGAGCTTAGAAAGAAGTTCTTCAGCAGGAGGGTGGTGAGACTCTGGAATAGGCTGCCCAGGGAGATTGTGGCTGCCCCCTCTCCAGGATTGTTCAAGGCCAGGCTGGATGAGGCCTTGAGCAGCTGAGTCTAGTTGAGAGGTGTCCCTGCCCATAGTGAGGAGGTTGGAGGAGATGAGCTCTGAGTTTCCTTCCAACCTGAGGCATTCTATGGTTCTGTGGAATATTTCACCTTTTCCTTTTTAACCATTGGCTCTGTCAGTCTCAAGACTGCTATGACAATAGCCATGTTCCTACTCAAGTGCACACCCAGCTCTCTCCCTGTTCCACCTACACAATGCATTTTGTTAATGCCAAGTAAGGTGACAACTGTCACTGTTATTACAAAGTACTACAGCTGAAAATGTATCTAAAAGCACAGTGTATTTATAGAACTTTAAATCTGCTGTAATGTTAGTTAACACCAGTGATCCAAAGAGAGTCTGACATTTTATTGTCTAATTTCATCTAATCCTACTAAAAATAAACTTTGTAGAGGACCTTGCATAAAGAGATTAATTAATTATTCCAACACTACCAAGATTTTGTGAAGATCTTTCAAGCATTTGTTCATTTGCTTTGCAAGGGATTAAAAGAAAACCCAAAACATTATTCCTACCAAGTGCAAGCTGAGGACATTGTTACTATTTTGGTCCATAAATTCACTAAATCTGAGGTAACAGGCTGGGGACAGAGTGGGTTGAGAGCAGTTCCGAAGAAAGAGACTTAGGAGCAATTGCTGAGAAGCTCATCATGAGCTGGCAGTGCCTCATGCAGCACAGAAGGCAAATTGTGTGCTGAGCTGCATCAAGAGTAGTGTGGCCAGCAGGGCAAGAGAGGGGATTCTAGCCCTTGACCCTGCTGTGAGGATAGGCTGAGGGAGCTGGACTTGTTCACCCTAGAGAAGAAAAGACTCCAGAAGGACCTTAGAGCTGCCTTCCAATACCTGAAGGGATCCTACAGGAAGGCTGCAGAGAGACTTTTCATGAGGGTGTCTAGAGACAGGACAAGGGGGAATGGTTTGAAGCTGAGGGAGAGTAGCTTTAGACTGGATTGTAGGAAGAAGTTCTTCAGTAGGAGGGTGGTGAGACTCTGGAATAGGCTGCCCAGGAAGGCTGTGGTTGCCTCTTCCCTGGGGGTGTTGAAGGCCAGGCTGGATGAGGCCTTGAGCAGCTGAGTCTAGTTGAGAGGTGTCCCTGCCCATGGTGGGCAAGTTGGAGTGGATGAGCTCTGAGGACCCTCCCAACCTAAGCCATTCTATGACAAGTGACTCCCACTGCTGAGTCAAATAATAGCATTAACATCTTACATCCTGCTGTGATTTTAGAGGTTTTTTTTTTTTCCTCTGAAGAAGAACCACCCATATACTGCTAAAATAATCAGGAAAAAGAAACCAAAGGGGAAAAAAAAAAACAAAGAAAATGAAGCCACATTCACAAAATCAAATCCACATCCCAGTGGCTCTGGCAAAGAATGTCTGAACAATTTCATCAGAAAAATTATTCTGGCATAGCATCTTGTGAGGTTCTGTTAGTTTCACCACAGTCCAATGTTAGTTTTACCAAAAAGGGTGAACTGGGTGGGATTCACAGTTAAATGCATGCATGTAACTGAGCTTCAGGGACTCCATATAGAGCAGAGAAATAAGCTCTGTAACTCTGCTTCATCTTGCCCTAAAATAGATATTCAAAACAGGTCAGCTGAGCTGCAACTACCTATCGCTCTCAACTGAACAAAAAAAGCATCTCAGGCAAATGGCTCTGGTACTGGCAAATATATGGCAGACAAACCAGCCATCAATCAAGAGCCAGGCATCTCCTACAGAATGCCATCTGCTCCAGGGTCTTGCAAAAGCTCCATTTTTTTTTTTACTATAAAGATGCCTTTTGTTTCCCACTACAATTAAAATACCTTTCTCCATCGACAAAAATATGCTGCTGCTATTTTAAAGTCAGTATTGAAGGCCAAGGACTATGCCTCCCAAATCCTTCTCTCACGCCCTTCAAATGGGAAAAGCAAAAGTAAACTAAACCCCATTGGGTTCCACAAACCCCTGAGACTACCACTCACCCCTGAGGCTGAGAGAAGACTGACAGCACCACCCTTCCACCATACAAAAATAATGTTTTTATTTAAAAACTAAACACTTTCTTAAAGCATTATGCCTTACCTCCTGGAGAGATTCTTCCCTATTAGATATCAAGTCCTGCTTTTTCCTAGTGGAGAACTTCCCAAACACTCCAAGCAGTCAGCCAGCACATACGTTGGCTGACTCTCTGTAGATCTCAGCTCATGGAAGACTGACTGGGGCTCAGCAAGCCCAGACAAAAATCAAACCAACCACCTCAGTGCTCCTGAGCCCTGATCCCATAAGGTATTTAAATGCTTGCCCAACACCTGTTGTTTATTCCCTCACTGTGGAACTCCCATAGTTTCTCCAGTGTGGCACACACCTTAACACAAAACTGATGGGCAGGGCAGCTCTTGGCTCAAACATTCAGGCATGCCACACTTTGCATGACCAGACAAAGGACCAATAAGAAAAGCACAATAAAAAGAAGGCTAACTGCATTTAACCTGGGGAAATCAGCCACAGCTTTTCATGACAGTACAATTGCTCTTCAGCTTCTAAAACCAGGCCAGCTTGGCCAGTTACATCACGCAGGCTAATCGGATGCTACAGCATTTACCAGGGTTAAACCTAGAGGATAAAGGTTACATAATGGATCCAATCCAACTTCAAGTGGCCAAGACTTTCAAATAAATATGCACCTTTGCTCTTTGAACACCTGGACAGGAACAGACAGTTGGACCCAGGAGAAGCTTAATGTCCTTCTGAACTTGCCTCGGGTTCTAAAAGGTAGTGCAGAGAAATAAGCAGAACCCCACGCCAGGCCACAAAAACCCATCTACATCTGTCACATCTTAATTCTTCATGTCCCTGCTGCCGTTAGCAAAGTACTGTGAAACACCTTTGCGTACTGCATACATAAAACATCCCCTGGGCCTACATTCCTCACTCCTTTCTGTTTCTTGCTTCACTTAGGACAAACTTCAGCTTGCTTCATTTAAGACAAGCCCTCCAAGCAGTATAAAATCCACATACAGCTACTGCTTTCCCAAAGGCTGCTTCTTCTTTCAGAGGTTATCACTGAATGCCACCAATGAGGAATCTTGATTTTTCCATTCTGAGCAGAGTATACTTTTAGCCATTCCTTAAGCTTCCTCATCAGAAGACTGATGAAAAACAACTACCCAAGCAAACATCAAAAATAAAAGCTAAAGGCCCAGAAGATTGTGCTCACCAGTTTGCAATTCTTCCAGTTCAAAAAGTTAGCCTGCTCACTTTTAACAAGCTAGTTTTAAATGTCACAGACAGACAACTAAACCAGAAAGAAAGCATGTCCTGTCTAAACAGACATGTATCACAGCATCTGGGTACTGGCAGAAAAACCAGACAAACTAACACAAATTCTTCCAGTAAGTCTATTTAAATTCAGCTTCATTATTATACACAGTTGGCATTTCAAAGCTTTCTTCCCCTGCCCAAATCCTGCTCATATCACACATATATGTCCCTCTGCCACTCCCTTTGCAAAAGAGAAAGCCAAGCAGCTTGAGCAGGCTCCTGTAGCATGCTCAGAAGAGATGCTGAGGCGCAACAGAGATGCAGACATCTCTGCCACACCAGGCTGCTGCCTTTCCCAAGCTATTTCACTTCTAAACCCCACTGAATAACAATGCTCTGGTCTTACAAGGTCCAAATTCTGCAACAAGAGGCTAGAAAGAAGTATTTACCATCTGTGCATTCTTCATAATACCAGTCCAGTTCATAATAATCTGCTTCAATGAATTTCTGCATAGTCAGTATCCTTCAGCAACATCGACGAGCTTTCAGTTTGCCGCTAAGGTCAAGTGAAATGCAGCCATGCCTGCCTGCCTCTGCCAAATACCACAGCACAGGGCAGCTCACAGCAAGCTGGAAAGGAGCTGCACATCTTCAGCAAGGCTGCAATTGAAATAAAAGGAGGATGTATTTGGAAAAATAAAATAAAAATACAATTTAAAAAAACCCAAACAACCACCACCACCACAAAAGAAACCAAATCGCAAAAGGCTGCAGCAAGCAGCAGCAGATGCCCGGGCGGCTCCTCTCCTACAGCAGCTCTGCCCAGGAGCCTTGGCTGGGTGTCAGAGAACCATCCTATGGCAAGGCTGATGCGCTGACGTGGGGACACACACCACCGCCTGCCTGGCTGTTCCCAACTCGCTCCTTCCCTCCCCGCTCTCCTCAGCTCTTTCAGGCTAACGTGTTGCCATGGCGACCAGCTGGCTCCAGAAGCGACGCAGAGATGAAGAAAACGCCTTTTGCTGCTTCTGGCTTCACAGGCTCAAGTCCTCCTCCATGGTGGAAACAAAAACCCCTGCTCAGGAGGAGCTGACTGCTCACGGGACAGCAGCATCATGCCATCACAGTTCCCTGGGGACATGCAGGGCATCAATAATGAAAATCCAGTCCATTATTACTCTCCTCCACACGGTCTGATAAAAGCCTGCCTTCCCCATGGAAAATCAAACTATCTTACTGCTTTGTGACACTCTCCTGGGCTGACTGAATAGAATCTTTTCTGCGTCCTGCCACTGCACAAGTGACAAAGAAAAATGAATGAATCAGAAGAACCAGACCAGCAACACGTTTCCTCTCACAAGAAAATTCACCTGCTTTTGCCCTGTCTATGAACCATTGACCCTCTGGGTTTTGGGTTTTTTTTAAGCATCCTAGTAAAAAAAAAAAAAACAAACCACAAGGAGTTAGGATAAAACTGAACTATTGACCCTTGGGGTTTGTTGTTTTGTTGTTTGTTTGGTTGGGTTTTTTTTTAAGCATCATAGCCAAAAAACACAAGGGATTAGGATAAAGTTTTATTAATGTGTTCCTAAAAATGCTGCATGTTGGCACACAGAACAGCTTCATGTTTGTGGTTGATGTTATAGCAATGAAAGATTGTTTTATCCAGCACCCAATAAATCTGGGTTTAAGCCATTAAAAGAGAATCTCTCCAAGGCATATATGGCCTTAAATCATCATCATCAAACACAGCAATTCAGAGAGCATGTCTGAACCTATGTAGGTACCAAAAGCATTGAGATCCATTTTGTTCATAACCACCACATTCTTCACTCCTTTGTCCCTGCTTTCAAGCAAACCATATTCCTTTGTGAACAGCAGCAGAAGCATTGGGATGGACTAAGTTGTCACTTATGTCAATAACACAAGATTGGAGCAGCCATTCTGGGTCTGACTAAGTAGGAGTCTGTTGAGTCAAAGACTACATCTACAAAATAGCCACAAGCAGGTAATGGAGAACTGATCAACACTTCCCTCAGCTGCCTTCCCAATCTCTGACTTTTTCCAGCTGCAGATGGATAAAATGTCTACTTTCAGCAATTCTTGAAGGAGTTATCTTGTCTGTTCTTGAGCCCATGTACATTTTTTGCAACTCTAACGTCCCCTTGCAAGGAGTCCCTCACATCTACTATTCCTAAGGAACTCTCATCTTTTGCTTTGCAACTCACTTTTATAAACTTAATTCAATGCTTCCAGCTCTGGAAATCTGAACACTCAAATTCCTCAACTTCAGTCACTCATGGTTCTGCAGATTTTTGTTAAGCTCACTTTTGCTCATCTTCTCTAGCTTGTTACCACTTACTCTACTCTACTCTACTGGTACCACTTGGTTTTACTGTCACAGAAACTGGTAAGAAATAGTCAAACTATGGAAAGGACAATACATCAGTTTCACGACCACATTGATATTTTAGCTTTACTGGTATGAACAGTTATCACTGCAGTAACTGAGGTTGGGAATTGCCACATCCCTTTTATACATTGGCTGCTGAAGCACACATCAACAGATCTGCTCACACATCAGCCACATATCTGTCCATGGCAATTGTCTGTGGTATTCACTCAGCTCCAAAATTTCAGACCAGGGACTAGCTCAAATACACATTTGTCTGCAAATATATTATTTCAAATTATATATAAAAAATAATAATAATATGCTGCATTCCTCCTCCAGTGTAGTAACCTTTTTGGCAATATGCACAAGAACCCTCTCTGCTTGGCACTGATGAAGCTGCACCCAGGGTACTGTGTCCAGTTCTGAGTTCCTTGGTATTAAGAGTGAAATGAACATACTAGAAAGACTCCTGCAAAGGGCCACAAAGATGAAGGGTCCAAAGCACATCTCCTGTAAGAAAAGGTTGTGAGAGCAGGGACTGTTCAGTCTGGAGAAGATAAGGCTGGGGGGCATCTTATGCACTTTATGTCAATACCTGAAGGGAGGGTGCAAAGAAGACACAGCCAGGCTCCTCCCCATGGTGTCCAGTGAAAGGACCAGAGGCAATGGACACAAACTGAAATGCAGTAAGCTCACCCTGAGCGTAAGAGATATTTTATTTAAATGTGAGGGTGACTGAGCACTGACCCAGCCTGCTTTAAGGGACTCTGCTTGTGCAGGAGGCTTGGGCCAGATGACTTTCAGAGGTCCCTCACAAACCTAACCATTCTGTCATTCTCTGCCTTTGTAGTTCAAGGTCCTCCATCTATTTACTTAACATGTTTAATTGCCAAAGACTAAGATTCTTTGAACTTCTTTCATTATAAAAAAATACTTATTTTTCACTTCCTAGACAACAGGAACAAGGGAACATGGTCTTAAGAGTGCTGTGACCTTCAAGGATTCACAGTGCTAGAGCTCTCTGCAAACACAGCTCTGCCTTGCCTCTCTGAGATGCACTTGGCTGGGCAGCAAGCTGCAGCCCATGTGTAAACCACTGGTTTTGTTCAGCTTGACTCTTACATGCCTGTCCATTCTCTTCCCCAAGCCAGCATCAACCACCTAGGGCCAAGGCCAAGACCATTATTTTTGGCTTCATTTTACTGTTTCTATTTCTGTTACACCCAACCCTGATATGCAAGCAATAGAGTAAAAGTACAGGAACTTCAGGTTAGTAACCCACAAAAGATTTTATGCAGAAGTCACTAAAAATCTTTGGACATGCAAAAGTCATACAATTATCTTGTACAATTAGAAAAAAAAAATATTTTGAATAGTGCAAGGGTTTTTACCAAATGTGAACACTCTGCCCTCACACTGTGCCATCTGGAAACAGAAGAATGTAATGAGGCGCTGGAGCCCTAGCTTGGTTCTGCAGAATTTCCATTCTACATGATCACAAGGCAAGAACTGCACTTGCTATTAAATGCAATTAAGGCTATACTGTTTAAAATACTACCAGAGAAAAAAATACAGGTTCCTATGGCAACATGAACTCGATTGCTCTGCATATGAGCTATTTGTTCCACTTGTATTATTTGTGTCCAAAAGGTAATTTCAGTCTGGTAATGCTATTAACCAAGCATTTAGAATATAAAGAATGAACACTGGCCAACAGCTGCAACTGCTGCAGGGACTCTTTCCTTTTTATTTCCCAACATTTTAAACAAAGGAAATCATCAATGTACTAGAATTTTCTTCTCACCATCTCCCTCCACACACTTTTTTTCCAAAGAGACAGGATAAATACAGCTCAAGGTAGGCATCCTGAGGTGTTTGTTTGTTTTACTGATACTTCTCTACAGGTCTAATTGGAAGCATATTGCTGTCATCCAGAAAGGTGTTCTTTTGCTGTGGAAAAAATCACTTGTGTGCTTAAATGATTCCAGAACTCCTCAAGAGACTTGGAAATATAGGATAAGTGTATGATCTTCCCAGCATGGAGACACAAACTCTAGACAGAGAACGATACAGGTATCCACACACAGGTATTCCTCCAAATACCTGACAAAGCATAGGTCTATAAAGCAGGACCTAGAAAGGTGGTGTGCCCAGCATAAGAAGGACACAGAGCTGTTGGAGTGAGTCCAGAGGAGACCACAAAGGTGATCCAAGGGCTGGAGCACCTCTGCTATGGGGATAGGCTTGAGGAAGCTGGGGATGTTCAGCCTGGAGAAGAAAAGACTCCAGGGAGACCTTAGAGCTGCCTCCCAGTATCTGAAAGGATCCTACAGGAAGGCTGCAGAGGGACCTTTCATAAGGGTGTCTAGCAACAGGGCAAGGGGAAATAGTTTGAAGCTGAGGGAGGGTAGGTCTAGACTGGTCTTAGGAAGAAGTACCAGGGTGATGGGAATCTGAAATAGGCTGCCCAGGGAGGTAGTGGATGCCTCTTCCCCTTGGCAGGGAGGTTGGAGTAGATGATCTCAGAGATCCCTTCCAGCCTAAGCCATTCTACAAAATCCTGACCAGCCCAACAAAGCAGCTGCATGCTTGCAGAACCCACCTGCCATCTCTGCAGCCCCACTTTTTCTTCCTACAGCTGTACATGGAATTCCTTTTATGTAAAATTCCCTAGAACTACATTTCTCAGGTGGGTTGCTGCTACAAACACTGAACATCTGTGTATTCAAATCTCCATACTACACCACTAGACCTGGCTGAGGTAATACTGTGCTACTTGCCTTGAAGCTCATATGAAACTTGGGTTAAGGAAGATTTCAAGTAATAGATCTAACTAAAGTGACTTTTTTTCTCCTGTTCCAAACCTAAACTTATTCACATTCGTTTGGCATCCCCTTCCAGCTGCTACATTTTGTTCTGTTTCTGTATGTTTAAAGTATACCAAAAACCCCTACTTTTATTTGTTCTCCACAGAGCAAAATATGCATACTGATAATGAATTCTGGTAGCCAACTGTGGTAGCTAGACTGAACACTCCTGAAGCTTGCAGTCAAAAAGGGGGTTTTAATTAGACAGAAAAGTTGGCTTGAAAAATTCAGGAACCCTCTCCTCCTCCCGTTTTGCTGGACTAAATCCATGCCATAGGCCAACACTAAACTGATCTGCCTAAACTAGGCATTAGCCATTATAGAATTAGTCATTATGAATGACACCAGCCCTTTCCCTTGACTGAAGGGAATTTGACAAAGATTATTCCATCTACCCCACTGGCAAACATGGCCTCTCAAGAAAGTTGCAGCAGTATGCTCAAGGATGCAGCCAACCACGGTGCCAGGGTGCAAAGCAACAGCAAGTCATCTGTGCTGGCAAATAAAGCAGTCAAAGCACATCATCACATGGGATGTCACTATCAATCATGTCTTCCTATGCTTTGTCATTCTCTGCTTTCTTCTCCAAACCTTTTCCAGTTCTGGGAAGATCCTTTGACACTGAGCAGGGGAGCTGGATAGAGCATTTCCATGGCAGCTGCAACAGTGTATTACCTCCTATTTCATTAACTCTGGGACACATTTCCTCTTTTGGCTACAGTAGCACATCAGGATGTTCAGAGAATTAACTCCCATATCCTTTCATTATTTTCTACAGTTGCCACCACTCAGGATAAAGTTGCCCATCCCATGACCATCATCTGGAGTCCTTCCTCCTGGAGGATCAGCTGAGGCAATGTGTTTTGTTACTCAGGTGTTACCACAGGACTTTGCAAACTTTGGAAAAAAGTTATTAAAGAGCATTAACAAGGAAAATAGGGACATTTGAAAAGCCTGCCTGATTCTCAAGGACAGGCTGGCGTACTCTTATTTCTAAATTGGGATTTCATTTACTGAACAGTTACTGCTGCTTTGTCTTCTAAAAGACCAAACAGGAGTCATCCTGTGACTGCACATTCAATAAGAGCAAACACCTCTGCAACATGGAACAGAGATCTTGCAGTGTAGCACTTTGCGTAGTAAGAAATCACTGTGGCTTGTTTAACCTGGGAAGAGTTGAACCAGACCAGTGCAAGTACTCTCTCAGCAGCTTGAAGAATAGGTATTTAGAAAACTGGGTGCTTTGGATTTGATTGACTTCATCAAAATGAGATTTTACTATTCAGGGCTCCAAAACAGTACAGGTACTTCCTACAGATGAGACACAGCTGGTCTCTTCTGGAGACTGTAAGAGCACACCTACCTCACCTGGTACAGATATAAGACTTTTCTGACATAGAGAATAGTTGAACTATTCCCTCACTGAAACAAAATGGTTTAACGTGAGATGAAATTAATTTACTTAAGGACAAAAGGCTGTTTTCTACATGACAGGACTATTTCTGCCTTCCCACAAATTATTACTGGAGGATACTATATTTGCATTTGTATAAAAAAAATCAAAATTGATGTCTAACTACCATAGCTTTTGCATGGAACCTATTGGCTTGTTGCTCTGCAGGCCATTTTAACATGCACCACATTCAGTAGAGCAGCAAAACTGCATCTTCGCATGAAACTATGAAGGAAAAAGAAAAAAAGAAGAGTCATTTAATCATAAACTATTCAATAAATCACCAACTAGAGGATGAATCACAGAAGCCTTCCCTAAATTGCACAGCTAAGTCAATGCCCACAGCAGAACCACCCAGAGTAACATGAATCCAAACACCACTGCTGTCCTTGATTAAATCTTTCCTTTGTGTTCTATCTACCACAAACTTGAAGCCCAAAGCAATGAATGCCAAACAGCTCTCTCACTTCCCACAACTGTAACAGAATTGCAGAGATACTTCAGAGAAGGCAAGGAGAGCAGAAGTTGTGGATTTGGGGACTTACGGAAGTATTTCAAGGTCTCTTCTATCTGCTCAGTTGTTAAGTCAATATTGGCGTCGGGGGAAATGAGAGGTGTGTGCAGCCAGTCGTCGTGGTCATAACCATAGATTGTATCTGCTCTTAGCTTATAATGAGGCAGCTGCTCCTCCAGTAGACTGATGATTTCAACTTCAGGAAGATTGGTACTATTGCACACATCTGGGAAGAGAAAGAGGACAACCTCTGTTAGTTACTTCAAACCAAGTACTGTACATACAAGCTATCAAAGATGGCCCTTCACCTTGTTATCAGCAAGGTTCTGCAGGCAAAGAACATGGTGAACAGTTTAAAAGATATCACTTGCAGAAATCATCACAAAATAACACATTTACTACCAGAAAAATACAAGAGTATGATCAAGCCCAACCTCTAGAAACACAGACTCCTCTACTAAATGTGACATGGACAGCACATGAGCACTGGCCCAGACCAGGCAGTTAGAACCTGAGGATGGAGAAAGGATTAGGGCATAGAGTACTTTGTATTTTTGATGTTCTACTTGCCAGGTTTTTCTTAGCTTGGAATCTCTACATATCTCCTTCACTTGTCTTTGACAACAGCTTTGTACCAGTGTATTTTCTGCCATTGCTGCTGGCAGATTTTTCTCAAGCAATCCAGTAAAATAGCAAACAGTGCCCCAGTTCACAGCTAAGATACACTGGTGAAGCTGGCTGCAGCAACTTTGGGGGCACTTTTTGACACCATCTTGACCTGCATTTTGTGATCTCAGTCCCTCACATTCACAAGTATATCCAGCTTATACACAGCTTTAAAAATGGATCCTGGCAGCCACCAACAACCACAAAAAAGTTGCAATTAAAGTTGGGAGATGTAAATTTAGGACAAGAGGTATCCAAGAAGTTTTAACACAGAAAATCCCAATGCAACATAAAAGCTTTTTTACCATGAGGATGGTCAAACCTGGGAGTGCAGTGAGGCTAGAAAATCTGCTACCTTTGGATGGCCAAGAGAAATCAACTTTAAAAGACCTCCTTTGAGTAGAATTCAGATGGCCTCCAGAGGCACCTTCCAATCTGTATTATTCTACAGTGAAGAATTATTTTTTGTGTGTGTGTTCATATCCAAAAGAAGCACAACAAAATTTAAATACATTCCCCTCTTGTGAAAAATGTCAGCCTGAATGAAGTGGTTTTCTTGGTAACAAGGCAATGTTTGAAACATTCAAACCTTGGGTGTCTTTCTGTTTTTAATTAATAATTCAAAAGGAACAGTCTGACTTCACAGCTGATGAGAGAAAGTTTCAGGCAAATAATGTTGCGCAGAGAAGTAAACTGCTTTGCTGCACCATAAAAAGTAGGAAAAATGGAATGCTGAAGAAGCTATCAGTACAATTAGAGGATAAAAAAGAAAAACCAAAAAAATCAAGAGGTCCCACATGCACTCACACAAAAGAAATGCAGTTTTATTGTGGAAAAGAAATCCACCAGAACACGAAGGACAGACAGCAAAGAAATAAGAATTACCACGGAATACAAGTCAACCAAGACAAATTACTACAAAACCAATAAATCCTCAGCGTTTCTGAGCATTCAAAAGGCTTAACAACTGGAAAAGACATAACTGAGTAACTGAAAAGGCCACTGGTGCCGATGCTATTGTCATGAACTTCTGCAGTTTTAAGATTCATATGCCAGCAGGAAACAGGAGCAGGCTCTGATGCAATTGCCTGTGTAGAAAACCAGGACACCCTAATTGCACTTGTCTCAGACTACACAGTAATTCATCATTGAAATTACAGCAATATTCTCAGGGCTGCAGTCATGCAATCTCCACTTCTCCTCCCCTCCCTTCTCTGACATGGAGGCACTTGTTAGGAGGTACTTGTTAGGAGGTATGCAGACTAACACCAGCCAGCTGCATTTTACAGAAGACCCTGACTGTACCATCAGATCCTTTCTATTCATAGTTGTGACTAAAATTTTAAAGATAAACTAAGTTAATAAAGTCCCTAAGAACACTTAACACATAATTTGGGTTTTATGATTAAGTTAACTGATTGTGACGGTTTTAAGACTGCCTCTTCAATTTTTCCTCACAAAGTTCAAGCAGAAAAGTGAAAGAATGTAAATAAAGCACTATTGGGTGTAAGAAAGCAAAATGATGACTATTTTGAACACTTCCATTGGAGAGATAGAAATGTTTAAGAGTCAGTACTCAAAACAAGGTATGGGCAGTCCGTCTCTCTGTCTGCTCTGCTCTGCCTCTTCTGGCTGAGGATAACATGCTGGCATTCTGACCTTGACAAGCTAAGTTTAACAAACCTCTTGGCTTTCTTCCCTTTTGCCTGCTCTGGGAAAGGCTGGGGGGGCTTGGTTGTGTTTTTCTGTTGCTTGTACATATTTGTAAACATTGTGAATAGTGTACATTTGTACATATACATTGCATTTCATCATAGATTGTAGTTTTGCCTGTAAATATAGCTTCATTTGCTTCCAGACAGAGCTAGCCTGGTCATTGCCAGTATGGGAGGAGGATTCCAGCTCTCCACTGTAACACTGATGTCCAGCCAGAACAGGCTGCCCAGAAAAGTTGTGGAGTCTCCTTCTCTGAAGACATTCAAACCCCACCTGGATGCGTTCCTGTGTGACCTGCCCTGGGTGATCCTGCTCTGGCAGGGGGGTTGGACTGCATGATCTCTGGAGGTCCCTTCCAACCCCTAACATTCTGTGACAAGTGTTGTATTTCCTCTTGTCCTAAGTGGCACCTTCATTTTATTGAATTAAATATAAACACTACAAGCTTAAGGACAATTAATTGACCATTAATAAAAAAAGGATTCATAATATTAGTGATAAATTCAGAGAAAAGAACTTTAAAAAAAAAAAAAAAGAGATGGGCAAGAGTTGGAGGTGTGGGGAGAATGAGGAGGAAACATGACAAAGGGAAAATAAACAAACAAAACTCTATGGAACAGGTTGCCCACCGAGTTTGTGGCTGCCCCCTCCCTGGAGGTGTTCAAGGCCAGGCTGGATGAGGCCTTGAGCAACCTCTGCTAGTGGAAGGTGTTCCTGCCCATGGCAGGGAGTTTGGAACTAGATGATCTTTAAGGTCCCTTCCAACCTAAAATATTCAATTAATCTCTATGAGAAAAGCAACTCCACAAAACTCAACACCTGGTATCTGCGGGACATAAAACTTCTCATCTCAGTCTGCCTGAATTCTGGTGCAAACCATCCTCAGTCTTGCTGGTTTCTTTAGTCTGGCTTCAAGCAGAGGCTTCTCTGGAGGCTGAAAGGGCTTCCAGGTCACTGTGGAAGCTGGCAGCAGTAGAGGGTGCCACCTGGTGTAGGACATGCCTTATGACCCCAACCCTACACCACAAACCACTTGTCAGCCACTTTATCCTTCACAACCCCCTGCTGCAAATGCAGCAAAACAATTCCTCACAAACCCAACTCTCTCCAGAGCTGTGGTCAGAGTCGTGCTCAAGAACAGGCAGGCCAGAACACAAAAGCCGAGGCACAGAGGACCGCAAGGAGACTACCTGGAGATGGTATTGTTCCTGGAGCACTGCACATCAGAGCTGTGGTCCTGCTGGAGGCCATCACCTGTTCAGCCCTGAAGTGCCTCCTTGGAGAAAAGGGAAACAACTGCTTCAGAGAAGCAATGTGTCCAGTGGGACACCTACACCCGGCTGTGACCTCAGGGAAGCTTCGGGCTGCTTGGTAACTTTAAAACTCAAGCTTTGCTCAGCAGGTTGTATCACCCACCCTGAGAATCTTCCAGGGGACTCCACTGCACCACCAGCCAGCACTCAGCCCGCAGCCAGAAAGGTGCAGTCAAAATACTCTGTCCTTAAAATCCAAACCAAAAGGTCTCAGGAGTCACTCACAGGCAAATTCTTTCATTTCTCACAACAGAATTAAAACATCCTAAGTTGTCACAACCTTCTGAGGCCATTGAGGAAAAGAGAATTAAGTAAGAGCACAGTTAACAAAAATAGGAGAGAAACAAGGCAACTCTAGAAAGCAGGAAGAACAGAGAAGTCTACTGCTTTACCTTGTGGAGTCACCTATTCCTCTCCCTAGTTGGCAGTCCCATCCCATTGCCCACACACATGCTGCACTACTTCTCGACACATAGCTCTAGAAAGTTAAAAAAAAAAACTCTAACAAAAGAAAAATACAAATAAAAAAGAAGTCTTTGAAGATGACAGGTTAGTAAGTAAGTTACTTGTGGAGAAAAGCATACAATACCTGAAACGGTCAATACCAGAGCTGGCTCCCTGCTAGATAAAGAAAAAAAGGCTCTCTGCAGAACAAGGCTACCACATGGAGGCTGAAGTCCAGCCACATGTACTGCAAGAAATTAAAGTTCATTGCTGAGGCTGTTTCATGCTAAACAGCAGTGAATCCTGACTGCTGATTTGGCTTCACGCAATGCATATATGCACAGCCAGCTCAAACTGGATCAGTAAGCACTTGGCAGATGTTGTGACACAAACCTCTCAAGCACGTGTCCCATCCCACAAAAGGGCACTGCATTTTCTACTGTTTGAGCAGCAAGTGTTTTACTTAAAATACCCACACTTCTGAAGTGAAAAGTTGTCCCATTCCATTGGGATGAGAATACTCTGGAAACCCTTCTGAGAAAAGTCACTTTATCTAGCTCAACAATCAGCCAAGAGGCCATGACTAGATCAGGATTCTTCTTTCTCAGCAGACCACATCCTAAAGCTTAATCATATTCCAGGGATGGAAGCAATAAAGTTGCATCTCTCTCCAAATGCTTTCCCAGCAGATATTTCCTGGCTGCTTGAAGCAGCCCAATAGCCTCATTTTCCAAATGCTTTCTGTTCACTTAGACAATCATGGGATGAAGTGGTCAAGACCATTATGAACAGATCTACAAAAGGAAATGTCAACCCCACAAAGAGGAGTGCTCTTGGGTAGTCTACTGAAGAAGAAACCGCTGCCTCCAGAGCTCAGCATATTCCTATTCAATTGCAATTCTAGCATGCCCAGAATGTAGCTGATTATACTGAAGTCTTACACACACTGATGCTGAACTCAGGACTGCACACAAGACATGTTTTCATGTAAAGTGTGTGATTAGCTTCTAAGGCAAAGAAGATTATTTCCAATAAAAAGAAAGTATACCATAGTCCCAAATCACTGACTTACCCAAAGGGAAAACAGCCTCAGCATCCTGAAATCTCATGGCTGGCTGTGAAGCCAAACTGCTGGAAGAAAAGCTCTTCAACAAGAAAGCTGCCTCATGCCTTTAAAATTCAGACTCCTCAAACAGCCTTTGCAGCTTCTGTAACTTGACTGGCAGGACATGATTTTGGAATTGCAAGTCCTGCCACACTTCCAACCCAAGCTGATTAAATAGTGGCTTTTCTGACCTGAATTTGGAAAATATTGCACACAATCCAGTCTTCCATGGGAAAAGAAAAGACTCCTTGTCAGCCTTGGGTATTCCCATTCTGGGCTGCCACAGAAAGGCTTCAGCTGATATCTTAACCCAGCACTTCCTCTTTTGCAGGCATGGATCTCAATTAGACTTCTCACCTTGTGGGAAAGGCAGGCAGAATTTATGGTAGCCAAGTGGACACAGGGAATCATGGCAAAGGGATTCTGAACAAGAAGCCCAGCCCATGAAGACAGGGATTCTCATCACATTCACTAGATAACAGCATGTGCCGCTTCAGTTTTCTGCCATTTCAAATTTCAATTCCTACAAACACATGCAAGGGTAGGGATAGGAAGGAAAAACACTTCAAGAGTTTGCTTTTCTTCCCCAATCCCACTTCTCACCCCCTTTCCCCTGAACAAATCCAGTATCATCAGTGGGAAAGAAAAAGTCTGTTCTCCCTAAAGGTCTTCAAGGATTTGTGCAAGGGTGGGGAAGCTGCACCTACCATAATCACAACTCTTCCTCTGCTACCAAGGGGAATCAGTATCAAGGATCAGACCACCCAGCATTTTTTAAAAGAATACAACTGTGCAGGAAAAACCATGACACTGACCAGGCTGCCAGCTGAAACAGAACTGCCACAGTTCTGCCACAGCAGACACTGGCCAAGTCTGTCTGTAAGGTGGACAAGCCATGGACCTGTTCTCCCATATAAGCTACTGGGCTAAATCTCTATCAGCATTTTTGGGTGCATAAAGTCCTACCAACTCATCCTCAGTAGGAAATTCTATTTCTATCTGGAAATTGAAAGCATACTGAAGATGTAAGCTAGGAAAAATCTTGGCTTAGCCAAACACACTAAATAAAGATTGGGATAAAGTTGGGAATGCCAAAGCTGACACAGAAAGCCATTGGAAAGTGTAGTTATCATGTGAGAAATGTCATTTTTTAGTAGGTTAAAGTATCTTTGCTGTGGTTTCACAGAATCACAGAATGTTAGGGGCTAGAAGGGACCTTGAAAGATCACCCATTCCAACCCTCCTGCCATGGGCACCTATACCAGATCAAAACCCATCTGGATGTATTTCTGTGTGACTGTCTCCAGAGAGGGAGACTCCACAATGCCCTTGGGTAACCTGTTCCACAGCCCTGTCACCCTCATAGAGAAAAGATTTCACCTCATGTTTACATGGAACTTCCTATGCCTCAGTTTCCACCCACTGCCCCTTGTCCTGTCATTGGGCATCACCAAGAAGAGCCTGACTGCATCATCTCAGCATTCCCCCCTTTAAATATTTATAAACTTGAATGAGGTCACCTCTCAGTCTCTTCTTCTCCAAGCTCAAGAGCCCCAGCTCCCTCAGGCTCTCCTCATAGGGAAGATGTTCCACTCCCTCCAGCATCTTTGTGGCTCTGTGCTGGACTCTTTCAAGCAGTTCCCTGAGGTCCTACTTGAACTGAGGGGCTCAGAACCAGACACAACGTTCCAGATGTGGCCTCACCAGCACAGAGTAAAGGGGAAGGATAACCCCTCTTAACCTACTAACCACAGCCCTTCTAATCCACCCCAGAATGGCATTGGCCTTCTTGGCCACAAGGGCACATTGCTGGCTCATCCTACACAAGCATTTTGCTGGGTATGAAAGGTGAGACAGAGCTTGGTGATAAGAGGCCATTAAACTCTTAGGTCCCTACTGTACACTCTGCTATCAATTTCAATGAGCTTTGAAAATGTTTCTCTCTGTAGATAAACACGGCCATACTCATGCTTTTGTTTTTGCATGAAACAGAAAATAAAAGGAAACTCCACCACCCTAGCTGTTCTCCTAGGCCAATAACAACAGCCATTCATGTATCAAATGCATGCCGGCAACACACTGTTCAGCAGCAGTAAGAACAAACACATTCATTAACCATTAGGATCTTCCAGCTGCCAAGACAGACTGAGAATGTCTCAAAACCCCATTGATACATCACCAAGCACAGAACCCCCTGAAAAGCAATTGTCCTGCTTTTGCTTGTTGTTCAGCCTGGCTACAAAATGTGCCAGCCCCTGAACAATGGCTGGCAATGAAGCTTTAGAATCACAAGCAGAACATAAGAACTAATGCCTATCAAGCTCACTCTTTACAGGTGCTGACCTCCAAGAGAAAATTTGTTTCATGATGGACACAAACATGTCTATTGAGGGAGAAAGGTAAAGCTGCACTCAGCATGTTAGGGAGATAAATATGGAATCAAAGTATTTTCCTGTATTTAAACAAACCAGTAATCAAACATAATCAAACATGTATTTTCACATATTTAAACACACCAATAATCAAATGTAGCTTTTTAGTCTTCCAGGACTAGTCAAATACACAGCAACAAGAGAACAAAACCCAAAAAAATAAAAACCACCCCCAAAATTCCATCAGGCACTTCAACTCTTTGGAGTTCCTTCTCCAAAGAACAAACCCAGACACTGCTGCATACTTATTGCTGTCAGGCATCCCCATGCATTTAGGAACAATGAGTGCTTCCCACAAAAATGGAAAAATATTTGGATGTCACACTAGTCTGCAGTAATCCCTGCAGCTGCTTTACAGTGACCCCAGAATTGACAGCTTGCACTAAGAAACAGACATCATACTGGGAAGAGAAGTATAAGTAAGAAGGCTGAATAAAGAGCATAGCAATAGCAGCATAGTTCTGATTGAGGGTTAAAAAACCAACCAACCCACCCCACCAAAACACAGAAAGACAATCCTGGACTACAGACTAAGGAGGTAGCACAACAACATGTCGCAGAGGAGGAATCAGGAAAAATACTAAGTCATTGGCTAAGGGTAAGAGCTGGGAAACAACTCATGGGAAGAACAGGGGAAGGTGGGAGGCAGGGCAGGGATATGCCTGAAAGGGAGAAGCTGTGCAGAGTTGACTGAGAATCCAAAAGCCAGGCAAAAAATTCAAACAGAGGCAATGATGCAGCAGGCATAGAGAACAGATCATTTTCGTAAAGCATGCTAGACAGAAGTGAAGTCAGCCTTGCAGAATAGCTCCAGTCATGCTGAGGGAGACAGCTCATGTTAATGGGACCAGCACTTCTGGCAGAGAAAGAATGAGTGCTCAGAATGTAGGAAAAGCTGCTTATAGGATGTGAAAGGAAAGAGGACAGAAAAGAAACCAAAACTAGATCAAGTTCACAGGACAGGACTGATGACAGCAAGAAATGGAGCCAGGTAAGAGCCCACATTCTCAAGGTTCTATTTGAAAGAGAGATTAAGGAAGTGAGGAGAGAAGCAGGCTGAAGAGTGAAAATGGAGGTTTTCAAAAAACAGGAGGATGAAACCGTAAGAAGAATTGATATTCACCAAATCCTGCAGAGCTAGAACAAGTACAGACAGAAACCAGTGGAGTCTGGTAGGAGTACCACTGCACACAGCTAGTAAAACCCATCAACTCCCATGGTAACACAGCCACAGGATTCAGAAAGGTTAAACAAAGTCATGGGCAGGGTCCAACACTAAATAGACACTAACAGAACTAGGCTGAGACACACTTTCTATATCCCCAGGATGGAGGATGCTTATGCTGAGAAGAGAATGCTGAGAAGAGATTACTGGAAAAACCACAGGAATGGAAATTCTGTAGGTCCCAGCTGTGCCTGTTGAAGTGTCTAGAGAAAAAAATGGTCAGAAACACTTTGGTTACTGGTAGGAGCAGTCATCAAGACTGGATGAGGTTGCCATGAAGAACAGCAACATTTGGTGGAAGAGAACAGAAGCTCCATTTCACTAACTGATGTTTATTGGAGGTGTCCCTGCTCACTGCAGAGGGGCTGGACAGGATGATCTCTGAGGGTCCCTTCCAACCCAATGCAATCTGTGAGTCTGTAAAGCCTGAATTAGGGCAGAGGTAGGATGAAAATCCAGAGAAAACATTCTGCACCCAAGTGTCTTTGTTGCTAGGACAAAGGGTGTAAGGGTTGAGAGGAAAAGAAAAATCAGTTTCCCTGATGTTATGCCTCCCCACTACTGCAGTCAGTGCAGCAAGGCAGGAGTTACACTACCTGCAAGGTCAAGCAATCTCTTCTCAGAGATACCTCCCAGCTGAGTGAAAAAGGGATTTGTGGTTGGACTCATCCACATGCATTGAGAAACAGTAATTAGTATAATGAACAAATGAATCATGCAAACTAATGAAGGCAATTTAAATGATAGTCCACTCATTCTCTCCTGTTTCAGAGCAGGATGAAGGAAAGCTCCACAGCACATTAAGCAGCCAGCTCTTGATTTACAAACTGTATCATGCCAAAACCACTGCAAATAACCAGTCTTCAGCCATGAGAAAGCAGGCTGAAGGTTAGCTTACTGAAGGTGGCTAATGACACTGTTATGCACATTTTCAGGGAAAAAAGGAAGAACGAAACAAAAACAACACAACCCTTCCGACAGCCAAACATCTGTCACGAGTAAATCTACACTCCAGTGGGATTCCAGACTTCCATCCCCAATGTACTCTCCGTTTCCAGAAGGGCAGGATTTGCCTGACAGCAGCTGATAGACAATGAAGAAAGGCAATCAGACTAAGAGGCTTTTCTAATGCTCAAAATTGGGACTACTGAGTGACTTAGTGATGCTCTGTTTTATCATGTCAAGACTACAGCCCTTCCTACTTTACAAAGGTTGGGATGAAGGTTAGAGAAGGAAGCTCCCAACTCCAACCGCTCTTTGCATCAGCACTTGGAGGGAAGTACCCAGGTCTGCAGCACAATTACAGTAAAGACAGACAGACACTTTTGAAAGAACTTCAGCTCCTGGTCTTGCCCAAGGAACACTAGATGGTGCTACATGCATATTCCCACCTTTACACTGGCAGATGAATGGTAGCAACAGGAAAAAAGCTCAAAGGGAAAAGAAGTGGGACGAGATAGGTGCCTCATAGAACATCGAGGAACCACAGAATGGTTTCATTTGGTAAAGATCTTAAAGATCATCAGCCCAACCTCCCTACCGTGGACAAACACATCTTCCAAGAGATAAGGTTGCTCAAAACCCCATCCAACTTTGCCTACAACACTCCAAAAGGATGAGACATCCTCAACTTCCCTGGACGACTTATTCCAGTGGTTCACCACTCTAGTGAGTCTCTAGTACAATTTCTACTCTACCTACCAAGCCAGTACCTACCTGGCAGTCAAAAGAGTGACCTGTTTATAAACTAGCCAGCTAAAGAGCTCTAGGACCATAAACACAAGAGAGGAGAATGGAGAGGAAGCTTCTGTTCACAGAGCATTCATTTCACAGCAAAGCATACCTGTCTGGAAGAGACTTCAGTGCTAATCCTGCTGCTTGTCTTCTCAAGGGCTTTGGGATGGACTTGCAGAGGATCTCTCCCCTTCTTTCTGTTTTCGGCGTTTGTTTTTTTTTTTCAGAATGTCAACCCTTAGTAACCACACTGCAGCCAGGCTAAGCTAAGGTGTACTACAGAGCTACCTGTTGGTGTTCTGTGACCTACAGACAATTCTAGAAATGGTTGCAAGTAACTCAGAAGGAAGTATCTGGCAGCCAATTAGAATGGCCCTACTCTATTTTTCTCAGCCCTCTCACTTCTCCCTTCAGAAAACTCAGCTGACTCTTCAAACATTCCCAAAAGACCTTGGAACTGACAAGGTCACTGTAAGCTAAAAGAAGCCTCACAGCTCAGGCAACAAACCATGCATTTGGAATGGAAACTGTCTGCCACTTCATGGCTGTATCCATGACTAAAAGGAGTTCCACTGATTATTCAGCCACCAAAAAACAACTGGATCAGCTGACCACATCACTAAGAAGCTCATTCTACTTAAAGCACTCTACTTCCACACATATTCATTTGTATGAACCTATGATTAAAAGGCATTTAACATTTCCTACAAGTGTGCAGAAGCTCCTCCTACAGGTTAACTTCTGTAGTCCCAGAACTACTATGGAAAAAACGGAAGGGTTTTTTGAAAAGCAAAAGATGATGTTAAATCCCATTTCTTCCGTCCCCTTCTCACACAAAGCAATTCCTAAGACAAAAATCTGAATTATGTTGAACATTATGACAGCTCTTACATATTTTAAGCTGCAGTATTTCCTTCCCCTCATCCCAGACTTTCTGATGGTTTATTTTCCAAACAGACTTAAAAACTGCTCAGCTTCCCAAGCACATAATTAGAGGTATCCTAGTTTCACAGCTCTCATCAGTTGAGCCTATTTGCAAGATCCTTAGACCTTACAGAGTGCTTCCACTGAAACTCAGGTGAACTGCTTCTTGAACAAGAGAAAAAGAAATGTGCCCAAAAGCAGCAGCACTGTCCACAAACCAGACACCTCACCAACAGCTGAAGAACAGAACCAGAACCACATATCCCCACAGCTTTGCCAAGCCAAAAGCTTTGACTGCTTACCCGTAATGGTGCAGGCATCTCTGTACTCCCTGTAGTCTGGCACATCATCTTCCACTGCTTCACTCACATAGTGCTCTTCGTGAATGCCTGTCTCACAGGTTAGGACTGCATGGCTCGACAGCTCCGAGGGAGGCACAGTGGCGGCCAAAGTGCAGTCGTGCAAAGCTGTGGCGTCCAGCTTGGCAGGTTTCACAGGGTTGTACAAAGTGCCATCAGGGGGACCAGCACTGGAGACTGGGGCTGGCTGGCAGAAACACAGCTCCTCCTCTTTGTTAAAGTTGGCTTCAAGAAGTCTGCAAAACCCAAAAGAAACAAATGTTTGATTCAAGCCATTCCAAACATCATAAATCAGAAGAGATAATTCTACCTTCCCTGAACATCTTCACCTGACAAATTCAGCAAATACTAAAATCCAAACGCTTTTCACATTGCAGCTGCCACTCTCTGCACCTTGCACCATGTCAAGTAGGAGAGTGCTATTCCTTGCACACTGTTATTTACCAATGGCTAATTAAACAGCCATTATTTTTGTCCTAATGCATCTTGAAGTAAGCACTGCCCATCCACCTTGGCTCATTCACCAGCTGGCTTCCTCTCATGTCAGAGTGCACATCACTGGTCGATTTACTGATACTTAATAAGTAATTTAATAATAATTTCAAAGTGACTGATAAACAATTCAGAAATTGCTGGGAGTTTATCCTATAACCCTGCAAGGCTTCCTTCTGCACTGGGCCACTTCACACAGCTCACCCCTTCACTGCCAGCTAGCACCTTGGCTCCCTTTAGGGAACAGACATGAAACAAAACTCAGGGTGCAGCAAGTTAAAGGGGTGTCCGCTTATTGCTGCTCCCAAGTGCTTCAGTCTCAAAAAGGCAACAAAGTCCCTCAAAGACAGATCCAGATGCCCCCAGCAAGATTAAATTGGCTAGAGAAGGAATAAAGAAGAGCATCTTCCTCCAAAAACTTCAGCAGAGCTTTTGGGTAAGGGGCTAAAGGCACTGCAGTAACTGGTGGCATGCACCATGCCACTTTGTAACTTGGTGTTTACACTGAAATCAGACATCCACAGCTGGAAAATGGATGGGCAACATGAACTCTGGGAAAAAAAGAAAAAAAAAATGCTCATACAGGAAATGACATTCCAGTACGTTTTCCTCAGTTACAGGTTTGGATTTCTGCATAGATCACTTCACCTGGAAGCAACTCACACACTCAGAGGCTCAGAAACTGTATTCTGTAATGATGCTAACAGCTACAGGGACAGATTAAGTCAAGTGACAGATTTCTGATACCACACCACTCTCATTCAAATGGCCCTCTACTGGAGCAGCTGCAGCAAGAGAGCCCTGCTCAAGTGCTTTAAGAGGAAACCTTAGGGTTCCCCTGCAGAGCATCCATCATCCCTCTGCTATCACAGCACATACCAAAACCAATCATCTGGTCACTTCTACTGATTACTCTTAATATGGGCCCTTGAAGTGGTTCTTAAGGAATAACAACAGGGAGATGACTGCTACTAGAAATCAGTTGTTCAGATGAAATTGGAATCCAAGTGCAAATCTTTCTTTCCTCCTCTGCACTGAAGACAGAAAGGAGTTTAAGCTATAAGCAAGCAACCAGACGGGAAATGCACAGACCAACTGAATAAAAAGGCTCCCACCCATCTGTGAATCACATTTGTTTTGGGAAACTGTTAGATAAGTCGGTTATGAACAAGGGCATATCTAGGAGTAAGTACCTGAAAGCAAAACCAGCTTCCTGCAGCTTTTCTCTAGCCCTCTCCCCTCCTCCCTGTGTCCTGCCTCAGCAACTACAGGAAGCCAGCAGTGAAACAGCACAAACAAATGAAGTAACGCTGATAACCAAAGTGGGGCTTGAGTGGAACGTCAAGTGGCTCTGGGGAGACCAGGATCTTGTCACTTTTCTGGGCACTCTGACATTCCACATCTGACATACCTGACCACCTTTACTCACTCATCACTTCATCTCTCACAAAGGCCTCATTAAAAGCACTTTTGGCCACAGCCTAACATTGCCAGTGGCACCAGAAGGTTGTTTTGAAGGGAGTCTCACCTCCCCTCCTTCACTCAGCTTAACATTCACCCCACTAAGGTACCACAGAATCAGTTCCCCTCTCCAACAGCTTCTGCCCTGTCACTGGTTCAGAGCAAGTACTTAGACACACACATTACTCAAAGTCATGGCTGCTCTTCCTTCACACAAGCTGTTTCATTGTCAGTGCTTATGAAAACTAAACATAAATAGAGCTTGAAAAAAGCACAAACGAGCCCCAAAAGCCATCCCCAAAATAAATCCCCACATCAGTCTGCCTGGTCTGCTTCAGAAATGCATGGAGCATCTACAACAGTGTCATGTCCTGGATTAAGGAAGAGAATTTGCCTTCATCTTAAAACCTTCTATGATTAAGGAAAGAAAGCAGCCTAAACATGAACATCTGCTTCCTTTCAGACTTATTTAACACCCTCCATTTCCACACATGGTGAAAAAGTCTTGTTCAGACTATTAAAATTGTACAGGCACTGCTTGCATGGCCTCTCTTGCAAGGCAAATTTCACCACCTAATCCAGGAACACAAGTTTTCCCTTTCATCTGTCATTAAATCTGCCTGCTGCAGCAAAGAAAAACAAACCACGCTGAGCAGTAATGGCCAGATGACCAAAACAGCCATGAGGAGAAACAGACATCGTAGCTACTCCAGCCATGAAATGCAAACCATTCATATTATCCTTTAACCAGTCTTCCCTGCATGTTCAGTATTCACAGAGAGATGACACAAATTGTTATTGCAGTGCTTTGTATTTGCTACTTGTGACATCCAAACAACCACACAACTTATAAAATAATGACTTTTCTTGATGAAAACTCAATGCATTTAATTCTTTATACTGTATATGTCAATAGCAGCCTGCATAGAGGATTTGAGGAACTCTTCTACCTACTATGACATAACTCAGCCTCTGCCTCAGCAGCATTTCTACTAGGCCAAATACAGTGACAGCTTGGACTTTAGTCTAAAGACATATTGAACTTGGGATGTTTGAACTTCATTCTGCTGTGTTAAACTGTTCACAGACAAAGCATAATTCCCTTAAGTTTACATCCAAATGTTTTTAACCAGGTCATTTTACCCTGAGAAACCCTCTTACTTATAGGCTGTTTGTTAGATGCTTTCATTCAGACTTCGTGATTTTTAAGAGCAAGGATGTAAGAACAGTGTCTTACTCCTGCACTGCTCCTCTGTACAATACCCAGATTTGGGGCTAACCCAACACATGCTTTAAATAGAATTTTTCATGTGCTTAAAAATATGTAGAGCTTAAGTTCTAGCTGCACCATACACACTGCCATCTAATAGGACACCTACACAACAGTTTGGACTATAACTGCAGAGCTGACCAAGAAATACTTTGGGTACCAGTTTCAGTGTACCAGTGGCAGCTGAGATTAAAAAAGCCAAGTCAAAAACTGAGTTGTGGTTAGTTAGCATTGCTTTTCACTTGGAAAAGTTATCCAGGTCTAAGTACCTAGGTAAAGCAGTTCAAAGCTAACAAACATTACATCAGACAACATTTGAGGGTTTTGAGGTAAAGAAAAAAAAAAAGTCTCCACCTCAGTCAACCACTTCTGGGGCCCAGCCACTAAAAGAAAACAAACAAGCCCCAAACCCCACAACTTTGTGGTGTGTTTTGGGGGGAGAGGTTTGAGTTTCATAACCACAAACTTCATGCAAGTGAAATAAACCAGTTGTTTCACAGCTATTTGAGAAAGTTCTTCAGCTTTCAGGATTAACCACAACTTAACACTGAATGTGAAGACATAGATGAGCTGAAGTAATCCTGGGACTCAGTCTCTGGAGGTCCCTTCCAACCCCTAGCATTCTAAGATTCTGTGACTCTTCCTTTCCCCAAAGCAGTAAAAGACACAGAGCTATTCAGCTGTGCCTGCTCAGAGTCCAGCAATGCCAACAAACAAATTTGTAATCCTGCAAGATTATTCTCATCACCACCTTGGATTGCGGCAACAGCAATTTACTGCAGTCACAAAACATCCGAAAGTCCTACAAACAATGTGCTGCCCAACAGCCACAGGGTACACCTGAAAGAAAAGTGCTGAACAACTCTTAGTTACCTATCTAGCTCAGACATTGTGCTTCAAACAATACCTTTACTCATTAGTTTAAAATGGCAGCTTGAACACAGCAAACAAGGACATTTGAACAAAGAGTTCCTTAATGTGGAGAGAAACACGTTCCCAGGCTACCAACTAAAACCTTCTCCTTTACACCATGAGGGTGGGACGGGTTGCCCAGGGAGGTGGTAGAAGCCCCATCCCTGGAGGTTTTTAAGGCCAGGCTGGATGTGGCTGTGAGCAACCTGATCTTGTGTGAGGTGTCCCTGTCCATGGCAGGAGGGTTGGAACTAGATGATCCTTGAGGGCCCTTCCAACCCTAACAATTCTATGATTCCAGGTCATGCTTTTGCTATGAGCACTCTATCATTGTTATTAATATCCATGTATTATTATCATTATTATTATCATCATTATCATTAATATCATTAATGATGCTATCTAGTTTAGAGCATTAGCACAGTTTTGAAGCAAAACCATTCACTGTGAGCTAGCTGGGTTTGCAGAACAATTTTGGTGCACATGAACAGTCAACTCCCATTTGAGCAAGAGAGCTTGAGAACTTTGCTCCAAGATGCACTTCAGATGCAACCTACTACCAAACAAAATAAACCTGTGGGCTACATCACTGCAGGTCATCTGGTGTGCATCTACTGCATTTTTCTCCTTCAGGTAGCTTCAAACTACCTAGGTAAGTGCATTTCTCATGTTAGAGGAGATCCAGTATGTTCACAGCAAATCAAAAGGAACAAGCATCTTGGACAGTTCTGGATTACACCCTCAGCCAAAGTTTTAAAGTCATTTCAGAACCCTTTAATCAAGACACCTTTGCAGATTACCCTGAAGGAACACACTACCTCACTTCTTAAAGGTGCTTTTGTGCCCAGTGATCCATGGAGTCACACCAAAGTGCGTGGTCACACCCAACATCACATAGATCCTTTTGTTCAAGTCTTACATTACATTTAAACTATACTGCAAGCTTCCCCACCACCGCCACAGTGGGGTTAGGAACTATTTGGCCTAGCCAAATGAAGTCTTCTCAGAGGAGTATCAACACCCAGCAGTTATGGCACGTGCTGTGAAGGATCTTCTCAGTCCCAAGAGAGGCTCTTCTGCCTATGAACCCACTCCAAAATGTTATCAAGCTAAAGATTTGAAAGGTTTCTAGAATCACTTTATACAAAGCCTCACAACCAAGCAGCTTAAAGCAGCTGAAGGCAGCCAAGAGCAGAACAATACCTGGCTAACTGCCAGCAGCACAGCAACGTCCTTTGGAATAACAAAGTCACCACTAAAGACAAAAGCCAGAAAAACAGCAGCAGTAACTAGAAAGATGCTTAAATGCTCCTATAAACATGTAAAGCATAAAAACTTCCTCTCAAGGTCTGCAAAGCTGCTGCTGTGACCTTGTTTGGCCTTGCTTGGCTATGAAGTCATCAATCAAGATGAAGTCATGTTTTCTCAAAAGTAATGCAAGCCAAAACATCACAATTAAAAAGTCTCCTAAAGGGAAAATAAATAAAATTTTTAAAAGACCTCACTGTTCTCCACAAACCAACGTTTCTCACCATTTGGATTTGGTCTTCAGAGGATCCCTTCTTCTCTTCTGCCCGCAGGCCAAGGGGCAGTGGCAGCACACTGCAAGAGAAGCCCAAGCCCAGGGTCTGACCTTCACAGCCGTGAGTGCCTGAGCATGCTCTCACCCAGCTTTATGTAACATTGGTCCCTCTCTGCTCTGGAGTTCCTGGAGGCAAATATTGCAGGGCTCTATAAATAGTTCTTCCTTCTGTAAGGTTCACATTACACTGGGAGCTTTTTACAGCTCCCTCCCATTTAATGTAGGCCACCAAACTTGCTCTTCCTGACACCATAGTCTCATCGCCCCCCATGCCACAAGCAAATACAACCGAAACCAGTTAAAAATCAGTGCATTCTCTTTCCTGCAATGCACAATGCTACTGGCTGGGAGATCTTAGCTACACATGCTGTGTACCACCTTGGAAAGGCAAAGCTGTTCCTCCACCACTAGTACAAAGCGTATGAGAACTGCATGTGTCATGAAGAAATTTACCAGGTAACAAAACTCAGAAGTTTAAAAAAAAAAACAAAAAAAAACAAACACCAAACACAAGACAAACCAAACCCCAAACAAACCATCCGGGATTAGGTTGCTGTTGGACTTAGCGTGAACGAACTCCTGCCTCACGCACAGCCTGCAGCCAGTCTAGACTGGGGGGATCCCTTCAGTACATGACCACATATGCTGCCTACCAGTATCTCTCCTTATACCACTACAAAAAACAGAAGGCAGCTATCAAAGATTTGTCCAACAGTTCAGATATGGAAGAAACTATTCCAGCAGCACCAAAACAGGTCCTCAAGTAGCATGGAAGGGAGCAGTGATACAAGAAACATGGAAGTGTTGTTTGTTAATACACTACAAGAACATGAAACTCCCCTTCTTTACTTCTCCACAAGCCCCAAAGACTTCCAAAAGATCAGCAAGTATTCAGTACTGCTTTTCCACTAGCTGGAAGAGCTCCAGGATGACCACAATCTCTGAAATGCCAGAGGAGGTAACGCCACCACGTCTGCTCCAGTCCTCAGCTCATTTCCTATCCACAGGGAGAGCACTTTGACCACAAGCAAAACAGAGACGAGAAGCACAAGTGCACTAGCAGCACATAAACCAGCTGCTAGCAATGGGGAACACAAAGCAAACCCAACAAACCTACTGAACAGTGCCCAGCCCCAATGCAGCATGCAGTAGGTGAAGTTAAAGCACATTACCATTGCAAACCAACCCCCGGAGCAGCCCAACCAGCCACACTTTCCCTCAGGGCAACATAAGACCACAGGAAAGCAGTGAAAATCATGCTGGAAATGGTGGTTCCCCACCACCACTACTGTTCTCTCAACTGCCAACAAATTAGGACCAAGGGTTTTTAGTCAAGTGACCCTAAACAAAGAACAGACAAAGTCCAACCAGATACTTCTTATGATTTAAAACTTGGAAAGGAGGGTCCTGTGGATTTTAACCTTATTTTGCATAACTATTGTTTTTCCTGCTGTTACAGGAGGACTTTTTTAAATTTTCACCTGCCACAATGACTTCTAAGAGCCTGAATTGAGCTGGTATCATTTCAGTTTTTAAAAATGCTGGTGTAGAGGTCTGGAAAAGTATCACTATTGCTAATTTTAACAGATACCCTCCTGGAAACACTGACACAAACTATCACATAACAGAACTAAGACTGTCTTTACTGCTTCTTACTGCACAGAGACAGTGAGAGCAGGGGTGAGAGGAACCAACTGATGGCAGGGGGGGGAAGAGAAGAAGAAGAAAATTAGAAGACTCCTGCTCTAAAATTGCCCCAAACCCAACCAACCACAGACACACCACAACTTCAGGGTCCTGAACCACTTCCTTCCAGAGTGTGACTATTACTGTGGGCTAAGTTGACTCATCAGATAAAGAAGATGATAAAGAAAAAAAAAGTCAACAAACAAATCAAATGGCAGTCTGTTGAGGACAAGCATCCCATTCTTCTGCAGAAAATAGGAACTCAGAAGTTTCCTATTGCTTCTAGAGACAATTTCCAAGACAACTATTAGGAAGCTTACCTTGAAGGCCAGTCAGAGCATCCATTCCTGTTCAGAATACAATGCTAAGATCTGCTTTGCCTCACTACCATCACTGACCCTCACTCTCTAGCAACAGCCTCCCTAGATGCTCCAGAAACTGGCACCATCCAGTGAGAACCTCCATCACTCGTCAAGGTTATCTTATGACCCTAAACACATAGGGGGTTCCTCCAAGCCTATCCCTAATTTCTTAGCTGGCTGTTAACATCCCTGGGCCTCACAGCCATTTTGTCATTTTTAAGTAGAGCACCACTTTGAACCTTGTGCTTCTGTTTGAGCTGAAAGAGCTGGGTTTGGTTCACTCCTGGCACAAGCTCTGTAACTAGAACCCCTCTCTAAAGCTTTGGGCTGGGGGGAATGCAGAGGAGAGCCCTCTGCAGCAAAGGGAAAGTGAGACCTCCAGTGCCTGGGGATATTCAGGCACTACAAGGCCCTTTAGATACCAGCACTCAGGAGCAGCATAACAAGACTACAAATTCCTGAAGAAGCAGCAATCCTGGGCCTCCTACCAAAGCCTTGGTCATGTGGACTTCCCAGCAAGTGAGACAAGAGCTGCTGACTAACGAGGGTGCAACTCAACACCCTCCATTCCAACGCAGGACTGCTTCCCTTCTGCTTCTGTTGAACTTCATGGCTACAACAAGGAGAGAGACATTCAACAACTCTTTTCACAATGCTACAATTTAGTTTCATGCTACCATTACTTTATTCTGTCAAGTCATTTTTTTGCTTATGAAATTTGTGTGTAAGCATCAAATAGGAAAATAAGAATTCAAGATTGCTCTGTATGCCCACTGTATTAGTACAGACCACATGTCTGTGTTCTTGGGAACCTAGAAATGTTTATCTTAACAACAGGCTTTGGAATTTTATGAATCCAAGCCAATTATCCATGGCTCAGTGCCATTAAAGTCAGAGTCACACCAGCAAAGATTTTGGAACAGAGGTTTTTCAGGAAAATTCCAGGGTCATTAACATGAATGTGGGAAAAGCAAAACCGTAATGTAGTATTGATACCAAAAAAACACCCCCAAAAGTCTCCTTACAAGGGAGAACTACACAAGAGCACAAGCTATGGGGTAAAAAGACAAACTAAGTGTAAACACAGGCTCTGGGGTTTGCTTCATTTGCAGACTAAACTACCTTACTTAATCATACAACAAAGCTGAAAGCCAGTATTATGGCTTTCCCTGCAAGAGAGCAAACAAAAATCTGAAGTCATTCAATACAGAGACACCAAATGGTTCCAAACAATCCGGAAACTGACTTTGGCAAATAAATTGCAATAACCCTTAAACATGGCACTTTTTGAAGTTCTCCTCAAGCAAGTTCCTATATGCACATACAAAAAACCATAACAGGTTGGCACTGGACACTGAACACCACTTGCTCACAGGAGTCATGGCACAGATCAGAACTCTTGACCACACTGCTCCCTGGCAGCTCCTGCTCTATCATAAATCTCTGTTGATGGAGATCTAAACCTGCTGTAAGTGGGCTAGGCAAGCTGACCTGCTTACCAAGCAATCAATTCAGTTTTCCACTTATCAGCATGCCTCATGACTTATTCCTATCTTAACACCCGGTCAGAAAGCATTTGGAGTATACCAACAGCCCCAGGCAAGTGACCATGGCAGCTTTCAGCAAGGGGGAAGCAGTTCTTCGGTGACCCTCATTCCTCTGTCATGTTTGGGGTTTTCCTGTACTCTACAACTTCATTGGTTGACTGAAATTTCTCTGAGTGTGCAATCTTTCACTACATTATCAAAAGCAATCCTTGCTGGGGCAATTAAGAAGCGGCCAAACCCAGTAAAATATTACAGACACAAGGCAAAGATTTAACAGCTGAAGCCAGTAACATTACCAAGTGCTTTGAGACTACACACCCTCAGTTTCATTATTTAGCTTTCTCTAATTTTAGGTTCTCTGTCCAATATGTTCCAGCGTCAGAGCTCAAAGCTTTATCACATTTCTTTTACTGTCAAGAGTGAATATGAAACTCTCCTTGGTGTTAAAGAAGGTCTAGGAAGCATTTTCTTGCAGCTTAGTGTGACAGGCAGAGAAAAATGAACTTGCTTGGAAAGGGCTGCACATCACATCATTAAAAAACAGAATTTTCGGGAAAATATTTCTATGTTCTACCCAAGTACTAACTTCTCTGAAATGAAGGCAACCCATTTAACTCCTAGGATTCATTTAGAAAAGCTTTTGATTTCAATTTAGCCATGCTTTAAGCACAAGTGAGTGATATACTATAGTGTATCTGCCTGAGGTTTTGGAGTCCAGCAGGATTTTTAGCAAGAAAAAACATGCCAAACAGCAGCACAGCTCTCCAGGCCATCATTCCCACCATACAAATAACAGTTTTGGCTCTGTTCAACAAATTCTTGGTCATCCTTTTGGTCAGAGGAACATAACAGTCCAAACAGGTCATGTAACAGTTCAAGACTGTAGCCCAGATAGAAAACTGCACTGTTTCCTCTGCCAGGATATAGGTAATTAAACACTGCAGTTCCTACCACTGCTGAGTAGATATATGGGTAAGCTACACCACCCTTGCTGTTCTGAGTCCAGACTTGGTTTTCAGAAACATAACATTTATTCACCTCTACCAGCTATAGGGTTCAGCAAAAACACAACCCCTGCTTCTATCATCTTCTACCAATAGGTTTGCTCAGCACAATTATTCTGCCATCACCTTGAAACTGACACTTGAAAATATTCCATTCCTCCTTGGTGCACTTTCACAGCCCTGCAAGGTCCCATGGCCCATAGCAGGGAAGCTCAGTTTTCACACACCTGTGCCTCACCATGGAAGCAGAACAGGAAGACAGACCAGTGTGCACACACCTCATGCATGTTAGCAAGCAAAACTCAGCACCATGGCCAAAACAGGAAGCACAGCAGGCTTCCTGTGACTCAGGCCTAGCAAATATTCCTCTGTAAACCTCCACCATCAACACCAGCAACCGACACAAGACGACCAAAATAAGCCACTGTCCTGTCGTTTAACAAGGCTGCCCAGCACAGCCCTTCTGGGGTGAACGTCTAAGTGTGAATGTCCTGCTAGTGACAGACTGCCATAGAATCTTCCTAGAGCTCTCCTACAGATCCATTGTGGGTCTCCAGTTCCACAGCTCATGCCCTTGGTCCAAAGCTCTCTTGTATTCAGTATCCAAAGTCACCAAAACCCTCCTCAGCCACCTGCCCAAGCCCTGCCCACAGCTCAGATGATCTGTGTGCAACCTGAGCAGATCAGCCCCTGCTGAAAGGCTCCATGCCTGTCTCACTCTGCCTATGCAGGCTGCAGAAGCACGAAGGCTTATTAATAAGCAGGAGGAGAAGGTCAGCAGCATGACTTGGATCCACAACTTTCTAGGCTAAGGTCAGTTGCAAAGTATGTCAGAAAGGCCAGATAAGAGACTGGTTTTCCTAGAAAATGCCATGAAGCTGCATGGAGACAAGCAAGCACACACCTATGTGGTCTGCTGCAGAATCCTACTGCCACGCCAGTACTCATAGAGCATGATGACAGGGAGAGCATTTTACAGCCGCCCCTGATTTCAGATATTCCATGCTAAATCTACAGTGAGCTAGGCAAAAAGCCATGTAAAACAAGCCCAGCAACAGACAACAGGTCACTTAACAACTGCAACTACATTTAGGGGAGGTTTTTGCAAGTTTTCCCCTTCAAACTTTTGCCTAAGTGTCATTTAACAGATTTCCATTCTTCCTCAATCTTGACACTGTGTTCAGAGTTGAAGGCACTGAACACAGCTGCTCCTTACCTTTTCTAAGACCCCTATCCAGTGCAATTAAGAAACCATGCAAAACCCAAGCATACAGCTAGAACAAAGAACAGTTTCTTGCTGCTAGAGTGCATAGATATTTTACTGCTGCTTATGTGCTGTTCAGCTGCAGCTTTCTGAATTAAGAGAGATTTTTCCTCTTTTCCCTTGCATAAATTCATTCTTACTAGGTTTGCACAGTTATGCATCACAACTGTGTCACTGGAGAGGTATGAATCTCTTCTGCTCAGCTCTTGGATTTTTTGGGGTGTTGTGCTGGGGTTTTTCCTTTGTTTTTTCTGGCTTGGTTGTGTGGTTTGGTTTTTTGCTTGGTTGAGGGGGGTTGTGAGTTTGTGGGGTTTGGTGGTGGTTGAGTTTTTTGGGTTTGTTTGATGGTTTGGTTTTGTTTTGGGTTTTTGTGTGTGTGTTGCTGGGTTTTGGGATTGTTTGGGGCTTTTGTGGTTTTTTTTTGGGGGGGGAGTGTTGTGGGGTTTGTTGGGGCTTGGGGTTTTATTTGTTGTTGTTTTTTTACAACTCTAGTTGTTATCAACACCCAGCTACAGGACTGCAAAACACAACACTAGAAAGATGCTCTGAAGAAAATGAACTGGAGCTCAGCCAAACCAGGTACAGATGGTCATTCGTGCACACTGGTAGAGTGTATTCCTACAGATGAAGGCAGGAAGAGAATTTGAACACTCTCTGGCTGCCCAAACATATTTGCAGACAATTCAGCCTCCCAGTCATTAACAGTGCAAAGTAAAAGGCAACCAGAGAGATCACTGTCCACATCACTCTTCAGTTCCTCAGCAAAGCCACCAGGCTCAGCAACAGAGATCTGTATGCCATTAAGTCTTTCAAAGTCAACATTTAATGGTTATATGCCATAGTACAGTTTGCCTTCATTGTCAGTTCCCCCACTGCAGGACAAGGGGCACCACCATAATCACCAGGTTTTAACCTGGTTTGTGCTCTTCAGAGAAAGGACAAACAGGGTATAGCTGAACTCCAGCTTAGCAAGTTTGCAAATTATCCCAGGGTATATCATATCTTCCACATGACAGTGGGCAGAAAACACCTGGACCAACAAAGCTGAGGTTCCACATGCAGAATTTGTCTGCAAACATCCTTCACAGGCAAAGCTGCACCACCAGATTAAGCCCCCAAAAATATGCAAGACTGCACACGTAACCCAGAAGTCAGCTACCATACAACAGCCTCAGCAGGCCCAATGCCCATCAGTCAACATGAAGAAAGATGCCATTCAGTATGAACCCATTCTGACTGGCCAGAGGAAAGGCAAATGTTTTAGAAGTTATTTTCAACTGAGAGAACAGAAAAAACAAAGAAGTTTAGCCATATCAGGCAGATGACACCACCCTGGTGTGAAAAGGTAGTATGGTGGAACATAGAAAAATCTAATAAGTACTAACTGAGAGAGGGGTGATCTCCTACTTCAGCATGCCTGCAAAGCTTTGATTGCATGGAACGTTCCTTTGGGAAAGGCTGCAGCAAGTGACGCAGTCTACCTCACCTTATCTTTGGTGTCCCCACAGGAATGAAGAACACACCACTGAAAGGTTTCTGCCACATGGCAGCATGCCCAGCTATGTTATTTAAAGAAGTCCCAAACAGCTTTGAATTCCACTTAAAATTCTCTACCTGCAGATTTTGTTAACCAAGATAAACATGACAGTGAAGAAAACCATCTCCATGGGCAGGCTGAAACACTGGGGACCTTTGACTGCAGCACTAAAACAAAACACACATTAAAAATAAAAATGAAAGAAAAGGAAAAGCACAGCAATGCATTTAGAGGAGCCTCACCAGCCAGAAGTGCAGCTTTTTCCTGCCCCAAGCTCACAATGCAGCACAAACACATCAACTGGTGGGCCCTCTTGTGCTTTATGCTGGTTTTCTACCTCAGCTGTTAAAGTTCTGTGAATAAAACAGATCAAATCAAATCTCACTGGAGTGGTTTCTTTAAAAAAAAATCCAATTTTAAACATCATTAAGTTGTCTGTAGCTTTGTATCACAGCCAAATCAAAGGCTCCACAGTTAACAACAATTGACTTTTCCAGTGGCACTGGTGTCTGTATCACTCTCCCCTGGTTACTGTGCAATAAGGAAAAAATCTGGCATATAAGCACATGAAAATTACTATAACTCCCAATTGCCTCAGGTCAAAGCCTCTCCACTACAGCACAGTGAAGAAGAGCACTTCTCAAACTCATTTTAGCTAGCAGGTGTCATTTTGTTGGGTTTCAGGCAGCCTTAGAACACCACTGCAAAAAAGGAAACTTTCATCCACGTAATTCTACCCATTTTCCTTCAATAACACAAAGATTATTCCCAGCCAAACACAAGCTAGCAAACTTGAGAACCGTGCCTTTTATTTGCAAATTATCAGCAAATAACAACACAGTCAAAGACAGGAAAAAAACCCAAACAAACACCAGTTGGGAATTAAAGGTACCTTTGCCCCCTTTGCCATTCCAAACCATCAGCAGCTCCCTTTCACAGCTCTCTGCCAGAGACTCCCAACAGTTGAACGAGACAGCTAAAAATAGCTTCTCAACTACAAGACAGGGACATGATCAGTGGAAAACATTTCTTCAGACATAGTAACAGCCCCACAGCTCAGTCTGATGATGAGATGAGAGACTCAAGAGGCAGACTAAAAAATGGTTTCTCAAGTTAGGGAAGCCTTTACTGCATGCCCATCCACATCCAATCCCATACAGAACATTCATTCTTTTCCCCCCAGGTGAAAGACACTTTACCAGCATTCTCAAAACACTGTATTTAAAATGTGGTTTTCACTTTATAAGTAACAGTGACTGTAAAATCTGAATATGCTAGAAACACATTGATAACCTGAAGGCAATTTCAGCGTGTTAGATGGAAATTCATCAGTCTTCCGTGATTGTTTCTCCGGGAGTCTTTACAAGTAACCTGTAATAACACATGACATTATGCAGGCAGCAGCACTCTCAAAGTTGTTTTTCTCACTATGTAACAGCAAGAAAACAGAGAGAGGGATTAAAAGGCTTAACCAGGTCCCTTTTGTATGGATACCTGTGTTGTGGGTTCTGTTGCTTCAGTGTGTGCTATGATCCCTACAGTAGAAATACACACGAGACACTTCAGTACCCCAAGGTCATAGGTACAGAACTAAAGGCCAATCTGAGTCTCAAAAAGGTTTGTGAGACGTTTCCATCAGATCCTGAGAAGGGAGAATCATTTTGATAGGACTTCATGAAATGGAAGAGTGCTTTAAGACCAAAAATACCCAGCTGCTTGTTCTCCTTTCTAACTCTAGAACTGAGTTCTCTGATTTTAATGGGTAAGGGATGGTCTGGTGTTCAAAAAGCTTTTAGTTTGCATTTTGAGAGGTAGCTGTAACACAAACTACTTCTAAAACTAATGAGTTCTAGAGAGTGAGGCTGACCACAGAGATGGTCACTCAAAAAAACTGAGATAGTCATTATTTGTCCATAGCAAAGCAACGTGTTAAGGGCTGTAATTTTAGTAAGTTTGGGAGCATATCAACGCCACCTACTCCAGGCTCTGAACACATGCTTCAAAAGCATTGCTTCTTGTGGCTAAAACCCCCAGCTGCTTCCAGACCAACTGTTTGATTGTTTTTCCCCCCCAGATAAACTCCATTGCAGAGCTGAAGTGATACTTGGAAACACTAATTTTTCCAAAGTAAAGATTTCAAGTGTGGGTGGGGTTTTTTCCCTAAGCTTCATGTAGATTTTAGCAAACCAGAACTTTCCATGGCTTCTGTAAACACAGGAGGAATCCATTTGTTTTTCCCATGACACTTCCATCAGAGGGCAAGTCCCCTCAGTTACACTATGTATGACCCCTCCTAGTGATGTTATGTTAATGACCACACCAGAAACAAGAAGTTTCCTGAACTATGTTAAAACTGACCTGTGCTGTCGATGTAATAGTTGTCATCTGAAGTTACAGGATTGGGAAACAGCACTGCACACAGAAGAAATCCCAGGGAACTTGCATCCTTCTTTAAGAGGCAGAGTGAAGCATTTGCCTGAGCTACAGACTGCTTAAACTCAGGTTTGCTTCCTTTTGTTTTGTTTTACATCAGAGAGGGTGATGCACCTGAATCATTTTGCCTGCTTTCCTCTCAATTTTGAGAGACAAGCGTTTTCCCTACCACATGCGTTGTCTCTTTTGCCACTTCAAAAACTTCCTTTCAGGGAAGAAAAGAAAACCCATGTAAAGTCACCAACACTTCTCAGCAAGTGGAGGGCTATATAAGAAGGCCACTACTTGCTTCACCTTCCCAGACTCCACTGCAAACCAGCTAAACGAGAACAAATGTCAGTAGGGGAAGGCTGGTTTCCGTTCACCCTCCCTGGTAACAGCTGTAGCCATGCAGCAGCAGCTGCCAATGCACTGCATTGCCTGAGAATAAAGAGTGGGGTCAAAAGAGGGAAGCAAACAAACAATCTAGCCAGCAACAAATAAAAATAAGCTCAAGGTCTCTTATATCAATACATGTCTAAATTGGAGTTTCCACATGATATCTGAGCTATCTATATTAAGCCTCTCAGGACAGTCTTCCACTAAATTAAGCTCTTGAGTGGCTTAAAGTTCACATGATTTTTAGAGTCTAACAAGGCAGCTATTCTTTCTGCATCTCCTGGATTTAAAGTTTGTCAGCTAAATTCTTCCATTTCTGTTCCAGCTCTCTTCTGAAACCTCACATGTGTGAAGTCAAATGACATCAGGAAGCACATTTCATCTCTTCTAGGGAAAAAGGGATTTCAGAATGAGGTGAGATCAAAAGGAAGAGTATTACAGTTGATGAGGACATAATTTCAGTACTTAAAAATAGAACATGGAAACCACAAGGTGAAACACACAACTATCACTTCTAATCCCAGCAGTTCCTGGACAGCCTCATCACAGACTCACAGAATGTTAGGAGTTAGAAGAGACCTCGAAAGATCCCCTAGTCCACCCCCCCACCATGATGATTTGAAAGCAAGCTGTACCGCTCCAAGGCCACATATCCACCCCAGTCTTGAATTTTGTATCTGAAACAAGCTGACTCAGACTAATTCCAATAAAAATGTAATTAGAAGGCTCATAAATATGTTAGAGTCCCAGTATTTTCAGTTCTGTTTTAAGACTCAATTAAGTTGTTCTGTTTCCTTGCTAGTCTGTAAATACTGCAGAAGTGTACAGACCTATGCTTTGTTTTCATCCAAGCTCCTGCCACACATCCAGGATCAGACTGCCCACTGAACAAGACCTCCTGACCACGGGGCAGTTTCTATCAGCACCAAAGTTTCCTCTGCTTCCAACTTCTTTTCTTGGTATGAGTGTTAATGCCACATTTTGGAACATGGTTTGCCAGAAAGAACCAAAACTCACTTCCTTTGCAATCCCTGCCATAGAAGTTCATACGTGAACTCAAACACCACTCAGGAGACAGAGTGGGGGAGTGGTGAGAAAAAATAATTGTGTTGGAAAGATTTCCGATTCAAAAATACTTTCTCCACAAGAACTGAAAATTGCTCAATGCCTCTGCAAGGCAGGTGTTCCTCTGTATTTTGGAGATAAAAAGAGTGGGGACACACTCTGAGCCACCCTGTGATGCTCAGAAGTGCCTCACTGGCAGGAGATTTAATGGAAGGTAACAAGAAGCATGGCTAAGTTAAGTGAATGAGGAGAACACAAACTGTTTGTATTTGCTGTAGCTTTAGGTTCTTTATCAGGGGCAGAAATAAGAATTTACAAGAGGAAAATGTGAGCCATACAAACATGAAGAAGAAAAATCTGTCAGAAGTATTTCAACTCAAGAACACTTCACATTTCTTTACTCTAATCCCTACGAACATGGGCTCCTACCAGAATTTAAGTGCTTTCTGGCTGCCATGTAATCCTACCTGAAATAGTGGGGACAAAGGAGGATAGCAAAAAGAGCTAACAAAAAGGGTATTCTTGCAGCCTGATATGAACCCCATCCCTGTCCAGCTACACTCACATAATTTGCAAAGTCATGATATAGATGCTAATAACTTCACAAACCCAACCCACTTCCTTCCCTTTGCTTTCCTACAATAGTCTAAACCCAACCACAGCAACGAGATTTTTCAGTGTGTTAAGAACTGTTGTACTGCAGGTAGTGCCAGCCCAAGGCATTTTCAGAAAGATTTAAAATGTAAAGCTTTTTATCAAGAAATCTCAGCCTCCTTAAGTCAGTCAGTCCCACAGCAAGGAATAGCTATTGTGGGCATTGCTCCAAAGCTAAAAAGCTCCCAGCAAAGGAAAGATCCTTCAAAATATTTCAGCTCCAAGACAAAATTAGTTTTGCAACAAGGAATGTGTAAAAAACCAAGTTAAATTTGATTTCTTGTTTTAACTTGATTAGAAGCAGTTGCAATTTTTATTTTTTACAAATTAATAAATTATGAAGAGTTGTTCCTCATTTGAATACAGCAATGAAGGTTATGGCAAAATTTCTCAGTGAGCAAACCAACTGACAGTGACAACACTGGAGAGGGGGAATCTAAATAACTTTTCCACCTTCCAGCCACTAGAAGAGGAGAATACAGCTCTTCACCAGCAATCTAATACCTCAGAGATAAAGATTTTAAAGACTGTTCTTAAAGAAATCTATAAAGAAAACAGTTCATACTGGCCAGGCTTCAAGCATACAGAGAAGAAATGCAACATCAAACCACATCCAGCAAATGAGCTTAATAAAATGATGACATCATCAGCACAATTCATCTTGTGTTTCAAAGGCAAAATTCATGTCTAAGCTCTTTATATTGTAGGAATTTCTAATTTAACAAGAGAATCAAGTCCAGCCAGCCAGGCATCACTAACGGCACTCCTCATGACACAGGCTTAAAGTTAGCAAAGTAGCTATCTGCATGTACAAAGAACAATAAACATAGCATATAAATATTAGCACATTTCCTGCCTCTGATGCTCAGTGACAAATGAACTGTCCTGCAGGATGAGGACCCCCAACAACTGCTATTTCTTTGCAGCAAAAAGCGTGCAAGTCATTCCCCTTGTACCGATTTGCCTGCTCCCACCACACTTGTCTAACAAGAATATCACAACTTAAAACACCTGATGCCAAACCCAATTCAACTTGTAACATTAAAAATATTAACTAGCTCAGATTCCTTCTGCTTTGTTTTCAAGAAAAAAAAAAAAAAGCCCCAGACTTACAGTGGCAGCATTTTAAATAGCAAAGCAGGTTACTGGAACTAACTTTAGCCCTTAAGGCTGGGAGGGAGAAAGCAGCCACAGTAAACAAGCGCTCCTTGACCCAGTCAAGCCCATCACACTGTTCATGTCCTACTTTTGCACATTCAGGCACAAGTCTTTTCCCCAGCCCCACCAGCACAATCATCTGACAGTACAGCAGCAGCTCAGCATTATCGGGGAAAGAGGCCAGGCAGCGCAACAGCTGAAAAACACCATTCAGCTGAAACACAGAGTCAGGGAAAGTGCACAGTCCTAAAGCAGCATTTGCCATGTCCCTTTCCTTTGTCCCAGTTCATGTGGAAGGTGGCTGGCACTGCCACAGCACACACACCAACACAGACCACGTTTAAAGTTAATCTTTGATACAGACTAACAGTGCTGGGGGATTACAGCTCTGCGGCAGCCACTGCTGTACCTGGTTTTCAACTCTTCTTGCTCATCTGCAGAGAATTCTTCCTTTCCTGAGCCTCCTTTTCCCCTCCACAACTTCACCATTTGGCTAGCAGGCTCCCTTTAAGTGTCACTTCTATTTGTGTTTCCCCACATCAACACTTCTGGATGCCATAAGGTCATTTGAAGGCAGCCCTAACTCTGGCTCTCACACAAGTTTCCTCACCCTCTCGAGCCACGCTGCCAAAAACTACCAAACGGAATCAAAAAGAAAGGACAGGACAACTCCTCTCTTCAGTCTCCTGCATTAAAACCTTGGGCTTTCAAATGCATTTTACAGTATGTGAATTCCTAACCACATCCAGAATGTTTCATGTGAGCACAGAGCAGCATGGATAACCATACACAGACAGAACAGATGTTAGCAAATTGTTTCTTCTTAAACATCACATAGAAAGCACAAACAAGGAAGTGAACACCATCATGAAAACACCTTCACAGGAGCAGTAAAATCTCTCTATGGAGCAGAACAAATCAGTATTTTAAAACTGCATACAGTTGAAAATATTCAGGCTTCCTGCTGGAAACACTGAAGGGAGAGCAGAGCTACAAGCTGATCTGACAATCACACCAGTGCTCCCACAAATTAAGCTCCATTTTGCTGAAAATATTCTAGAATCATTCAAATTGGAAAAGACCCTCGAGATGATCAGGACCAACCATTAACCCTGCTCTACCAAGTTTTCCACTAAACCGTAAGGCTAAGCACCACATCTAAACAACCTTTAAACACCTCCAGGGACGGTGACCCCACCACCTCCCTGGGCAGCCTGCTCCAATGCCTGACCACTCTTCCAGTGCAGAGATTTTTCCTAATGTATCTTGTTCTAATTACCTGTGAGAAGAGACCTGCACCCATCTGTCTCTATTGTCCTCCTCACACTGCCCTTCACATCTTTACAAACACAAATGAGGTCACCCCTCAGGCTCCTCTGCTCCAAGCTGCAGAGCCCCAGCTCCCTCAGCCTGTCCTCACAGGGAGATGTTCCACTGCCTTCAGCAGCTTTGTGGCTCTGCACTGGACTCTTTCAGGCAGTTCCCTGAGGTCCTTCTTGAACTGAGGGGCCCAGAACTGGACATGGTTCAGTGCCTCAGCAGGGCAGAGTAGAGGGGGAGGAGAACCTCTCTACCTGCTCACCACACCTTTCCAAACCAATGTAAGTAATGGATTAATTGCTAAATAAAGGAATCACCAATGATTCATCTGGCTTTCACAGTTCCCCTCGACACTCTGTTGAGCAGTACCTGGGGAAACTGTTACTGAATTAGCACACCCCACACACACCTTTTTTTTTAATTTTACAATAACTGAATGCATAAACCCCAAAGCACATTTTACTCAAGACACCTGCAGTACCTGCAGTGAGATTATATTCTCAGAGAGGTGCCAGCAGCTCTGCTCCTGAAGAATGAGAAGACAAAAAGAAAACAAGTGACAAAAAGAAAACAAGTTTGGATACCAGGACATGACTCCAAATTTCACAAGATGTAAACTTAGGACTTCAATAAGCAACAAGCAACAGTTACTTGGGTGTATTTACACACAGATTTATAGGAAGAGTCATCTTTCTGATACAATATCACCTCCAAAGCCTCAAGGCATAAACTAAGTATCTCCTGCCTACCCATAAAACATGATGCCACCACAGCAGGAACAATCTAGTTGAAAGAGAAAACTGGGGATCATTTTCCCAGTGAAAAATATCCCCTACACCACCCTTTCACACCCACACAAGCAAGTATGTGTTCAGGCCAAAATCCTTCCCCTGCAGCTTCTCTGAAAATGCTGTATGTAGGCAGGGTAAATTATTATTCAGAACTGGAACATTTGGAATGTTTCGGACACCCAGGCACAGTCAGTGAAGAGCAGATTATTCCCTGAGCAAATGGGGAGAGCAGTAGACTGCATTAATATTAAAAGTGAAATATAAGTTAGAGCTTTCTGCCAGTAGCCATATCAGTCTCAAAGTTTACAAGTGAGAAAGATTTAAGATGTTGCAAAGATAGGATTGAACATTGTCACACAGGATGTCTTTCCACCTTCCTCCTAGTCTAATGCACATTTGTGGTCTAGCATTAAAAAAACAGTTAAAAGCCATTCAACCTCAGGAGTAAGAATAAAACAAATGCATCTTGTTCCCCAAGTAGTCCTTTTCTGCCCTGCCAATCCTAAACAACACAAACCCCAAACCACCACCATCCCCACTCCACACACACACACACACAAACACTGAAGGAGAACACTCAGGCCTTTTAGAGAAACCCTTGACAGACCAAAAAACCCTGGGGGCAGAAGTAGAAAGCAACAGATGACAAACCTCACTCCATGCCTCAGTTCTGTATGGTATCCCTGTGGCAGCATCCACACCTCCATCACCAAGCTACAAAAGAAGGTCATGCATCTTAACCTATCCATCCCAGGCACCCACAAGGAAATTTTCCTGAGGATTAAACCAAATCAAGAAACCCTAAAGCCTCCTCGCTCTGTCTTCTTTCTCTACACACAGAGGTCATAGAATCATAGAACTGTCAGGGTTGGAAGGGACCTCAATGATCATCTAGTTCCAACCCCCTGCCACAGGCACACTCCACAAAACACTACTTGCTGCAAGCGTCTCTCCAAGTGATGCCCCAAATAACTTGCTTCCAGTCTGAATCAACCACTGTGGTTTGTTCTCCAAGTTTGAAGATGGAAAGAACGAGTTCTTCCTTACTCTGGCAAGTTTGCTCCCTGTGAATTACATCAAACAACCCATGCTCAGGTTTTACAGCTCAGGTTTTACAGCACACAGCATGAACGAAGCAGCAAGCTGACATTTAAAAGGAAGCTTACAATCCAGTATCAAGGTGAAAGGACAGATGCAGATGACAAATAGCTGTGTTTACTCAGGTACTGAATGAAAACAGCTCATGAGGAGAAGAGGAGAGAAGAAAACTTTAATGATTACTCATTAGAGAATTCAGCATATGTCTGATGGACTCACACAGGCACCCATGCCAGGGATCTGCAGGGACTGGCTGAGGAATAGAGATGAGAGCCAGGTACAGCCAGGCTGGGGTAGCAGGCAGCAGCTGCAGAAGACTGCATTAGACACAAGTACATCTGCCTCTATCCACACGGGAGCCTGCTCTTCCAGATGGCAAACAGGTACCGAGGACTGCATGGGTCTTTCTGAAACCACTTTAGAGAAAGACAGACAGCACAAACTGAATAGACTCTCAGTTGGGTTTCAGTAACTGGCTCAGTGTCTCTCTGATTATGCTAAAAGCCCGCACAACAGTGTCAGAGGTTGCCCAGGAGAAAACCAGACAGCATACGTGCAGTATCCCACCCTCAGTCTCCAGTTCCCTCTCTGCTTCCAAATCTGCTACTAAATACTACTTGTAACTATTAAAAGCAAAACATTGCAGAGTAGTCATCAATTAAAAGCACAGACAAGTGTTCAATATTTATGCTCTCACCCATAATTCCTCAAAAAATAAAGATCAGTGTGCTTCTGGGGGCAGACAGCTTGCACCAGCACTGTTGCTACTTGTATTTTCACATCACTGAAGACAATTCCACCAAGCTCCTGTATGCCTCTAGGCAGCATAACAATCCTTTGCTCAGCCTGCATCTGCCAACCCAAAACACTAAACTGATTTTTCATTCTCCAAACACCACCACCTAACTGTCAGAATTTTTGCAGCACTCCAGTCAACCAAGAGTCCAATTCTGCCCCCCATTAGTGATTCCAATTAGTACAGTTGTGTTACTCTGCACTTACACAACAGAAACAGCACAATACAATAGAATATAAAACTTAAAGCCAAAATCTACAAACCCTGGAGGTTTTTAAGGCCAGGCTGGATGTGGCTCTGAGCAACCTGATCTAGTGTGAGGTGTCCCAGCCCATAACAGGGGGTGTGGAACTAGATGATCCTTGAGGTCCCTTCCAACCCTAACAATTCTATGATTCTATGAAACTAAACAACAATTCAACTTAATGTCTGGGCTAACTGCTTGAATTGAAACTTTCTGGTGGGTTGGGACTCCTAAGCAGAAAGCCCCCCCCAAGAAAAGTAGCCCTATCAGCGAGGCAAGCTAAGCTGAATTACTTATCCTCCAACAGTTCTAACTAGCCACACAACATCTAATTTCTCCGTGTAACAGCCTGGTGTGGCACTGAGATATGGCAGCATTTAATGATGAACTGGCTGGCTAGCAGAGAATAGGACAGTTAACTTACTGCTGGCTAATGAGCACGCGCTTGTTAGCTCTGAATACATTCACTGTACCCATTAAATCAGGAGCCACTGGAGTTCTGAATACATCATTAAAAGGAGCCAGGAACGCTGCTGCTTTGTTCAGGGTGACTACATGGCCCTGCTTGACAGTTGGAAAGTGAGCAAGAAATGTAAGCCTCTTCCTGTTGTGCCAGCAAATCTCATTTTCAACTTGGAGGAGAGAGAGAGAGGGAGATCTTCAGAGCTTCACTCATCTAGAACACAAAGACATTTCTCTTTTTACTGCTGGCTTGAATCAGCAACATGCTCTGTACTGTCAGACAGCAACAAGAAGTAGTGTCAAGCTTGGGAGACAGTGGCATAGTTATAAAACCCCAACAAAACAATAAAAATAAATAAAATCACAGCCAAGGAGCAGGAGTGTGCATTCCTCTTGTCGACCTGTCAATGAGCAAAAAGAACCCTCATAAAGCAATGATTCTGCTCTGCTGAGACCCACCTCCAATACTGCATCCAGCTCTGGCATTCCCTCCTTCTCTAACGTGTTCATAACACCTTTAATCTTCTTTCTTCCCACCTCATGCAGAGAAAACTGGGCAGGTTGCTGAAGTTCACAAGCAGACTGGGGAGTAGAGCTGAGTGGGGCTTAATACTCTCAGTGCAAGACTCAACCTTTTAATCCAAACAATTATTTTCCAGTTAGAAAGTTGTTGGTACTGTAAGGAGCTATATAAATATTGGATTCCAGTCAAAGAAGGACTGCCATCTACGAAGGCAAGCATAATACCACAAGCACATTTACTGCAGTCTCCTCCTATCACACAGACACGACAGCTCATGGCAAAAAACGTGTCCTAACCAGTCCTGTTATCACATTAGGGCTTTGCTTGCTCCAAGCCTGCAGAGCAAGCCCCTGGAGCTCATCAAGATCCTGTTTTTTTTCAGTTTTGCCAACAAAATAATCTTCAGGAAAAAATCCTTCTGATTAAGCAGTCAGGCTTAATGCAACACACCATGGCTAATCCTCTTAAATTCTCTCCGAGCCCTGCGCTGTAATCTCAGTAGCACAGGAGACACTGTTCTTTTCATAGGAGCTGTGTGGACTGCCACAATCTTAGTCAGTTGATTCCTCACTGTAATCATACAGCAGGACCCTTGAATGATTAGATATAAACTGTCAAGCAGCACTCATCCCCATGAGCCACCAAAGGCTTCTGGGGACACATCCCATGGCTCCCTGCACTGCAAAAAACAGAGGCACTTATTTCTTAGTCCTGGCCTGAAGAATAATCTGGGTCTCCAATGGTTTAGAACACTACAACTAGGAAGTAGAAAGGTTAACAGTTTGAGGATGAGGATATCAAGAGAGAGAATAACATTCAGACTACATCTAGAAATGTATAGGACTATGCACCTACAAGTGGGTGCCAGCATGCCACTTCGCAGGCTTAAAACGTCTTTAGGTCATCAAAATTGGTTGTTGGATTGGTTTGTGGGTTTTTTTGGTTGTTGGGGTTTTTTTAGGTAAAACAATGCAGAGAAGGACCACTCAGGTTTTCTGATCAACTGTACAGTCTGTACCTGTAGAAAGGAACAGGCACAGAGGAAAAGCTTGGGAAAAGCCTCAATGAGAATAGGATGTTGGATTACTTGGTTTGGGCACTGTTCTTTAATCATAACAAAAACTCTAGGCAACAGCTGATTGGAGTCAGGAAGCTGAGAAATGGACACGGAAAAACAAAAACTTGGTGTTGCATTTTCTTTCCTTTAACACAGGGCAACTCATGCAGCATCTCAGCTGCTTTAGCTCAAAAAACTATCACATGCTTTAATGACAGAAAGGAAAAGATGATGCACAAGGAACTGTTTGAACATTTGTTGTTCTGCTTAGCAACAGCAACCTTACATGGTTAAAAAACCCATAACACAAGAAACACAGAAACATCCTCATCACCTATTCTGAATAGTTCATATTCTTCCTCATGCATCTTTGGGTTGCCCCTCAGTCAGTCTCACACCTTGCCAGCAGGTATCTCCCCCTTTTGCATTTTGTATAATACAGAGCATGTCAGGAGTCCAGAGAAGACTAAGTAGCTTGTAGTTTATATTTTGAAGAGATTTAAACGGGTTAAAAGGGAATACAAAGTACATGTTCCAAACAAGACACATACTGCTTTCCTACCATGACAAGAAGAAAGGTAAACTCTGTGCTGTCTGCTACATCACCAGAACATAATAAGCAGTAGCTCTGTCAGGAGCTCAATCACTGCATTATATTAGCACCTGTCTGCTCTATTACATCTCAAGTCCCATCACAAACATTCAAGATGTTTGCAGGAACAGCTTTACATTATACACATATGCAGAAAGGAACACAAGGGCTCTATCTAAACAGCAGTGTCAAAGAAAACAGGAAACAAAGACTTAAATGGCAGAACACCTGCACCTACAGATTTGAGCCCTGGCTAGCCCCCCAACTCCTGCTTCCCCAGCAAAGCACTTATCCCCATATTATAACTCTTTCGATTCCTCTGTTTCCAATGCTTCAAACTGTGTTTTAATACACAAAAGCTAACATAAAATATCTTGCCCGGTTTCATGGGAGAAAAAAATAATTTTAAAAATCTGTTAGTTGCATGGAAAAGCAATTTGTCAGATGTTTCTTTTTTCTATGCACTCCACTGCACCATATGTGGGCGCTGGAAGAGAGCCTAAGAACATCTGCCACAGCCTTTAAACCCCCTAATAATAGTCCAGCTGGTGTCCCTAGTCTAATGATCTCACCACAGACTCATGTGATCACTGGCCCCCAACCCAGGCAGAGAAACACTCAAAACCAGGGCATGTTCATTCATTCTCAACTCCATTTGCATTTCACTGAAGAACCAATGCAGAATGCAAGCTGAAACGTTCACATTTCAAGTGGTTCAACAGTCACTGCTTCCACAGGATTTCTCCATGCTCCTTTCATTAAATTCCAATTTAGCAGAGCACTCCTTAATCCAGAAAATGAAGCTACTCCAGAAAAGTAACTCCAAGTCCCAGTGTTCCAGACTCAGAAACAAAATGTTTTAACTGCACTTAAACTTACCTCTACTTAACTGTATTACAGAGGTGTTTCCCCCCCACTAAACTTATGAACTATCTTCCATTCCTATCCATTTAGTTTACTTACACACAAATGTTTCTACTTACTAAACCAAATGTTTACAGAGAAGAAAACCTTTATTACACAAAAAGGCAGAAGAGCAAGGAATTGAGGTAAAGAAATTGTTTCAGCTCACACAGACTCAGCAGTGGGCATCAGAAAGTATTTCACACAGATGCTTTAGAGAAGCGTCTCCATTTCCCACGGCCAAAAGATGTAGCTAGCAAACAGTATGAGGAACCCTGTAAGGCAGGAAGACAGCAAGCAATGTTTGTGTGGGGGTGAGGTGCCTGAGACTTTGCACCTCAGTCCACTCCATGTCCTCTTTTTTGATTCTTTCACCTACACAAAAACGTAGGTAGCTTCCAGCAGCCAGTAGGCAGGAATCCAGTTTATTATTTAATATAATGTGTGCAGGTGCACCCATGAAAGGCTCGATCTGACCCAGTAACTGACAGTCTAGCACAGACAGGAGGGGCAAGCATTCCACAGCCAAGTTTAGTCACTGGCAAAGCATGAAGGGGTGGCTACTTAGCCAACTACTGTATCCACAGTAACCACAGGCTGAATACAGAGCTCCACATTCCAAGGAAAAGCATTTAATCACACTACTATAAAACACCTATATGAAACACTAATATCCTCATCAGAGAATGCTTTCATTCTCATTTCCCATGGGGAAGAGGGAACAAAAATCCACACCCAGATAAAGGCAACACTTTGTAAATTCCCACACTACCCAACAATGTTGGCCCACTTTAAAATGAGAGCTATTTAGCAGATAATCTTTCTTAATTTGCACCACATCACTGGACAACAAAGAGAAAAAGGAAAGAAAATACAGAGCAAGTTACTATTTCATCTTATATAACAGCAGTGAGGTCTGAGAAAGGCTAACACAGGAGATGAGCCCAGTTGCAGTAATTAATTTGACTGTGACATACTTACAGTCACGCATCAGCTCCATGCCTTACTCCTCTGCTAGCTCTCCATCTGATGTGTCACTTCTTTCAGAACTATAAAAATCAAGATACATCTCAAGCACCATTTTTTGCTCAAGCCTCACAATGAGGCTAGTGAACTACACACATGCTCTTATTTCTGACTTCAAATGTATTTTAAAGAAACTAGGCAAGCTGTCCCACCTTTTCAAGCAAAATCTGAACATCAGCAAGAACTAGGTTAAAGGAGAAATGAAAACCTGCAGCAAAAGAGCATCTATAGAAAGAAAAGATACAGCCTCAAAGTATACTTGATTATGAACTCTTAATACCAAAACTTGCACAACACAACTGCCTGCAGAAGGCTGCCTGCATGTGGTCACAACGTAGATTTCTGACTGCAGAGAAGGCAAACTCACTTCATAAAATAACTGTAGCTGGAAGAGACTTTAGAGATCTTGAAGTCCAACTCTCAACCCAGCACTGCCAGGACATGACTAAACCTTGTCCCTCAGCACCACATCTACATGTCAATTTTAAGTCCCTCCAGGGATGGTGACTCTATCACTTCCTTGGGATTGACAATCCTTTTCTTGAAGAAAGTTTTCCTAACATGCCACCTAAACCTCCCCTGGTGCAATTTGAAGCTGTTGCCTGTTGCTTGTTACTTGGGAGTAGAGACCAACATGCACCTCATTACAATTACACCTCTTGTTTCAGGTAGCTGTAGAGAGTGAGAAGGCCTCCCCTGAACCTCCTCTCCAGGCTAAAGAATTTTCCTCATCTGCTCCTCTGAAGACTTCTAGATCCTTCACCAGCTCTGCTGCCCTTCTTTGCACATGCTCCAGCACCTCAATGTCCTTCTTGTAGTGAAGGACCCAAAACTGCCCCCATCTTAAGCTGCAGCTGGGGAGCTAACTATGCAATGGCAGCAGCAGCTGCTTCACAAGTGTTGACTGTGGCTGCAGGAAAGATCTGGGCTGGCACTAGCAACAAATTACACAGCTTTTTAAAAATAAATTTGACATCAGGCACATTAAAGAAGTCATCTGTTGCTGTGCTGTTGCTTGTGTAACAGATACAGTAACTACAAATAACATACATGATGCCCTTCGACTTGGCAGGGAAGAGCACTGTCCACAAAAGAAGCTGAACCTCTCCCAGGCACAAGCAAAGCCCTCCTGTGTAAGTCAGCTCACAACTGCTGGCCTGCAGTGGGCACATCACTACTGTCATCTCCAGATTCTGTTTCCTCACTTGCTACAGACCCAAACTCCTTTACCCCTTCTCTCTCACTGTCACAAGTGACAGAAAGCAGGTGGAGACAAGGAGTCCTTCTAAGTGGGTTGGTACTTCCACATTTCAAGGAGACTGACAGCCTCTAGTCGTACGCCACAGTCACAACTATTTCATTCAATACAACAAGATCTGCATACAGTGTACAAGCCCTCAGCCTTGCTCAACTTCCAAGATCAGGCTACTATTTGGGAAAAGGCCAGGAATTTTAACCTGTGTGCTTTCCAGCCCATCTTCATGCCAAATCCTTTCTCCCAGCAATCTGTCACTTATCCAGAAAAATCTTCCCTTTCCATTTCAACAAGTGCCTCATTAAGCAGCTGTCCTGGGAGAACTTGTATTCGGCACTTCAGGAAACGAAGGGCTGGGGTGCAAGACAAATGAGTACGTCAGAGGACAAAGACAATGCAAACATTGTGCAACTGCAAAGCACAGCCATGGGCAGACACAGTCACTACAACCGGTGACAAGTCCTGCTTGGCCCCATTCCCACCTTTCTGCAAAGGTGTCTGACAGCACTGTGGCAACACAGCCTGAGCAAGACTGGGGGTGCGTTGGGGCTGCTTTGCCATTATACATTAATCACAAAGCTCATCAATAACATCAGATCACATATACGCAGCTACAGACTAGCCTAGAGGCCTTCCAAACTACAGTCAAACTTGGTTAACAGGATAGTTCCCTACCTACCTTACACAGCCTTAATACACAGCGTTACAGTTTGATTCACACCACCTGAGCACTTCAATATGAAGAGGTAACAGGCTCCAGGGAAAGTCACTTAGCTAACCTTAGACTGAAGAGCAGCAAAGCCTGGAAGCACACACCACAGAACAAGCCATTGCATTGTGTTTCAACCTTGTGCCAGCAGACTGCCCATCTTGAATAAGTATCAAAGCAAGAGTTAACAACAGTGGACAGCACACGTCCATTATTGCAGCCCTGCACTGCTTTGAGTTGGCCATGCTCTACAGGAGAGGAGAGGCAAAACTCAGACTAAATACCCAGGACAGCATCACAATACTCAGCTGCATTTTTCCAGCACCAAGCTGAGCCAGGTTAACTTTGCCCTTCTACTTACACCATCTCTCAAGCAAGCGCCCCCATTTTTTCAAATCCACCCTTCCAGACATAAATGGGAACTGGTCCAAAGATAACGTCAGTATTGCCAAGAAACACATTTGCTCCTTTTGTGCCTTATTCTCATTTAAGCTGCACATTTACTGCACCACAAAGTATTATACCCCAGGGCACAGTGAAAAAGTGGAAGCATCAGTGCTTAAGTATTACAAAAGCCATTTTCAAGTGCAGAAGACAGTTGTTTCATGCTTTCATTTGCTTTCTGGTGATTTAGAAGTAGGCGACTCAAAAGCTCCATACAGAGTAACACAGACTGGGCAGAGCTCAGGGCAGTGGTGATCTCTTCACCTGAAGGTCACACTGTCAGCATTGCAAGTGTGGAAGCAGCTGCTAGCATTTTGAGATGATATTGCAGCATGCAAGATCTAAAAGAATGCAATCCAGAGATTATATTTGAGGCATCAAGGATTCCAGTTTTACCTCCACAGCGGAGGCAATCAATGCACTAACTACTCTCAGTCAGGTGCACTGCTGCATCCAACAACAGGAATTTGGGTTTTTCCTTTGTTTCTTTTCTTTACATCAAAAAGCAGAGAAGCCCAGAGATCAATATAGGTTCCCAAAACAATGTGACTTGCAATGTAAGTGATCCTTCCAAATTCTGGTCCTGCTCCCCCAAAACACATCCACACACCCCCATCACTACATTCCTTTCTCCTTTTCCACTACAGGCACATCACTGGTAGTGAACACAAAAAGCAACAAGTAACAAAGCCATTTAGCCATTGTGATTCAAGTCTGGTTTTGCTGTTCTAGAGTGTAAATGGTAAACCATGTTGAATCTAGACTCAATTTTCTTGGCCCCTGCAATTATCTCCTGAAAGAGCAAAGGTAACCCTCTCAAGGCAAAACCCACTCAACTAAATAAACAAACAAAAACAAACATTGTAAAAATCACTAATCCACAACATCAAGATTTGGACTTTACTCAAGGAAGAATTCCTGAGTTACACAGCCATATTCTGCCCCTAATTGATAGGCATTTATAGCTCTAATTAGCTTCCAACTCCTATAAAAATGTGTTCTCTGAGAGATTGGTGAGCCCACTTGGTCAGAAATGCCTATATTTTCAGACCAGTTTTGACAGGCACTTGAAGTATTTGTTAGATATGGAACACAATTAAGTAGAGTGACTTCTTTTGGTCACCACAACCCTCTCTAGGGTTTATTAATAAAACCTGGTGTACTGCAGAAGCTTTCCAAGACACCTCCCGGAGTGTCTTTTGTGAAAGGATATTTAGAAAATTAATTTCTAAAAGCATTCTTTCACTGTAGAGGGGTTTCTAAAGAGCTACATCTTAAACCAGACCTTTATTTGCATTTTTTTCAGTTTCATTTAACCTTGTTTGTTCATTCCTGTTTCAAACACCTCGTGTAACTAGTTGCTACCAGGAACTTTACAAACCATTAACTGCCTCTCTGTAAAAGAAAGGAGATGCCAATTTCTCTATCATACAGAGAAACAGTATGATTAAAAAAAAAAAAAAGGAAAAAGAAACAAACAAAAGCAGGAAGACAAAGTAGAGAAGATTATCCAAAAGAGTCAGAATTCATAAAGATGTTTGTAAATATCTTTAGTGCCCTTTAAGAACATTCAATGCCTCAATACCCTCAGATCCCAGGAACTCAAAATCCTTTCACTTCTCCAGTGATAACTCACAATACCATTGAATAATGCAGTGTCCCAAACAGTCCCTCCCAGAGTCCATTCTTTAGCTTCATACATACCCAATTCCAAGGTGACATGCAGCTGTATTTTAACTTTTCTATCACAGACAAGTTTCCAGTTCAAAATCAAGGCAATCAAGAACAACCACTTCCCATTCAGAAAGTAATTACCTGTGGTAAGATTCACATCACAGCCAGAACTGGCTTAAGCTCGGTTATTTCACAGCTTCCTGATTTCTGGAATTCAAAATAAGTATTCTATTGCTGGTCTAAGATTTCACTAAACCCCAAACCTCCACACTATAATGACTGCTTGCTTCTCTTTCTAGAGAGATGTCTGAGGAACAAAGAGGAGAATACAGTATTACAGCTGCTAGAACAAGTCCTGTCAGGAGCTGATTATTTTCCTGACTATGCAGCCCCTCCTATTTCCTCTTACTCATTTACCCACTACAATTATATCATGTATTTATCTTCAAGTATCCCCACTGGGCATAGGATCCAAACAACAGGCTTGCTGCTAGGTGGACAGGGTATTCCATCTCTCCCATGCAGCTCTGCTAAACCAAGATTACCAACATGGCATTTGCTGCTTGCTTTAATTAACAAAAAAACCAAACAAACCACAGAAAAACTCCTACACAACTAGCAAATGATACAATGTTGATAGCATTAACTCTTATTTTTGAAGACAGCAATATAATTTAACACACATGTTAAATACAGGGTGTGGTGCAATGTACCTAAAGCAAACAGCCAATTGGCCTTGCCTGCACACTCCTGCCTTGCCTTTATGCCACCTCCAGCTGGCATCTAACTCCCTGAGAAACACAATCTGCAAAGAACTAAACCCAAAGAAATACACCAAATTTTTCAAACCATGTTGTTCCAGTGTGCCTCAGTGGCTGCACTTTCCCACTGGGTAAGGGTCAGCGTGAAAGATCTGTGGACAAAGCAGTACAGCAAGCAGCAGGTGACAAGGTAGGATTATTCCCACCTGAGATGGCAAAGTGTGGACCAGGCTAATTGGGCTGCAAAAGCCTTCAAGCCACACACCTCCCAGTATGTCCTGCCAGTACCAGTGCAAGCTGTCCTGAAAGCACACCCTCATGCTACTGCACACTTACCCTGAAGCCATATATTGCCATTACTCCCCATCAGTCTGGAATGCAACCTGGTTGAAAGGCTGAGCCAGGACAGAAGACAACACAGAGTGGTGCAAAGTACTTCTCAGATCAGCTCTCTGAGCTGGGCCACTGCAGGCCCATACAAGCAGCAGTGTATGAGGGAAGGGTGGGGGACAGTTCATTAGCAGTTTATGTTGAATGCTTTGTAGCTTTTACAATGTAAAAAGGCCAGGGAATGCCATGGAGATCTCAATGTTTTCTACAGAAAAAAATGATAGCATAACGTCCATCCAGTAGCATGACAGTAAATAACACTTTGCACTTTGGGACAAGGATGGATTCTGCCAGGTAAGGGCAGTACCTCACCTTTCTCAGCCTTTGCATTCTAACAGCTTTGGGTGTCTTGCAAAATACAGTTTTTGAGAAAGCCATTCCAGAGTAAAATTCTAGGGAAAAAAAATACAAGAGTAATCAAAGGTTATAAACATTTCAGGCAACCAGAAGAGAACCAGTTGAGATTGCTCCACATTGGAAATGTGTGGCTCTCAGGTCAGCCCCAAGTCATTGGGTCAAACTGTAACATGCTTCTCTACCACCTGACCCCCTGGAAATTCATCCATAAAGGACTCCTCTTGCTGTGACCTTCACACATGCAGGCCTGCAGAATTCATTACAGGACCAAAGTCTCCCAGAGAGTAAGGGTTTTGGTAAACACCAATCTCCACCCCTTCCATAAATTCCTGGAAGTGATCGTTACTGTGATATTACCACAACAAAAGAAGTCTGCTACTCCTTTCTGAAGGCAGTGCAACTGGTGACTGCAGCAGGAGAGCTGCAGGAAGAAACCATATCACCAGAAAGATTGATTTCCTGCTCATCACTTCACACCAACAGTACACAACTCCTCAGAAACACAGCTCCTATGACCATCACAGCTGCAGCAACAGAAACTCCATTCACAGAATCAAGACGTTTAAAGCATTTGGAAATTGCTCCAGTGTCTTTCAGTTCTGATCACTTTACAGATACAACTGGGGCAATAGGTTTTGTGGATTTGAACTGCAAGGTTTCTGTTTACTGCAGAGGAGCACCGAGTGGCCCTTGCAAAGCATGAGAACCTGTGGTATCTGATGGTACAAACAGGCTTTCTGGGACAGGCAGCATGGTTAGTGATAAAAGCCCCACTTAAGGGGGCACTAGAGACAGTACTAAGTATAAAATTCTCCATTTCCCACAAACAGCAGACATGGATGTGACTTCTTCAAAAAGATCCCTCTCCTCAAACAAAACTGCACTTCAGTATTCCCTAGGCCTCCAAACTATGGTTGCTGCCAGACCACAACTCACACAGCTCATGTCCTGACTGGCATGGAATTCAAGTCCAGTTAAGACTTTACCAGTATCTGTCTTTAAAAAGGAGAGTTTACTGAACACACAATACTGAAACTGGTTAATTGGTTACTGCAAATTGGAACCAATCTTAAAGAGACATAAGTAACTATTTCCAGGAATCAAATTTGCATTCTTCCCTTCTAGGCTATATTTTTTTCTGATGAATGAACATTTTGCTAACCTTTGGTTTCTGTTAAAAGATGGACATGTTAGCATGGCATTATTGCCATCTTCACTGAAAATTTGAAAACTAAGAATAAGTAGGTTTTCTATGTTTTGCTTGAAGCACTGGAATTATTGCATCACTGAGCAGCTGGGGAGCAGTTCCTTACATTTTTCCTTCTCACCCATGAATGAAGGCTGAGAGAACTGGGACTGGAAAAAAGAAGGCTGAGGATATCTTGCCAATTTCATGCCAACACCTGAAGGGAGGGTGCACAGAGGACAGTGCCAGGCTCTTTCCAGTGGTACCCAGTGACAAGATCAGAGGCAATGGGCACAACCTGACACACAGGAGGTTCCCCATGAATATCAGGAAACACTTTTCTACTGTTAGGCTGACTGAGCATTGGCACAGGTTGCCCAGGGAGGTTATGGAGTTGTCATGCTTGCAGGTACTCAGATGATGTCTGGACATAGTCCTGGGCAATCAGCTGTAGGTGGCCCTGCTTGAGCAGAGAAATTGGTCCAGATGACACCCAGGAATCCCTTCCAACTTGCACCATACTATGATCCACCAAACACAAAGCAGCACAACCTTGACAGAGATCTTCACACAGGACCACAAGGGTCACTTTGTTCTTTCGCAGCACACTGTCCACAAAATCCCAGAAAAGCAAACTCTGAATCACTTTGTACTTCTCTACTTTGCACTCGCTCTCTACAGCCCTCCTTTTCATCCATTTTCATTTCTTTAAATGGTCTGCAAAAATAAAATAAAGAAAGAACTTCTGCATGCTTCACTACACATTAAGATTTAAAGGTATTACAGACCTCCTGCAATGTTAGGAGAGAGTCACAAATTAAAAGCAGCAGGGGAACAAAAAAAAAAAAAAAAGTAGCTGTCTTAATAACCCCTCTCACTTTTACTTTTCAAACCCTTCAGAACAGATGAAAGTTAAAAAGAATTAAGAAAAAAAAAAAAAAAGCATGTGCATTTTCATAGTCCTATCTCACTAGAAAAGCAAAATTTAATGAAAAATACCTGAAGAATATTTCCCCAGAACAATTACAAATACATAGAAAAGTTTTAACTCAGATCAAAACATTTCGGGATGGAGCCATAAACTCACAGTTCTGATAACTGAACTAGATCACTCAGTTGTTCTATTGGTCTATTAAGAAAAATATTTACCTGCAGATGTACAAAAACTAAGGAAAAAAAAAAGCTCTGCTGCTTTTGTATGAGGGAAAGCCTTTCCAAAGAAGTCTCCTATGAACAAGCAAAGAAGGCAGAAGGCAAGCAGTCTTCACAACCTAATCTGTGGACATCTCGCTCAGGAAAAACCACTCAGAAACACAGAACCAAAAGTCAGTGAAATGAAAATAATGAAATTTGCTCTTGAATATATTCTCACTCTATATCATAAATGATAACATCTGTGTATAGCCTAACAACAACTACTCACTGCTTCTCTCTTCTGTTCATATAGGTGCTGGCAGTCAAGAGTATGCCATAAGCACACACATATATAGCAGGTTATTGCCAGCCCTGGCATTAGCATCTCACCTACCAACACACCACTGGTGTTGCTTGGGAGCTTAGAGCACAGCAGTTTCAAAATCAGCTTATGCTCACTAAAGACTTTCCCAGACTTTCCCTCCTGACACCAAAGCCTTAGCCACTTACTCCTATTACTTCCTTTGCCTCAGCAGCTCACAGCTGCTTAGCTGCCCAGAGGACAGGCAATCTGACTGGAAATTAACCTTCAAAACAGTTCTCTGCTAAGTCACAAAGTTGATTCCCAGCACCATGACACAGAAGGGGATAGAAGACAGAATCCACAGCAGAGATATGGTCATATGTCAAAAGAAGCCAATAATGAAACCATGCAAGAGCTTTAAACCAAGCTCTTCTCACGTTTCCTTCCTTCTTTCGGTTACTGATTGCTACAGTGTTCTGAACTTCCGCTATAAATACAAGCGAAGGCTCTAATGGGTATGAATCCATCAAAGCACTTTAAAAACAAAGAAAGAACCCCAAACATAAATAGATACATACCAAAACTGAACAAAAAACCAACACCAACAAACCCCACACATACACACAAAGGGAAACATTGCAGCAGTTGGATTTGGAGCATCTGATGGACTGCGAGGTTAGACAAACTTGTCCAGAGAAGCTGTAAGGTAAAGGAAGGAATTGACTCCAGGACTGTCACTAACTGATTTAACTAAAGCAAATCTGCCACCATAATTGAATCTAAGAATTATCTCTGGGGTAATCTGTTTGTGCTATCAATAAGCCTCTTAGCTGGACAGCCATAATCAGGATGACTCTATAGCACTTCTTTTTGCACTGTAATCAATAGGCGCCAATAAAAAGAGAAGTATTGATGAATAAAAGTTCAAATAAAGGACAGTTTTAGACAAAGAATACTAGTGATGAGCTGCTGGAATTTCTTCAGGAGATGTCACACCATTCACTACAAAGTAAAATAAAAGTGCTTGCAAACTCACACAGCTACCTCAGTCAAACCACAGGGTAAGGAAGAAGGCAACTGGTATCTTGGGAAGTTGACATGAACAAGAAGTTAACTCTCAAGATTTTTATCTCTCCCAGTAGCACTGATGCCACAACCAAATCCACAAAATCAAGCTCTGCAAACAAGTGCAGCATTCCAAAAAGACAGTGGCACTGCTGACAGGGTCTTAACACAAACATGACTCAGGAACATCCCTTCGCAGCACAGGCAACACAGAACACAAATTGGTTTTACAAAGCTTCGTACATTAAGTGAGCTGCCTGCAACTGACATGCCATAGCTGTCATTTACCAAGCAGAAAGCATTTCTCCTACTTCCTGTGTTTTTATGACAACTCTGAAAGCCACTTGGTGGGCAGTTGCTAATGGAATTTATTCAGGAACCCTTATACAACACACAAGTGACAATTCCATTCATGGCAGAAAAAAGGAACATCCCAGGAAGATGCCAGTATGCCCTTGGTCATTTTAATGCAATTTAAGTGTATTAACTCTTCAATCTTGATGGCACTAAGGCTTCTACAGAGGCAGAACTGCCATGTGCATCTGCAGAAAAAGAGCCACTTGTAACAGTATAACTATCAGCAACACTTCTCTGACCAACAGGCTAAAACACAGCTCCTAATTCCATGCTGGAGTTATAAGAACTTCTGCTCTGTCTGGAAGCATTATGAAATAAGCAGTGCATGGATCAAGTGACAGTTTTGTAAGAGTTAAAACAAAGTTATTCAAAAAGTCAACTTGCTGAAGCACCAGGCCTAATACCAGAGACTTCTCAGAGGGGACACTTATTCTTGCAAACAAGAGCAGTCACTGCTGGGGCAGGGGGAAAGACATCTGCTTCAAAATTTGAGACAAAGAATGCATTTTCTGCAAGCCAACAAGAAATGCTCCATCTACCTTGAGTACCACTTCCAACATACAACATCCAGACACCACAAATGATGTCCCACAAACATTACTTCTGATCCTAGCAGAAGCAGCACTAAACCACTCCGGTTCTGGAAATTAGAGATAATTTTAAAGGCTTTGAAAATAAATAGATTTCAAAAAAATACAACTTCCCCCTTTTTATGTCCCCTCACTCCAGGCAAATTTTAACACAGAGAATTGTTAAGATGAGAAACACGTACAGCTTTTAGACAGGGTGAAAGGTTTAACTTGCCTTTTGATACTGCAGATGCTCCTTCAACAGCACTCATTCTGAAAATTTTCTACTAAGCTATTAGGAAGAAAAAGTATCTTACATTCAGCTGATTGTCTGTCGTGTAGACACAGTGGCAAGCTTTAGCATTTTTTTCTTTTCAGCAACAACAGTATTGGGCAAGTGCACTAATTCATACAGTACTAATCTCATTCTTAGCTAAGTACATTGGCTAAAATCTTTCACAAGTCAAAAGAAAATCCTCAGAGAACATGGAAAGGTTATCACCAAATAACTTCTAAAAAAGCAGCTGGCAATCTGTTACAGCAGACAGAATGTGTGAAGCAGCAAGGAGCTCAGGTGTGAGCTGCAGCAGAGAGGAACCACAGAGGTTCCAAACAGTTCCAGGCCAATATTTTCAATCTGATCTTGCTCCCAATATATCCAAACTCATTCACTCTCACCAGCTCTCACCTGCAGAGTGCCAAGTTAACATCCATCAAAACAGATGGCAAAACTTGCTGGTCCTGCTTCATTAGTCAGGACTCTAGACTAAACTAGTCAGATGCTCATAGGCTGCAGCAGCAAGTTCATATTTCACTGAGATTTTATGCGTACACATCTCAAACATAGCACACCACAAATATGTAACTGTATGTGTCTAACCATGTTAATACTTCCTCAGCATCACAGTGTGCTACTCAGTGCTCCAGAACAGGCACTAATCTCACTTAGGAACTGTAAGATTTCTGTTTGGGTAGGGTTTTTTTTTTACACTAGATCCAGAGAAACTCTACTTCTTTCAACTACTGCCATCCACCATGCAGTTAAATCCCCTGGCAAGTGGGAGTTTATTCAAGCAACTGACAGAAACTTTTGTTTTACTTCAACAGAAATTTAAATTCTACCCACATATACAGCTGCCTGGTCTTAACTCACCAGGCTTACATCAAAAGCTGAAATCTTTCACTTCCCATTAGGATTTTTATCCTTCTGTTTTTTCTCCCTTATAACAATGCTCATTAAAAACAGGGAAATAATAGCTGTAATCATGTCTTAAAAGAATGTTCTTAAGTGCTTCTAAAATGATTTTCCTATCTGCTGTCATCAGAGATTGATCTGGTTGCTCAATTAAAACAGGTTCTAGCACCTCAGAGAAGGTACAGCATTATGAATATAGTTCCAGGCCTGGAGGACAACACTCCTTCCCTCACGGTTCTCATGGAAACTCCAGCAGAGCCCTACTAGGAACAACCACATTTAAATACAAGTCAATTCCAGTACGGTCAGAAACCAAGGCATTACTTACAGTACATGAAACTGTTTCACACAGAGCAATAAAACATGCACATATGGCAAACTGCTCATTATAACTGTTGTTTGGTTTAGGTTTGGTTTAGCTTGGTTTGGGGTTTTCTGTTGGATTTTTTGTTTGTTTTGGTTTTTTGCTGTTGCTTTCCTGATTGCAAAAGCCATTACACCCACGACTTAATCTCAGTGGACTGAAAGGTTCAAATAAAGTTATGGATTGCAAGATAGAGAAAAGCGTCCAGAGGAGTAAGTTCTCCCAAAATCCAAGCAAAGGAGGAAAAGCAGCCTGGGCTCTCAACCGTTAACAGATTTTTTTTACATTTCCTACTCTTTCCTAATTTTACCTGACAATAAGCTCACCTAAGCATGAAGTTCAGCTGCAAACCAAAGCAGGCACTAATCCCAAACTTGCTAAAAAGCGTAATGGAATATTTCAGTAATTTTAAACTGAGGCATACTGCCAAAAGATATCCATAATCCCTAACATAAAAGAAACCAACCTGGTATTTGTATATCTCTCTACAATGGCTAGGAAAGCTATGAGCAGGAGTCCCAACTGCCAACAGCAGCAGTTTACCTGTAAACAATCCCGAGGCCGAATCTTGCAAGCGATTCGTGACCTTCGGTGAACAATTCCAGCAACAGCCTCTTTCCTTTAAAGGGGCGAACAGAAAAGCACTGAGAGCAGCGACGCGGCGCTCCCCCGCCCCCGAGCGAGCCGCCCGTGAAGGTCGTCCCACTGCCCCTGGGCTGCGGGGGCCCGAGGAGCCGCTGCACCTTCCTCAGCCCCGACGAAGCAAACAGGCCTCACCCCGCCACAGCTGCCAGACCCCCGCCTCCCGCACCCGCTCGCTCACCTGAGACCAAGAGGGAAGCGAAGGCGGCCGCACCGGGCCCCCCTGTTCCCGGCCGTGCCGCCCCGTCAGACGCGCAGCGCGGGCACCCGCATTCCCGCCCGCATCCTCGCGCACTTACCCTGCTCCGGGCCCCCCGGACAGCGGGGCGCAGACGGCGATAGCCCCGCGGGCCGGGGGAGCCTCGCTGCCTGCGGCGGCCACCTCCGGGCTGCTTCTCCTCTCACGGCTCGTCCTCGGCCCGCGCCGCTGAGGAACCGCGGCGTGCGGCGCGGGCAGAGCGCGGGCGCTGCTGCGGCCGGTTGGCTGCTGCTTCTTCCTCCTTCTGCCAGCGCCTCATGTGCCCTTCTCCCCGGTCTCTCCGGCTGGGCCGCCGCCGCTTCAGCTCCCCAGCTCCCCCCTCCGCGGGGACCGCTCTCGCCGGGCTGCGGCGCACGTGGGGTGCCCAGCGGGCACTCTCCTCTGCTCGCCCTCTACCCGCGCTGCCAGGCCACCTCGGGAGGCGGGGGGGCAGCAAGAAAGAGGGTGCCGCCGGCGGCCACCTCGGAGGCCGCTGCCTCAATACTCGCCAGCGTTCCTCGCCGACAACCCCCGCTCCTCCGCCCCCCGGCGGCCATTACCTCATGGCCCAACCCTGCCGCGGAGGAGGGGCCGCGCGTCGCCCAGCAACCGGCCCCCTGCCGCGGCTCGGGCCGGCGGGAGTGGCTGCCCGGCACCGAGGAGAGGGGACGGGAGTTTCCGCAACCGGGGGACGTTTGTCGCTGCGCTGGGTAGATTGCCCACTTTAAAAGTAACTCACTGCTGCTTCGGCCAGAGCTTTGGCGCTGTGGCTCGGTAGAGCAGCCGGGGCGAGGGGTGCCAGGGACGCGTCGCTTCGGGACTCCCACCGCCCCGACACGGCCGTCTGCTCGCAGGATTGAGGGCGGGCGGCTCCCCGGCTCCGGGCGCCGGTAGCCCCCAAGCGAAGCGACCCGAGCCGATTTGGGAGGTGCAGAGGGGCCCACCGCAGTGGGGGCTACTCTGCCCGGCCCCCGCGCTTCCCTGCTGGGGAGGGCTGGTGCGGCGCTGAGCTGCTCGGCTGCCCACCGAGTGCCAGCGGTCTGGCCAAGCGTCTGATGGGCGCCTTGGGGGCTCGCATTTGAATGACCTGGGGCGGCACAGCCGGCTGACCGCCACAGCACCTGTCCCTGGGTTTGTCACCGTGCATGGAAGAGGAAAAAGGCTTGAACAAATCCCTGGCCAAGCACTCAGCGAGGCTGCAGGGACTCGGGTGGAGAGAACAACCAGCGCGGGAAAAAAGGGTTGCAGTGCAAGTTAGTGAAAATATGTATTTCTTCAAGTCTGGTAGAGGAACAGAGAGGAATCTTACCCATGCCCTTCTGGAAAGTTGCAGTATGTGTGCAAGAGATACTAGGCACCAGAAAAGCACTGATGGAAAAGATTCGTTAATGTCCCACCTACAGAACAAAGCTTCAGTACAGGTTCTTAAATCTAATCATTTAAGAAAAAGAAAGAAACCCAGAGGAAATCACGACTTCTCATTTCTGTAGCTGACAGAACTATTTGTTGTCCGAGGGTTTGACTGTTTTTATTTACCGGCAAGGGAAGAAGGGAATTGTGTTCCAGATTACAGCTGGCAAGATAAAAAAGCTGCAGTCGTGCTGTTGACAGGATTCCGGAAGTGTGGGTTGCGTCTTAACCTCCAGCGAGTCTAAATGGATTCAGGATTTGACCCTGGAAGCCAACCCTTCACATTTGCAAGCAAAGAGAATCGCAGATGGGGATGCACTTGAGTGCTAGAAAAGCGAGGAGAAATGTTACAGCAGTGGCTTCCAGGTGCCTGCCGCACAGGCCTGTCTTCAGAGCAGATCCCCTGGAAGTGACTAAGGATGCAGTTAGATGGAGTGAGTCAATCAGAAAGCCTGCAGCTGCCGAAAGGAGCAGGCTGCTTTCCCCACTCCTCCCGCAGAGGAGCCAGGCACTCCTGGGTTTCCCAAGGGCTGGCTCTGCTGCTTAGGATTCCATAGCAAGTGACTCAGCCTGACACAGAACTGATTGTAATTTTTTTCCTTGCTGTATTAGTGAACTGCATAGATTCACTCTTAAGGTCTTAACAATATCAGAGGTGAGCACAAAGAAGAGTTGAAACCATTCATCTGGGAGAAACGGGACCATCCCTTTGTTAACACTACACTTTTCAATCATCTCGGTAGTCTCATCTAACTTCTCCCTAAAACAGAAACTTCATGTTATTGCTAAGAAGTCTGACTCCTAGGTATCAGTAAAAGGCTGCTGCCTTCCACTTCCAACCCTCAGCTGAGCCCTCTCTTTGTACCCCGTGTGGCCTCGGAGTGAGCAAGCTAAACCAGGAGGCTTTTAAAAAGGATAGTTTTCTGATTAATTCCTGAAGTAGGCAACGATGGAGTCAGACAAGGGACAGAGATTGCTGAAGAGAGGGAACAAGACTATGTGGTGGCAAACAAGGGATAGAGCCTTTCAGCAGCAGCTGGGCACTTAAAACACAAGCTCAAGACAGCAGTGAGGAGGAATGGTCTGCATGGTGACAGAGTACTTTTGAGGAACAGTTTGCTCTGTGGTTCACAGAATGTCAATGAGAAGCAGGGGGGGAAAAAACAAAGATAGGTTGATAAAGCATTTTTTTAAAGTCTGTTTCTGGATGCTAGTCAGAGGGCATGGCAGGAGCTGTGCAGGTGGCTGCTGCACCAAATTGTCATGATTTTTTGTTGCATGATGCTATAGTGCTCATAAGCATGCTCCATTGAGTTCTTACTGCCATCTCGATTCATCCACCTAGTAATCCTGAAGCTGGAAATGGACATTGCAACCTAAAACCTTTATAATAAATGTCCCTAGATTGTTCTGTTCTCTTTCTATCATCTCCATTCCCTTTCTCATAATGATTATCACATCATATACATCACAATAATTCTCACTTTTGCTTCCTTGATTACATCTCTAGAAAAGCTTTTTTACTGCCGCCCTGCTAAAATAGAAGACTTACCATACATAGTTTTCAATGAGCATACTGCTGGTTTTCTTGCATCTTCCTCACTTGCTGTCTCTAGAACTTCTTTTATAGTCCCTGCAAAATAATCAAAGAATAAAATACTGCCTTAAAAGCACTGGAAACCAGTTTTCAAAATCTCTAGTTAGTTTGCCAGCTAAAGATCCCAACTGCAGCTATGATTGTAGAGTAGATGATTTTAACCTCAGAGAACAAACTCATTCCAATGGGAATGCACAATCCAAGGGGATCCAAGGAAAAAAGAATATCACCAAAACATATCCACAAGCATGCTTCTGAACAGCTTGAAAAGAAAGGAGTTGCAGTGCTTCCTCTTTTTGTTCTTCCTGTTGGTACTGGTCTGACTGCCCCCATTTCTCACACTTCTGTGCCAGCATGGACTAAGTAAGGCTGTGAGCCCTTTAAAAGGGTCTGTGAAGTGTCTACATAATGTTTCCCTGTACATCTTTTCTTGTTGAAACGCTGGGGTTTGTAATGCTGTCATTGCTTTTACTTCAAGATCAAAAAGAGATTCTTGGGGTTTTGTTGTTTCCTTTAACAATAAAGTATGCAGTGCTGCCTTTGCTGGAAGAAACAAATCAGCAGAAAAGCTTTTCTTGTTCAGAGCTCTACACTTCCTTCATGTAGCATCTGCCAGCACCACTACTTTCTGCTTCTTCAACTGCTTCTCTGCTGGACATTTATTTCCTGTAAAGGGGCTGCATTTTCAGGCACTCTACCAGTTTAGGGCATTGGCCTGAAGTGTTATTACAACTGACACTTAAGGAGAGCAGAAACATGTGATTTGAAAAAGAACACAAGGAAAATGAGAAGCTAAATGAAAAAAAAAAGGTGTAAATTTATGGACAAGTTATAGCACAAACACAAGTAGAGGAAACAAATAAAATAAAGAAAAAAGAGCTTTTTGAGAAAACTCATTAAAAATTGCCTGCATAGAGGATCATATATAATAATTATGGCAAAAGGAAACATTATTCCACAGCTTACAGGCTGCAAAAACATGAAGAAAACAAACAGTGACTCAGAGGATGGGGTTTTGCACACATTTGACATTAATGAAATGCAAGTTGGAATAAATAGTTTGCAAAACTCAGCATTAGAAGTGAAGACAAGTACACAAAGAGGAAATTAAATGCAAGATAGTTGGATAAAGATAAACATGCCAGGCGTGTATTTTTTGCAAGAAAAGGGGGAAAATGGGCAATAAAGCAAAGCCAAAAGAAAATGACACTGTAGAGTGGTGAGAATACCTTCAGGTTTGTGAATTCTAATCACGATACAAAGGATATCCTGAAATTACAGGCTGAATCTTCACAATTTTCAACACAAAGACCATTGCTTTCTGCTGAAACAGTGAATCTGTGTACTCAGTAATAAAGCAGTTGACTCTTGTGTGAGTCCAAACTGCTGAATATATTGGAAGAAAATAGCATGTCCTCCCAACATGTTACACCTAAAACAGATGAAGGTAATTCAACTAGTACAGCATCTGCTTTACACACTCTGTTGCATTAGAATAAGAAGTAGCTTGAACACTGAAAAACACAGGAAAAAAAGATCATCACTAATAAGTTATATAATCTCAGGATAATCACTGAAAAAGCAAGATTTGTTACAAGACCTGTTCAGCCTTCCTGCATAAGCCAGGTGGTCATCTTTTCATCTTTTGGAAGCTAGCAGACAGGCTTAGGTGTTGAGAATACTGTTAGTGAACCTTGCTCCACCAGCCAGGCTCACAAATTGGCATCAGAGCTGATGATAGTCAGGAACGCGATATCAGGAATGCCTGGCAGAAACTGTGGTAGCCCACAACAATTCACCTCCTCTCATTAGCAGATAAAACTCAATTAAAAAAAAAAAAAAAGAAAGAAAAAAAGAGGAACCTGGTTTTGACTCCAGTATCTTACACAGAGCAGTTGCTGACTTGTCAAGGAAACCCAATTTTTTTTTGAGGGAAGGTAAAAGCAGTTTGTAATATGCCAACCTTTAAAGTTAATACTCAGAGTATGTTACCACATCTCTTTTAAACCTTAGACATGAAAACATCGATACCACAATGGAGGAAGAGGTAACACAAGCATGCTATAGGTGCAGTGTATCAGCTTACAAATTGATCCAGTGAGGTGAGATTGAGAGCCCTAATCTGTTAAAAGAAACCATCAGTAGTTGTTGCCTCACCTGTGAAAGACACATAATGGCAAGGGCTGTTTTGCAATAATGTTTCTGCAGTGAAAACAAATTTCCAAACAGACAGATCCCAGAAGCTACCAAAGAGTGTGAAAAATCATTGCTACTCCCAAATATTAGCAGCATGGGATACTGAGACTGTATAATTTAAATTTGCTTAACAACTTTGAGTAGGACCAGTGAATTCAGCAGCCTTGTAACAGAAAAACAATGTACCTAAATAATGAGAATCTTAACGTTATTACAGAAATTAAAAAAAAAAAAGTTAAACAACGAGGGTATGTACCAAGTTTCAAGATGATGTTGGAAAAGAATCTGAGAAAAAAAATCATGAGATGAAATCATAGGAACACAGAATGGCTTAGACTGGAAGAGACCTTGGAGATCATCTAATTCAACTTCCCTGACATTGGCAGAGATGCCTCTCACCTAAACCAGGTTACTCAAGGCCTGATCCACCCTGACCTTGAACGTCTCCAGGGAGGGGGTAACTACAACCTCTCTGGACAATCCATTCCAGAGTCTTCCCACTCTTATAGTGAAGAATTTCTTCCAAAAACCCAATCTAAACCTATTTTCTTTCAACTGAAATTCATTTCCCCTTGTCCTATCGATGGACACTCTTGTAAAAAGTCCCTCTGCAGCCTTCCTGTAGGATCCCTTCAGGTATTGGAAGGCAGCTCTAAGGTCCCCTGGAGTCTTCTCTTCTCCAGCTGAACAACCCCAGCTACCTCGGTCTATCTTCATAGCTGAGATCTTTCAGCCCCTGGATCATCTTATGGCCCTCCTCTGGACTTGTTCCAACAGATCTATGTCCCTCTTATGGTGGGCACATAAAGAGGTGCTTACGTCCATTATTGTGGCAAAATGGTCAAAGACCAGAATGGTGGCCTCATGTACTTCCCAGGAATAACAGAACTATCAAGGCAAACAGAAAAGGAAAATATTCTGTATGAGCAACGGAATCATTATACTCAGGACGCTGAGAATAGAAACTCTCTTGAGAATGGGGTCAGTCTGGAATAGAAACACCATGTACTAGCAGGATGGGATTGAGCATGAGTAATCATCATAGCTGGGAGAAAACCTGGTACATGTGGCAAAATAAAATAGAAGGCCTGCTTACCAAAGGAAAACAAAAAATGGAAACATGCCTTAACATTATAGGCTACTAGTGAGATTTTTGAGAACCTGGAATGAAATGTCAGAGGCTTCTGTAGCACCCATTGAGGGTAAAGCAGTGAAATGTTTAAACATTCCTGAACTACGCGGTTTCAACCACACGATCTGAGTTTACCTTAAATTAGATCATACATTTATTTGAGAACAAGAATGATTACATCTGACCATCCCATATAACAGTCAGGCGAATGTAAGGCTGAGTGTGCTGGGCAGACTGCTAAGAGCACTGAAATGGTGCAAACAGCAGAGAGAATGTTTTGCATTCCGTTCTTGGATGTTGAAAATATTTCCACAGAAAACTTCACTGCAGTTGAGTACAATGCTTGAAGTCATGTTCAGTAGTAGAAAAAAGGAGTAACAGACTAAAACTGTAAGAAAAAGGCCAAAAATAAGTAGTCTTACCATTATATCCCTGATCAATGTTTGCATTTGGATTATTTCCTCAAGCTGTATTGAAAGCAAGTGACATGTTTGAAGAGGGAACCACCGATTCTTATACCAAATCAAAGGGAAAATTCCCCATTTGGAGTATACGGAAATTGTGCATCCAGATGGTAAGAAGGACACAGTCATGTGATGAAGAGGTATTGGGAAAAAGGGGGTGTAAATTAACAGCAAACCCCATGCCTGCCTTTAATTACACTGAAAATTTTTCACTGTGGAGATATTTAATTTGAAAAGCTATGAATCTCTGTCTTATTATTAAAACATTTGTGTTTGGTTGGTTTTTTTCTCTCTCAGTAATGCTATTGCCACAATTACATGAATAGCCTTTGTTAACGGTAAAGTTTATATTATTTAACTCCCCTAGAATGGGCTATTTACCCATAAAAAAACAACAACATTGCATAAAAAAAAACCAAACCAAACCAAACAAAACCCCCCCACCTCCCAGAGTGGACTAATTTAACAGAAAGTTGTACATGAGACAAAACACTAGAAATTTGGAAGCAACGGCTTGATATTTATTGTGGCTTAGTTTTGTCTTTTTGGGCAGGGACAATAAAATTAAGTGACTTTTCTAAGATCTGCCATTGAACTGCTGTCAGGACCAATCTGCAATTGAGCCAATATTCTATTCCTTCTTCTTTTTAGCAGTCACCCTCATCAGAGCCAAAGATAAAATACACTGTTTTCTATAATCTAAATATATCACCCTTCAAAGCATACTTTTCTTGTGCTCACTGGAAGAAACTAGGTGATGTCTACTTATGCATTCAGTGTATTTATAGCTAGTCAGCTGTGCATTTACATTAGAAAAAGAAATGGAAACATTGTTTTGCCAGTGATGCTTTAGCTGCATTGTTAATCACAGATCAACTCTGCAGTTGCTGAAAACTTAACGCTGCAAAATGGGACAACATCTGAAATTGTAAGAAGTAAGGAAATTTGCACACTCTATTTTTCCTTCCTTACTAGTCCAGTCAATTCTATATAGACATTCAATAAACCAGCAAAAATTATACCCATGTGCAGCACTGATCTCTGATCAGTTTTGCAGACCTTCTGCTAACTCCTTCAACAGCTGACCTGTGACAAAATGTTTGCCAAACTGTGTCACTAATGAAGATTTGTTTCCTCCAGGTCTTTGCTTTGTGTCTACAGCCTTCACTGCCTAAGTAGCTACAAAACTGAACTGCTTCTTGCAGCTGGTGCCTTTTTAACATCTCTCATCTACCACAGGGTGGTGTGAGTTTGGGGTTTTTCCCTTTTTTTTCAGTATTGTGGGTGTTTAAATTCCAACTGAACTATTTCCTAGCGTGGGGGCAAAAAACCCTGATCATCTGTTATCATAGACCTAAACAAATAGTGAATCCTTCTTTTATCAAATCTGGTTGTAATGGATCAACGGGTTGAAAAGTTTTAGGGGGTCAAGATGAAGGATAAAACATAATTTCATACAACTTGCTCTTAGAAAGACAGACCAAATGTTCTTTTGTTGTACAAGAGAATGACACTCGAGTTTTTTCAAAGTCAAAATCAAAAGTAGACAAACAAAAACCCCCAAACCATACCACTCTATGATGAAAAAAAGGAAAATTCCGCCTTACGACTAAAAATGGAAAACACTTGTTTAAAGGGCTAAACGTCATTACAAAGTATCCCTCAAATAGGTGTCCACAAGTGCCATAACATGACTGACACCACCACGTGTTGGATTTGACCAGTGCTAATATTGAATCATCAAACCACAGAATCATTTAAGTTGGAAGAGACCTTTAAGATCATCAAGTCCAACTGTTAACCCAGCACTGCCAAGTCACCACTAAACCATGTCCTTCTGGACTACATTTACTTATCTTTCAAATACCTTCAAGGGTGGTGACCTCACCACTTCCCTGAGCAGCCTGTTCCCGGGTTTGTCACACCTTCCTGTGAAGAAAGTTTTCCTAATATAACCTCCCCTGGTGCAATTTCCTCTCATCCTATCACTTGTTACTTGAGATTGACCCCTACCTTGCAGCAACCTCCTTTCAGGTAAATTTCCTGCGAAGGTTTCCCCCAGACCTCCTTCTCTCCAGACTAAATAAGCTTCTCCTCCGAAGACTTCATTTCTCTTCTTTGGAGCATCTCAGAGTCATTCTTGTAGTGAAGGGCCCAAAACTGCCTTATCTTAAGCTGTGGCTGGGGAGCTAACTATGCTATGGCAGCAGCAGCTGCTTCACCTGTGTCGGAGGTGGCTGTGGCACCAGTAACAACTTATACGTCTTTTTTTAAAAATAAAATTGACATCAGGCACATCAGAGAAGTCATCATCCACTCCTCACAAGACTTGTACTCTGGGCTCTTCATCAGCTTCATTGCTAGTGGAAAAAAAAAATAGAAAAGAAGCCGGACCTGTCCGCAGTCTCGGCAGGGGGCTGCGGAGCCCGCTCTCGGCTCGCTGCCTTCCCGAAGGACATGGCAGTCCTTAGGACCCGACTATGGGTTGACAGTGGCGCACCCGGCCGCCTCGCCCCAGCCTCCTCGAGCCGCGGCCCGCCACTGACGAGCAACCGCGCAGCCTCGCGCTGTCCTCCTGGGACCGCAGCACCCGGACACTCCCCTGCCCGGCCCAGGCCTAGTGGATCCGCTCTGACCGAAGCGCCTCCTGGCCCAATGGCGGCGCTACTCTGTTTCCGGCGTCTGGCCGCGTCTCCTGGATACGGGCACGGTAGGTACCACCGGAGGAGTGCGGACGCGGGACAGAGCAGGGTAGGACCTGGCGGTGTGGGCTTGCTAAACGAACAAAGAAAGAAAAAAAGTTATCTGGAGTGACTCTGCCTTTTATTTTGACGTCGCTCTTGCTGGCTGTATTTTGTGGCGCTCAGGAAGGAGTTTCCCATCGGGACACTTTCAAATTCTCCTCCCTGCCGTTGGGTCATGGGAGACTCCAGCTCGAAGGCAGGGCTTTGCTCGTTTCTGTTGATGGCGGCGGCGCGGCGATAGTAACGCAGCCTCCGTGGCTGTCCCTGCCGCACAGGTACTGCTGTCGTGCTCCCCCCCCCCCCCCGCACCTCCCCTTCCACCTCACGACCGTTAGCTACCGGGCGTGCCTCACGGCCCTGCGGGGCTATTTCCCCCCATCGGCCTTCAGCTCTTGTTCCGGTCATCGTTCGTTAGTGTGATGATTATTTACAAATATTTAGAATTTGTAGTTGCTGGTCCATCTTTTCCCGGGCAGCTTGTGACAGGACAAGAGGGCATGGTATGGAGCTGTGGCAGGGGAGGGTTAGGTTAGATATTAGGAAGCAGTTCCTCACAGCAAGGCTGATTAGGCACTGGGGTGGACTGCCCAGGGAAGTGGTGGAGTCGCCATCACTGGAGGTCTTTGAGAAAAGCTTGGATGTGGCACTTGGTGGCAAGGTTTAGCTGATGTGGTGGCGTTAGGTCATAGGCTGGACTTGATGATTTCAGAGATCTTTTCCATCCTCAATAATTCTGTGATCTGTGACTTTTTAAATGTGTTAAGAGCTTTAGAAGTGGAAAATTCACAATTTTGATCACGTTTCCTGAGTGGAGACCTTCTGTTAAGTAAAATCATGGAATGGGGTTTTTTTGGAAGAGATCTTTAAAGGTCGTCTAGTCCTCGACAGTGAGCAGGGACATCCCCCAGATAGATCAGGTTGCTCAGAGCCCCGTCCAGCCTCACCTGCACCGTTTCCAGGAGGGGGCATCTACCACCTCTCTGGGCAGCCTGGGCCAGTGTTTGCCACTCCCACTAAAATTTCTTTCTTCTATCCAGTCTAAATTTGCCTTCTTCTGCATTAAAACCATTACTCCTTGCCCCTTTGCAAAAGGCCCCTTTTAAGTACTGAAATGCCACAGTAAGGCTGCCTATTCTCCAGTCTGAGCAGGCCCAATTCTCTCAGCCTGTGCTCATAGCAGAGGAGTTCCAGTCTATGTGTTCTCCTCTGGCCCTGCTCCTACATATCTCTTACATGTCAGGTGCACTGAATAAATGGTTTGATTTTTCTGGAACGTCATCATTTCTGTTTCTGAGAACTAGGAGGTTAACTATTCTCTCTCTTTATCCTTTCTTTAAAGGTTTTTTTTAATACCATATTTCTAATCCATTGCTTGTAAAGCATCCTTAAGTATGGAGAACTTCATTCTGTATGAGGAGATTGGAAGAGGACAAAAGACAGTTGTTTATAAAGGCAGAAGAAAAGGGACAATTAACTTTGTTGCTGTTATTTGCATTGATAAATGCAGAAGAGCTGAAGTAGCAAACTGGGTAAGTAATCGGGGTTTGTTTTCCTGCTCCATCTGGGAAAAAGTTGCAGCTTTAAAAATCCTTGTAGCACAGAAAAGAAAAATACTCTGTGCTTCTTTATGTGGAGTTTGTCACCATTTAGATCATTTTAGGATTTTAAATTCTTAAAATAGAATTCTATTTTAATCTATTTCTTTCTTAATCTGACTTTATTGTTGTTTAAATCACATGCAGAAACCCCTGTTTATGAACTCACTGTTTCTATCATGTATCAGAGAGCTTCTAAAACCACTTACTTGCATGTAATGCTTTGGTTTAATTTGCTAGTATTTGTGGTGATACTTTCCAGTAAATAGTCCAATTGCTTACTTAGCAAGAAGAAATTATGCCTTTATGGAAGAAGAATGTTTAAGATAAACCAATCCTGGTTTGTAAAACCTTGGCAAAGTGTTCTTTGTGGCAAAGAACCTGTAGCTGATACAATTAGACGTTTTAAATATGAATTTTCATGTTTGTTATTGCCCTGCTAAGCTAAAGAATAATGGGGGGGGGGGTTTTATTTTTGTTTCCTCTTACTGTATTCACCCTATTGTCTCACACTTCTGTGTTCTCATTTAAGGAGAAAGTAGGAATCAAAAGTTTGACTGCAAATTATGATTTCCAGTTTGTTGCAATTTTAATGATGCAGGAACGTTAAACACTGCTTCTAATTTTGAGTTGGGGAACTTCCTGTTGTGTTTTTTGTCTATATATATGTGGATATATTTAAAAAACAGGTGAGTTGAGCAGGATCTGTGAGGAAATGTATCTTTTCTCAACATACGTTTAAAACCAAATACTTGAATTGGAGAATAATTCTAGTGCACTGAAAAAGAGAACAAGTAACTGATGTAAAGCTGTATTGCCTCTCCCCCTCTTAAGTCCATATATCTATATTTCTTTTTGTATTTTTTTTCTTTTCAGTCAAGTATATTAAAAACTTTGTTCTAGGTTCGTCTGAGTCATGAAATCAGACACAAGAATATCGTGGCATTTCATGAATGGCATGAAACAAGCAACCATCTCTGGCTTATAATGGAATTATGCACAGGTAAAATAAGCTCCAAAAGTAAACATTTCTAAAGTGAGTCTTTGTAAGAGATTTCCTACAGCAGCTTCTCCATAATGCTTAGATGGTTGAGAAAGCTGAGTAATTATTTGATTTATTGAGAATCTTGCTTCTCTATAAAAATATTACTGCTTTTGGAAAGCATTTTTTTAGACTCAATTGAAATCTTACTTCTCCTTTGCTTCACTGTCTATGCATGTTTGTGTGAGAAACCTGGGAAGTGACAGGTCGGGCCTGGATATTTCAGTTTGGGGTGGGTTTATTTGTTTGTTTGGTTTGGGGTTTTCTTGTGGGATGGTTTTTGTTGGTTGGTTGTTTTTTGTTTGTTTGGGGTTTTTTGTGTGTTGTTGGGGTTTTCTGAGTTTGCTTGGGTTTAGTACTTCTTTCTTTAAAAAACAAAAATAGGAAAGGATGGAAGTGAAAGAACCAGGGCACATACGTGAAGAGAAGGACTGTACAGAAATACTGTCTGTGAAGAACAAAACAAATAATTTGTGGGATGTTCTTGACTTCAGGACCTCTGAATGTAACCCACTTTTGTTATGGCTGTTGTCTGTGAATTCAGTGGAAAGCTGGCTGTCACCAGCTTTATTTAGCACTTGTTCACAAAAGTTGGTGCCTGCTCTTTGGTATCCTTTAATCTTTTAACTTATGCAGCAGGGATCTGGTTAAGGAGTTTGACTAAATCCATTGGATACTATTTAATTGCAATGTGACACTTTTCTTTCTTTTTTCCCTTCTTTGTAAGATAATTCAACATTTAAGTAATGTTGAAGTCATGAGCTCAATTTAATTGTAGATAATTTTTTTGTTGTTACAGTATTGGAAATTATTTTTTCTGTGTATCTTTAATTTTTTTTATGTGCACTTGCTGACTATGTGTAAACATATTTCAGGTGGTTCTCTAGAATCTGTTATTGCTCAGGATGAACACCTGCCTGAAGATGTAGTGAGAGAATTTGGTGTTGATTTGGTTACTGGTTTGTACCATATTCATAAGCTTGGAATTATCTTCTGTGAGCTGACGCCTGGAAAGGTGAGAAGGAAAATTATTTATAGGGAACACTGAATGGTACCTTGCATGCCATCAGCATTTAATTCACTATTTCTGTTTTACTGTTGGGAAGAGGCTTATCTCAGGTTGAAGGCCAGTTGAACTCTGTAATTTATGGGAAGACAATGAGAGACAGGTATATAGCTTGAATACTTTATGATCTAATTGATTTCCTTCCCTGTTGCAAGTTTGAGACAATGAGATGGATTCTTTTTGATTTGGCCTGTGTTTGAATTAATGAAGGATTTTGGTCCTCTGTCCTCAGACATATAAGTTCATTATGACACCTATGCTATCATGCTACAGAATGTTTTGGAGTAATAGAAAATGCTCATGAGGGAGTAAACTACTTCCTTTTGCATGTTGAAGGCCAGGTTGGATGAGCCTAGTTGAGAGGTGTCACTGCCTGTGGTGGGGAGGTTGGAGGAGATGATCTCTGAGGTCCCTTCCAACCTGAGCCATTCTGTGATTAAACCTCTTCAGTGTTTTTGCTTTTCAGTAGTCTTCACTGTGTATTTGAATGGTTTGAGGCTACTAAATCACAATTATTTAAAAATTTATGTTAGAAATTTCATTAGTCATTAGTTTTGGTATATAATGCTTGTATGTTGGATTTTGTTTATTCTTCTAGATTCTGCTGGAAGGGTCTGGCACATTGAAATTGAGTAATTTTTGCTTGGCTAAACTGGATGGTGAAAACTTGGAAGAAGTATTTGCTTTGTTGGGATCTGAAGAAGGTGAAGGAGATGTCAGTGAAAGCATTCCACAAAGATACTCAGGAATCAGATTTAGAGGTATGATATTTTTACTAGCCCCATTGACTTACATCAAAAGGATAGAATGAAAATTGGAGAAAGGCTTTGTTTGGAATAATCTGGGGACAACACTTTGAAATACCATAGCTGTTTATCATTCCATTGGAGCTGACTAAATTTCTAGACAAACCAAATACTGAAACCCAAAATTTAGCTCTTAAGGAGGGAACAGAACATGCAAGTGAGTAGAAAGGAAAGAAACTGTTTTAACAAGTATTTGGTAGTAATTCTAAGCTTCACAAAGCCAATTTGACTGAGAGCTGAAAAAAAATACTTCTGTCTAACAATAAAGGTATAACATGTTAACAATTTCTGACCTTTCCCACTTTTGTAAATAGTCAAGGCCAGGCTGGATGAGGCCTTGAGCAGCTGAGTCTAGTTGAGAGGTGTCCCTGCCCATGGCAGGGAGGTTGGAGTAGATGAGCTTTGAGGTCCCTTCCAACCTGCGCCATTCTATGATTGAAACTGGGTTCAAATACTTTTATTTGATGGAGAAGAAACAAATTTTAAAAATCAGAAACTTGGTTTTAATCTTTTGAATCTTTCATTGGTCATCATCACAGAGGATCTCATGGACCTTTATTTCCAAGATAATGATGTGTCACAGCCATTGCTATTAGGAAACAACAGAATTCTTGCCAGTTTTATGGAAACAAGGAGAGTTTTCTTAATACTTTTTTGGGAGTCCACCCTGGAAATACTAAGAGGACCAAGAACAGATCTTTATTCAGGAAGAAATAGAAATGTAATACCTCTCCTATTGACATTGAAGCAGCTGCTTTGATGTGTATGTTTTAGTGATCTCAATTTCCTTAAAATAAACCCCAAGAACAATAGAATCCAAAATGAACTTTTTAAAGGACTATGGAATTGACACTTTTGCTGAGTTTGTGTAATTTATAAAGCGATTTTTTTGAGAAGTTAGTTAGTGGTTAGGGGGGAATTACTGCAGAAATAGGAACAGGGTATTTCTTTTTCTGTATCAAGACGAAAGAGGTTTGTGAATAAGCTGCTAGAATTTGACATGTGATGTTTTCATAGTTTGTTAAGGTGAAAATAGCTGTAACAAGTTTAGATCAGTTATCCACCTGACTAGCTACCTTGCTTTTGGACAAGAGTTTTCTAATTTCTTGAAGGTTTCAGTCTTGGGATAGCGTTAAAAAAAACAAACAAACCTGATGGACTGTAATTGGTTTTGTTACTGACCTGAGAATTATGTTAGTTTATCATTCTGCTCAATTTGCTTGGGTCTGGAAGCTGTCAAGGCCTAGCAAAACACTTTGCATTAATCACTGTGTTAGAAAAATGTAGCACAAGCCAGCTTTGTTGATAGAAATAAGCAACAAAATAACTTGTATATAAACCTACATAATTCAGTAAAAGTATGGGAGAGAAGTTCCTTTGGAACTACTTAACATTTGGTATCTTGTAAGCGAGGATCATTTCCAACTCACTGAAGTGTGGAGAATAAGTGTGAAGTATTGAACAGGACAAATGCTGACTGAATAATCTAAGTGCATGATACATATTGTATTTTGTAGATCGTCCATCATACACAGCTCCAGAAGTAATAAAGGGAGAAGACTTCTCCAAAGCCAGTGATCTGTGGTCCTTGGGATGTTTACTTTATGAAATGTTCTCAGGTTGTGAATTTGTGTTATCTGTTTAATACCTGTGATAATGGAAGCATAGGTCACGGTCCCAGGGAAAATTCTTGTTAACTTTCTAGGGGAGTTAAGAGGCACTTTAAAGATTTCTTGAAGAACAGAAGAATATATTAACTATACTTAAAAGTGTCTTTATCAAATAATGAAGTCATACTGCTAACTTGGCCTCTTGACTGTGGTCTAAATATTATGATGCTATCCAGAATGTATTGTTTCAATACTATGATTTAAGAGTATAGCACTCATCCAGTTGTGACAGTGTAATGTTTTTAGTCTCCTCAGTATTAAACTCTGGATGCATCATTTTGATCTTTGGAAGAGAAAACTTGTTAGTAAAAGACCTAGAGTCCTTGATTTTCCTGCAGATGAAGTACTTGTTAGTATTGGTTGCATCATCACAAAAGCCAATTGCAGTGCAACCTACTGAAGTCTTAACCAATACACTGATGTGTTGGATCAAGGCAGTCACAAATACTGAGACTGCTGCCTAGACACTTTCCTCTTGTCATGTTGCTGCTTCATACCCAGCTATTATGATGACTTTTGTCAGGCCATTTTTGGTGCCTCTTGTCGCCATGATCTCTTTTGCTGTTTGCCAGAGAAAAATTTAATCCAACATTTTTGTGTCAAAATTGACAAGTGCACAATTCAGGCTGAGGGTGTTTGGATATTTCCTTAGGAAAAGGAGCTGCTTATCTCTCATTGCACCTGCCAGGCATTTTGAGGTTTGCCTCATCTGTGACATACACTTCTGTTTGTTTGTAGGAACACCACCATTCTTCTCAGCCAGCTTTTGTGAAGTATTGGAAAAGATTTTATATGAAGATCCATTGCCACCTATAGCAGAGAGTAAGATTCTGTTATTGGTTTATGAATCAAATCAGAGTCATACTTACCAAGTGAAAGACTTAGTTTGCACTGTTTTTTAATAAGGATGATTGCAGGAATCTGTTAGCTGTCCAAAGTCAATGTTAGCATTGCTAAGAACTTTTTCCCCATTCATTGAATACTTATTTCCCTTTTCTCATCCAGGAATATAAGTTGGTGTTAAGAATTTTAAGTAAATTTACCTTCTGGGATGGAATCTTTGGTCTTGGTCGTTCTAGTCATGAGTGATATTCATGGAGACCCTTAAATATCCAGTCCATGGTAATGCAGTGAGAATGGTGTGGAATTAAAACTGTTGTTACTTAATTCTAAGAGATTCTAAGTTTTAATTCTAAGAGATTTTTGGTTCGAAATTGAACAAAGTGCATTTCATAGTTGCGAGCTCTCAGAAGTAGAGTCTTTCTCAGCTGCATAAGAATTTTTGAATCATCTTTTGTATAATGGGGTGCAACAGTGAGCCTATTAAAATTGTCATGGTTGGAGGGAAATAAAACTTTAGCCAATTTTTCAACTCTGCTTTGGTTTTTTGCTCATAGCTATACAATAGTTGGAGGATGCTTTTTTAACATTTGACCAATTTTCAGTAGTTTGGTAATTGAGCATTGGGAGCTTGGTTTTGAGGTTTTGTGATTAGTTTTGTTGGGCTTTTGTTTTTGTTTGTTGTTGGGTTTTTGTTGTTGTTTTGAAGATTCTTTGAAATGCCAAGTGTATATTTAAGTTTCTTCATGCATTCCTTTTTTTCAGATGAAAATACTATTAAAGAACAAATTTAGTGTGATCAGTAGAAAATGATTTGATCTACGCTGTGTGATGCTTGTTTTTGCTGTCCAGTACTTGCTTCTCAGGTGCTTCTATTCACAGGTCCTGCTTTTCACAAATCTTCAGCTGAGTTCATTAGTTTGCTTGATGGGTTGCTTCAAAAGGATCCTCAGAAAAGGTAAACTGTAATCCATGACAGTTACCATCTTTGGAGAAAATGGTTGCTCTGGTCTCGTATGTGTAGTGTTTTGTAGATGACAGAGAATGTAAAAATCATTTCATCCCTCAGAAAAAAAGCAAATTGTGCTCCTGTGAAGATATACAGAATTAATGCTTTGATGAAACGATCTTTGTTTTTTTTGTAGCTGGTGCTAACTGTAACAAATGCTGAGTAGTTTTAAAATTGGATGGCTTTGCTGTTCTAGAGCAGTGGGCACAGCTATTTTATGAGGCTTTGGTTTACAGCTGATACATTAAATAACAGAAAATTGTCATTTATAGGGTAGTTCAGATAATTTGCACATTGGGGTTGACTATGCAGTTTCCTTCATTCTTAGTCTCTTACCTCTGTGCTATGTGAATTATCTATTCTGTTCTGAGGCAAGAAGGTTGTCCTGTAAAAACTTTTCTGTGGGCCAAATAAAAGCGAACAGGATTGATTGCTCTGTAGTGTCACTGAATTCAAAACCTAGTCTGGTATCTCTCTGTGAAGCTGCACTTTGGGACTGCTTTTTCAGTTTGGTTGTTGCTTTCCAAAAGGCTGAAGTGGACAGAGCTATTGCAGCATTCCTTCTGGAAAGGATCCCTTAGCCGTTGTGGGGGTGATTCTGCAGACACCCAGCTCACAAGCTCCAGGTACTGAATGACTTTTTTCAATAGTAAATACAACAATAAAAATATTCTTATATTCAAATATAAAAATATTCTGTAACTTTTGTTATTTTTAAAATCCATTTTTGTTATGTATTTTCGTGATTTTTAACTAAGTGGTGGAGGAATTTTTAGACCATCCAATAAACAGTTTTGGCTGCTTAAGAATTGTACTACCCTGTTAGTATATTACACTGTTCACTTCCAACAAATTCCTTCCTCCTTGCTATAGAATGCGTTAAAACTTCCTTCTGTATACACCAACGATGCACGGTAATTTGACTGCTTGCTTTTTGGAAGGCTTCTGTAGACTCTTACAAATATGGGTCAGTTTTATCCTTAGCTGTGTTTTGTTTTTTTGTGCATTAGGCTTAGAGCAGCATCACAAATCCTATCAGTACAGCATCTTAGATTTGTGGTTCAGCAAACGCAGCTGACCCATATTCCTTGCTTATGAGCTAGAACATTAATCTAATGTGATTTCTTTCTAAATTTGTATTAGTCTACACTGCTATATATGCAGAAACCCCCAAACCTCTTGTGAAAATAAGTTCTATGTATTAAAATGTTAAGCTTCTCTTGCCTGGCTGGGGTTTTATCTTGGGTTTCAATTTCAATTGGGATATTTAGTGTTGATTTTTATGTTCTTTTGTTCTAAATATTTGAAAGATACTGGAGGTTCTAATTTAGGGAAGTGATGTGAGAATAGTTTTCTGTTAGAATGCTGAATAATTTGTGTTCTATTTCCAAATAGTGATGTTTAATACCTATTTCTGATACTAGTGTTGCAGTATTGTTGTTCTAACGTTCTAGCTTGAGATCCAGCTCCTTGTCTTCTAATTTTATTACTGCTTTCACCACCAAGACAGATAAATAAAGATTTAAAGTTTATGCCACAAAGTAAGAATCTCTTCCAGGTTTTAGCAAGATTTAATGTCAGCCTCCACCATAAGGCTCATCTTTGAGGAACTTTCAGAAGAATCTTATTCTCCTGTGGGATACTGGGCTATGTCACCTTACTCTTGAGGGGTTTTTTTAATGCCTCTGAAATATCTGCTGAGGTTTGCGACAGATAAGACCAAGATAGGACATGGGCTCCACATGCTAGAGAAGTTCAGTACTGGTGTTTTTTGTTTGTTTGTTTGTTTGTTTGTTTGTTTGTTTTGTTCTAGCTGTGGGGTCCACGTATCTCTTTTTGCACAATGTTGGTTTGATTAATATTTGATATCCTGGAGAGACTTGATGGTTATATGACCCAGTTCCATCTGAATAATAGAGAAGTATGTTAAAAAAAACAAAACAAAACAAAACAAACCCCAACCAACATCAGTTACCTTTGAATGAAGTGTGACATGTAAATCATTACGCAAAAAGTAGTTAAGTAGTTTTTCTTGATCCTAATCTAGGGTGCTGACTGCATTGTCTGAAGTAGGATTATTGTGACTTCTTCCTGAGAAAACTGAGTAGTTTCTAAACTTTTAATATTTCTTTATAGCTCTGATATCATGGGGTAATTGAAATTTCCTGATTTCTTTCATGCCAGTTCTAATGAGTGAACTAGAGAATTTTTAATATTCTCCAACTGGTTTGCTGTCAATTTACTTTTCATCTTTGCCTTTGCTAATCTAAAAGTTTATTTAACAGATTGCAATAGTATATTGTTCTAGAGAATGACAGCTAAGTCATATACTAATAATTGCAGTATATAATGGACTTGATCCTTCTGTTCTAAAATCGGTTTAATTAATCCCTTTTTTTAACAGCAATAAGAGCACAGAGGCATCAGTGTCTTGGAATGCTAAAGAGCAGGTGGATACCCAGAAAAATCTAGATGACCTGCCACCCTCAAGATCAGATAATAAGCTACCAAGCAATACTTTCAAAATAGGTACTATTGTTTTGTTAGGTTACTTTTTATCTTGCTAATTTGGGCAGATTTACTAACATGTTTATTCCTTCTGTTTGATTTGTTTTGAACTTCTGAACTCAAGCTCATGTTCTCTTTTCAGCAGAAACTCAGACTGAGCTGCGCCCCAAAAGTGCAATTGATGGTGTATCAAATGAATCCATCTTTCTTCTCAGGTATGAAAACCTAAAGAATAATTAAAACGTCTCTGTTACTAACCTTTTGTTAGTGTGTCTCCTTTGGAATTTTGTATCACTAGTTTAATTCATACTAAGATACCTTTGAAGAGTTGCAAAAGCACTGTGTGGTTTTAAGCAATGCTTTTATGGCTTTATTACACTAGGTTTGGGGAGCAGCAGAGTTTTGACTTTATAGCTATCTGAATAGAAAAATTTATTTAGAACTTTCTTTCCTCCTTTATAAGAAAATATGCTTCAGATATGCTTACTTTTAAATATACAAGGAAAAGCCTGCAGCTTAAGACCTGCTAATTAATGCTTAAGACCCACTAATAAATTCTGCCTGCAGCTTTTCATCACACGCCATTAATATCTACTATATAGGTATTAAATACAAAATAGTGATTGGTTTAACAATGATGTGTTTTAGTTGTTAGCTGATTCTGAAACTTTGTACCAGCTTTCAAGCCAAGAAGATTGAGTAAAATAGATAGATATTGTTCTTAGAGTCATCAAGCAGAAATATTCCAGTTTGAAATAAAATACTCTTTAAAGCTTCTTGCATAACCTGAAATAGGGCTTTTGTACATAAGTGTGTCTGCTTTTCCAGTTATTTCAGCTGGGTTTAATAAAGTACTTCTCACTTAAAACATCCCAGCTAAACCCATACCTTAGTAATTTAAAGTAGCATTTGCTGTTTGCTTTAGCAACCTGCTAAAAAGACAGGCTGCAATGACATTGCAAACACCTTGGTATAATAACTTCTGATTCAAATTATGTCAGGAATAAGAGTAGAGGAAAAATATGTATGTTTAACAACAACTTACTTTATTGTAAGTACATTTATTTTGTGAAGTTTGAAATGTAATTCAATTTTAACAATTATTGTTATGTTCTGAAATTCTCTTTGCTTCAGTGATTTAACTTCTTAAAGCAGCATGGGTTTACCTAATGAAGCTTTAAAACATTGAAGTGAAAGGAAGCTGCTGACCTGGCACTTGGCACCAGAATTTACTTAGCTGCTGGAGTGGTTAATCAGCTTTTCAAAGCAGTAGCTTTGGAAGGGAGTAGATCTTGTTTGTTTCATCTAGTTCAATTCAACAATCATTTGTCTTCTTTTAAACTGAGAAACCAGCTGAGAACTGGAATAGTAGGGAAGGTTTTTCTGTGTCTGAAACACATATGAAAGCAAATTAGGTTTGGAAAAAAAATAGATTTAACAAATCTACATGTTTTGAAGAATGTGGGAATCTGGAATCATTTGTTCAGCTTCCTAGGAAGAAATCATGGGGGTTTTTTGCCTTACAGAATCAGATTGGATCCAAGAAGATCCTGATGTATTCTTACCATGAGCTTTTAGGACATTTCATGTAGTTTTATCTGTCTAGTAGGTCATGTTTTGGTGCTCCTTTAAATTTAGGTTTGTTGAAAATAGTCGAAAGATGCCCCTAAGAAAATAAGGGAGAGAACAACTATGTTAGTCATTTGAGCATTGATTTTTCTGAGTGTCTTCAATTCTGTTTGGTGTTTGCATTTTTAATTTAGTTGCTCTTTCTAATGGGTAAAAGTGACTTGCAGCTAAGTGTGTGCATTAATTTCTCCTAATGAAGAAAACCAATTTATTTGAAGTCATTGATTAAATTAGTTTCCTGGCTTGTGAGTTGTAATAATTCTAAAATTGATTTTAAACAATTCAGTTGAAATCAATGAATACTACAAAGAGTTCATTAGCAGCATCATAAAATTTGCAAATTTGCAGTCTTTCTGCTTTTTCCTTATGAGCAGACAAGATTAAAATAAACGAATTAACAAATAAATAAATAAAAACCCAGACACCAAACCCTGAAAAGTAAACTCATGAGAACTGGGCAGTTTTGAATTCTCATAACCTAGCCTAGAGTTGGCATTCAGAAGAGAATAACTTAAAATTTCTTTGCAGAGTTCTGTCAAGTTATTTATCTTTGTTTGTTATTAGGAATTAAGATAACAGTGTTTTGGCATGCAGTTTGGAGAGTGGCTGAGGGTGAGAAAATAAGAACTGCATTCATTTAAAAACATCAAATAAAAGAAATCACCTGCTACTTTCTATTTTTAACTGACAAACAAATCCTGACTTTGTCAGCACATATTCAAAGACACAAAGCTTGTGTTTAATTGATGGATCAGGCATAGCATTTTTTTTCTGACAGTTTACTGTATAGCATGGAAGTTTCAAAACAGCAACAAAAAAGTAGTTTGCGGTGAAACTTAATTTGTAATTTTGGGGGTGGTTTTTTTCCTCTTTTTTTTCTTTCTTACCAGCTCTCGTCCTACACCTAGAACAAGCACTGCAGTAGAAGTAAATGATGCTACTACTGCCCCTGGACAAAATTCTCCTCCAAGATCTTCATGCTTGAAAAAGGTGAGTAGAAAAATAATATTAATGGGTGGTGGTATCCTCCTACTTAGAATTTTAGCCTGGAATCTGCTTTCTTCTCAGCTGTGTTCTCCATCTTTCCATAATTATAACAGGAGAGCAGTTCTTACAGGGTACAAGTTCTTTGGAATATGTTTGCAGACTTCAGATGTAAGAGTTAAGGTGTTTGGTGTCCTTTTTTAACTCAGTGTATAACAAGAAAAATTCTATTTTCTCCCTTCTCAGGCTACTTTTTGGACCCAGTATATTTCTTCCAATGTATTTGAAGTACAATTTTTCGTTGTCCCTATCTGCTGTTACATACATAAAGAGTACTATGCTGTTTACATGGCCAATCTGTAGTATAATGGTGAAGTGAAATACTATGGGAATAATCAAACTTCTAAAAAATCAGTTTAAAAAAAAAATCAACCCTCTGTTCTTGTTTTAGGCTAAAAATATGTGCTCAAGTCAGCAGGATATGAAGTCAAGACTGAAAGAGCTCATTTACACTGAATCTGATCTGATGATAACACCAATCATTGACAATCCAAAGGTATAGCAAAATAAAATACAAGAATCAGGAATTCATGGTTGAGGCTATTTTTGCAGATCTGAAACTCCTTTCCTGTATTGTACAAGTCTCATTTTAAAGCAGTTCAACCCAGTCAGCTGGCAGGCTCCCATCCTTTTTTTTTTGGCAGTCTTTTATAATCCTATTGTGTTGCTAATCTGGAGAATTTGAGTTATTTTGGGATTGAATATTACTAATTAATATCTTATAAGAAATAGAAGCTATTAAATGCTCTTGTAGATTAATTTTCTGTTGGCTTGCTTTGCTACCTGTTGCTTTAAGGAACAAAAAGCGGTGTTTTGATACAGTCCAAAGGTGGCCATCTGTGAAGCCTTCTAGATAAGGAGATAGACCTTTACAGAGGTACTTTCGTTACTCTAAATTTTAGCCATGGTAGTGCTTCTAATAAATATGAACTTAGTTTCTCTCAAAAAGACAACCTTAAGTTACAAGAAATGTCCTTCTAATTTTTCTCACATGGATTCTAATGTAGCAACAATTCGTGATGAGTTCTCTTGTGCAGAAATTGGCATTTGCTTGACAGTAAGGGGAAGGTCAAGAAAGAATCAGAGCTGTGCACTGACAGTGTGACGTGTGTCTGGGCACATGTGCTCCTGGTAGAAGGGATGATAGGCAGGAGCACCTTTAGTCTTCAGTTTTTGTACAGAAAGAAAAGGAAGTAATTTTAGCAATTTAACTCCAAGTGATGGATGCAGGGAATGCAACACTACAAGTGAGCATCTGTCTCATTAAGAATGTCTTGCAGCTTTTAGTTGCTGTCTTGCTTTAGTATAACATTTATTTAAGTGGAACCCCTTATACTTAAAAATCTAGATGAAGTAACTACCCAACAATATTGTTCTGGATATGTCTGGGGTAGGGGCATCATTGCCAGTGGAGAATTTCAGAGGTAATTTTGCATTTGAATGTCACCTCTGTAAAGTCCCAGTTCTGTTTCCGGACTCCAACTCAAGTCTTTGCCCACTGCTTCCTTTCTCACTGCAAGTCTGAGAGATGAGATTAGGAGTAAGTGTACAGGCTAATGCGCATATGGAGACTAATCTCCTTACCATGCAATGCCAGCCTGGGAATTAATGCAAAATAGCCCGCTAAATTCCAGGAACATGCAAGTGGAGTCACTGCATACTTGGCAATCTTCAGACTCAGGGATGATACTGACACCTGGTAAAGTGAAGAGCATGCAGTTTCCTCTCCTGGGAAGACATTTGTGAGATGCTGGCAGTGTTTTAAAAGCTGAAATGTCAGCTGATAATGTAAAATTGCCCTGTGTTCTGCAGAGCTGTGCAAATGAAGACCTTTTGTAGAAAACAGCTCTCTAGTTACATCTAGACTTCATCTGTGAAAGGCTAAATTCCAGTACCAGTTACCTTTGTTGTATGCCTTAGCTACTGAAAATTGCAGTCAAATGCTCAGTCACTGAAAATTATGTCTTGTGGGAAAAAATCTCCTGCCTTACAAATGATTCATTTGTAATAATGCAGATTTTATAAATACTGGATCCTTCTAGAAGATAAAATGTATGTATTTACTGTATGACAGTGTACTGCTAAAACTTCATGAGCTCTCAGCTGTATAGTTCTTTCCTGCAGCTTTTGAAACTCTAATGCAAGTATTGTTCCCACATACAAGTACGATCAAAGTGTAAGCCCAAAAAATCCTATCATTTTGTATTCCCATTAAAAAAAAAAAAAACAACCCAACACTTATATGTAAATACTAACAAGTCAATTATATTAAAAGCATAGAGTTAAACCTGAGACAGCTGCTTGGAAGAAATCCATACCAGAAAACAATGGAAAATAGTTCAGTAACAAGCAGTGGGTTGTACACCCATCCTGTAGAGTTGTTGCATCTTTGTTTTTGTGTTCAGCTACTTAGAGCTTTCCAGAAATGCAGTAGAGGTAATTGTAATCTGTTTACTTTTCCAGATCATGAAGCAAGTGCCAGTTAAATTTGACTTGAAAACTTTGCATGTACCAACATGCTCAGGTATGGATCTGCTGAAGTTAAGTGCTGCATAGGATGGTGGAACTTGCAATCCCAAGACCTGTAGCTGCCCTTTGTAGATGATTAGCTCACACAACTCAAGGCTTTTCTGAAACTGAAGTTGCATGTGAAATGTTTTTAGCTAGACCAATTCCAAGCAGAGTTTACAAATAGTTATATGCCTTTAGGTTCTCTTCTGCCTTCCTCAGTTACAAGCCTATGCTCAAAAGCTTTAAAAATAAGACAGCACTGGTTTAGTGGGGGATGAAGGGGGGAAGGGAGGAATATTCATACAGAACTGAGATAGTTTAACTGAAACACTCAACCACATAGGTTACAGTTTTACAAAGGTAAAGAAGCAAATGAGAAGAGGATCTTTAAATGTGCAGTGTTGGTCAGTTGAAACACTAAGCAGCCTTCCGGTCTAACTTTTAATCATGAAATGTTACAGGAATCCAAAAGATAGGAGTTGTTTGGGATTTGTTTGTTTGTTTTTCCTGTTGTCAACAGCTGCCTGTTGTCAGGAGTGTAACATTTCTTCTCCTGGAGTGTTTCCTCTATCCTAAGGAAGCATTATTAGACTTTACTTGCTTTGAAGAGGGATGCTGGCCAAGTAGTCCTTCCAGAATTCACGTAACACCTCTTCCTAGTTCTTTTTTTTTTTTCTATACAGTATGTTTCTGTAAAGTATGGCTTGAAATGAGAGCAGATTTAGACTGGATGTTAGGAAAACGTTCTGCACCATGAGGGTGGTGCAACACTGCAACAGGTTGCCTGGGGGTGCAGTTGAGGTCCCATCCCTGGAGATATTCAAGGTCAGGCTTGACAAGGCTCTGAGCAACCTGATCTAGTGGAGGATATCTCTGACTGCAGGGGGGGTTGGACTAGATATAACCTTCAGAGGTCACTTCCAACCCAAACCATTCTATGTGTTTGAGAGGCTTAATTTGTTGAAGAAATTTTTTAGTCGGAAAGGAGAGAATGCCACCCAGGCTCCCAATCAAGAATGTTGTTACAGAAAATATTTTTCATTTGGCCAACATCCAAGGCCAAAATGATCATTACCTAGGGCAGTGGTGTTTTAGTTAATCTTGCATGTTGTTATCAGACTGTTCCAAAATGTTTAACTGTTGTTGTCTGTATTTATTTAATATGGGACAGAGGTTTTTTTGCAGTTTTAACACTTTCATGCCTGTAGCTTTCTTGATGTATTGGACAACTCTCTATTCATGTGCAGTAGTCAGTGAACTCAGCCACAGATTTTGGCTATTATCCTGATGATCTGACTTCTTTGTGTTCCTTCTGAAGTCATCCATGTTCTGAGACTACTAAGGCTTAGCTACCTGTGTAAGCAAATAGCACACTTTTCAGATACAGAGATGCATGGAATGGTTTGGGCTGGAAGGGGCCTCAAAGATCATCTAGTTCTAACCCTTCATCATTGATCCTGAGATTTTGCTGACTTCCATTAGTTTTTGCTTCAGCTTTACTCTAATGAAATTGCACTTCCCTGTTAAGAATTAGTAACTAGTGGTTAAGGACAAGTACTATCTTACCTAAAAACAATGCCAACAGATGTTTATTGGATTTTTACTGAGGTTGAAAGACTTAAGCAGGTTATACTTTCAAAATGTTTTGAGGCTTTTATTGCTGCGTTTCTTATTTTTTCTCTTCTTGCTACTATTTTTAAATTGTCATCTGCTGACATGAATTGCAACATGTTTGGTTAGCTTTTTTAGTACTGAAACGATAATTAAAACTTCAGAGCTTATTTATCTGTGTTGATGTCACTTGCTAGTGTATTAAAGATTCATCATCAATGGTTCATTATCTTTAACTACTTGTTTGCTTTTTATGGTCAGCTGAGACATTATCCTCAATGAAAGACACAGACTGGAATGATTTCTTGCAGCGAGTCTGTTCACTGCTTGATTCCCCAGAGAAGAACACAGGAGCAGCACGTTCTAAACTGAATTTACTGCACTATCTTTGTACTGTGGCGGTCCACAAGGGAATTGCGAGCCGGCTAATTAGCTCTCAGCTGGTAAATAATGAAAGCTTTGAAGGATTCAGAACAGTTCACATGCTTGTTGTTGCAGGAAAAATCATCTGCTTCTAGTTATTTCAAGAAATAGTTGGTGTGCTGACACAAATTATTTGCCAAATTAAGTACAAATAATGGAGTGGGGGGAAATTTTACCAAATTCTGTCAGGTTGTAGTAATAAGATTGGGGTAAAAGCTAAACTTGAAGAGTGTGAAATAATCCACGAGGAAATGCTAGTCTTCATAAATCACTAGGTGACAGATAAGACCAAAAAAAATTGAATTGTTAAATCAATTTTTTGTTGGCCATTTGTCTGTAAAGAATAGGAGGAAAAACTTTAAAGAATGTGAAGAGCTTTCATGAAGCACTGCCTCAAGGAGCGAGCATGCTCCCTGAAGAGGCTGGGCTAATGCAATCCTAAATGGTGGTTCCACCCTTCAGGACCCGTTTGCTACCAGCCACGGCTTAACGTATTTCTCAGAATAGAAGAGAGCGCAGAAGAGAGATTTCTTTTGCCCATTGTGGCTATCCTGAGATGTACCCTTTCTGTTAAACAAGCAGGGAAGTAAACTACCTTGTTCTCCAACCTCTAGTATTTGCCAACTATTTTTGTCCATTACACAACCACAGAGTGTTGGGGGTGGAAGGAACTACCAGAGATCAAGTCCAGTCCCCCCTGCCAGAGCAGGGTCACTTAGGGCAGGCCACATAAGAATTCAACCATGAGGGTTTTGAAAGTCTTCAGAGAAGGAGACTCCACAGCCTCCCTGGGCAGCCTGCTCCAGGGCTCTGTCACCCTCACAATATTTTATTTTCATTAGATGTGTGTTGGGTTTTTTTAACACACTGATGTTTAGCAGTTTAAGGCAAGAACATAGAAAGAAATTGTCTTTATTCTCAGGTTTTATTATCAAAGCTTGGGCTGTACATTTGTCTATGATAATGTTTTGCAAATGTTATCCAAATATTCTTAAGAAATCATTGATATTCTGATAATTTTTTTGTTTGTTTATCATTAGTGAATTTCAGTGATCTGATACGGCCTAATGCTTATTTATCTTCTTTAAACTAGTTTCCTGTGTTGATACAGCAGCTGCGTGTGGCCACCAGTTGGGATATGTAAGTAACAATTATTGTAAATGAATTTATTCAAATACAGAATTATCACTGAATTTTATGAAACATTATAGGAAATTTTTAACATCTTATCCAGAAGTAAATGTTACTTAAAGTCACTGAATGAACCAACATAGTAAAATAATGGTAGCCTTTGCCTGTGAGAAATCTTTCAGTGTGATGGTGCCCTCTGCTGTTTATTTTCCCCTCTAATGGCAGGTTTAAAACTGATTTGATCTAGATTTAATTTGTGTTTTGTCAGCTGGACTGAAAAGTTTCAAATGGCCTTTAGGGGTTTTATTTTCATAAGGGTGTCTAGTGATGGGACAAAGCGTTTGGAGCTGAGGGAGAGTAGGATCTTAGAAAGAAGTTCTTCAGAAGTAGGGTAGTGAGACTCTGGAATAGGCTGCCCAGGGAGCTTGTGGCTGCCTCCTCCCTGGGGGTGTTGAAGGCCAGGCTGGATGAGGCCTTGAGCAGCTGAGTCTAGTTGAGAGGTGTCCCTGGGCATGGTGAGGAGGTTGGAGTAGATGATCTCTGAGGTCCCTTCTAACCTGAGCCCCTCTATGATTCTATGTTATAAGAAAGCTGAATGTGGGTGTGACTGATTAGTGTGACTGTTAATAAACTAAAGAATCTTCATTCTTCAGTGCTGTAAGAAAGAAATCTCTTTATGCATGAATTTATTACTAAATCAAGCTGAGATGCTGAAATGAAGAAAATCTGAGCTGTAAACAGTACTTTGATTATTTCCTGCATTTAGCTATCTGTAAAATACAAAGAAGATGTAGTTGGTTTGGTGATGTCTGAAATAGTTTTTCTGCACTTACAAAGAATGTGTTTGGTCTGCAGCCGTGCCAGAGTCGCTCGAGTGATTGGTTTGCTGGCATTTCACACACCTGAACTTGGAGAAAATGTGCCTGTTTCTGAGGTAGCTTGATTTATTTATTTTTTTCTTTTTTAATCTCTATGCAGGGGTTGGTGGGGAGACTTCTGTTACTGCTTTTATTATTCGTATCAGAAACTTTCACTGTGTTGCTTTTTTTGCAGCCTCCTTTATTTTTTCTTGCATGCGTATGGGGACATAATTAATTCAGTTCATCAAATATATAAACTTCTGAGGTCATTCTCTGCAGTTCTGTTTCTCATCTTTGCTAACCTGTCATAGAACTACCCACCAATGACAAAATTCTCTCCTGGTCAGAAAGTGAAGTAGTTGTTGTCACACATAATGTATAACATGAAGAGTGTTGATTTATTTGGTTATAGAATCATAGAATGACAGAAAGGTTTGGGCTGGAAGGGACCTCCAAAGGTCATCCAGTCCAACCTCCTTGCAGTCAGCAGGGATGTCCTCCACTAGATTAGGCTGTTCAAAGTCTTGTTGAGCCTCACCTTGAATATCTTCAGGGATGGGGTCTCAACCACCTTTCTGGGCAACCTGTTCCAGTGTTGCACTACCCTCATGGTGTAGAACTTATTTCTAACAACAATCTCAATCTGCTCTTCTCTCATTTCAAACCATTGCCCCTTGTCCTGTCACTGCAGGCCTTTGCAAACAGTCTCTCTGCAGCCTTCTTGTAGCCCCTTCAGGTACTGGCAGGCTGCCATTAGGTCTCCTTGGAGCCTTCTCTTTGCCAGGCTGAACAAACTCAGCCTGTCCCTCAGCCTGCTCTCGTAGCAGAGGTGCTCCATTTCTTTTGAGTGGTAGTTACCACTGGAGGGCACTAAAATGCAAAAATGAAATGCGAGTAAACAGCCTCATAGCCTCCTCAAAGATGTCCCTGTGGATCTGTGGACTAGCTTTATTCTGCTGATGTGCTCTAGTATGTAGGTCATATTAGGACAAAACCACAATATGTTAGTGTTTATACCTATTCATTCACTTGCAGCTGATCTATTTCCAGTTAAGCATATTTTTAAAAGAATCCTGCATTGCTTAGAAACCAAATGAGACTGGTCTTAAAATACAAGAGGGAAATTGAGCTCTTGTGTAGTTGAAGATGAAGACATCTAATATCTATTGGCAGTTGCCATAAGTTGTTAATATGTCAGGGTTCTTTCTGACTTGGTACTCGGTTTTCCCATGGAATTGGCACATAAAACATAATTTCCTCATATTTATTCCTAGTTATCTTAGAAAAAAACACCTCAAAGTTTTATCTTTATTTCAAGTTTGAAGCTGATTGTTGAGGAACTAGATTGTCTGAAAAAAGCACTTGCTTTTTTGAGGTTATTTATTAAAAAGTTATTGTTCTCTCCTGTCTGCAAGCAGATTCAGCCTTCAATCATCTAGGACAGAGCCACTCTGATCTGAAATTTCAGACTCCTCTTTTACTTTAGTAAAAGATGATAGAGCATGTTCACAGAATGCCTCAATGTCAGGGTGCAGTGTCTGGTAGGAGATCAGCCTCCTCTGTGTGTTGAGTCACTCTGTATATCCTTTTTGAGGCAAGAATTTTGTCCATTTTCTTGTTTACTTCCAATTTGCCAGCTGGAAGTATCAGTGTGACACTATGACACAGGCAGGTGTGCCTGGGACCACTGAGTGTTTCAAGGGCTCAGAACCAACTACAGCCTTAACACTGCAAGCTTCTTTGCAAAGCCTATGGCTGAGTTAATAAACCAAGAATCCCATGGAGAAAGACAGCATGTTGTAATATTGAGCTTTGAATGTGATATCTCTGGCAAAGGAGTGGAATATCCTGATTTCTGTTTTCATCCAAATTGAAACTCCATATAACTTTAGCCTTTTTATGTCATTTTTTTCTTTTCTTGTTTAATAAACCAGCTTGTTTTAAATTAAAACTTGGAGTTATTGCACTGTTGACTAGCTTATTGGCAGACTGGTGGTTCACAGGGAAGGGAATAACATCTTAGATTGAATTTTATTAACTCAATTTTACCACTTTTTTTTTTTTTTTTGCTCAAATATGAGGAAAGAGCCATAAGAATGACTTGCTGCTCTTATCACTTCAGAATAACAATAATAACTAGGTCTACTTGTCACTGAGAGTAATTTCTGTTCTCCAATATAAAATATTATTCTTTGAGTTCAGCTTCATTACTTTTAAATCTTCAATTCTTCATTTCAATCAACAACCAACCCCCCCCAGAAGATGGATAACCTCTCCAGGGTATTTGATATCAGTGAATGTTTTTGAAGAACTCTAACTGAATAGCAAAGCAACTAACCAGAACTTAGCAAACCATTCCTTTACCCACTTGTCCTAAATACAAAGAGTAATTATTTACCTAAAGGAACACAGGATTCAGAGAATTTTAGGACTGGATACAGAAATATATTCAGATAGTATGCCATCAAAATTCACCAGTTTATTGATCATAATTTGGAAAAAGCAGTATTACAGGCACAACCCATGATTACTGATATTAAGTCAAGGTTTTCTGCTCCTTCAGATAAATCACTGAACTTGGTAATTTTGAACAGCCTGCATTGATTCTCAATACCAGATGGGCAATCTGATTTATGTTTTCTTCATCAAGTCCTGCCTGCAAACAAGCAAGTAATCCTAACTTGGGTGTCACAGTGATTTATTGTCCCCATCTAGTCTGCTGGGACTGTTGTCTGCAGCTCCTGTTACCACATGGCTCATCAATTTTATGTAGTCTAGATACTATTTCATGGCCTGCTCTCCGTCTGAAGAGAAGTTGAGAGGTATAAAGTAAATGTGGATGATGTCTGTTAATGCCATGGCTCTGAAGTACTTTTAGTGGTATTGATTCCACAGTGAAAGTAGTTCTGAGAATGTGTTTCATGACAAAAGCAGGAGTCGTTCTGTACAGCTAGAGAAGGCAAATCTAATGAAGGAGAAAATGCTGCCATTATGTGCTCATCACTTGGAGCAGAACACCACTTGAACCAATTTGACTGCTATTTTTTCAAGCTGACCTATTAGAAGCTTCAAAACCTACCAATACATATATTTATTGAATATATACTTTCTCCTGAGTGCTGGGCTGTGTAAAGTTCCTGATTAACAGCTGAAGAAATTCATAGATACATAGAATGCTTTGGATGGGAAGGGACCTTAGAGATCAGCTACTCCAACCCTTCTGCCATGGACAGGGACACTTTCCACTAGCCCAGGCCTCATCCAACTTGGCCTTCAACACCCCCAGGCAAGAGGCAGCCACAACCTCCCTGGGCAGACTTCCAGAGTCTTGCCTTTTTCCTAAGCTGCAGTCTAACCCTGCTCTCCCTCAGCTTCAAGCCATTCCCCTTTGTCCTGTCTCTAGATGCCTTTATGAAGTGTCCCTCTGCAGCCTTCCTGTAGGATCCCTTCCAGTATTAGAAAGCAGCTCTAAGGTTCCCCTGGAGCCTGCTCTTCTCCAGGCTGAACACCCCCAGCTCCCTCAGCCTATCTTCATAGCAGAGGTGCTCCAGCCCTTGGCTCATCTTTGTGGCCTCCTCTGGACTCATTCCACTTACTGTTCTTCTTATGCTGGAGACACTGGAACTGGAGGCAGTATTGGGCTGGGGTCTCAGAGCAGAGTCAAGGGGCAGAATCCCCTCTTCTGCCCTGCTGGCCACACTCCTCTGCATGCAGTCTAGCCCACAGCTGCCTGCTGGGCTGTGTGAGGGCACTGCTGGCTCATGGGGAGCTTCTTATCAATCAAGGCTCCCAAGGCTGTTTCTTCAGAGATACTCTCAACCTACTCCACAACCAGCCTGGAGTTGTGCCTGGGACTGGCCTGACTCAGATACAGGATGTGAACTCCAAATCAGGGATGCTAATGAATTTTATTTTCTGTTATTTCCAGATGACATATGCTTTTAGTAGTCATCTCCTAGAAAACAGAATTTTTGTCCCCTTTCTAGTGTACCTCTCAATTAAAAAACTTTCTATGTCACAGTGTTGTACTCTGTGTGTTCTTATGGATAAAAACTTCATTCGTGTTACACTTTTTTTCTCTTTAATGTATATAACTATTCCACCAAGAATTTCCTCATGTGCTGTGTTTTTATTGGGATATGAGCTTAATGGCAATTCTGCTTTGCAATGATCCACAGCCAGCGTATGTGTTTGAGCATGTGGAGCAATTGTGTGGTACACTATGGAATTTATGATCAAAATCACCATTTTCCTGGGCTTATTTTTCTACATAAAGGATTCCACTGGGGTTTGGGGTTTTTTTTTTGTTGCTTGTCCTTGCTGTAACCTGGTGGTGCAGAGAATTTGTAGATCTTCTGACCTAAACATAGGAACAGCAAGTAGAGTTTATTTTTGTCTTTCCTGATTTCCTACTTTTGTTGTTCTGAGGGAAAAGGAAGAACAGGTAGCTGACAATTTGTCACCTGGCTATTTCCTTACTTCATTTTTATCCCCATTGTGTATTTGGTTTGTAATTTATTATTTCTTTTTTGTTTTTCCATGCTTACTAAATCCTTTGCAAATGGCTCTCTAGCCTAAGTGCTGCAAGATGGCATTTCAGATAAAGCTTGTTACAATGAGAACAGCACATTTTGCTTGACAAAAGATTACATGTGTGGTTTTATTGAGGTCCTTTTTCTTTCTTTTAGGCAATTGTACTTTTAACTGAAATCATCAGAGAGAACTTCAGAAACAGCAAATTGAAGCAATGCCTTCTGCCAGCTCTTGGGGAGCTTCTTTACCTCATAGCCAGGGAGGTGAGACTGTCAAGCAATCCTTAGAAATGTAACAGTAGACAAAACCAGGCAAATTCCTTTTGGCATTTGTACCCTCAACAGTTTCTTGTCCTTGTGTGTTCTGATTTTTCATTTCTAAGGATGTTTTAGTGTTGTAGGTGTTGTAGGTGTTTTGTTGCTCATTAAACTGCAGAACAGTAATACCGAACGACCTTGCCAAGATCACATACCAAGTCAGTAGTGGTATAAGGTCAAACAAAGTTTGTTCCCAGTTTATAACTTTAAACAGCAAAGCTTTATGCCTCAATTAAAAAAAAAAAATCATAACTGCATCTAATTCATTATGAACTGCATAAAAATGGGGTTTGGTTTACCTTTTTTATTCCATGTTTTATTTTTCCATTTTGCTGTTCAGCCTGCTTGATTGTTTTATTAAGCTGCTAGATATTTATCATTTAAACTAAGCTTTGGGTGCCATGGCTGACTTTGTTCCCTCTGGGGTTTTTGCTAAGTGTTTCTATGTTCAACCACAAGTTTAATCAAAATCAACATGGGCTGTGAGGAAAAAATAGAAAGATTCCACAGTGTTTGGTGATTGTTTTACAGTTATTAAATGTCAAATTGTGTAGGTGTGATTAGGTAATTAAGAATGGTGCTAAGTTTCATACACTTTTTGTCTGTTTCAATTTCTAAATAGAGACTAAACCTTGCAGCAAGTTATTAAGAGTTCTTCCATTCTTCAAACCAATTCACCCTTCAGGACTGCACCATTTCTTAAGACTTTTGTATTTTATAGTCCATTTGATATGTCAAGAAAAACTTGCCAGAATTTCTGATTAAATGAGATGAAGAAAATGAGAAACAGCCTCATGCTAGTTGCAGCATAGGCTGTCCTTTTAACTTTCTCGACTCCTAGTCTTGTCCTGTCTTTTCCAGGTTGGGAAGATTCTACTTTTGACTATTAGTAACCTACCATCCATCTTTTAAACTTACACACTAAGCCTTGGAAGGCAAACTGATCAAATGTCAGCAAGTTGTTATTTTGATAAGATGGAGGTGGAATGTAGTAGTTCTGGTGTCTGTCAGCTGTCAAGCCACCTTTAACATTAGTGTCTATAAATTAGTTACAAGGAAAACTGTTCTATAACCTTCTAAGACAAGGTTACCCAAAATCAAGCTTTAAAAAAAAATGAGATTTAATAAACTCCTCTTCTCTATTGACAGGTGTTGAAAATAAAGTTTAGATTAATTCTCAACAGAAGAAAAATTTATGTCACTTGGTAATTCAGTAGTAGTTTTCCTTGCTGGTGTGCCCTGCTTCAGTTAAATGTTTGACATTATCACATTAGATGTGGTGATTTGGCACAGGTTGTTCAGAAATCAAGAAACCTACCAAGTATAATTTGTTTCTGCATCATTACCCTCCACCTTGCCCAGCCTATGTCTTCTTAAAAACAGTTAATTCATGTCTATTAGTTCTCACTTTTTGAGCAAAGTGACTGGTTTTGGTTTGCCTTTTTTTTTTTTTTAAGTTGGTAATAATATCTCTGTGTTATTGGCCTAGATATGGAGGTTGTTTTAGTTAAAACTTAATGGCAGTCAGATCTGCTCTTTTAAACTTGAAATTTTACAGTAGCTGCTGTGGTGTGGAGTTCATTAACTTCTAATGGCAGAATCAAACCCCTGACTCGACTACCACTAAATTAGCCTTGCCAATAAGGTCATTTCAAGGGAATATCCATAAAGATCTTGGAACAGGGTTGATTGCACTGAAGGCTGCACTGCAAACTTTTATTAAACACTTTGTATCTCTTTGTATAACTTTGAGTGATTTTATTTTTTTTAATCCAAAGGTAACTTTTTTAATAGCCAGACAAAAGTAATTTTGTCTGTTGCACGTGTAATTAAATCACACTTGAAGAGGACCATTACTGTTCTTAATAACTAGTTGTCTAGTAATCATAGAGTGGCCTAGGTTGGAAGGGACCTTTAAAGGTCATCTAGTCCAACCCCTTGTGCAGTCAGCAGGGACATCCTCCACTAGATCTGGTTGCCCAGAGCCCTATCAAGCTGCACCTTGAATATCTCCAGGGATGGTGTTCCAACCACCTCCCTGGGCAATCTGTTCCAATACCCTCAAGGTGCAGAGCCGGTTCCTAACATCAGAATGATTAAGAGGGATACAGAAACATATTTTTGTGTGTGTGAATTTAGAATGAATCAGTGAAACATGGCTTTTGGAGGCTATTTAAACGGGCTAATCATATCCATTTCTGTGCTGCATGTGAAATAGCATTAAATAGTAGTACTGCCCTGGAATTGCATCTAGCAGATGTTAACTTAAAATGTGTGTCATGTGAGCTGTATTAAGAATCTGTTACCCATCTTATCTGACTGAGATTATTGTGGGTTTTGGATTTAATCATTTGTGCCATTGGCTTCCTTTCAGGAAGAAAAAAGGGGGCACCCCAGAGAGTGCTGGGTGGCTCCCTCAACTGCTTACACTGTGATAATGAGGAGTCTTCGGGAAGGGGTAAGGTTCTTTCAGTGTCCTCAGTAGAATTTCTCCACCATGATACCCCTTTAGGCATTGTGTAAGGATTGTAGCCTGCAGCACTGCAGTTCCCTGTCAACGAAGTATTCCTCTTGAACTTAAATAATCACGATAAGACCATGACCTAGGCAGCAGATCAATGCAACAACACAGTGTTGGTCTCTATGTTCAACACTTACATTGCTGGCTTGGAAAGGGGATAATAAAATGGATATTGCTTTCTGAATGTGGGATAGTATAAATTACAGTTAATAAATGTGGAATGTATTAATGCTCTGGCTTTCTTTTGAGACATGTTCTGATGCTGTAGGATATTCTTGCAGTTTGATTTTTTTTTTTTTTGGGGGGGGGTGGTGCAGGTTTTACTTTCTCTTTTGCAGTGGCTGCTATACAGGTTTTGACAACTGTATTTTTATCCTACTGCATTGTTAGCATTCCTTTGAGGCTAAAAAGTAGTATTTAGCTTTATTCTCATACATGTGCTATACTGTATTCTTTATTTTTCTTGGTGATGACTTAGCTGTAATAGGAAAAGGGAAGGAAAACAGGCATAGAGTTCCAATTTGTAAAATGCAAAAGGATTGAGTGAGGGGGTTACATTCACTGTTTGTGTGAGACCTCTTGAATTTATTTTTGCCCAAGGCAGCGCTCAAGGCATAAAACAGGTTGGAGGTTGCTGGATGGGAGGAAAGCATGAGAAAGGAAACCTGAAAGCAGCTTTCCAGTACCTGAAGGGGGCTACAAGAAGACTGCATAGGGACTGTTTACGAAGGCCTGCAGTGACAGGATGAGAGGCAATGGTTTGGAATGAGAGCAGAGCAGATTTAGATGGGATGTGAAGGACAAGTTCTGCACCACGAGGGTGGTGGAACACTGAAACAGGTTGTTGCACAGGGAGGTAGTTGAGGCCCCATCCCTGGAGATATTCAAGGTCAGGGTGGACAAGGCTCTGAGCAGCCTGATCTAGTGGAGGATGTTCCTGCTTGCTGCAGGGGGTGTTGGGCTGGATGACCTACAGAGGTCCCTTCCAACCCAAACCATTCTGTGATTCAGTTATTTCAAAAGAGTATCAGTAGAACCTAACTTTAATTTGCTTTTCTTTTCTTCACCATTGGAATAGAAAGACTCAATTAAACCAAGTTTTTCTTTAGCACTTTACATCTGTTTATCCTTTTGGTATTGGCTTTCTCACTCAAGAGCTCCTTTTGACTAAGCATCCATGAACTTTAACTGGAAAGAGGGACATGTTCAACATGGCTAAAAATGAGGAACTGTTAAGTGCATTTCATAAAACTGATGGAGCTCTAAAGTCAGTAAAAGTGATTGCTGTGCTACTTTTTGATATGGTTCCATTCACAGGGTTAGAGTTGGTGCAGTATATGATAAGGACGAGGTCAAATGTTACATGGAGCTGGTTTACTTGTCTCTTGAAGATCCATTTCTGTTCACATGCCTTATGTCCTCATGACAAGATGCCTCCTTTTAGTGTTTGAGATTTCCTTTCCTCCCCCTCCTTTAGGAAGACCGGGTGGTGAACCATTTGGCAGCAAAGATTGTTGAAAATGTTTGCACAACCCTCTCCTGCCATGCACAGGGATTTATTACAGGAGAAATTGGACCTGTCTTGTGGTACCTCTTCACACATTCTACAGTGGATTCCTTGAAGATAACTGCTGTTTCGGTAAGGAATTTCCTTTAGTGACAGAAATGTTCTGGCATTGATTTTGGAGATGCATTCTGCATTGAAACATAGTGGTTTGGGCATGGTGCTTTATGATTATGTTCCATTTTCTCTGTTGAAGTTCCTTAGCACTGCATACTTCAGTGTTGAGGGCAGTGTTTTAAAGAGATGACCAAGTTGTGTGTGCACAATGACTTCTGCTGAGGCAAAAATGCCTTCATCTTGTGCAAGTCTGCAGTAGAGATGCACCTATGGAAGCACAAGCAACAAATTAACTGCTCCCAACTAACATTTTTTCCTGTGAAGGCAGTAAGCTTGCTGGAGATCATACTTTTCCCTTGAGCAGTTACTGTGTTTCAGTCATGCTGGAAGTAAGGCTTGCTCCAGACTAACATATAGGAGAGCTTTGAGTGAAAGCAGGAATGAGAGGAACTGAAGAGTGACGTTCACTCTTCCACATTCATGGTACAGCTGCTTAGTTGCCTATTTTTTTGGCCTTTATGATAACAATTGCTATCTACATGGCTGATTTCCATCCTCTTCCAGACAGATAATTTCTTTCCACTGTTTTGGGGATCATGTCCTTTTATTGCTGAAGTTTTAATTATGTTATGATACATCTGAAGTGAATTGCAGAAGGAAGCTTCCAAAGTAGGATCCACCAAGGTGGTGCTGTAAGCCTTCCTCTGCTTTGAACTTGAAACATTAACAAGAGTGAAGTTCATTTGTTGATTCATTACTCCATGCCTCATCTAAATCCTGGCTGTGTATTCATCCTGCTGAGTTATTTGGGTATATAAGCTTAACTTCAGTGAAAAACAGCCAATTAATATTGAAATCTAGCACTGACAGATCTTTTACCAACTGAAGTTTCTGGAAATTTCAGTGCCATGCTGATTTTTTTCCAAGTAAATTACTGTATTTTCCAGCTGCATTGTACTGCTCAACTCCTACCCTCATTAAACTGTAGCTAGAGATATGTAGGAATTTTTATTCTACATGACCACATCAATTGAGCTGATCACTGTTCTACTATATTTTATTATGCAATCATTCCTGCCTTGTTTGAATGTACCCTGAAGAACTGACTCTTGCCTGACACCTCTATTCACATGTAAAAATACTCTTCTACTGAGAAATCCACATGTCATATCTTTACTTGGAACTAGCAGGCTGCCTGCAAAGTAGATCAGCATTAAGGCACTGTGGGATTTTACTTGATTATTTTAATAAAAAATAAAAATATATCAAGAAGATTCTCTGTCTTCAGTCTCTGGAGTGAAGAAATGACACTTTACCTTGTCCTGCCTGTCAGAGGTGGCAAATGGGGACTGTGTCTCAGTGGTTTTGTTCACTTTGGAGTCCAACATGCCTCAGGTAAATATCACAGGTTTTGCCTGTAGGGAAGTTACATCTTCTTATAGTTTTGCTACACTCAGGGAAGAAATAATTCTGTAAGATGTCAGGAACATTCTGACAAGCTCAACAGTGGGAAGAATATTTTCTTACCACTATACTGGAAGGTTTTGAATTTGATTTCTAAGAGGTAGCTGCTTTTGCCAGAGAAGGATAACAAAACATAAGTCACTTAAGTGGAAACTAACTTGGCAAAGCTCAACACAATCTTTTGAGGGTCTGGTTGTTGTGGTTTGTTTTGGTTTTTTTTTTTTTCTTCTTAAATAATTGGTGCAGAACAGTTTTTCAGAGACCTGGGTACTGCAGACACAGAAATGCATTACTTCTCAGATGGGAGAATGGAGTGCAGCCTGGAAGGATCAATGTTGTCCAGCCACCTTATGGCCTACATGACCAAAAGGCAACAGATAGGGTGTAGATGATCACAGAATAACTCAAGTTGGGTGGGACTGATAAAGATCATGATGCTAGGGATGGAGCTGCTAAGAGAATAGGTACTGGTTATGTCTGTACAGAGAGCAAGGACAGAAAAGCTGATTCCAGGAGAGGCTATGTCCACACCTTACTCTCACTGCAATCACTTCCTTTTCCAGGACTGCTGCTGAGAGATGATGGTGTGAGCTGCTCATCATTGTTTTTAATCCATGCTCCACTACCTTTTGACTGGTCTCTGTGTTCTCTGCAGATACTGGATCTGCTGGAGTGATTTAGGTTACTTTGTCTTCTATCCTGTACTAAACTCTCTTCTGCTTTTCTGCTGAAATGCTGGTTTCATTCCTACAGCAGAGAGCTCTGTGACATACAAGCTCATGGGTGTTTAAAGGTTGTCCCCTTGGCTGTTGATGGGCTGGAACTTTCCTGGACTGCTTCCAAAGGGGCAGTATGATCCTAGAAGTCTGTCGTAGTAGATTCCTGTGGAGGTCATCTAATAGCCTGTGGCTACAGTCACCCTTGTTTGCAAATCAAGTGTTTGGAGAAGAGTTTGCACTGTGTTGAGAAGTGTTTACACTGATTCTAGACAGGTAGTTAGATCTAAAGATAGACTTTAGATAGTGAACTATTATCTATCATGGTCCATGAGCAGAGAGAGAGAAGGAAGATACCCACCAGAAGGAAGATACCACCAGAACTTCTGGTGTGTGTCATCTCTGTTTTCTGCTGCCTGTGCTGCTTTCTAGTCCAGTGTTACCTGATGCTGCCTACATTCTATGCTGATAAAGACCTCAAGCATGGACTATGCTGCTCCACCAGCAGTGTTCTCTAGAACAAAACAGTGATGTGACTGTTTGGTGGTGTTGTTCCAAATATTTCATTTTCAGCTGCATGTAGTGTGTAGCAATATATTTCAAGGGATTCCAGGTCTCCAGAAATAAAAAGCCTGTTCTTCTGGTTTGTCTTATAAAGAAAACTATATGAATTCTCTCTAGTCCTAAACTATTGGAAAAGTCACTACCTGTTTTTATTTTCCATCATTTTCCTTAATCTAATAATCTATCACTGGATTATATATATATATATATATATATGTGTGTATATATATATATATATAATATAAGCCATCACTGGAGGTCTTTAAGAAAAGGTTGGATGTGGCACTTGGTGGCATGGTTTAGGTGATGTGGTGGTGTTAGGTCATAGACTGGATTTGATGATTTCAGAGGTCCTTCCCAGCCTCAATAATTCTGTGATTCTGTGATCCCATCAAATAATGGGTTTGTGTGTGTGTGTTTGTTGTCACTTCTGTAGGCTTTATGCAGAATTACTCGTTACTCACCTAATGCTTTCCAGAGTGTCATTGAAAAAGTGGGATTAACAGCCATCCTCAACTCCTTAGTGAATGGAATATGCAAAATCCAGCAGCACATGCTCACCATGTTTTCAGCAATGTTGTCATGTGGGGTTCACCTACAGAGGCTCGTCCAAGAAAAGGTTTGATTTCAGATTAATATTAATTCACTAGGATTGAATTTCACTAATAAAAAGTTGGAGCTGGGCCTGGTACTGGGTTTGTGTTTCCCAAATGCGTAACTCACTGACATGCATCTGAATAGCAGGAAATAAATTTGTTTATTTTATTTGCTTAAAATCCAGATAACAAGGTGTATGGGTTTGCTTTCTCTCTGAAAGATCTTCAGGAGCTTTTACTAATGGATATATAAATTTCTGCTGCAGCTACAGTTCAATCAATTCAGAAAACTCTAGTCTGACCATAACTGATAATGGCCCTGAGGAAAAACAATAAGGAATGCATGAGGACAGCTCTGTGACATCTCTCTCTTAGACATTTAAAAGAGAAAATAATGAGTGTCTATACTGAATCTAAACCTATGCTATATGCTCTCCTCAAAGGACCTGAGGCCAGTTTGTCAGTGAAGCATCTTGCAGAAATTAGCATTTTAGTAACGTGGAGTTTTCTTTTTAGTGTCACTAGATAAAACTACTGCTTCTGATTTCTGGCTAATATAATTTCTGCAAGAGATGGCTAAAAGCTTTTCTGTTTTGATCATCAAATTATTCTGTGTTTAGAAAGATAGTTTTTTATGGGGGATTTTTGGCAGTAAGTCTGCACAATTCATAAACAAAAGTAATCCCTCTCTGCTTGGAAAGGATAGAAATGACCAAGAAAATAAGAACTCTAGCTTGTGTTTTCATTAGATCCTCTATAACCTGACAGTCAGCTTCACTCCAGCAGTCCATTAGGCTTTAGTTGAGAGCGCTGTATTTGGTTTCCCTATGCACAGTTTTAACAATGGTATTTAAATTACAAGATAATCTTCAGTTTTCCACCCTGCTCTTCTGCAGCTGGCAATGAGTCGTTCTCTCCCTAAAAGTAATTTCTGTTCCCTGTCAGAACTGCCAATATGTTTTTGTAAATATGTCAGCTGGCCTTGAAGCCTTCACCAAATTCCACTGTGACAACACTTAGAGGCAGCTAAGTGTCCTGTAATGTCACTTTCTAATCATGCACATAGCTGTGAGGTGGTGGGACAGTCAGAGAAGGACATTTAAACAATAATGATTTGAACATGCAAAGTGTACCAAATGTATGGCTACAGCCTGCTGTGTTCTCTGAAACATCTCTTGTTGATATAGGACTGAGACCTCTAAAAGCAGTCTCTTTCTGATATTCCAGTTCATTGAGTCATAGAATGGTTTGGGTTGGAAGGGACCTTCAAGATTGTCTCATTCCAAACCCCCACCATGGGCAGGAACACCTTCCACTAGCCCAGTTTGCTCAAGGTTTCATCCAACCTGGCCTTGAACACTTCCAGGGAGAGGGCATCCACAATCTCCCTGGGCAACCTGTTCCAGAGTCTCAGCACCCTCACTGTAAAGAATTGCTTTCTAATCTCCCATCTAAATCTGCCCTCCTCAAGCTTTCAATCCATTCCCTCTCATCTCATCCCTACAAGGCCTTGTAGAAAGCCCCTTCCCAGCTTTCAATGTTGGCGTTCAATTTTGTGATATTGAAGTTGCCTTTGTTAGTCTGTCTGCAAAAGAGAATTTGGAGCATACTTGGTGCATTAAGTGTGCATCACAGAGCAGGATTTTAAACTGTACACACAAGGACAGGTACTGACCACCTCTTTATTCTGTGGTGTCACTCCCTGGACAATCCAGCTCAAACGTTTGAAGGCAGTTTATGATGACAAGGCCAATCATGCTCAGCCTATGCTTTTGGATAGAACCAGCTGATTCAGTTTGAATTCTGGCTCAGGTTTTAGTTCTGATTTTTAAGTTTGGGGATTTATTTTGGGTTTTTGCTATGACATGAAAAGTACCTTACCAATACCCATGAAAACTAGCAGACTTTGTATATAGTGTTAAAATAAAGTACAAGTATACTTTTCTGTAAAATAATGTTGTTTGTGCTTTTTTCCACCAAGGATTTTGTGACTACAATAACTCGTTTACTTGAGAGTCCTTCAACTGTTATTCGAGCAAAAGCCTTTCTGTTTCTGCTGCAAGTTCTGATTCATAATAGAGAGATGTTGCTACTCAGTTGTCAAGCAAGGTAAGGTGATAATGGAAGATAATTATCTATCTCAATCTCTGTAGCAAAGTTGAGGAAGGATAAGGTGGGTTGTAGTATTCCATGACAATCATGCATTGTTTAGAGACCTAGTTCAGCAGAATACATTCTTGGACAGCTTTTGTTTTGTCAAGTCAAGCAGCAGTGTGTATTTGGTGGCAAGAAACACTTCCTAGGATACCATTTTGTATTTTGTTTGAGAGTCCTGCAGTGCTGTTATGTACACTTGGGGCAGTTTGTTATTTTCCTAGTTCTCTAAAAGAGCAGTGATTTTAAGAAGGACATATGAGAAAAAAAAATAATACGAAGCACATTCTTAACATCTAGAGCATGGATTTGACTCACCAGTTAACTGATGGTCCTTTGCACAGGATCCCTGGGGACCTGAATGCAAAACAAAGATGTCAATATTATGCTCCTGAAGGGAAGTCTGACCCTTTTCTCTATTCAAATGAGCAATTTAAAATGTTGCCAGAGGCATTTTGTTACAGGTGTATTGCAGCAAGCTCTTGTAAGTTAGCAGGTGCCTGCTAAATCAGTTAGCAGAGTTCACTATGAGAAATGTCATTCTGCAGAACAGCAGAGTTGCACAGTACTGACCAGTTAGAATGAAAGCATTGGGTTTGTCTTTAGAAACCTTGAACCCCAGGTTTCTAGAGGAAAGGCTATTTTTGACCTTTGTTTCTTTCAGCACAGCCATGCTAGCTAGTGCTAACATTTTGATTTGATTTGACTTGGATCTGATTTATGGAGTTTGATTTTTTTTTTTTTTTTTTTTTTCCTTGACTGAAGGATTCATCTCTTCAATGATTTTTGCTGTTGGAATTCTTACATGTTGAAAATTCATGTCTTTATTCTTTTGCTTATCAAATATATCAAAATTAAGTGGATTCAAAAGTTAGCCTTAGTCCAAGTCTGCAGAGGAATTCACTATCCATTGAAACCAGTAGAGTTGCATTTACAGTAGCTCAGCCTTTTCTTCCTTGACTCAGTCATTTGGGTTTTTTAATCCGTTTACTTAAAAGGGGAAGTCCAAGATTTCAACAAAATGCTTGAACCAAAACTAATGTGTCTTTGGAGGTGTTCAAGGTTGACAGGGCTCTGGGCAACCTGATCTAGATGAGGATGTCCTTGCTGACTGCAGAGGGTGTTGGACTGGATGACCTTTGGAGGTCCCTTCCAACCCAGACCATTCTGTGATTCTGTATCATCTTTATTGTAACTGCACATGCTGGGAAAGCCTGTTTCAGTAGGCTTTTTGAGGTATGGTGTCTTTTTTTTTTTCCTCTTATGAGAGGTAATGTTTTGTGCTTCCTTAAATGTAGGCTTGTGATGTATATAGAAAGAGACAGCAGAAAAACCACGTCAGGAAGAGAGCAGCAAGGCAGCAGTGAATACCTGTCAAAATGCCTGGATCTCCTCATCTATCACATTATACAGGAGCTGCCAGGGGTTCTAGGTAAATTCACTTGGTTAACTGAACAAATCTTACCTTTGCATACTCCCTTGAGAAACAAATATTTACTTTATTGTCTCATTATGGGAACTTTGCATCACATCATGAAGTTTTTAGTTGTCATGATTTTATTTCAGAGTGAATGGTTTCCTTTGTTCATGTTTTGTAATTGCTGAACTTGGGAATGAGGCCCAAATGTACAGGAAGTTTTATTAATGTTTTAAAGCTATTCCAAATACTGAAAAACCTAAAAGCAAATTTGCCTCAAAGGACAGAGAGATGCAGCAGGGCATTTCTGTGGGTATGTGCTAATAAACTTACACTGAAACTTAGTGTTGGATGTTTAGTTCAGGAAATGTGGAAGTTGCAGCCTGAATACTGTTGTAGCAGTCTAATTTGCACATCCATAAGAGAAGATGGAGGGTTTTTTCTGAGAGGATATCTGTGCTTCCTCAGCCCATGCCTTATGCTTAGGGATAAGGGCTTGAAGTTTCAGCAAAGTAATTTTTGTGCCCAGGATATACATTTGGATAATTTTGTGACTATCTGTTCAAATTTCACTAGTATTTGAGCCTTTGGAATGATTAAAAAACTGCTCCCAGGGTTTGTTCAGATATTTTCAAACAACACTTTTCCTAGATCTAGCAGCTAAAGCCCTGTCACCATCAAATATGCTCAAACACATCAGAGCCAGGCTGAGGTACTGGGGAAGAGGGGACTTTGAGAAGCACTGAAAGGCAGGCATGCAAATAGGACAAAATCTGGGAATTGCAGAGTGTAATTTGGACCCTCTGGGCAATCAGAAAAGAAATTGAAGCAGAAAGAAATGAGTTTGAGAGTCTGGGTGGTCAGTCAAGAGAAGGTGATGAAATGGGCTGTGAGTTTTGACCATTTTTACAACAGTGAATTTTCAATGTTTTCTTTATTAAGGAGGATCTGTTAGTGAGAATTGACTACAAGGTTGAATCAAAGAAGTGTCACAGAGGTTTCCTTAGATGAGTAAGGCTGGTGGGACTGTCTTTCCTGGAAAAAGCTGTGCTTTCTGAGGAAAGATGGGGCAGGGAGAGAGGGAAAGGAGAAGACAAGAAGCAAGGAAGGTTAAAGCCTGAGACTGGTGTGGCCAGTCTGAATCATCATTGAAGTTCTTATTACAGCTTTGGGTGAGGTCTTCCACAGAATACAGTAAGAAAGCTAAAAAGCAAGACAAGGAAGGAAGTGGTGTGAGAACAAACGGGAGCGAAAACCAGCCTGGATTTTTTTTGGGGGGCGGGGTGGGATGCTTTCTCACTGAACAAGAAAATCTTTAGTGTTTTTTTTTTTTTTGCCCCAAGATCATTTTCTCATGGAACAGTACCTGATTTATTTTTCATCTTTTACGTTATTGCTGGAATATTGAAATGGCAATGGTAGCACTGCAATGGTCAGGAGACTTGAATGTCCCCCTGCTATTTGAGAAGATACTATACTTCCTATGTCAATACCATTTTTTTTCCTTGCTGCAAATACCTGATCCCTTTTTTTTCCTAACTAAATATCAGGTTTGCATAGTGGCTGTGGTTCAGGATTTGGAAGTCTCAGACTTAAAGTGTTTGAGGCAGAAATTCACCTCCTACTGTCCCTATGTGTTATATGCAACTAATACAAGAGGCCCTGATTTTTAACTCAGAGCCTGACATCAAATACATAGCTATGATCATTGAAACACGTCAGTTATTTTAACATGTATTTTGTGGAGGTTTTTTACTACAGATGTACAATTTCAATGCCTTTTTGTCAACTGATAATATTAAGCACATTTTTTAGATGTTGTTTCCTTCTCAAGCTAGATTTGTATGTTGGCTATTTATTTAAGTTAAGATTAAGCTACCTGCCCATATTTGCCTACATTTCCCCAAAGACTTTTTGTTGCTGTGAGTATGCCTAAGGAGCATATTCTGCTTCAGGAGGTAAAAGGGTTGGGATTCTGAGGAAAAAATAACCAGATTTGCAAACTGGAGCATTAAAACAGTTTAAGTGATTTAGAATTAATCCTAGCTTTTTTAATATGCATTTATGTAAGCTCCTTACTGCTCCCATCTTCTTCCACCAGATGTAGCTATAAACCAGACAAAACTAACAAGTTGCATAAACTGGCCTTAAAAATATATTTAAACAAATTGAACTTGTTAATCTTTGTGGGCAATTCTAAAAGATTCAGTTGTCATAGGTTAAAAAAAACATTTCTGCTAACAATTAACCATTTCTATCAACTGCAAAGCTGCCAAATGTGATCATTCTGTAGGCCTTAAACCTTGAATTGTTCAGTATCTTATTATCTCTAACCAAAGAGAGGCTTTGGTGAATTATAGGGTTGTGGGTAATTCTAAATGAAAATGTGTTGAAGAAACCCCAATATTTTGGTTTATGTATGTGGAGAGGTTCAGGCAGTGCTTTCTTAAGCAGCACATGATAGAATGAGGCAAATTCTTAAGGTTAGGTATTTTTACAACTGCTTCAGTGCCAGGCTTCATCATTTGTGCTTGTGTTGAAAACTGAACTCCACAGGAGCAGAAGGAAAGCATTGGTATTGTTCAACATAAATGAACTCTGGAACTTACTCTGAAAGGAAAGGCCTTTTCTGGTATGAAAGTCTTTAAAAATACCAAATCTTACCCTTAATTAATTTAATGTCCATGTGATTTCTCTTTTACAGTATTTTGTCCAGCTCATGAAGGGGAAAAATACAGTAAGGGTCCTTTCAAGACAAGATTTGGCTTTTAATATTTTCAGACTATAAGGACAGAGTTTCCCTTCTTTGCATGTGAGCTGTGGCTTTTCTCCTGCTGCTTTCATGCAGAAGAGGTCTTGCCTTTCTGAGCCAACTCAGTACAAATGTTCCTTGATTTTTACGTTTCTTCTGCGGTTTGAAGTGGAATTTTTATTATTGCAGTTAACATTTTTTTGCATCATGGTGTCTGAGGCAGCTACGTTTTCTCGCTGACCTATTGCTGCTACCTCTTTTAGGAAAACATGGCAATTCCTGTTGCTTTAGGTTACCAGGGTCATTGTGAAACTTGTGAATGAGAATGTGTGAACACATGGCTGGTGGGAGGGATCTACAGAGAGTGATGGGAGGGGGAGGATAAGTCTTTCTTCTGTTGGTACTCTGCTGCTTAAGCATTATGTTACTCCTTTTTGTGAATTCAAGTCTTGATCTGCTGGAATTCAGGAGAATTTTGCTTTTTGTTTCATCTGGGAATAAAATGACATCCACAATTTCAAGAGTATAAAATTCTGTGCATAGGTAACCACCTAAAGCCAGGATAAGTTCACCTTGCCGAGAGAGAGGCTCATCTTTGCTTCTACACCTGCCTTACATTGCTGTTTTCAGCATTTTGCCAGAGATCACGTTTGTGTGCCTGTCCCTGTAGCCAGAGCAGGAAAACTGGCTTGGCTGAACATTGAGCTAGAAAACTGATGGATTAACCTAATTTGTCCTTGAGTCCTATGAATACTACTTTTGTCAGGAGGGAGAAGGCATGATGGGAACAGAGACAGTTTATATGTCCTTTGCTGCTGTTCAGTGACGTTAGGTCGGTCTGAAATGTTGTTTTCTATAGGTGACGTTCTCACTGCTTTAAGCAACGTCTCTGGACGTAAGCACCCATCCACAGTCCAAGCCAAACAGCTGAAGATGTGCCTTCCTATGATGCCTGTAGTGCTTCATCTTGTGACATCCCAGGTAGTCATGTTTGGTTTGGTTGGGTTTTTTTCCCCCAAAAATTGTTAAACAAAAGATGAACTCTTGATGTTTCCCAGACCCTAACTTCTGCTGATCATTCAGTTTGGAGAAGAGAAGGCTCCAACAAGACCTAATAGTAGCCTTCTAGTACCTGAAGTGGGCTACAGAGCGACTGTTGACAAAAGCCTGTAGGGACAGGATGAGGGGCAATGGTTTAAAATGAGAGAAGAGCAGATTTAGATTGGATGCTAGGAACAAGTTTTGCACCGTGAGGGTGGTGGGACACTGCAACAGGCTGCCCAGGGAAGTAGTTGAGGCCCCATCCCTGGAGATATTCAAGGTCAGGCTGGACAAAACTCTGAGCAATCTGATTTAGGGGAGGATGTCCCTGCTCACTGCAGGGGGATTGGACTGGATGACCTTTGGAGGCCCCTTCCAACCGAAACCACTCCAGATTCTGTTAATGTATAATCTTCTGATGAGCATTCTAGCTGTGTAAGAGCATTGAAGATGTCAGCCTTATTTTGGACTTTGTAAGACAACTCTAATGATAAAAGCAAATCCATATTTTCTCAGTTGTGTTTTTTTTTTTTTTAAACAGAGCTGTGAAACACATCCTTTTACTTTATCTGGTCACAAGATATGCATGTAATTGTTTCAACTTTTGCTAAATTCCCATAGGTATTTTGTCACCAGGTAGTCACAGAGGATTTCCTCTCCAACTATGGGACCTTACTTGTGAGTAAAACAGCCAAGTTAAAACTTGCTTGCAAAATCAACATAAGCAGGAAATATTGGGAATTATTTGAATGTAAGAAAATTACCTTAAATGTATAAATTGGAGAGAGAACTTTTATCTTGAATGTAAAATTTAACCTTTGATTGTATTTAGAACCATATGTATTATCAAAACCTATTTTCTGCAGTAATTTATTGGGTTAAAGGGGGAAGATATGCCATCCTGTATTCAGGTGTAGGGAGACTCTGCACATGTCTGATGAACCAACAATTTCCTGCATGCTTTATTTCATGGTAGAAAAGTTTAGCTCTATGTTAGGGTATTTCTAGTATATTATACTAGCATTCTATGAGTGGAAATGGAAGATAAGTGATAATCTAACTTTTATTTGAAGCATTCTTTCCTTTTTATTAACTTTTTCTTTTTGTCAGGACTCTTACACTGTTTTAGTTGAGTTGAAAAGCTGAGTATTGGAAGTGATAGAGCTAAGATGTTTCTTTTCCATTAACATCTACAATTTATGACATTAGCAACAGAAAATGAACTTTTAAACTCTGCCCTAACGTAATAAGGCAAAAATGAAGTAGTACTGTTGTCAAGTGCTCTAAGTGAGAGAGAAGCATATTCTAAAGTTGTGCATCAGTTAAGTAAATACTCGAGTACATGGGTTCATAAATGACAACTAGATCACTTAAGAATGACCTCAAAATGATTCACCACAAACAGAATAAACAAACAGAATAAAGTGAATTCAGATTCACTTCGTTCTCTGACTCTTGATTGTTTAAAAAAAAAATGGCATTATTAATGTAAAAATTAGAATGAAGAAAAAACATTTCAAACTGTAAATGCTGAATTATAAAGCTTCTCTATGAAACACTTGTAACTAGGCAGTAGATTTGGTAATAGTTTTGGATCACCCTTCTAAAGGTAAAATTCTTCTGTCAACTGACCAGGTACAATATGAGGGTTTTTTTGATGTTACTCCTGCTTGCTTGAACTCCTGACTAGGGTAAGCAGGCTATTCCAGCACAGCTCTCCTCTCATATCAAGAGGAGGAAAATTTACAGAATACTTCCTGCTTTTTGTCCTGTCTCCATGGAACAAGACAATCCAGGAACTTCTGCTATTTTAATTCATGCATAAAGTGGTATATCTGAAAAGGAAAATCATATCCAAAAATGAATAACAAATGTAAGTCCATTTTTCCACAGCTGTTTTGAGATGACTTACACAATTATTTCTGGCAGAATAACGAACCATTCTACCAAGCAACAGTCTCCTCTAGAATTTGGTACTTAGCAACATTCCCACTGACATCTCTAAAAGGACATTAGATCATCAGCTTGTACCTCTTTGAAGTACTGTGGTGTAATTGAGACCTCGAAGATGTTCGCCAGTCAGTCCTGCAGGGGTTTTGTTTGGCTGATTTGTTTTTGTTTTGGTTTGGTTTTTTCTGATTTATTAAAAACCATCTTACTCTCAAAAATCTGAAATGCTCAGGAGTGGAAAGATGTATGCTTCCTGTCTGAAGGAGAAGAGTTATTTTCCTCTAACTGTTGTTCACTGAGAATTCTTTTTTCTTTTTTTTTTTCTTTTTTTTTTTCCCCTCCTCTTGCTGCTTTGAAGTTATGTCTATCATCACTGTAATTTTCAGTAGTGTTGTGTAAAGAAATGGAGAGGGAGTGGGGACAGTGCTTTCATGTTTTCAGCTGTGAACTGGAATATGTGGGAGGACACCCTCTGCCCCAGAGGCACAGCTAATAGGCTTCTGGTGGAGTTCATGGGGTGCAGGCTGTCCTGGAGGGGTTGCTTAAAAAAATCCACAAAGAGTTGTTTGGGGGTTTTTACCAATACATCTTCTAACATAAAGTTAAAGAGAGAAGCATAAGTAACCCAAACAATTTTTGCACCAACTATATTAATTTTTCTGAATTGATTTTGAGACTATGATTAGATGTGAAACTTTCTTAATTAACGTTAATTAAATAATCTTCTCCAAAGGATTAAAATAAATCTTTTTAATGGAAGCAGTTGTTTTTTATAACAACTTCATTTAACTTCTTTAGATTGGAGAGTAGGAAGAAATTCTTTACAGTGGGGGTGCTGAGACACTAGAACAAGTTGCCCAGGGAGATTGTGGATGCCCCCTCCCTGGAGGTGTTCAAGGCCAGGTTGGATGAGGCCTTGAGCAGCATGTTGTAGTGAGAGGTGTCCCTGCCTGTGGTGGAGGGGGTTGTAACTAGATGACCTTCAAGGTCCCTTCCAACCCAAGCTATTCTATGATTCCATTCTATAATACAAAAACAGTTAGAAATTCATTAGAGGAGAATCCTTCAGTTTTTTTACATATTAAGGGAAAAGATAATGCATGGAGATGCTTTTGCCAATTTACTACATATTAATAAACTGCCAATGGATTGTGAAATGTGAAACAACCATCACTTTCCTCATGTTTTACATAATATCGATAGATAACGTGTGAAAATTGCAAATAAGCAAGGCATTTATTCATGGCAAATTCTCTGTGTCAAACACTGCATTGGTAAAAAAAAGAACATGCTAGAAATTCTGAGGAGAATTCTTCATCCTTTAGCAAATGTTAATAATGTGCTTTTTGGATCCCCTGTGAAATAAAAGCTGTGCACGGAGAAGTAAAAGCAAAAGAATGAAATCCAGATGAAAAGGCAAAGGAATCATGGTTCTAATTGTGTAATGTCTACTTAACCTGGATTAGTATTTTGTTGTCCCTGTTCCTCAAAATGGTGACTAATTGAGGGGGTTTTGAACAGAAGGTTTCGCATTTTCTGCATCCTCTGGTGCATGGGTGGTGTGGCCACAAAGATCAAAAAGATGTTACAAATAACAGAAAATTGTGTTATCTGGAGGATCTTTGCTCTTTTTAGTGAGTTATTTTAACAGAGCCATGTCCCAGCTAGTTCAAAGTCTTTGAAGAGATTACAGTTTTCTGTTAACAATGAAGACATTTAATTACTGCCTGTTTAGCTGGCAGCGTTATCATTGCTGACATCAGTCAGAGTAATCATCCTGACTGCACTCCAAGTGTCCAGCAGCATTAGAGACTGGCAAAATTATGATGGCTGGGACCATAATGCTTTCAGTCTTTCATATCTTCATTACTGTGGCAGACTTTCCTCATGTGAGTGCATCAACATTTTGCATTTACAGTCCCTTAAAGAATGGAATGTCGCAGTTTTTCAGTGATTGCACTTCTTCAGTTTTGTTTCTTAAGCTTTTTAACATAAATACTGTTTCTTCTGTAGGATTTTATCAGATCCATAGATTCAGGAGAAATAAACTTGGATGGAGCCATAGGTAAGGTAGCCTATGCTGATATTGCCCTGCTGGTGTTGTAACTGGTGCATTTTCTGAAAAAAAAAAGTGAATTAAAAAAAAATAATTGGTAATTATTATTTATTTTTAACCAATAGGGCAAGCTGCCTCAGAAGAATTCATTAAGACTGCTTTATCAACCTTTGAAGCAGTAGCAGAGCATCCCATCTTGTTGACATCCCATCGCTTGACTGTAAGTCTGGCAACAAATTAAATAGTTGCAGGCTAATTGGCCGCATTCCATTCATAAATGGAATGTTGTAAAGATTCAGAAACTCTGCTAAATATGGCTTAGTGTGGACTGTGTTTCTGTCTGACAGGAAAAATCTATCTTCTTTGTAGTGCTACTTAGTTTTCCCAGAAGCAGCAAGGCACCCTGGAGGTGTTCAAGAGGGGATTGGACATGGCACTTGGTGCCATGGTTTAGTATTCATGAGACCTTGGGTGACAGGTTGGACTTGATGATCCTTGTGAGGCCTTTTCCAACCTCATTGATTCTGTGATTCTGACTCAGCTTAGCTGAGATAGTAGAGGGTGAATGGGGAGGGATAAGAGTTTAGACACAGCAGTTCTTAGAATTGTTTCTGTGTAAATATAATCCTTGATTATTTCGGTCTGTCTTCAGCCTTGGAACAAGTCTGTAACAGCTTTAGTTTTTATTATCTAGGGAGACATAACCTCAGGTACCAGTACAAACTAGAGGTCATCCTGCTGGAAAGCAGCTCCTTGGAGAAAGACCTTGGGAGTCCTAGCAGACAGCAGGTTCTCCATGGGACAGCAATGTGCCCCTGTGGCCAGGAGGGCCAACAGCACCCTGGGGTGCGTTATGACAAATGTCCAGTAGGTCTAGGAAGGTTCTCCTCTCACTCAGAGAGGGGAATATGTTGGAGAGAGTCCAACAGAGTGCTATGAGGATGACTGGGGGACTTGAACTTCTCTGCTATGAAAAAAAGGTTGAGACACCCTCACAGGAGAAGATTGAGAGAGGATCTGATCAATGTCTCTAAGTATCTGAGGGATGGGTGTCAGGATGAAGGTGCCAGGGTTTGTTTGGTGTCCAGTGACAGGACAATGAACAACAGGTACAAGCTGGAACACAGAAGGTTCCTCAACACAAGAAGATGCTTCTGTATGGTGAGGGTGACAGAGCACTGGGGCAGGCTGCCCAGACTGGTTGTGGAGTCTCCTTCTCTGGAGACTTTCAAAACCCACCTGTTTCCTGTGCAGCTTGCCCTAGGTGATCCTGCTTTGCTGGGTGCTTGGACTCAATCTGTGGAGGTCCTTTCCAACCCCCAATGTTCTGTGATTGTGTGAAGGTCTATTGGTATCTCCCTATGTGCCTGTCAGCCTCCAAGTCACTGTATTATTACTGTCATTCTAGCATCACCTCAATTTTTTAAAAGGTTTGTGTTATTTCTGTGGGTTATCAGTGTGTCTTCCACTGACGGAAATATGTACCCTTTTTTATGGAGGGCCATCAACATTTACTGAATTTGCAATATCTTGTGTCAGCAGATGAAGTAAAATTCCCCTCATTGTTTAATGGTCTGGGGATTTTTCCCTGGAAAAGAAGCATCAAGGAGACAGCTCCCCTTGACAACCATTTCCCCCACTTCCATCCCCACAGTCAGCAGAAGCCAGGGAGTGACAATCCAATTCTCTAATCCTTGCCTAGCAGTAGGTGAACTTTATTTAAGTATCTGAATTTTTAGGAATCATTTACTTCTTCATGTATGTTAAAGCAGTAGATGGTCATTTAAAATCCATCTGAGCACATCAGTTTATCTCGTGTAGCTAGAGATAAAACTTCCTGCCTGTCTAGTTCCTGTAAATTTGACACATGCAGGTTCACAGACTGCATTGGATTGGAAGGGGCTCTCGAAGGTCATCTGTAGTCAGCAGGGACACCTCCAACTAGACCACATTGCCCAGGGCCACATCAAGTCTGATCTTGAATGTCTCCAAGGATGAGGCCTCAACCTTGGGCAACCTGTTCCAGTGTTTCACTATTCTCATTGTAAAGAAGTTCCTCCTGATATCAAACCCAAATCTACCCTGTTCTAGCTCAAAACCACTGTCCCTTAAAACAGGTATTTATTGAAATTTACAGACTAAAAATAATTATATCCTTGTCAATCAACAGCTTGCCCTATTTGGTTTTTTTTTGGGGGGGAAAGAAAATCTCTTGCTTTCCTCATTCTCATGATTAAAAATTCTTCCTAACTTAAAAAAGCCCTCCTGACACGGGCAAATGGCAATTTAGACACCAAATGTCATGGAGAAATTGCTTTGTATTTGGTGTGTTAAATTCAAGAAATTGTCCACAGCAATTAATAATCTCTAACCACATCTGCCACTAGTGGTGCAAACAGTAATTAGTTTAATACTATTTACCAAGTCTAGTGTGCTAATTACACTGGGATGTACAGCACACATTACTTCAGAGGAAAGTGGTACTTCATCTCCTGTGATGCATACAGAATATTTTTAGAATTGCTGTTTCTCAGGGGATAGCTTCTAATTGCTGCTCTCTGAGCACGACTGGAATCTATGAATATAAATACCAGCACCCACTGGAACTTGGTGCTTTGTTTTCAAGAGTTGAAACAAGACATGTTCAAGTTTCCAGATCAATATTGAAGTGTAAGAGTGGTTAATAGGAAACACTTTGTGTAGCCTAAGCTGATCTCTGAAGCCTGCATTGCTCATTTAGACTAAGTTGGTTACAAGCAGTATTTTATGGAGGGGGTAGGGCTAGGCCAAAACCTTCTTGAGAGGATGCAATTTTTTCTGCTACAACTGTGACATTGCTTTGGAGTCTCTCATCAGAAATTACGTGCATTTCTAACAAAGCTCAATTAATTTAGTAAAATAATGAAGTGGTGTTAAGCAAGCAGAACCTGTAAATGTTTCAGTTCAGTTTTGTATTTAGTGTAGCTGCAATGGAAATTTTGTGAAGAAGGATTTATGAGCAACATTTCAGGTTCTTTTCCACTTCAAGAGAAAAAGGATTGCTTGTTCTGGGTTTGATTTGCCTTTGTATTTTTACCTTGAAGAAAGAAAATTGAATACATTCATATTTTTTGTGATCAAATTTCTGATGACCATTAACCTGAAGTAGTCAGTTATGGAGAAAATTTTCTGTGGGGACTGGCTGTGTTATATATTGCTAAGTGTGATAAAGTCACTGTTTAGAAGGTGGCAGAAACCCAGACATAGCTACGGTCATAATCAAACTGGTCCTGTTTGGCCTAAAGAAGAGCATTTCCCACTGTTTTGTGTAAGCAGTCTTGGTGATAATGCTTGAGGCAAGAAAAATATCTGACTGCTTGCATGCATATACAGAGATTGGATTCCACACAGATGTCAGCAGTCATTTCAAGAAGAAAAAAGGAATCCTTGTGCATTGTTTGCTTCAGTCCCTCTAGAAAATGCCAAAATACTATTGCTATGCTCCTATACACATCACTCACCAAAAGGTGTGCAATCCAATGGTGAATTTGTTAAAAGCGTTTGATGTACCATTCCCTTTCAGTTTATTTCCCCTCAAGAATGACTTGCTTTGTTCACATCTTTTACAAATTTGCTTGCATATTAGTGAAAAAAAGGCAGCTTACCAGAGAAGAGTGACCTTGGTGGCTTTGTAAGTGTGATTATGGATGAATTTCCATGATCATTCCTCCCTTTGATTAAGGGCTCTAGCAGTAGAATAAACACAGATGATAGTGTATCTCCTATTTTTTTTCCCCCTGTGAATAATCTAAGACAGATCTTTCTAACTCTCTGGTTTAGGTTGAAACCTCCATCCTCCCACCACTAGTTTCTTTGGTCCACAGTCAGAATGGTAAGTATATGGCCACATCAACTGCAGTTTCCCTGAATTCCACATTCTGTTTTAATTAGTCTTCAGTGTGGTCACATTCTTGGCACCTTTCATTTTCAAGTGGAATGGAGGCTCTTCAGCTTGCGGTTGCTCTCAGAAACCACATCACTGCTTTTAAGCCACGAGGTCATGGCTGAGGAGAAAGGGGAGAGCCTTGAGTTGAACAACAACCTTCTGTGTCTCATTAGAGATTCATTGCTGCCTCAGTAAGTATGAGATTGCTCCTGTGCTGGGGAATAACTTGATACAGGGTATTTGTTTTAACTACCTGGTTTGTGTTTAAACAGCAAAAGGAAGGGAGGAGTTGCAGTTGACTGCTGCCAGAGTCTCTGCTCAGCATCTCTTCCCTAGGTTTATTTAGTACTTTGTTATATACAACCCAGACACAACTCCTGTGTGATGCTCACTGGTTATGCTGTGCCTCTGGCCACTCTTGGAGCAGAACAAGTTTCCTGTGGATTTTGGGCTGTGATTTAAATACTCCTCTTTGTTCCACTAGTCAAGTCAGAGCATTGGAACTGCAGCATCTTTTTGTCTGTTTTAGATATTGTGCCCCCATGTGAGATGTTCTGAAATGGTGTGGAATGCCATATTACTTTTTAAAAAAGAATGGTTCCGGATGGGTTAGTCCTCTGTGATCCACCCAGAAGTTATTGCACCTAAAATGCTTTCCTTTCCTGCTGCCTTTAGCAGCAGAAAAACCCTACAGCAGAGGAGATGAAACTACAGCATGTGGACCATATGTGGCCAGGAACTTGGTTTACATGGTGAATGGTTAAATGGGGCCTGTCACTTCAAACTGACTTAGGGGTGAGCATGAAGACCATTTTGTTATGCACATACATAGGGTGATAACATCCGTGAGTAGAGGGAAGGAAAGCATGGACACAAGATGAGTACAGGAACAAGTTATCACTTGTTTTAAACATTACGCAGAATTGCAGAATGTTAGGGGTTGGAAGGGACCTTGAAAAATTGAGTCCCACTCCCCCTGCCAGAGCAGGATCACCTAGGGCAGGTCACACAGCAATGCATCCAGGTGGGTTTTGAATATCTCTGGAGAGGGAGACTCCATGGCCTCTCTGGGCAGCCTGCTCCAGGGCTCTGTCACCCTCCCAGTGAAAAACTTTCTCCTTCTGTTCCTGTGGAACCTCCTCTGCTCCAGCTTGCCCCCATTGCCCCTTGTCCTGTCATTGGACATCCCTGAGCAGAGCCTGGCTCCATCCTCCCACCACTGCCCTGCACATCTTTATCAACAGGAATGAGGGCACCCCTCAGGCTCCTCTGCTCCAAGCTGCAGAGCCCCAGCTCCCTCAGCCTGTCCTCACAGGGAGATGTTCCACTGCCTTCAGCAGCAGCTTTGTGGCTCTGCACTGCGCTCTTTGAAGCAGTTCCCTGAGGCCCTTGTTGAACTGAGGGGCCCAGCCACACCCCTTCCAATACAGCCCTGTCTGTGGTTGTGTGAAAGGGAGAAGGATCTGGGGTTAGCATGTGATGTTCTTTTCACTGAAGGTTATGGAGACACTCATTTGTGTATACAGTTCTTTCTTATAAATGTCTTTCTCAATTAATTCATATAAATGTGAAAGCAACCCAGGAAAGAGTTTTGGTGACTCTGCATGACATGTAAATTGTCTTCATTTTCAATCAGGTACGAGCACCTTCTGATGGCTCCGGACCCAGTACCACTGTATGCTCTGAAACTGCTGGTGGCCCTCACTAAACACTGCCCTGCTTCTGTGAGGTGGGACAACACTTTTTTGTCTTGTTCTTGGTTCTTCCTGGCTTGATTTTCTTCCATCAGGAGTTAACAATAACTTATCTCTCACTACCATACTGCTTTGACTGACACTTGAGAGATTTGGAAAACCCTTGAAGAGCATTTGTTAGAGAACAGTCTTAGGTCTTTTGTGCCAATTTTATATGATCCTGGTTATTGTAATATGGATTTAGCCAGTTAAACTGTAGATTGAAAATCCTAAGAACTTGGACATTATAATAATCATTAAAAACTTAAAAAGAACTCGTGCCACAGGGGCCTACAAGGCGGCTGCAGAGGGCCTGTTTCCAAAGGCCTGTAGGGATAGGACATGGGCCAATGGTTTGAAACGAGAGCAGAGCAGGTTTAGATTGGATGTGAGGAACAAGTTCTGCACCATGAGGGTGCTGGAACACTGCAACAGGTTGTTGCACAGGGAGGTAGTTGAGGCCCCATCCCTGGAGGTATTCAAGGTCAGGGTGGACAAGGCTCTGAGCAGTCTGATCTAGTGGAGGATGTTCCTGCTCACTGCAGGAGGGGTTGGCCTAGAGGACCTTTGGAGGTTCCTTCCAACCCAAATCGTTCTATGGTCATGAAAATTGCTGTCTAGCTGAGCATATTTATACTAGGACAAACAAAGATGTGGTGTGTTTGTAAAAGGTTCAGACCAGTCAATTCACTTTGGAGCTGGACAGTTTTTCTGCAGGTATAGCTACCCTTTTAAGTTCTGAAATATGGACAGTCCTGTTTGGTGCAGGTGCACTAGGTATGTTTAAAAGTGTCTGAATTTCTTAACACAAGTTTTAGGCTGTGGTGAGGGAAAAAACAACCATGGCATAGATCTCAAACTGTGTTTCATCACAGACAGGCAGCATCTCTCATGTACACATAGAGCTGTCCCTCTTCCTGGCTCTGCCAGGAGCTGTTGCACTCCCCATTTTCTGTTTAGTGTCTGATAGTGTTATGGCTAAGAAGTCATCCTGTGTGCCACGCTGTCTTGCTCTGATTGAAATGAACACAAGATGTAAAGAAACAAAAAGGAAACAACAACAAGAAAGAAGCCTCAAGGAAGGAAATTTGTTTTCCCACTGTTTTCATTACAAAAGATGCAAACATCCTCTTTTAATCTTTTGTGATGCTACTTTGAACAGTACTTGAATACACTAAGTAGTCTAAACATGAACTAGGAAATAGAGTGGGCTTGAGATTTAAAATGGTTTAAATACAGCAGATGTACCTAATTCTGTTTTCATTGTACAGAAGCTGTTTACACTGCTGACTTGATCTATTATACAGTACAGCTTTCTATTTTTGGAATGAATCCACAGAAATTCTCATACTTTAAGAACTGCAAAAAATATTTCTGTAACTAGCATGCTGGGTATTATAGTAGCACTTTTCATCTGCCTAAAGAGTCCTCTTTATTTGAGGAGTCAAGTGTTTGCTGTTATGCTCACTGTAGGTAGGTTGTGGGTGCCCACACATCCTCATGGTCTTCTTGCAGCAGACAGCAATTCTTGTCTTAATATTTTTAAAGAGCAGCTGTGGAACTAAATTAAATATTACTAACTGAAAATATGTTTATATACTGAAAAGATGACTTTGAAAGTCAGTTCAGTTAGTAATATTTAATGTTAGTGTATCCTGTACTGTTATTTAGGGATGGGCTTCTAGACTGCAGATACTAACACTTGTAATTGTTCTGTTACTCTCTTCCTCTTTTTGGGTTGATGTGAATTTCTTAGTTGCTATTAACATGATATATCAATTAGCTCTTCTTAAATGTTATTACTCTTGTAATGTATTTTATGCTGTGCTATTCCAGAAAACCTATGCTAGCTCATGATTCTGAACTTGACTTTTAGCTAAGGTTGTGAAATGTAGCTATGTATTTTGCTGTGTGTTCTTTGTTACTTGACTTGCATTGAGTCAGAAACTTGGAGTGTTTGACGACTAATATAGCTGAAAGAAAAACACTCAAAACTACAGGCTGATTTTTAAAATTTTTTTTAATAATTGCTAAAATAGGCATTTTTGGTTGCAAGCAGGGGAGACAGTAAAGGAAATAAGAGAGGAGCAGAGGGAAGTGTCAGATTTGGCATCAGATAGTGATCATACTTACCCAGAAAAACTCTTGAAGTGTTGTGTGTCATCTAATAAGTCTGTTGTTGAGCTGCACATCATTGTAATTCCTTTCAAAGGCAGTGGTCAGAATTCATTATTGCAAGGGAGTTCTTGTAGTCTAGTCATGAACTGACTGTAATACTAATCACAGTTTTTAATGTAAAACACAACTCCTTGCTGTTTTATTTTGCAGAAGCGCCCCTTGAGGCAGAGAAATTAGCCATAACCTGAAACCTTTCCTTTTGTTTCCTCTTTCCTGTTGATGGTCAGTTGTTGAATGTCTAAGTTTTTAAAAATATGAGGCTACTATTTGATCTTGCTGTTAGGTCAGTTAGTGAAAATTGTCTTGTTGTGAGGGTCACAGGTTTACACTTTTTATGTAAAGCATTAAAGAGAAGGAGACAATCCCAAGCATTCTGGATTAGTTTAGGTTGCCCAGGAACGTTGTGGATGCCCCTTCCCTACAAGTACTCAAGGCCAGGTTGGATGAGGCCTTGAGCAGCCTGGGCTACTGGGAGGTATCCCTGTCCATGGCAGGGAGGTTGGAACTAGATGATCTTTAAGGTCCTTTCCAACCTAAACCATTTTATGAAATCTATGAAATGTTACTTTCAGTAGTGAGTTTTTGCCATTGTGAATATAAGCAGCATATGACCTTTACTCATCTCTAGGTCCAGACACCAGTGCTGTACAAGCCCCCCACATTCTGTGTGGGCATCATGATTACATTCAGGTGAATGCAGGGATCAGACATACAGGAAAACTAGATGAAACTGGAAACCATTATTTATGCTTAATGCACATATCTTAGTTCTTCATAGATGGGGTTGTTCTGTTAGAGTGCCTCTCATTCCTTGGATTTCCTTTACATAACATGGTTTCAGCAAATATGAATGAGCAGGGTTCTGATAGGTGGCATTCATCTAAAGGAAGCATTTTGTGATTATATGTCCTTTGGATGTTTGTTCTAGCCTCTTTTCCTTTTTTTTTCATTGAAATCATGGAAAATAAGGTACAATTCCTTATAGTTGCTTCAGTCTAATCCTTCAGCTTAAACTTTCCATAAAAATAACACCTGCTCATCTTTTCTTACTGGGCATGAAGCACTTCAATAATAAAAGACACAGGAGAAAATCTTCAGAACACACCATTTGGTGTTCTCTGTGGTGTTTGACTCAGCAGCTAGTACAGTGTGTGAGGAAAAGAGATCATTTTTCAGATCAGACAGTATAATACAGGAAAGAATATATCATCAACATTCATATCTCATCATAGTGTTTGTGAGAGACTAATAAATAGCAAGTGTTGTGGGTTCGAAGGGTAGAAAAGACTGGGTTCATGTAAAATGTTTATGCTTATGAGAATATTTGTTCTTTTAAGTATGTATATCTATGTGTGAATATATAAATATATCTATATATGTAGGTGTATATAGAGATATCTATATGATATATGTAGATATATCTATATATGTAGATGTATCTCTCACACACACACAGATACATATGTGCTGGTTTGTATCTGGTTTTGAAATGAAGGAGAATATAGCTCAATTCTTTTGGCTAACCACTCATTATTGTCAAGAGAAGTGGATACCAAATGTATCATATCTTCATCTGTTAAAGTCAGGAAGCTAGTTCATGTAGCATGCTTTTAAAAACACCCAGCATATATTTATAATTTATAATTTCATTATATGCACTTGAATCTATTAATTCAGCTTCTTAATGGTGCAGACTGACTTTCAAAAAATGCAGTTTTGGTAATTTCTGCCATTAAAAAAATATTAATTGAATTACTGTTCCCCTCATTTTAATCTCATCAGTGAAAAAGACCTAAAGGAAATTTCCAAAGCAGCCTAACATTGCTGCTTCTATTTAATAGCTGAAGTGGAGCCCATTTTTTTGGAGAGCTAGTCAAAGACTGAGGTTCTGGGTGATGGATTTTGGCACAGCTTTCTACTACTCAGCTTCTTTGGAGTATTTAGTGTGTTAAATAGGAATTTGCCTCCTCTGTTCTGAAATAAATCTTAAAATTTGTTTTTACAGCCTTATGGAAGAAATCCATCTTTTTCCAGTTCTGTTCCAAATCATCTTGGTAAGAATATAATTTTCTTCATGTTCTAACAGATGAGTATCATATCTCCCAAATCATGTCAAACTAGTAAGTTTCAGGAGGTGTGTGGATAAAATATGATGTTGCTGAACTGAAATTGAACAGTCTGTCAATGCGAAAGAATTGTGTGTAAGCAGCCAGTTATGCACTTCTCCCCAGCTAATCTACCTGTATACAAAGTTTCTTTTATGAGATAAATACTTTTTTTTTACTTTTGAACCACATAAAAATCTGAAAAACTAAAATTAATGAGCTTGATCCATAAGTAAGACTTTATATTTGCTCAACCCAAGCAAGAGCTGCTGAGAAATCACAGGATGTTAGGGGTTGGAAGGGACCTCCAGAGATCGAGTCCAATCCCCCTGCCAGAGCAGGACCATAGAATCCAGCACAATTCACACAGCAACACATCCAGATGGGTCTTGAAAGTCTCCAGAGAAGGAAACTCCACAACCTCTGTGGGGAGCCTGTTCCAGTGCTCTGTGAGCCTCACAGTGAAGAAGTTCCTCCTCATGTTGAGGTGGGACCTCCTGTGCTGGAGTTTCTATCTATTGCCCTTTGTCCTATCCCAGGGTGCAACTGAGAAGAGTCTGTCCCCTCCCTCTTGACCCCCAGCCCTCAGGTATTTATAAACATTTATATGTTTATGGCTACTCCTCTCCAGACTAATCACCCCCAGGTCTCTTAGCTTCTCCTCATAAGGCTGTGCTGCAGTCCCTTTCATCATCCTTGTAGCCCTCTGTTGGACTCTCTTGAGTATATCCCTGTCCCTCTTGAACTGAGGAGCCCAAAACTGGATGCAATATTTCAGGTGTGGCCTCACCAGGGCAGAGTAGAGGGGGAGGGCAACCTCCCTTGATCTGCTGGACACATTCTTCTGAATGCACCCCAGGATCCCATTGGCTTTCTTGGAACTTGTATTTTATTTCACAGTATCAAACCCAGGCTGGAGCCTGTTGGCATGCTACTGCCAATTCCTACCATTTGTTTTTAGAATTTCTCTCAACATAAAGTATGAAGATTATGATTTTTAAATAGTCACATACTGAATTTTCAGCCTTAAGCAGGATCTGCCATTTAGGAATATCGTGAGAACTGTTCCTGGTGTTGTCTGGAATGTTGCAAAACAAATGTGTTAATGAAATATCTGTAGGTGCTGGCTAGTAGCCTTGCCTTTGCTAAATCCCAGTCTCTTGTTTATTTTTTCAATCTTTTTGTTGATGAAGCTGTCTGAGGTAACTGACCTGTCATGTAAGCATGCTCCTGATGAATACTGCATCTGCATTGTGAGTAAACATCCATCACTATGCAATGCAGGCAGATTGCATACTTGGGCTTGTATCATGCTGGAAATTCAGTTTTCCTCAGGATGGGTGATGTTCACAAATAGGATTCTGAATCAGCTTTGATAAGGCTTTCACAGGTTTAAGTATTTTTAGTCTTCTTTTATCCTTTGCTGTGCTTTATTTCACTGCCTATCATTTTAAATCTCTTTAATACTCTCTACCCAGATAAGCCCTTTTTTATTAAAGTAACCTCTTTAGTGCTGATGGATTTTTCCAACAGCACACAGAATGCAGGGTTTGTGGTATTTTGTGTGCATATATGTACAAATCTCTTCTTGGGGTAAGTATTAGCAATAAAACCAATATTTTTACAGCAGCTCATGAATAGTTTTTACTTGGGATGAGTACTGCTTTTAGATAGTAACAAAAGAGGGAGACTGTAAAAATGGAAGTCAAATGTTTTGTGTTAATATCTTCAGATGCAGAATTCGTGTTTGAAACTTCTTTAGCTTTTGGACTCCTGATGTTTAAATGCCTATATATATGTTAATATAGAGCTATGAGGATTTGAACATGGTTATGATCTCTAGAAATATTCCCAGATTTTGAAAAACTTCTCTCTGTACGCATGGAGTTTAAAATGTGTGTCTCGTGCCATGTCAGCAGGAGATGTATAGAACCTGTTGACAGGGATATAGTGTGTATGCATGAAATAGATTGGCACATATGTTATTTCCTGTGCTAAGTTCATTTGTAGAGGGGGAAGGAAGGATGGGGACCCTCCACACATCCTAAGTATTACCTGGCCTTCTTTTAGGGTTATCTCAATCTAAGCTATTGCATAGAAGAGAAGCTTTGTGTGGCTGGTGAAATTCTGTTACTCTGCTGATAAATTGTAAAGTGAAGCTAATGACGCCTGTGATTAGGAGCTCAGTGCTGTCTTCTTTCTAAAGCTCAGTAGCCAGAAGTATGCTTCTGCTATTAAAATCTCTAATGAAACTTTGCATCACACCACTTTGCATCACAACCAGCATCTCACAGACGTCAGCTTTTGCTGTCCAATGTTTTCGGTCTTTTGTTTTGAACGCTTGCAAGTGCTTAAGTGTCCATCCTGGGTGATCTATGACACAGCAGAGTAGGAGGCACTTAAATTCTGTAGAGAGTACAAGTTAATGCTGCATGAACTCATCTGCTGGAGAAAATTGACATCAAAAGTGGCAGATAATATAAACTCTAGACCTCAGTGTGAGTAAGGCAGTTAGTTTTCTATGCTGTAAATGAGCTTTGAGCTGAAGTCCCTCTTTGAGCTTTGTTCTTGAACAGGAAAGTGGATACTGGTGGTAACTGGTGGCTATCAACTTCTCACTCTGCTCTGTGGGCATACTCAGTCCTTCATTTATCCACAGCCCTCTAGTGAAAAAACCATCACGAAGAGATCTGGGACTGGTTAGACACCAGGTGTTTAAAATAAATACCATTTCCTGTCCTTGAAACAGCTTTGCGTGTGCTGCTATCGAAGGGTTAAATGCAATGGTTCTAAGGCTTGGGTTAGGCACACAATCTCTGCTCAGCTTCTCTCCTCTTTCAGTTTTTCTGCAAACACAGTGTTTTAAGGTCTTACAAAGTTCACAGTGCAGAGTTGCTGGATCTAGGTTGGTTTTGGTTGTTTTTCTCTTCAAAAGTTTTTGGTTGAATTAATTTGGTTTTGACAGTCATCAAGCTGTTTAGCATTCACATATTCTTTCATCACACTTGATTTGAGCCTTTTTTAATAGAAGTTTTGTATAACCTTCAGGATCTTGTGAATATTGGCATAATTAAAATCTCTCAAGTTTTTTGACACCTAGTACTACTTGCTTTCATTTTAATTTGCACTCCCTTTCAAAGCAGCCCTGAAACCTGTATGTGTCCTGAAGCATTGCACAATGTGTCTGCTACCAATAGGCCTGACTCTACACATGCAGCAATGCAAGATATGTTGCAGTTATTACTCAGCAAGGACATACCATGGTTAAATAAAATCACATTCTAATAAACTCATCTGCCTTGGTCCTGGTCAGAAAAGCCAAGTGACTGACATAGGTCATAAGAGGAAGTATTACATTGGTGAGCAGAAAAAACATTGTGCCACATCAATCAATGTGTGGATTTTGGGTTTCCCATCACAAAAAGGTTATAGCAGAACTGCAAAAGGTGCTGAGAGAAGGGATACAAATGATCAAATTGCTGGACTGGCCACTGTGGAAGAGATGATTCTTCTTTATGCTTTCATCTGGAAGTGATGATGGGGGTGAAGTGTGTACATAGTATACAACCACAGGTCGCTGATGCACGGTGTATAGGGCACAGCATTGCTCTTCACTCTGTCTTCTAATACAAGAGGTGCATTAGAAAGACTAAAGTAAACTTGCTGTTGGGATCTTAAGCACTGACAAAAGGTGATACTGCTTCCTGTAGGGTAAGTTCAGCTTCTGTGCCTTAGGGTCCTCAGTTTCCTTGAGGACTATTGAGAGTTACTGTGTTAAAAAGATCTGCTTCTGGCTCAGAGTGGGCTGTGAATTCCTAGGGGCTGGGGCAAGTGCTCTGTGTACTTGGCTGGGACTTGTAGAGCTGCTGCTTGTGTTTTGGAAGTTGGGGTTGATAGACTTTTAGATTGAACTGAGTCAGGTTCTGCTTTCAATACTGGGAGCCTTTCTGTGCTAGTCTGTATATGATGTTAGTCCTCTTTCCACCCATGTACCTTGCTTTATCTGCATTAAATTTCAGATGCAACTGAAGATGTAATCTTTCTCCCTCCACTTAAACAGATTTCTCCCTGCCTTTGAGCAAGTTTCAGAGCTCTCAGTGTTTAACATTACACATTCTTGCAGAATTTGTATTACCTTAAAGCTCTGTTCAGTTATTATCATTGGACAATTTTCACACTTATTAGAAAAAAAATATTTGGTGGGTGGTAGAGGTGAACTCCTTTTTAATTAGAGATTTAACTGGTACCCTCATCTTAAGAAAGCACATTACTTCTGTCACACCCCTTTGCTCCCAGTGCTCCTTAGCATTTGCTGCCTTGCTCCTCCATTTTTAATTTAACTAATGCACCAGAAGTAGTTAATCTTCTGGACTGGTAGCTGGTTCTGCTGTGAGTAAACTAAAACAAATGGAATTCTTTATCTTTCATCATCTAGTCTCCTCAGCTTTTATCAGTAACTGGTAAGTCTCACCTCTTCTTCAGGCATCTTACTCATCCTCAGTCTTGTGTGCCCACATCTTGGACACAATTATGTTTAGTTCTCCTCTTATAGCCAGATTGTAATGGTCGTATATATGCGTGTGTATACATATATGTGTATACACACATAGAGAGAGAAGGGCAATGAGGCTGGAGGGTTTGGAAGGGCATGTCATATGAGGAGTGCCTGAGGGAGCTGGGATTGTTTAGTCTGGAGAAAAGAAGGCTAGGGGGAGATCTTACTGCTCTCTACAACTGCCTGAAAGGAGCTTGGAGTGGGGCTGGGTACTGATCTCATCTCCCAAGTAATCAGATGTAGGACGAGAGGAAATGAATTTAGGTTGTGCCAGGGGTGGTTTAGATTGGACAGTAGGAAAAACTTCTTTACTTAAGAGAGTGGTATGGGGTTGGAGCAGACTGGCCAGGGAGGTGGTGGAGTCACCATCCTTGGAGGTGTTCAAGAAGCTGTAGATGTGGCTCTTCAGGACATGGTTTAGTGGTCGTGGTAGTTTGGTTATGGTTGGTTTTGATGATCTTGAAGGTCTTTCCCAGCTGTAGTGATTCTATGTGACGTTGTTAGAATTCTCAATATCTTTGTGTCCTTGTAAGTACGCTTCATACTGGATCACATGACTAAGGATGATGATTTGTCCTAATATGAGATTTCACAAGTCTAGTACAGCATTATGTCCTCTGTGAATTAGGAGTTACAGGGAGGAGTCCTGACCTTACCACAATCACATAGAAATGAATCAGAGTCAATGGACATGTTCACACGGGGTGACTAAATTCTACATTTAAATATTTATTTATTTTCACTGTATAAGCAAAATGAAAGCAATCTGATTCTTCCTAGACTTTGTGTTTGTCAGGCTGATTAAGACCAATCTACTAGTTTGCAGTTCCCAATAATGCAGCTGTCAAAGTGAGGGGAAACCGTTAAAGAAAAATACATCCTGAAATGAGGCTGAGATGCATCCTTCTCAGAACAGGAGCTATTGATCTTAACGACCAGATTTCTGCTGTGACATTGTCACTCATCTGTCAAACAATTGAGGTACATCCCCTCTAAGTAATTTGGTAATTCTCATCTCATTGGTGTAGGAATGTGGCAGTTGCTGACCATGGGTTTATTGGCCAGCTGCATTCTGATGACTAAGGTATTGTGTGCTTCACAACAGAGCCTGTAAAAGAATATTGAATGGTTCCTGGCTGGCAGAGGGTTCCACATTCTGCATCTGAGCTCTAGAAATGTGTCTGCTTAGGTTTCAGTGACATATAATACATTCCCTATGTTAATGTCTTCCCAAAGAGTTCATGTTGCAGGATGATAATTAGATTTTAGAATATCAGTCTGCCACAATGCAAGACAATTTCAGTCTTAATATTCTGCTTTCAACTTTCTGGTTTTAAGTGTAGCAATTTACTCATTGTCTTATATGCTTAGTTTCTAAAAACATTTAAAAATGTTTTAATAGGCAAGCTTAAAACTCAGTGCTTTGCTAAACTAGATTTATAGTCAAATATATGTAAAAACAAGTCTACCATGATCCAGTCTTAATCTACCTACTGTGACTTTCTAATTACTACAGCAGCAGCATCTCAAAGACTCGGTTGAAATTTTGGCAGGTTTTTTTTTCTCTTAGGTTTGTCTTTCAAGTCCCCTGTTTGTATGAAAAGGTTTAATTTCTGCCTCTTGCTTGCTTTGAGCAAATATTTCTTTACTGCTCATATAGGTACAGGAAGCAGAATTGTGCCCTAGAACTCTTTTCTTTCTTTTTCCTATAGTTGGCTCCTCTCAAACTTCTGCCTACCAAATAATACAACCACCTTCTCAAACATGGTGCTACTAAAAGCAGTGGCTGACAGTTTTCACTCTGCAGTTTCTGATGGCCACAAATTGATCCCTGTGGCAGAGAGGTGAGCAGTTGGGTGGGTTTAAATTTTCTCTTGCTATGCAATGTCATTTGGTAGGGAGTTTTAGCAATAAATTAGATCATGTACAAGCAGATTTCTTTCAGTTACTTATCTGAGTGAAGCATTCTTTTTTTTTTCTTGGTGCATCCTTTATTCCATTAAAGCAGAAAGGATATGTAAAAGGGTTGTTAACTCTGTTCATTGCTTCAGAGAGCCAAGGATTATCCTGCAAAGAGTCCAATTCATTTGTTGCTCTTTGTTGTGAAGTTCCACATTTGCCTGCCCTGTAACAAGTTCTGGAGTGGGATTTAAATTCCCTGCACGTAGCTCTCTTTAGGACTCACATCTGGATGGCACTGCAGGAGCACATTGCTGAAAGTAAACAGGGCAGCAGTTTTGATGGTAACAATGGAGCCTGAGAAAACACTGGATGCCTGAATAGGATTCCATTAAAAAGGGGGGAGTGAGAGGGATGTCTAATGCAGTCCATTTAATGCAGAACTCTCCAGAGAGTGAAGTGGGGATTATGCCTGCTGCCCTTCTTATTAAAGGCTGGCATGAAGATGCTTGTTGGGCGCATGGTATCTCTGTAACAGACGCTCTATTACTCATGAATACATTTCTAATTGTATCTTAATGATCTCAGCCACAAATAGGAAAGCAAAGAAAAAAGAATCCTTGTCTCCCTGAGTGGTTACCTTGGTGGCTGCAGGATTGGCAGGGTTTAGATTATCCATCTCCTCTCACTAATCCCAGGGGACTTCATTGTGAGAAATGAGACTTGTTTATGATGGTGAATTAAATTGCCGTAAAAGGTTATTTCAACAGACAGTTGGGAAATCATAATAAAATAATTCAGTAAAAATGGGAGCTAGAGTATGTTTAATGAAACATGATTAGATTTAATTTTCTTGCTATTTCAATCATTAAAGGTACATTATCCTTTCTCAGACCTCATTTGGGCTTTTTGCCATGGATCCACTCTTAGTAACAGACCGAAACTTGCATGTTCCATTAGGCTATGAAAATGGCTAATGATACCCTGCTCTCCTCTCCCTGCCTTTTGTGAAATTTCCCTTACCCGCTTTTCAGGTATATTTTAGCTGTTTTTCATCCTTTTATTCCCTCTCACATCTATTGTACACATTTTTCAGGATGAATAACTATTCCGGAAGGGTAGGCTGAATGAAATGAAGTAAAATACTACTATAGTAAAGTGTAAAATGGCTTATCACAAGTAATTAAAAAATTAACTCCTGGGACCCTGTGTTCTAGCAAAGTTCATCTTTTAATCAGTTCCTATAGAATGTGTTTCTATGCTATCTTAATCCAGTGGCCCAATTGTTTGGGGGGTTTTGTTTTGGTGATGGTTTTATTTTTCTTCATTCTTTCCCTTTGCAGTGCCATGACACATTGTGTGACTGTATATGAGCTAGAATTTTTCTGGTCTCTATGGATAATAAACGTAGTTTTCTGTGTTATTTTATGCCTGTGTTAGCATGGAAATGACACTTTGATCTAAAAGTATCCATCTCTTTTTTTAGACTATGGGTTATATGAGAAGGAAAATTCTCTTTGCTGGTAGCTTGCCAACAGGCACTGGTCATGGCTTCATGGTTTTCAGGACCAGTCTGTTTTTTGAGGGAAGGCATGTTTGGGTTATTCTGGTGTTTCATAATGCTATTCCAGTTTGGATGCACGTTTCACTGGTAAAGGCTTCTAGTGGTGAGGGTGAGAGTCCTCCCCTAAGTGGCATGGGATGCAGAGGAGAAAGGCAGCCCTCAGGGCAGTTGCTAGCCTGTTAATCAGGAATGCACAGGGGGAAAGGGCCATGCAGGTAGAGAGTGACTGAGAGGGAATGGCTGCTGCTGGGTTTCTGAAGCTCAGAATAAGGATTTTTGACTACTAGGCAAGATGTTTTGCTGGCATCTCTCACTGTCTCCTGCTGAAGTTGCTTCAGTTGGCATAGATTAAATTTGCCCTCTAGTCTGAATAGAGGGTGAATAGAATATTAGGATGAATAGAAGAGCTTCAGTCCTCTGCACTTCATGTGAGGGAGTGAACCACTCTGGGCTACAGGTAGTGTGAGAACCCAGGGACTGTGTCAGCATACACTGGGAATATTTTTCTTGAAGTCTTGGACATTTGAGGAAAGAGAAAGTTTAACTCTGTTTTGAAACAACAAGGAGTCTGAAGCGATTAACTTTTCAGTGTCTCTAGAACAGTTTAATTTGAAATGGTATGTCAGAGTTAACTCATTTAAAAGAAAATGTGTGTGTCTCTGTGTGCATGGAGCCTGCTCTCCTTTCTAAAGCAATAATTCTTATATAATCATTTACTGCCTGTTTACTACTGAAATCAACTGCATGAGGTGGTGGGGAACAGTCACTCTTCTGCATGCTGAAGGCACTGTTTTCTCTTTGTGGTGTAGCTACTGTGTTTCCAGATGGTACCTTCCTTAACAGATATGAGTGGAAACTGTGGTCAGAAGCAGGCATGTATTGATGACTAGAACAGATCTCTGTCATTAATTCAAAATTATTGTTGTAACCTGCATTCCCTTTAAACCTGTGTTCGTTTCTTGGATCAGTATGCAAGCACCTAAAGAGAAATTACATGGAGGGAAGAGGTGGGATGAGACTGAGGAAAACTATAATAAATTATTTGGAGCTTACCATGGAAAGCTAGGATACATAACTCTGTGACCTTATGGACTCATACAATGGTTTGGGTTGGAAGGGACCGCTAAAGGTCATCAAGTCTGACCCCCCTGCAGTTAGCTTTGACATTCTCTACTAGATCAGGTTTCTCGAGCCTGACTTAGAATATCTCCAAGGATGGGGCCTCAGCTACCTCCCTGGGCAACCTGTTGCAGTGTTCCACCCTCGTGGTGCAGAACTTGTTCCTAACATCCAATCTCAGTCTGCTCTTCTCTCATTTCAAACCATTGCCTCTTGTCCTGTCCCTGCAGGCCTTTGTAAACAGTCTCTCCCCATCCTTCCTGTAGCCCCCTTCAGGTACTGGCAGGCTGCAATTAGCTATCCCTGGAGCCTTCTCTTCTCCAGGCTGAACACCCCCAGCTCCCTCAGCCTGTCCTTATAGCAGAGGTGCTCCAACCCCCTGATCATTTTCATGGCCCTCCTCTGGACCTGATAGAGTGGGTCCATGTCTTTCCTGTGCTGAGGGCAGTGCAGAGGGAAGGGAGGAGGGTGGTCATTAGCAAAGGGAATTGTTAAGTGTCAGGCTAATCATGGATTGTCTTGCTGTAAACATGACTCTTAAAGCAAAAACTAAAAAAACAAACCAAAGCAAACCCCTCTCATTTCTTTAGAGTACCTCTGAATTGAGTTAATGTTTATTAAGTGTAGCACCACTGTGATGATGGGTAGAGAGATTTAACAGTGTTTCATTTACACTTAATAAACAGAGTGTTCTAGTAGACAGAGCAATCAGTTCATAATTTCTCTTGCCTTATCTGCCTAGTGTCATAGGATGAATATAGTTTGCTTACAGCATAATTGTTTATCTAAGCCCAGGGTAGGAACATGAAAGGGCTTCCTGCTCTCTCGTGGGATAACAGTGCTGGTTCTATTACTCCTCAGTGCTTGAGGAACTTTGTTAGCACTCCCCTTGTTCTTGCCTTGGTATCAACTGAAAGGAGCTGTAGCTTGGTGCTGTAGCAATAGCTTGAGTGGGGAAAGGCTGAGATGTGAATTTGCTAGGACATCCATCTGCAGTAGTATGAAGTTGTCTTCTTAAAGGAGGAAAGTTAATTAATAGGTCTATTAATAGGTTATGTTTAAAATACTGTTCTTGTTCACGTCTCCGATCTCATAGGATCTGGGAATCGAATGAGAAAAGACTGTGGCCTTATTTATAGTCCTAGCTCTTAATGTTTGTTGTACAAATGAAGTACTTGCATCATCTTCACAGCAGCTGCTTTTGTGAAACTAACAAATTTCATCTTTTCATTCAATAGAAGCAACATTCTCTAGAGTTTTGTTGTAAATGTCACCTTTCCTCCTTCTGCCTGGTGAGATTCTGACCATCAGGACAGATGAAGTTGCATGCTTGTTTCTAAGATAACAAGGGATTTGAAGAAATGTAAAAGGATGTGACAGATGAGTTCCAGAAGAAAAAGATTTCTAGGTGTATGCAAGTCTGAACGTAGGTAGAGAGAAGGAACACACTTGTAAATTGATATACTTCTCAGAAATGGATGTTCTCAAAAACTGTCTTGTGAAATTTTGTATCACCTGCTGCATTGGGTGGGAGGACAAAATCTGGGACTAATACTTCTGCTTTCTGTTCATTTGTGCCTGGCATCCTAGGCTTTTATTAATGGTATCCTTTCTCCCTTCATCGAAATTGCTTCTTTTTCCCTGTCCTTGATCAACTTTTTCTACGCAACTGGGGACTAAGAATACAGATTTTATTTATTTGATACTCCACCAGAAACTTCTGTTTGACTTGCACAGGTTCTGATCTTTAACTGTGGATTTGCTATATCACTGTTGTGCTACACCTGAGAAGCATGATTACTCTAGAAACTGTTTCTCAGATCAGTAGTTGCTCCTTATTGTCTGACCATACCCAGAGGGAAATATTTGGGAGTGCTAGCTCTCTTAGAACTGTGCAGAACAGCAAGAAACATGGCTGTGATTATTCCTGCCTTAGAGCATCACAAAGGATAACAGTATTACCTTCCTGTTAGAGAATCCATTTTTATCAGGTTTCACTTGATGCACTACTGCTGTTATGCAGCAAAAGCCACAAAATGTTCAAGAGCAGATTAGTCAACTACCTGCATGGCTGGATGGAACTTGTTTCATAGTGGGCAGCTTCTTGTCATTGAGGAGTAATAACGTAAGCTGCTGGGAATGTTCCATGTCAATAATACCATTCCATACAGAAGGGTTCTACTCTTGTGCCCTGTTTCATCCACACAAAGCAATGCAGTCCAGCAAAATAAGCCAGGCTGAATGCACCATTAAACTGTGCTCTTCTCAGAGGTCCTTGTAGGCATTAATGCTTTGGTTTATTTTATCTCAACTATGATGTGCCATGGCATTTTTAGTAAATGTATAATTTTGATGTTGTTCCCTTCTCTAATTTTCTTCTTTCAGTGGGTTTAGTGTGTTGAAAATCAGGCCTCCATCTTCTTACAGCCCTTTATTTACTAACCTTGCATTCATAGGTAATATGTCCAATTGAGGAGAACCCCCTTAGGCTGTACAGAAAGAGCAGGAGTGCTGTGGAATATAGTGGCCTACATTTGATTAGAGTCTATCTGGAAACAGATCAGGTACTGCAGACAGCACACAACTTAGAAAGTCAAAAAAGCTGACTTTCAAGAAAAGTGTGTCCAGCAAGTTTAGGAAGGTTCTTCTCCCCTTTTACTCTGCCCTGCTGAGACCAGACCTGGAATACTGGGTCCAGTTTTGGGGCAAGAGAGACTGGGATCTGCTGGAGAGACTCCAATGGAGAGCTGTGAGGATGATGAGGAGACTTGAACATCTCTGCTATGAAGAAAGGCCGAGAGTCCTGGGACTGGTTAGTCTGGAGAAGAGAAGGCTGAGAGGGGATCTGATCAATGTTTATCAGTATCTGAGGGCTAGGTGTCAGGATGAAGGTGCCAGGCTCTGTTTGGTGGTGCCTTAGTGATAGGCCAAAGAATGATGGGTGTAAGCTGGAACGGAGGATGTGCCACCTCAACACAAGGAGACACTTCTGTATGGTGAGGGTGATGGAGCCCTGGAGCAGGCTGCCCAAGGAAGTTGTAGAGTCTCCTTCACTAGAGACGTTCAAAGCCTGCCTCTGTGTTCCTGTCTGACCTGCCCAGGGTGGTCCTGCTCTGGCAGGGGAGCTGAACTTGATCTCTGGAGGTCCCTTCCAGCCTCTAACATTCTGTGATTCTGTGATAGCATTTGGTGCATTTTCTTCTGCATTCTTAGCTATGTGATTAGGAGGCCTGTATGTGAAGTCTCCCCAGCTGCTAACTTCTTATCACAACTGCTACCTCTTTTGTTATTGAAAATCTAATTAAAATACTGTAGTTTGCCTATGCTGTTCTAAATTCTCATCTACTTAAAGGAAGAAAAATGGCAGCTTCAGCCATAGTATTTCAACAAGATTGATGCTCCCACTTTGCTAATTCCCACCCTCTTACCTAAGGGGCTTTAAAAAAACTGTTTCAGCTGCTTGCTTTTGTTACTGTGCAACCCTTCAGCATTAGAATGAAAAGTTTAATGGCCTAAATACAGCGCAGGCCTATTTGAAAAGCCTGATTTATCTTCTGTACTTCCTTTTTTTTTTTTTTTTTTTTAAATACTAGTATTTCCTTGTTATGCCCTTGGTATTTCATAGCTGTCCTTTTTAAGCACTGAAGCAATTAGTTTTGAGGAGGCTGATTCTTCAGGGTCCAGTGCTTTCCTGCCTTTCATTCGCCGAGGCTGTACATTTTAATGAAGTTGTTTCATCTGTGTTGCCAAACACTAAAATTTTGCTGCTTCAATTCTAATTATCTTTGCTGGCAAATGCTATGTTTTATTAAAGCTGTCAAGCACACTGTTCATTAAATGTCCACACTCTGTGGTGCTGCGCACACAAATTAGATCAGCTTTTGCTTCTCGATAGGGTTATGAAGAAGTTAATTGTAGAGATTTATATAAAAATATTTAAGTCTAATGGCAATCAGTGATGACTTCCTGACACCTAGCATCTTGTTTAAAACACCCATGAAACATACATTAGAAGTGTAGTAGTGCACCTGAGGTTACTATTTGTAAGATTGTTTTTGAGACTATTTGCCTTCCTCACGGTACCTCTGTTGTTTGTAGCAAGGACAACAGAGGTGCTGGAGCCTGTTCAGAGTGGGGCAAGGAGGCTGGTGAAGGGCCTGGAGCACATGGCCTATGAGAAGCATCTGAGGGAGCTGGGGTGGTTCAGTCTGGTGAAGAGGAGGCTGAGGGGAGACCATATTGCTCTCTACAGCTCCTTAAAGGAAGGCTGGGGTGAGGAGAGAACAGTCTCTGGGCCTTGGTGGTAAGCAACAGGACCAGAGGAAATGGTTCCACGCTGTACCAGGGGAGATTCAGGCTGGATGCTAGGAAAATTTCTTCACAGAGAGCGTTCTCAAACATTGGAATGGTCTGCCCAGGGCAGTGACAGAGTTGCTGTTCCTGGGGGTGTTCAAGCACCATGTGGACTTGGCACTTAGGGACAGGGTTTAGTGTTGACCCATAATTCTGGGTCAAGGATTGGATTGCATGAGCTTGGAGATCTCTTCCAACCAGATATATTTTGTGACTGCATTCTAGTTAATGTTTGTTCAGAGTATGCTGGGGCTTATTCCATACCACTTGACAGAAGTGAAAGCCTAAGTGCTAATCTTTTAGTGAAGGGTTGTAGAGTGTGATTGTTGTCCCTTAAAAGCCAAGATGGCCTCATTTCAATGCTACTAACCTGGAAAATCCAAAGGGTGGCTATCATAAACAGAGTTCTCCAGAGTTACCGGAGTTACTGCTGTCACTAGTGAGGATAAATTAATGCTTTGATTGCACTCCCTTATCCACCCTTTTCAAGTTCTGTGTGCAAGTGGATTCACTATAACAGAGGAAAATTAATTCCTTTTTAAACCCTGACGCCTTCCTCTGATCACTGTGGTCTCAGAAAATTGTGAAAAATCACTGAAGCAATCATCAAGCACAAGAAAGGCATCATAAGTGATGCAATTCAGTGCAGAAATAGGTCTTTAATGTGCAGGTGAAATTAATTCTGCATTTATGGAAGTATACAAAGCCAACAGCTTTTGTGACTTAGTGTGGCTTATCAATCTGAAAAGAGTATCACAAAATCCTAGAATGGCTCAGGTTGGAAGGGACCTCAGAGATCATCTCCTCCAACCTCCCCTCCATGGGCACCGACACCTCTCAACTAGACTCAGCTGCTCAAGGCCTCACCCAACCTGGCCTTCAACACCCCCAGGGAGGAGGCAGCCACAGCCTCCCTGGGCAGCCTTTTCCAGAGTCTCACCACCCTCCTACTGAAGAACTTCTTCCTAATCTCCAGTCTAACCCTGCTCTCCCTCAGCTTCAAACCATCTCCCCTTGTCCTGTCCCCAAACACCTTTATGAAAAGTGCCTCTAGAGTCTTCCTGTAGGATCCCTTCAGGTATTGGAAGGCAGCTCTGAGGTCCCTCTAGAGTCTTCTCCTTTCTAGGATGAACACCCCCAGCTCCCTCAGGGTATCCTCACAGCAGAGGTGCTCCAGCCCTTGGATCATCTTTGTGGCCTCCTCTGGACTCACTCCAGCAGCTCTGTGTCCTCCTTATGCTGGGGACACCAAAACACAATATTGGAGGTGGAACCTCACCAGAGCAGAGTGAAGGGGAAGTATCACCCCTTTAATGGATTGAGAGTATTGCTTTTGTCTTATTACTTTTTTTGGAAGGAAAGAGTCTCCTGACCTTGCAAAAGGAAAACTTGCTTACTTTGTTGTTTTACAGGAGCACCAAGGCAGTGTACTTGGGAACACAACACAAACTGTAATCGCCTTACTGAACAACGTGGCTGCTAACAAAAGCACAAACATGATGCTGCTCTTTGAGGAAGGTATGTCAGCTTTGTCTTTATTCTCCTTACTATAGCTGTTTCCTTCTATAGGAACAGCTGACACTGTGTGAAACTCCAGAGTTGTATGCATTTATAATCTGGAGAGGTTGTGAAGAGGTGATTGCATTGTAACTGAGTAGCATTCCCCATCACTTCATCTACCTTTCTTGCTATGGTGGGTTGAACCAGCTCAGTTGAAATCAAATGAAGCTCTATTTACAAGCAAAACTACAAGCTAGAAATATGGAATGCAATGAATATGTACCAAATATACAATATTTACATATGTATACAATTTGTAAACAACACAAGAACACCCCTGGACAAAACCAGGGGATTACCAACACTTCCCCCTCCCTGTTCCCTTCTGTTCCCCTATGCATGGGACAAGAGAAAAGAGGAGAAAAGCAGAGGGAGAACTTATTAGTACTTAGCCACAACAAAGCAATGCAGCCAAGGTCAGCAAGCCAGCAGAAAGCCAGAAGGGTAGTATCTGCTAGAGTGAAGAAGCCAAAAAGAGAGCAAATTAGTTTACCAAACTTTAACTACCTTTATGTTAGATTTCAGACCAATGTTCAGACATTATTTTCCCTTTTATATCCAATGGTAGTTTATTTACATTCTACTACTTTCTGTTCAAGGTTTGTGGAAAATTTCCTAGGCACAGCCTAAAACTGCTACACTTGCTGATTTGATTATAGATTTAACTTGCAAAAAGTTGTTCCTTTGAGAAGATGTAATAGAATTACTAACTGAAAGTTAGGTTATGCTGTGAAGAAGGCCTGTGGAAAGGAGTGGGCTCCCTTTCTCTGGCTGTAACAGTGCAGATTGCAGGCAGAGAGAGCTTCTGCAAGACCTTGCTTTGCTTACTGCTCAGCCCTGTGAAAGGATGTGCTGTACAGTATCTTTGCTTTCGCTTCAGTCCAGTGATGCAGACCAAGGGGCTGGAGCCCACACTGATAATGAACTTTTAGTCCACAATCTATTCTGCATCTTCATTTCACTGTTTTATTACTGAAACTCTTCTCTTTAGAAATTGATTCTGGTTTATAAAATGAAGAGAAAGTTTCTGCTGTTGGAAATTTGTATCAGTTTAAAAACTTGTTTAGAATGTATCCATGGATAGCATGACTTTTGGTTTAGCCTTAGCAGGCAACATCCAGCAGTGCAGATCTGCACTACTGGTTGTGTTGCTTGTACAGAATAGAACGTGGATCTAGACTGCTGGCATAGCAGTGCAGAGCATACTCCGGAAGGAAAGGGAATACATTTGCATGGAGAGACAGTGAAGAGACAGCTGCGTCTCTTGTGAAGCAAAGAGATGAGAGAAAACCTTTTCAAAGTCTCTAGGAGGAGATTGAATGGGGTACGAAGGGGAAACTTGTAGTGTTGCTTTCCTCTAGTCATCACCTCAGAGAAGGAGATAGGTGAGACAGAGTATAATTATTGGTGCAATGGTTTAAAATCAAACATAAAAGCCTCCCCAAACAAACAAAAATATCTGCCCCAAAACCTTAACACATACTAGCCAAAAGCTCCATCATTGTTTGCAGTAGTGCTTATGCCCTCGTTTTCTTAGTTACCTTAGCAGTTTAAGTACCAGAAAGTAGGAGACCTAAATTCCTGATCCTTTTTCTTCAGAAGGGGTTGACTGTGCAATGCTATCATTCAGGAGACAAACTGGAACTTGACATTTTAGCTAATTGCATGCTCCTCTCATCTGTGTCAAACAGATCACTCTAAGGTTAGTGGAGTAGTGAGAGTAGGGGCAGAAAAAAAATAAGAGGGAAATATGGCTGAATTGAAGAGGAACTCTTCATAGGATTCTGATTGTTTGGCTATTTCTCAGTAACTGCCTGCCCCACTTAGAACTACTTGGGTTTAGATGTCTGTGCTGCTTTTACTGTCTTTGGACACTGCTTTGTGTTGGGCAAAATCTGAATCATGGAATGTCAAGGACTGGAAGGGACCTCCGGAGATTATCCAGCCCAACCTCCCTGCCAGAGCAGGATTACGTAGGGTAAGTCACACAGGAACACATCCAGGTGGGTTTGGAATGCCTGCAGAGAAGGAGACTCCACAACCTCCCTGGGCAGCCTGTTCCAGTGCTCTCTCACCCTCACCATGTCAACCCTGATTTTGAGGTGGAACCTCCTGTGTTCCAGCTTGTAGCTGTTGTTCCTTGTCCTGTCACTGGGCACCACCAAAAAGAGCCTGGCACCTTCATCCTGACACCCACCCCTCAGCTATTGATAGACATTGATCAGATCCCCTCTCAGCCTTCTCTTCTGCAGACTAAACAGCCCCAGGGATCTCAGTCTTTTTTCATAGCAGAGATGTTCAAGTCCCTTCATCACCCTCATAGCCTCCACTGGACTCTCTTCAGCAGGTCTCTGTCTCTCTTGAACGGGGGAGCCCAAAACTGGTCACAATATTTCAGGTGTGGTCTTAGCAGGGTATAGTAGAGGGGCAGGAGAACCTCCCTAGACTTGCTGGACACACTTTTCTTTATGCACCCCAGATGTCATTGGCTGCCTTGGCCACAAGGGCACATTGCTAGCAGTGCCCTTAGCTGCAGCAGGGTGACGTGTTAGAACTGCACAATGACATGCAGAGAAGTTAGCTCAATCCCCACAAGCACAGTAAGCAGGTACTACTTATGCCTTAGCTGAAGCAATGTGCTCTGCCTTTTTGCATGGCGAATGAGGTGCCAGACTGCTTAACAACATGGCAAGGCTGCATTCATTCCCTAAATACCTTCTGTCTTTATTGTCTCACAGAGATGACTCCCATGTGCTTTTTATGCTGCTGGTGGCATATCAGTGCTCTTGCACTTCTTATCTGTTCCAAAAATAAAACTCAGCTCTTCCATCACGCTGGCTTCCAAATTAAGGGTGTGGGATAGAAACGTTATTTAAGTCTTTTGTCTTTTCTCTGTGCTATGTCATAAGTCACTCCAGGAATATTTTCAGGCTATTAGTGATTGGAGAACTCTAACCTGGGCTCATTTAATTTCAACATCCCAACTAGGAAAAACAGCACAGCAGTAAAAAATAATTTCTCTTGAGGAAAATGTGACTAACTTCCCTTAACCTTTCCTGACTAGAGAATCTTCAGAGTACTGAAAAGCTAGAGGTTTGGCCAGTGCTTTATTGATTAAGGACCTATCTGTCAAGTAAATAACTTCTCAAGTTTGGGTTGCAGGAGTTTTATAAAGACTGACAGATTTTTCTTTGCATGGAAAAGAGAGAAAAGTTATTCCATAAAAACTGGAGAGATTTTTGTCCTATTCTTTACAAGCTATTAATAGGTAGTGTTCACTACAGGAAAAGACCTTACACTTCCTCTGCTGTTCTTTAATATTACACTCATCATTTCTGAATTATTTTTTTCTGTGTGTGGTGAAGAGGAATGTGATCTAATAAAATGGAAACTGAGTTCCCTCCTGCAGAGGAGATTCTAAATACAGAAGCTGAGCGTGAGTCAGCAGTGTGCTTTTGCAGCAGTGAAGGCAAAAGAGGGTGATGAGGAGGAATAACTGGGATTCCATCTAGAAAACAGTGTCTAGTTTTGAGCTCTGAACTGTAAGACAGACATTGACAGGAGCAAGTCCAGAGGTAGTTAGGAGAGTGGAACCCACGGTGTGTGTATTTTCAGCCTCTGCCTCTACTATTACATGAATTTATTCCTCCCCATTTGCAATACTTTGTATTTGCTGGTTTGAGCTTCTTCTGAATGTTAGCTCAGCCCTTCACCACATCAACTGCTTGCCTCATTGCAGTATGATCTGCAGGCTGCTGAAGATGCAGGTTATTCTATCTCATTTCGACTGTGTCCATGCTGTTAATGAACATGTCCAATGTTCATGAGTTATTCTGCTGCCTCAAAAGCCAAGCAGGCTGAAGACAGTATTATGGGTTATCAGTCTCCCTTATTTCCCCATTACAGCATGATAATTAATTCATCTATTTATGGAGCTTTAGAAATGAAAACCCTTAAATACTTGCTAAACATAAGTAACGCAGGTTAGGGGTCAATTCTGCCAAGATTTTGTTTCCAGGGGTCCAGACAATTAGCAGCGAGAATATATTTCTAATTCACTAAACTCCTTTCTTCAGCAGTATTTTTGCTGACAGATCATTGAGGCCCTTGTCCCTATTCCCTTTTGTGCCTGTTAGCCTTCAGAACTCTCTCCTGCTCAAAGGAGTTGCATTAGGTGATAGAGATTTTTTTTTTTTAATGGGTTGCAGCTTACATGTTGAACTTTACCCTTTCTCAAGCAACTCTTGCATGATGGCATTTGCTCCATTACTACTGCTGTGATTTTATATTAATAACAAGGATAGGGTTGTGCATTGCAGCAACTTGCATACAGGTCCAATTGCCTGGCATTAATTTTTCTCTCCCCTGAACTGTGTCCTTTTGTGTGACAGTACATCAGACACTTAATGATAACCACTTGTAATGTTTAAAGGTGAAATGGAGAATAGCATCTGTGACTGAAGTCACAGAGAGAATTTAAAATGCCCTCTGCTTGTGTGATCAGCTATTAAAACATTTGCTCTGTTAACATTTGTGATAATTTCCACTCCATCAGAGGGGAATAATGTGATTGCATTTAATTAATGAAACTGGAATTCAGTTGGGAGACTGGGATTAATACTGGGTCTCTTGTGAATAGTTAAGGTGAGATGATAAAAAGCCAGGACAGTAGTAGTCAATTTTAGCATAGTCTTCTAAGAATGTCCGACTTAGTCTCTTCCCCTGTGTCTTGGCTTCGGTTTACCAGTCTCTTTCTTTCCTCCTTTTCCTCAGCTTTTGAAAGAATTGGACACCTTTAAGTTGAGAGGGCACAGAGGTCCAAATATACCAAGTATGTGTAGTATTACTCTATAATAATATCTGTGGAAAGGGAAGAGACCCAGGTTAGTGCCACATCTGAGGTCAAGGCAATAGTATGGCCTTAGCAATTAAATGTTCTTGGCTCATGTATAGCAAAATGTAGCAGTGCCACACATGAGTATTAAAGTATTAAGTTCAGGTAACAAAATTCCTTTCTTCCTGTTAAGTTTTAATTTTAAAAACCATGAAGTTTGCAATCCAGTATGTTGGGCCATCCGTATGGCAATTAGATTGTATAAAGGCAGAAGATGTCATTTCACCTTCAGGTGGGAACTGAAGAAGGTAAATGTGAGAGGAGCATCATTCTTCAACGGTTTTCTTTCTTGCATCATAAAATGATGACACAGTCAAAGGGAAGCTCACTAGTCTGAGTTTATATCCTGTGTTATAAGAGCTCTTACTGATGGACACGCAACCTTTTCATCTGTGAATTCTGCTTCAATCAGCATTTATTAAATTAGGAAGCATAAAACTTTTATAGCATCCTGAGGTCTACTAACAGGCCCATAAAGATCTGTTAATTTGTATATCCTCCTGATCTTTTCTGTATTCACTTCCTGTTTGCCTCTTCTCTGGTTTAGGTTTGTAACCACTGAGTTTAACATTGTGGCTGATGCCTAATGAGATGAGCTATATAATGATCCCACAGGATCAGTCAGTGCATGGTGGCAACTTTCACTATAGCCTGTGCTTATAGTTGGGTGGCATAGGACAAAACAGTGCCAAGGTTTTGGGAACAGGGCAAGGGAATCAGCAGTGACAAGAATGGCAATTTATTACCTTGGAGGTAGGATGCAAATCTACAGGAAATGGAGCAGTGTTAGTTCTACTGGCCAGGAAACAAGCAGCTCCATCTTACTTTGCACTTGTCATATTAAAAGGGTTAAGAATGGTTGACTCTAGAATGAACCTCTGGTTCTGAGCGCTGGGATCATCAGCTCTTAAGCAGGTGGTGTAGGACTACAGAAGATGATCACCTGTTTCTATGAACAGGCATTAGGGAAGTTGACTGAAAAGACATCTTGACAAGCATCGACTTACTGACAAATGTAGGCAGAAGATGAACTACAAAAGCAAGTTTGCCTTCTTAATAAGTGGGGGGGGTGTGGGGGGGTGGAGGTGTACGTGTGCAAAACTGTCTCCAGGTCATATCCAAAGGCAAGGAAATTCTTCATTCTTACATTGTCTCTGTCTTGCTTCTTGTTGGAAGAGTTTGAACATAGTACATGTAAATTGTAGAGAATCTTGTTTCAAAGACTTTAGCTACTTCAGCAGGATCCTCATTCAGAGTAAATGATAGGTAAAAATGGCAGTAAATTGTGAGCTCTTCAGACAAAGATGTTTCAAAGCATCAATGTTGAGAACCAAAGTGCTCTCATTTAAATACAGGTGAAGTGAGGATTTTAAAATACTGAAAATAAACAAGGACAATGGCATCCTGGCCTGCATCAGGTATAGTGTGGCCAGCAGGAGCAAGGAGGTCATTGTACCCCTGTACACAGCACTGGTTAGGCCACACCTTGAGTACTGTGTCCAGTTCTGGGCCCCTCAGTTTAGGAAAGATGTTGAATTGCTGGAGCATGTCCAGGGAAGGGCAACGAGGCTGGTGAGAGGCCTTGAGCACAAGCCCTATGAGGAGAGGCTGAGGGAGCTGGGGGTGTTCAGCCTGGAGAAGAGGAGGCTCAGGGGAGACCTCATTGCTGTCTACAACTACCTGAAGGGAGGTTGTAGCCAGGAGGGGTTTGGTCTCTTCTCCCAGGCAACCAGCACCAGAACAAGAGGACACAGTCTCAAGCTGTGCCAGGGGAGGTTTAGGCTGGAGGTGAGGAGAAAGTTCTTCACAGAGAGAGTGGTTGGCCATTGGAATGGGCTGCCCAGGGAGGTGGTGGAGTCACCATCCCTGGAGGTGTTCAAGAGGGGACTGGACGTGGCACTTGGTGCCATGGTTTAGGTAGTCATGAGGTTTAGGGTGACAGGTTGGACTCGATGATCTTTGAGGTCTCTTCCAGCCTTCTTGATTCTATGATTCTATGATTCTCTCATTCTTTCTGAGCAGTTACGGATGTTTCTTCTGTCTCGTTTGGGTGTGACAGGGAACTCACTCACTTAGCAGGTGTGAACCTTACAGCATCTGCCATGCAGGACTTCAGCCTCTTTCAGCTCCCTGCCAGCACTGGAGTTGTTCAGCTCTTCAGCACAGAGATGTCTCTATAAACATCTAAAAATAGTAGCTGTGTGTCACTGTGTTTGTCTGAGTTTCTTCTTGTATGAGAAGTTAATGGTGGCTGAGCCTGAAGAAGTCACAGAATCTTAGGGGTTGGAAGGGATCTCCAGAGATCAAGTCCAACCCCCCTGCCAAAGCAGATCACCTAGAGCAGGCTGTACAGGAACGCATCCAGGTGGGTTTTGAAAACATCCAGAGAAGGAGACTCCACAAACTTTCTGGACAAAATGTTTTTTATGATGTGAAGAAGTTCAGATTTTTGTTAACAATATTGAGATGTGGTTTTTTGACCCAAAACACCAGACCTTCAGGTGGCAGAGTGTTACATCATACTGGTAAACATAGAAGGTTGCTATCATAAAAGATAAGTGAGAATCATGTCAAAATAGTGTGGTAGTAGTGAAGTCTTTGAGGAAAAAATATCCTGTGTCGTCCTGTGGCATTCAACAATAGAGCCACCTGAAAAGGATGAAAATGGAAATGGTAATTGCTGTGAGAAACAGTTGTGCCATTCAAGGGGAAGCAAGCCCGTTGCTGAGAGCCCTTCCCATAAAGCACAAAATGTCACAGCACGCTTGCCAAGGCTTCAAAGGAGAAAAATAAGTTGTTAAAGGTTCAACAGGTTCTTAAGTCTTGTCTCACTGCTGCTGTGCTGTAAAAGAGGACTGGTCTCTGCTGTTCCTGATACATCCCTGGAGCCAGCCAAGCAGATCATCTTGTGCCACAGCTGCCTGATGGAACTACCTGACATATCTCATTTTCAGACCTGACTGATAGAAGAGAAAGGAGCAGTAACAGAAAATGTTCACAATTTTTTCATTGGGTGATATTCTAGTTGAAGAGGCCTGTTCAGATATCTGATGGTAGAACTGATAAGCTCAGTTTAATGGAAGGAAGTTAGTTCAGCAAATACAGCAATTTCAAACCAGATGATATGTACCAACCATAACAGACTCCTTTTTTTATGCCTGTCCAATTCCTAGACAAACCTAAGGCTCAAGGTTTTGGCTGAATGATTACTCTGATAATGTTGGGAAGCAGAAAACTAATTTGAAAAAAAATTGAGTTTAAACTTAAGGCATGAATTTTCCATCTGGGGATGTGGTATCATAGAATCACAGAATGGCTCAGGTTGGAAGGGACCTCAGAGATCGTCTACTCCAACCTTCCCACCATGGGCAGGGACACCTCTCATCTAGACTCGGTTGCTCAAGCCCTCATCCAGCCTGGCCTTGAACATCTCCAGGGAGGAGGCAGCCACAATCTCCCTGGACAGCCTGTTCTAGAGTCTCACCACCCTTCTATTGAAGAACTTCTTCCTAAGATCCCGGCCAACTTACTGTCCCTCAGCTTCAACCATTTCCCCTTGTCCTGTCTTTAGACACCATTATGAAAAGTCCCTCTGCAGCTTTCCTGTAGGATCCATTCAGGAATTTGAGGGCAGCTCTAACATCCCCCCTGCAGTCTTCTCTTTTATAGGGCTGAACACCCCCAGCTCCCTCAGCCTATCCTCACAGCAGAGGTGCTCCAGCCATTGGATCAGCTTTGATCATCTTGGATCATCTTTTTTTTTATATCCGAAAGTTTCCTGATGAAACTCAGGATTGTGAAAAAGGAAAGGCTTTGAAGCCTTATTTTCCTTCTTACCCACTCAGCCATAATAATGATATCTTTTTTGTTCCCTCTAGAGATCTTTGCATTTTCTCTGGGTGCTTGTTTTTCCTGTGTTGTCACTGGACTTTATGGTGGTAGTGCCATGAAGTTGAAGTGGAACTCAAATCATTTATGTTAGCACAAGTGGATTTGATCAGTTTGGGAGAAAATGAGTAACAAGGTAAAAGTGTCAGTATCATGTAAGCTCCAAGTTAACTATTGATGACACAAACTATTCATGTTGTTACAGATCATAAATGAAAATCTAATTATGATGATGTCCTTGTGTAGCTTGTCAGATAAAATTAGGAGGGTAATAAGTGGTTTTCACAGATAAAAAAATCTATTTGGAAACCAGTTGACCTAGCACAGTAGGTTTAAGGCTACAGAATTTAATCCAGTCATAGCTGCAAAATCAGATTTACTACCATGTAGTGTCCTGACCTCTGTTGAAGCCCTTTGATTGTGTAAGTACATGGAGGCCACCGTGGACAGTTGTTGGCTTTTGTTTCTGTTGTAAATGAATAATGCAGGGAAACTGTGGCAGGGATTCAGTTCTGCTGTAAGAACCAGCAAAAATTTCCACTTAGTGCATCCTCTAGCCTTTGCTTTTGGTTCTTTGGTCCAGTAAAAATTGTCACTGGAAAATCCAAGCACTTGTAAGTTTCCATCCTATGGGAGCCTGATGTAACTAGACTAAGAGTAGGAATGAATATTTAATGTCTTTTCTTACAGAGCATGACTTTTCAGTAGAGAAATGTGTGGAGTTTTTACCCTTATTCTTTGAGCATATGTGGGAACAGCAGTCAACTGTGGTTGATTTCTGCAATTTAAAAGTGAAAACTGCAGAGAATTTTCTGAAGGCAGGGTTCGTTGGTCCTTATTGCTCTGAGTCCAGGGGCTCTTGGAGGCCCAGCTGGAGCCATTAAGTGCAGGTCACATCCTTCAAAGCTGTTGAACACTGTCAATTGGTGTCAACAGGTTAGGGCTGCATCTGCATTCTAAAGCTGTTCATATCTGGTCTGTACAGGTTTGGTCAAAAAGGCAGCTCTTGAGGTATGAATGTGGTCTCTCAAGGATTTTGGTAGAAGGGGATGTTGATGCCAAAGCAGAAATGATATTTGAAGTAGGTAACAGTTTCATCTTGGGTGACAGGAAGTCTATTATTAAACTAGCAATCTCTTCAGAAGAATTTCAAGTTCTAAATTAAGCCCAGGACATAAATTCCCTCTATATTTTATCATATGGTAATAGTTGCAGGCTTGATCTTTCTGAGCAATAAGTCAAAAGTCTTTATTGAATTTTTACTGAATGAATCTTGTTGAATGCAAAGAATTCCTAATCTAACAGAACAGAATTTAATCTAGTGAAGAACCTTTTGTCTAGTTTTTGCCATTCATTTGAGGACTTAATGCAGCCTTTGTTTTGCTAAGAATTATACACCATGTGGTCACAACATGCATGGAGAAGTTCTGAGTAGCTCTGAAACAAACAGCAAGCATCTCTGGCTAGTTTTACAGGCTTTCAAGACTTGTATCTGAAAGAGTGAGATGTCCTCTTAGATGTTCTAGATCCTCATGCAGATCATTTTGGAAAAGCTCATAAGCATCATCTGAATTCTGTCTGACCAAATTAAGACATACAGGGAGGTTGGGAATGTTCTGTTCCAGGAATGGGGCTTCTATCAGCTCCCTGAGCAACCTCTTCCAGTGTCTCCCCATCCTCATGGTGAAGAAACCCTTTCCTAACATCCAGTCTGAATCTACCCATTTCTAGTTTTGCTCCATTCCCCTCAGTCCTATCACTACCTGACACCCTAACAAGTCTCTCCCCAGCTTTTTTGTAGGTCTCCTAAGATACTGGAAGGCCACAACGAGGTCTCCTTAGAGCTTTCTCCTCTCCAGACTGAACAACCCCAACTCTATCAACCTGTCTCCATAGCAGAGGACCTCCAGCCCTCTGATCATCCTGGTGGCCCTTCTCTGGACACCTTCCAGCACCTCCAGATCTTTCTTGTAATAGGGGCTCCTGTGCTGGATGCAGTTCTATGGGAGAATGGTTGGCTGCTTTGCGCACCTGTTGGGTTTATTCTCCTACATGTTTGTTCTGTAGATGAAATTGTAGAAGGAAGAAAACTTCTCTGGTGACTGGATTCTCTCTGCCAGAGAAGAGTTTGATGTGGCCACCTTAAGTTCTTCACAAGTGAAAGATGCTGCTTGTAAACTGCCTTCTAACAATAATACCTTCACAATTCTCTTGTTTAGGTGCTCTTAATTGTTAAAGTTAGACTAGAAAATTATTTTTATGGCAGCAGTCCCATTATTTTCTTTCCACTTCAGCTGGCATTCAGAACACCAAATCTTGAGATCCATGGTGATCTGATTTTTTTTTTCTAGCTTATTCTGCCCACAATAGTGTTACAGTACTACCACAATTAGTTCCTAATACATAAGCACTAACAAATAATAATAATAAGAGAATAAAAGCAATGAGCCTCTTTTCAAAATGCCATTCATCTAAAGATACCATCCGCTTTCTGTTGCCTGTTTTCAGTTGTTCAAAAGAGGAATTCCTCAGCAGTAGGGCTGTGATGCAAAGAATGCAAATGAAATCCCAGGTTTGTGTAGCTAAATCAGGTTTTATGAAGCATTCTTAGGACATGCTGGATTATCTGGAGGGCTCAAGTTTTGAGGAGCTAATTCCTGTGTGAAAGAATTGATCAGACCACAGTCCTGTGTTTCATCTTAGCAATATTTTGGAGTCATATTAACATGACAAAGATTAGGAAATACATTTTCCACTTAGAATGCTGCTTTTGTTTTTTTCTCAAGATGCTGTTATTTTTCATTTTATTTATATATTTTTAAAAGAGGCAAAAATCACAATCAGGTTCCCCTCTGTAAGTAAAAGAAAAAAGAAAAGTCTAGTGAATATCTGTCCCTGGGGAGGCAGTGGTGATGGTGTGAAACAAATGGGGAAAACAGCTCTCTGGAGAGCAATGAGTTGAAAGGAACAAAGCAAAAGCCCTTTGCTGGGCTGGAGGTTTGGTTTGCTGGCTGCATGGCTGTGTGGTGGCATTGTTTGAGGACACACCTGCTCTAACATCATCTTTAACTAGAAGCAGGCAGGTTTGTTGAATGCTCTAATTGCTGGTAGGCATGAAAGGATTGCCTAGAAGATTGCTTCCTAGGCTATCCTTTGATGTTTCCTACAACTTGGAAGCGAAGATTTCTTTTCCCTTTATCTGTCTTGCTAATAGGTGAGAATAAAATATCTCGTTTCTGCTTTCATTCTAGAAAGTATCACAGCACACTCTGTCCAGTTAGCTGTATCAGGGGCCAAAAGACTCCTTTTATCTTGTGTAAAGGTCTGTAAAACACAAACATGCTCATCACAGTCCACGCTGATAAAGCACTCTTAGCCACGTGTTCAGTTCCTGCAGGGGTCTCTGGGCAGCAGAAATATTCTGCTGTGAGCAGTGGGCTTGTCAAAACTCTACAGCTGGGGCTAGGAATTTTGAATGCAGTCCTCTTCCTGTGTGTTACGAATCTTGGACTGCACTTAGAACAAGTTGTTTAATTGCAGTTTATGTTAAGTTATAAAAACAAGTCTAATGTACAGTCCTAGTTTTGCCTTATCCCTCTGCAAGATTTGATAAGCAGACTGCTGCACTGAGGCTCAAGATTCTGAAGCTCCTCTTATGAATGACTTGTGTTGTAATAAATTGTAACTATAGCTGTAGGTAGAAATGATATGATGTATTGTTTGCCAAAATTCTCAAATCAATAGAGTAACACAAAATCCTAGAAGTTAAGTAAGTTCTTGCTTAATTCACTTAAGAAATGCCTAGCTGAAAGAAATGAAGATGGGTTGCTTTAGCCCATGTAAACAGTCACTAAACAATCTTTCCCTGAGGAAATGGACTATTGCAAACATACTTGAAAGTACCAGAATATCTAAAAAATCACAGAATGTCAGGGGTTGGAAGTGATCTCCGGGGATCATCCAGTCCAACCCTGCTGCCAAAGCAGCATTTGCTAGAGCAGGTCACACAGGAACAGGCACAGAGGCAGGCTTTGAATGTCTCTGGTGAAGGACACTCCACAACCTCTCTGGGCAGCCTGTTCCAGGGCTCTGTCACCCTCACCATTAAAGAAGTGTCTTTTCATGTTGAGGTGGAACCTCCTGTATACCTGTTTTTCCTTTTTCTGGCACTTGTCAGCACCAAACAGAGCCTGGCACCTTCATTTTGAAACCCACCCCTCAGATACTGATAGACATTGATCAGATCCCCTCTTAGCCTTCTCCAGACTAAACAGCCCCAGGGCTCTCAGTCTTTCTTCACAGGGGAGATGTTCAAGTCCTTCAGTCATCCTCAGAGCTCTCCAGTGGACTCTCTCCAGCAAATCTCTGTTCTCTCTTGAACTGGGGAGCCCCAAACTGGACACAACGTTCTAGTTGTGGTCTCCCCAGAGCAGGTACTGCCTAAAAGACACTTGATGATGACCTATTCAATGCCTTCATTGGAAAGTGGCCTTCTCTGCTTTATCTCCAAGTCAGTGGCTTCAGGATTGTCTCTAAGCCATGGAGAAAGAATAGGGTCACTCTCATTTTGGTGTGGCTCTGGGTTTTGTGGCCACATACAGGCAGAAACAGAGTGTCCTTGGACATAGCCCTGCAGGCAGTTCTGCAGGCATCGCTTTGATAGGGAGCAGCTCTCTCCGGAGTCTTTTCTTAGGTTTGCTCTAATTTAGTCTGGTGAAAAAAGGCAGGGAATAACCACATGTTTTGTACTGTATAGACATACAATTATGTTTTGGGGTTTTTTTCTTTCTTTTGTCCTTTTTTTTTTTTTTGGTCATTTTTTTGGGGTTTTTTTTTTTTGTCCTTTTTTTTTTTTTGGTCTTTATCTTTTTTGGGAGGGTCTCTTTTTGGGCCTCCTTTTATTTTCTCCTTCTTGATGGATATTTGTGACATCACTTTAGTGTGTCTCTGCATGCAGTCTCAGTTTCGTAGGAAGTGTTCAGAGCTCCAGCAGAAATTGTACTTTAAAAAAGAAGGAAATTAAATGTGCGAGATGAAGCTGATATCGTTTTGGGTTTAGTTTATGCAGACAAAACGTCAGGAAGTTCAAAGCTTGCCCTGAGCTGTAGTCCATCAATCAAACTCTTGTGAAAGAATAACACTAGTAATCATAAACCCACAAAAGATGTGAGATACAAGAGGAGTACAAGTATTAATGATCCTGACCCATAACTGTGTTGTAGATGAAGGGTTTTGTATTTAATTTCCTGAAGAAGGCATGAAGGGGCAGATGAATGGGGGAGGAAAATATCTCTTGGAAGCTTAGTTAATTGATGGAGCAACTTTCAAAGCCAAAGTAGTGCAGCAGCACCCAGATGTGACTACTCTATAAGCTGACTGGTGTAATTGCATATTATGTTCTATAGTGTTTCATTTTAATCTTGTACTGATGTTTGTGAAAAAATCTATGCAATTACTTTTTAAAGGAGGACTTACGAAAACAGCCTTTTTCCTTCACTGAAACACTTCAGTCATTGTTGCCAAGCTAATATACAACTAATATACTACAGTGTCACTACAAATGTGCACCCAGGTCACACTATGGCTAAGGGCCAGTTTAAAAGATGATAGTTTGCAAACATAATTATGGGTTTGGGGAGGAACTATGTTTCTTTCATTCTTAGGACACATTAAAAGGAAAATATCAAGATCAAATAAAAGGAACTTAATCACTTCCACACAATCACAGAATTATTAAGACTGGAAAAGACCTCTGAGATCAAGTCCAGCCTATGACCTAGTACCACCACATCAGCTAAACCTTGCCACCAAGTGCCACATCCAAGCTTTGCTTAAAGACTTCCAGTGATGGCGACTCCACCACCTCCCTGGGCAGTCCATCCCAGTGCCTAATCAGCCTTGCTGTGAGGAACTGCTTCCTAATATCTAACCTAAACCTCCCCTGGCACAGCTCCATACCATGCCCTCATCCTGTCACTGGTTGTCTGGGAGAAGAGCCTGACCACCACCTGACTGCAACTTCCTTTTAAGTAGTTGTAGAGAGTGGTGAGGTCCCCTCTAAGTCTCCTCTTCTCCAGGCTGAACACCCCCAGCTCCCTCAGCCTTTCCTCAGACAACTTTCTCTCCAGCCCCCTCACCAGTCTCATCACTCTCCTCTGGACCTGCTCTGGTTCCCCAATGTCCTTCCTGAAGTGAGTACCTCTCCTGTGAGGACAGGCTGAGAGAGTTGGGGCTGTTCAATCTGGAAAAGTGAAGGCTCTGAGGAGACCTTATTGTGGCCTTCCATTATCTGAAGGGGGCTACAAGAAAGCCGGGGAGGGACTTTTTAGGGTGTCAGGGAGTGATAGGACGATGGGGAATGGAGCAAAACTAGAAGTGGGTAGATCCAGATTGGATGTTAGGAAGAAGTTTTACACCATGAGGGTGGTGAGACAGAGGAACAGGTTCCCAGGGAGGTGGTAAAAGCCCCATCCCTGGAGGTTTTTAAGGATGTGGCTCTGAGCACCCTGATCTAGTGTGAAATGTCCTAGCCCATGGCAGGGGGGTTGGAACTAGATGATCCTTGAGGTCACTTCCAACTGTAACAATTCTACGATTGTAACATTCATAATGTATGTGAGATTTGGGGTTATGCTAATCTGGTATTTTTAACTAGGCTACTTTCCACATTGTTCTTTTCCTCATAGGCAGTTTATGTGAACGTGTGTGTGTCGTCTTCTCTGTGTAGGACTGACCCATCACATCTGTAGTCTCCTGATGGAAACCGTGGCTCTGTATTTGGAGGCAAATGACAAAAGCAGCATCAAGACAGCAAATGCACTGCTGCTGTCCTTGCTTGACATTTTGCACCACGTGCTGACCTACACAGCAGACATCGTGCGCCAGACCCTGCAGGTATGGGACTTGTTTCCTGGGATCATCACCAGCTTCAATTATTTTTTTTTTTTAGACAACTTCCTGTTATTCTAATAAGTAAGTTCCCACTGTTCTGATTTTATTCCATTTTTAGTGTGTCAAAGCATGTGTTGTTCAACTTTATGTCACTGTTTCATGTGGTTACCTGGCTAGACTCTACACTAGCCTAAATGTGTGGTGGAAACACAGATCCTAACTGACCATTTAATTTCTGTACTTTATAAAGAGCATAACTCAATATTTGCTTAGTAATAGCTCAAAACATTTTTCTTCTCCTTTCTCCTCCCTGGTGGTGTTGAAGGCCAGGCTGGATGAGGCCTTGAGCAGCTGAGTCTAGTTGAGAGGTGTCCCTGCCCATGGTGGGGAGGTTGGAGGAGATGATCTCCAAGCTGACCCATTTTGTGGTTCTATGATTTTAGAAGGGAAACATTACTCTATGAAAACATCATCTTTTTATTGTAAATCACATGCCCCGTGTTTTGATGCTTGGGGATATGACAGTATTCAGAATTATAAGTACTAACAGATCTTATCATAGGCTTGGGTCCCCTGAGGGTTTTATTATTCCTATATTAAATATTTAATTTGCTGTATTATGAATGGTTCAGGATACAAGGCGAGTCAGAAGGGCATTATAGGACAAGTCAGATGGAATATCATTGCTGAGAATGCTAACCTTGCAGTCACCTTGATTTTTCTTGGTTTGATTTGTACTTGAGATTACTCTAGACAAAGTGTCTCCTTCAAATTTCCACTCAAACTTCAACCACCTAACAGACTTAATTTGTTTCTCAGAACAGTCACCAAGGTTGCTTTTTCTTTTCTCTCATCTCATTAAGGCACAGAAGTTTGGCACAGGAGGGGACACTCAGGCTGCTGAAGACCTTCTGCTTATCAATAAACCCCTGACAGACCTAATTAGCCTGCTTATTCAACTGGTGAGAATTTGGAATGTTGCTGGAGTTGGAATTGTTCAGCTGAATTCAACATTTTAGAGTTCTGTTTGCTAGTTTTATCTTGTTGCTTCCACCTAGTATGGAGGAAAGACTCTAAGAATTTTGAAGCAATTGTAGATCATAGTGCCTTGTAGGTTGCCAGTGAAACCAGAGTATGTCTCAAGCATGGAAGCAGGATGAGTAGCAGGCTGCAGGTTCTCAGTTCAGGTAGATATTTGTGTATATAAGGGGTCTGGAGCACAAGGGAGGACCAGCTGAGGGAACTGAGCTTGTTTAGCCTGGAAGAAAGGAGGCTCAGGGGAGACCTTCTCAGTCTCTACAAGCTACCTGAAAGGAGATTGTAGGAAAGTAGGGGTTAATCTTTTCTCCCAAGTGAAAAATGACAGAACAAGTGGAAACAGCCTCATGTTGCCTTGGGGAAGATTTAGGTTGCACATGAGGAAAAATTTATTCACTGAAAGGGGTGTCAAGACCTGGAACAGGCTGCTCCCATTCTTGGAGAGATTTTAAAGCTGTGTGAACATGGTGCTGAGGCACGTGGGTTAGTGGTGGACATGATAGTGCTAAGTTAGCAGTTAGAATTAATGATCTTAAATGACCAGAATGATTGTGTGTATAGCCAGACTTCAGCCCTGTGGAATGGACTAGGGATCACTGCATAGGGAACAGATGGTATTCGATATTTGACACAGCAATGTATTGCTAGCATTAGAACAGTCAATGACTTAGTTTGTAGTGAGTGATGCTTTTTAATATTCTTTCCATGGGTTTGAGACTACTGAGATTTTCTCCAGGGTTTAGTTTTATTTTAACATAATCCTGAGGGACTGACTGGTGGGAATGGTCCCAGCTGATTTGTGAAAATATTTGAAGTCGATCTGTTTACAGTCACTAAATTCCAGGGGTTAGTAGCTGTCACAGTGTCCCATTAAAATCTCCAGAGTGCTCTGTTGTTGCCCTGATGCATCCCATCAGCTCAGCCTCCATTGCACTGTGCCAGAGATTTGCATGACTCTGTGTAAGACTTTGTAGCAGAGGAGTGCTTCTTGAGCTGCACAGGGCTTGCAGAGGCTGTTTCAGCCTTTTAGTCAACACAAAGCCATTAAAATGGGCTATGAGAATTTCCCACTATCCTTTCCAGGTTATTTTGCTTAGAGGCATTTCAGGTTTGCTGTGTTCTCTTCCAAGCCGTTTGTTTGTTTGTATTTCATTTCAGTATAAGCTTTCAGATGCATTGTGATATGAATACCTGTGGTCCTTCTACTATCTTTAGCATTGTCTGTCACCTTCTATCTTGGGGAAGAGTGTGATTCATTTTTTATTAATTTTTGGCATTATAATTGTTGCCAAAGTCCTTCCTTGATGGAGGACGATCTGAACCAAAGAGACTGAATTTTAAGTATCTATTATTTAATCTTTAGAAGTTCTTTTAATTTATTTTCTATAAATTTTTTAATCACTGTATATGATAAATAGACATGTAGAGATGAAAATGTTCCTTTAAGCTGGAGTCAGTCATAAATTTAAATTCCATTAACTGTCTAAAGAATAGAAAATTAGAGGCTAAGCTTTATTCAGCCTGTACCACCTGGAAGTCTTTTCTAAGTTTTTAATTAAGGGACAGGATAATTGTATAGTTAACATGCACTGATTGGATTCTGACTTACCCTTGTATTTCAGAAGCATGGCAGCAAATCGTCAGGAAGTTTTGCTTGGTATTTCTATGGAATCTGCTGTGTTTAAAATGCTTATTTAAAATCTGCTGGGTTTAATCTATGGGTAAAGAGTAAAGACCTGCTGCTGCTGCTTTTTGTGCAGTTTTGGGGTTGAGTTTTGTTAAAGATTCTGCAAAAAATGAGGTATTTTGGTTCTGAAATGCATATATGTTCTTTACAGACATGCTTGAGTGGATATATGAAAGTTCATTTCAGCTAAGTTTTTTAAACTTTATATCCTTTACCTATTGCTTCATTAAACATTTCCTGGTAAGGTTGGAAGGGTTTGAACAAATGGAATCATAAATTTATCATTTAAGATTCACTTGTTTAAAGTGGTTTGTGCTCTAATCTATTTAACTAGACTGGATTCTTTGTCAAGTCTGGGGGGTCTCTCCAGACATGCAGGCTCCCTACCCCTCCAAAAGACTCAGCTCTGTCTAAGCTTAAGTGCTGTGGAGCTGCCAGGAGTAGTTCTCTGACTCCATGGAGCTGTGTGACTACATAGCTGTTTATTACTGTTTTGAAGCATTCCATTCTTTGTGAACTTTATTTTCTGCAGATAATGGACATTTTAGCTTCTGAATTAACTATCACTTCAAGATACTGAGCTAAAGTTATTTTCTCTGGATTGCCATTTCTACCTATCTTAACCATATTTCTAGTTTCCTATGTCACTTTGAACAATTGCTTTCCCTCATTGGTATGGATATACCTCAAGCAGATGATTGTTCCGTGTCCCAGTGACTTCCCTGTCTCTTTTTCCTCAAGTTCCACTTGTTTATCTCTCTTAATAATCCCTCAAAAATTCATGTGAGTTAAAGTCAGAATCAGTTTTTCCCATCTGTTGTTATGCTTTAGTCTCTCACTTAAGGCACAGCATATCAAGTGCAGGATTGCACATTAACAAAACTCCAGAGTTTTGAAGAACACGGAAGAAGAAATAATGGCAAACCCTCTCATGCAGAAAGCACTGCAAATATGCAGAATTCAATAGTTAATCCCATGATCAGTCTGCCCTTAATTGATCAATAAGAAGAAAATGAGCAGTTAGTCTTCTGCTTGGCAGCTGTGTGTTGTGAAGTTAATTACACTTAGCTTTTTTTGTGTGAGGTTTCTCTGCTCAAGCATAAATTGATTATTCTACTGAAACTTGCAGCAATTAGGGAAGTTATCAAATAGCTTTTACTTTTTGATGTGCCATTAAACTGAAAGAAAAAAAATGTTTATTTACTTTTCAAATCACTTCAGTGTGGATTTTCAGAAACTTTCAGAAGAAGGAGTTTCATTTCTCTGTGGGTCCTGGATCTCCTGTGTAGGTCATCCAGTCTTTTCTGCAGCCTGCCAGGCTGCTGGGAGACTTTTCCTGTCTTCTGTTGGTAGGCTCTTTCATTATAGTCCTACTAGTAACATTTGCATTTGATTCCTGTGCTCTGTCTATTACTGTTGGAAGACCAGTTCATCATGTGCCAACATGAAGAGGACAAATATGAAGTCTCAGTGCACATGGATGAATGAGATGATCTCTTCCAGGTCCTTTCTGTCTCTGTGTTGCCCTGGTTCTAAGGCTGTGCCCTGAGTTTGATTTTTGGAGTCTGCAAAGGTATTTGTCAGTGAATAATGCAAGTGACTGCAGAAGAATAACCTTATAGACTACAGAATTTTATTTCATGTTTCATGGGAATACAGACCGTTCTGTGGTCAAGGGGGCAAGACATATGTTGATTTCCTGTATTAGATAATGTATTGCTGTTAGTGTATTAGAAATGGTACCTGCAAATTTAGGTTCTCTTCTATACAGCTACCCTGAAAAAAAATCCAAGACCCAAACAAAAACAAACAAACAAAAAAGCAACCAACCAAAAAGCAAAACAAAAGCACAAACCCCAAATCAAACAAAAAAACACCAGAGGAAATTAGCCTGGAATTGTCAGAAGCACATGATTTCAGAATGGGTATTTAGTTTCTCAGCTATTAGGCCAGATGAATATGAACTGAAAATACATTCCTTTTTAAAAACTTTTCCCTTGGGTAGGAGGATAACAATTTTGCCTGAAGCCAAAATAGAATACTCCATTTTTTTATTATTATTTAGAACTGCTTATATTTACTAACAAGAACAGCATAGTGAAGTTAGTAGGTTTAATAATGATGGTTTGCTTATAGATTTTTGTTTAATGTTTGCAACATCATCCTCCCCATAGTTCCCAGCAGTGCTTCCTTTACAGCACATCCTGTAATCACATCACTGATCCAATGAACATCTAGCTCTTATCAGGACAAACTCTCTTTGTGTATAACCTCATTAATGCACTGAAATAGTGTCCCCTCCGGGTAATCCAGACAGTTTCATTGTAGCTCTAAAATTAGATGCTGTAACAACTCCAACAGTGTGAAAACTGCCACTTCAGCTCAAATGATCACACAGCTCTTGCAAGGGTTTGCAATTCCTGAACATGCTGCAGCCGGGTTCAAAATGAAGGCACTTTTGACAACAGACTGCAGAAATAGAGATGTGCAGTAACAGGAGGCATCCTGCTCCTCTCCTCGTTAACCTCAGCACACACACAGCAGGTTCCACCTAGAAAGGAAGAGGAGTAGAATTCTCCGTTGTGAGCTCTTTCACAGGAAGTCATGACAGGGCCATCAAAATGAAGTACAAAGCAGTACACAACCTTCACTGCACGAAGGGCCTGTCATAAGGCATTATCTCCAAATGTTGAAGTGAAAAATAAATCTGGAGTTCTGAGTGAGAGAATGGCAAAAATTATTACTTTAGATGCTGAGAAATTTATGTTAAGATGCTGGATTTTCTTCAAGCTGTGCACTAGCCCAGAATATTAACAGCTGTAAGGAAAAGGAGTGGTAGCATTTCTATCTTGCTGAAGGGCTGAATCCATAATCCTCTCTAAGACTGATAAAGCAAGAAGAAATGAAAGGCCACCAGAGTTTTTCATGACATTATGAAATATTAAGGAGCAGATATTTTCTTAAAGATTTAGAGTGTTTGTTATTGGTTTCTCCTCCCCTGGAATAACAAAAACTGAGGTGGCTGCTGTCTTGAAGAACTATAAATGGACTTTAAAACCTGAAATACACTGATTCATATTAAATGGAATTGTTCTGGTTAGGACACTGTTCAAGCTGATTAGGAGATGAACCATCCATCCATATTAATTGTCTAGCAGCACAATTCTAGCTTTGCTGTTCTTATTAGACATGAGATACTGCTTCCTTGAAAGGTGGGTTTTCATTCTTTGGCTTTCTATATTTACAGATACTTATTTTCAGTGATTGCTTTTGTTTATACCAACGATTTTCTTCAGATCCCCTATTCTTTACAACCAGTCCTAACACTGACTGGCAGCCAGTGTTAAATTTTGAATTACTGATTTATGGCTTTTGACATCTAAATCACTACTTGTGCCTAGTAAAACAGCCAAGTGGTGAGAGTTAGAGAAAAATGCTGATGCAGACATACTTAGATAGGGACATTGCTGAGAGTTCCTCTTCCACCTTAATTATTGATGGGTTAGACTGCAGGTCAGTGACTATCATCCCCTCCTGTGTAAATACAGACTTTCCTTTTCTCAGCTTGCTTTCCTCTTCATCCCAGATCTATGCTGTTATTGTTTTACCCTACAATTTTTCCAAGATGACAGCAACTTGCTCCCCAAGCTCCAGATAGCAGTGAAGCTTGAAGGGACTTTGGTGAAGCAGAGGAGTCTGAAATACAACAGGGGATGAAAGACTTCATTGGCATTTATGATTAATTGAATGAGGTGATGTCATGGCTGGCAAGCCCCATGGACTGGCAGCTAGGTATACCTGTCTACACACATCTAGTCCCAAACTGTAAGCTAGAGTGCTGCTTTGGAAAGGAATGAGAGGGAGATGTTAAAGTAGTTTAATTTTTCCTTCCTTTATTTAATATGTTTTTTTCTTTTTCAGTGAGGAAAATACAAGTCAGCACAAAGCCCCCAATGAGATCAGTGGAATTGTGTTGTTACTTGATAAGGACTAAAGCTAAATGGATGTAGGAGGCTTGTTACTATTTGTAGCTTTTCTTCTGTTTTTAGCCTTGTAATTTACGTTTATCATAGAATCACAGAATGGCTCAGGTTGGAAGGGACCTCAGAGCTCATCTCCTCCAACCTCCCCACCATGGGCAGGGACACCTCTCAACTAGACTTTGCTGCTCAAGGCCTCACCCAACCTGGCCTTCAACACCCCCAGGGAGGACGCAGCCACAACCTCCCTGGGCAGCCTGTTCCAGAGTCTCACCACCCTCAGACTGAAGAACTTCTTCCCAAGCTCCAGTCTAACCCTGCTCTCCCTCAGCTTCAAACCATTCCCTCTTGTGCTGTCTCTAGACACCATTAAGAAAAGTCCCTCTGCAGCCTTCCTGTAGGATCCCTTCAAGTACTGGAAGGCAACTCTAAGGTCCCCCTGGAGCCTTCTCTTCTCCAGGCTGAACACCCCCAGCTCCCTCAGGGTATCCTCACAGCAGAGGTGCTCCAGCCCTTGGATCATCTTTGTGGCTTCCTCTGGACTCACTCCAGCAGCTGTGTCCTTATGCTGGGGACACCAGAACTGGACCCAGTATTTGAGGTGGGGTCTCACCAGAGCAGAGTGAGGGGGCAGAATTGGAGAAGAAACAATCCAATAGCTGGCATTTAGACTAGAGTGAAGAAAAACTATGCAGTAAAACTGTGAAAGTAAGAGCTGCTGTGGTCCTGTCACTTGCATAGCATTAGGTCAAATAGAATGTGATATGTCTTGGGGCTATGCGTTCATTGCTTCCATCTCTGTTCAGTCTGGTTTAAACATGAAGCTAATGGAAAACAGGATTCTTTTTTGCATACAGATCCCCTGGGAATTGCTGCTTGAATATTTGAGGAGTGTATATCTGACGAGTTGTTCAGAGATTAAAGTAACTGTGTGGGTTTTCCTTAAAATGGAAAAACTTGGAAAGCTCAGGCTGCAGATTAAATGCTTCAAGTGTATCAGAGAAATTGTTGGGCAGCCTGTAGGAATTATTTGCTTTTTATTGTCAGTAAGGATAATCTGTTCACTGTACTTTAATCTAGTTTCTTTGCATTCAACTAGCACTTCTGGAATTAAAAACCTGAGTGGTGAGGTGCTGTTGCATTTCCCCCCCTTACTGATTAAGTTCATGGACTGTAAGGCTATTGTAGTCATTTAGTCTAGTGTCTTCTAGAACACAAAACAGAGGCTTTCCTAATTTAGTCTTCATTATAGTTTCGGGGGTTTTTGGTGTTGATTATTGTTTTCTTTAAGAAAACAAAATATTTTTGTAATATATAAATTGCCTGTGATGGAGAATCTCAGTGCTAAGAAAGCTATTTCATCTTATTAAAGAAAGAAAGAGAAAGGGAAATAAAGTATTCCCCTCTCTCTAACTTGCGTGGCTTTAGCTACAGTTTGGAGCTGTCATCTTTTACCAGGCTTTTATTAAAGGAGGAGTTAACCTGTCCTCAGTCTGCTTTCTCTCACATGTATACAAAGAAAATGCAAATGCCCTTTAACCTTCCTTTGATAAGCTATAGACCCATTAAGTGGCTGGGTAGGCTGGAGTCTACCTCAACCAGAAGCCAGTGACTTGATTGAGAAATAATTAGCTGAAGTTTTATGGTGTGTATTATGTAGAAGATTGGGCATCATGGCTGCAATGATGCTTTCTGCTATTATTACTTCTATTTAAAGCAAAATATACTTTCTGAAAATGAGAGCTGGCAGCAGCATTTCCAGTGCTTTCATGATGTCAGTATAGATAAGGTAGACTGCAGTGGAGACAACATTGCACTGCTGCTTAAGAACAATCTTTTAATTGTATTTCATTACTTTGTTAAGCTTAGGTCAATGAAATTTTGAATCAGTCAGCTAGGAAATATTCTTTCCTGTCATAAAGCAAATGTTAATACTCTTACTAATCTCCACCAATGTGCCATTCATCTGAAACTGGAGTTTGATTTTTGTTTGTTCCTTTCTTTTTGTTCATTTTTAGCTTCCCAGTGAAGATACTGAAGTATTTGTGAGTGCTTCACAGTGCCTATCATTGCTGGTTCAGCTGTATGGAGGGGAAAGCCAGGAGAGCATGTCTTCAGAAAGCATGGCTAGCTTTGCTGAAGTGCTGAAGGCCAGGAAAGAGACACGCCAACTGAAGCTTTTATTGAGGATTGTGAAGAGACTGGTGAGTCAGCTTCTAAATCTTTGTAAAGTCCATGTGATGCTGCTTCTGTATCATTGGATAGGTTTTGGTTGGGTTTTTGTTTTGTTTTGTTTCTCTTTAAGTAAAAAAAGGATTCTGAAAACAAAGTGCATGAAATCAAATGTCATTCACCTTGCCTGGATGAAGGTAGCCTTCTGCACTGCAGACCTCTTATGAGATAACTGTTGGATTTCTCCCATTTCAGTTAACCATTCAGATATTTAAGTAACTTATGGTACCTGATGTTATTTGTTCAGTACTTCAGCTTTAGGAAGTATTGAAACCATTTTCTGATTGCCTTCTGGGAGAACTAACCTTGTAGCATTAAAGAGCTGTTCAGAAATACTGTGCTTGACTGCATGATAAAGAAATAATCTATTTTATGCTTGAAATAGGTGTGTGGGTGGACTGATTCATTCACATTGAGACACAGGGACCACTTCTACTGGCATGGTTTAATGTAGAAAGCCAATCAGTGGGAATCATGCAGGGGCTTAGTCTGGTGATGCCATTGAAGGGTAGGGGTTTCAGCTCTGACATGGTGGCACGACTGCAGTACTGTCTTTCAAGTAGCTAGGGTGGGAACACTTCTGCATTCTCTCAGATAATACTGTGGGCTTGAGCTGTGGAGACAGACTTTTCAGGAGGGCATCTAGGAATAGGATTTTGAAGCTGAGGGAGAGCAGGTTTAGACTGGAGCTTACGAAGAAGTTCTTCAGTAGGAGGGTGGTGAGACTCTGGAATAGGCTGCCCAGGGAGGCTGTGGCTGCCTCCTCCCTGGGGGTGTTGGAGGCCAGGTTGGATGAGGCCTTGAGCAGCTGAGTCTAGTTGAGAGGTGTCCCTGCCTGTGGCAGGGACCTCAGAGCTCATCTCCTCCAACCTCCCTGCCAGATGAGCTCTGAGGTCCCTTCCAAGCTGAGCCATTCTGTGATCCTGAAAGTGTCTTGATAAGAAGCTTTGCCTGTGTTGTCACCTTGCATTGGTAGATTACTTCCCTCTGTACTCTTCAAGAGCAGGAATTTTCAGTTAAAAGAGGGAAACCTCCCAGGTGTAAGAGGTAGAAGACACTTGGGTTTTTTTAAATGCATTGCTGGCTGCTAGGGTAAGGCCATAATCAATGGCAGCAGGAGTTAAGAGGAAGCAACTTTTGTAGAGTTTCTGGAGCTGTTCCTGTCTTCTATTTCATGCCTACTGCATTTACATCACAGGAAAGACAATGCCATACCCTTCTGCCCAGTTTTGCCTAGTCTTTTCCCTAAAAGAAGCAAGAATAGCTAGAATAAAAATTCATACGATTATTAAAACACATAACTTTTTTCATTCCTGACATCATCTTGAGTTTCATTTATTTCTTATGTTCTTCCTAAAAAGAAAATCCTAGTACAGATTTGGTTTTAAGGACACTTCCTATTGACCTTTGTTGCACCTGTGTTCTCCGTGTAATTGTTGTGTTGCTTAGAACTGGCTTTTGCATTTCCCCAAAAGCCAATGAAAAAGGGAAGGAGAAATGATGTTGCAATAAATATATCTGGGCTATTTAATTTCAGCAGAGCTATGGACTCCTTTCCCTCTAGGTGGAAGACTGTGGCTCTAAAGTTGACCTAAAGTGCAGTGTATTTAACACAAAAACTTCTGCTGAGTGTCTGAGGAGAACAAAGCTGTGCTAACACTTTGTGTCTTGCAAGTTCCTGTTCTGTTAGATCTCTCCTTTGTGTACCAGCAATCGTGGTACTTGTTATTTATAATATCAGGCACAGATTTTTCTGTAATTATTTTAATGAGATCATAGGATTGCTTTTGAAAGCAGGGTTCATAGATAATTTGACAGATTATTTAATAAATTTTACCATTATTTCTCTAAACCTTCAAAAGTCCTTTCAGAGGAGATGATTATCTTGTCAAAACTGTCACAATCACAAAAGACATTGAAATATAATCATATCTATTTAAGAAAGTCAGCCCACAGCAGCTCTTTAGGCTGAATTTTGAAGTCTAGAGTGGTGATTTTCTGGGTATTATTATTATTATTATTATTATTATATTAATAATAATAATAATACCTGAGCAATGTTTTAATAGAGGAATCATTAAGTGTTACAAAGTTGCAGCAACCTGTTGCTGTATCTCCTGCCAAGAGAGCACAGCACTCAAATCATCTCAGCTGGAAAAAAACATTTTCCAGCACCTTTCTCCTAATCCAAAATTTACAAGCGTGCCTTCAATTAATTTTATTAATTATGAAGGTAATCCATAATATTCCATTGCTCTATGCTTGTTAGACTGTGAATTCAACAGTCAGTGTAGGGTGTTGACACATACACTACACTCACTATAAACTGACAGGTTTTTGTATGTGGTTTACCTTAGATTACACATCTGGATGACTCGTATGAACAATTTCTGTCCTTCATTAATAATAATTTGTTGTTAGCAAGCCTTCATCCATTCTTTGTAGACCATCTTTTGCTGATTTCAGTCTGATAGAATAATATCCTTGGGTAGGATGGATTATTTCATTAGAAAAGACTTAAGATCCCCCCAGAAGGTGCTGATCAGCATTGAGGTACATTATGCAGATCCTAAGCAGGCTGGATTTTGCTGGATTTTGAACTTTGTGTTCAGCTTATAATGTCATAGAATCTCTACCAAATTCCTGTGGAAATGAAAGATTTTAGTTTTTTTTTTTTGCTAAGCTTAGTAAAGCATTTTCAGTAGCACCAAGAAGGAAAATGAAACTGTCAATGAAACTGTGAATAGTCAAAACTTAATAATATTCCAACTCCTTCTCAGACATTCTAAAAGCAATAGCAAGTTCTAAAAATATGTATTAATTAGTTTATATACTTGATATTAAGGATAACTTAGGGGTTTTTTAAAAGTACCATGCAAAAATGTTACTTGTATGCCTAATAATGCTTAGGATACCCAGATGTGAGAAGGATGCTGTGGTTGATTATCATTAGAGATCGTGTGGCATTCTTTATGGTGGTGCACATGGTTAATTTTAACTTGACTAATTCCATTGTGTGGATTGAAATCCAAGACATAGCCTATCACTGTCAAGGTCTGATGAGAATTTTCTGTTATAATCTGAAATGGTTAGATATGGTTTCACCTTAGAGGTGTGTGCCTGCCTTACATAGCTTGTGAAGGGCTAAGTTCAGGCTCTTTTGTAACTCATGGTGTGTTTTCAGCATGCTGGCAGCATGTTAGCATTGTCTTTGACTTCCTCTTTTTTTGGCATTTGCATCCTATGGTTTCTACTGAAGGGGAGGAAAGAATATTTTGGTTTGATTTCTATACTTGATTAGAGTACTGGAGGGATGTTCCTGGCCCTTTTCTGTTTCTGCATAGCCTTCCTTTGAACTGTACAATATCCTTCTTTCAAGTGGCCAAAATGCTTCAGTACAACATTCTAAAGTTATATACTAAGGGTTTTTTTTCCAGTATTTATCCTTCTGTCTTCTGAAATGAAACAGAACAAGAATCCATGGGTTAAGTCTCAGTCACCAATGAAATCCCTGGAATTCTTATCTTCTGCTGTCTTGTCGCTTTTGATCCTGTCCAGAAGTTATGTGGCTGATACCAGACCGCACAGAACTTCAGTGTTTTTAGACCCAAAGCACTAGATGGCACAGGAATGCTCTGCTTATTTCTTCATAGAAAAGGCAGTTACTTACATCTCAGTAAGACTGTCCAGGCCTATAGGATCACTTGTGTTCTGGCTGCAGCAGAATCCTCTTCTGCTGTGAGAATTTGGTACTTCTCTGGCTAAACTTCTCTAATTCCCTTTGTGTGGTGTAGTTTGTATCCCTGTGTATGCATAGCAGTAAACACAGTGTGTTTTCTTTCTTTTTGTGTGTGATTTGGGGTGTTCAACAAGTTCATAACAACTACAAGAATTCAATTTTGATTTTAATTGTATCTAAGCTGGCATTTTTTTTTCTTCCAGTAGATTGCTGGAATCTACAAGCCTGTAGGAAAATAAGAACACTAAGCAGTGATACATAGTCAGATCACAGAATCATAGAATGTTAGGGGTTGGAAGGGACTTTCAGAGATGCTCCAGTCCAGTCCCCTTGCCAGAGCAGGGTCACCCAGGGCAGGTCACACAGGAACACATCCAGGTAGGTTTTGAAAGTCTCCAGAGAAAGAGACTCCAAAACCTCTCTGGGCAGCCTGTTCCAGGGCTCTGTCACCCACACTGTAGAAAAGTTCTTGCTTTTGTTTACATGGAACCTCCTTTTTTATACCGTTTTTTATACCGTACCATTTGGGGGGTTATATAAGAATTTGTATAGCTTAGAAGCTTTCAGTTAAGGAACTACTTACTGGGACATTTAACTTTTGATGTGATGTAGGAGATCTGACTCCTTTGCAGCTGGTGATATGTCTGGAATATCTGTGGTTATCTTAATCTAGAGGTGCTGCTTGGTTTTGTACACTTACACCTCTGCAATGACTGATTTGCTGTCTGTTATTACTGTAGCTGTGAAATTGTTTTCCCCATATCAAAGAGCACATTGTCCTTGGTCTGGGATTTTCAGCACATGGACAAACGCCTACTTAGCTGGCAAGGGAGTTCTCCCACTGCCAACCCACAAGCTCATTAAAGCAGAGGCCTGTTTTAATGGCTTTCCTTAATTTTTCTTTAGTGATTGTTTAATGCTGACAACTTCCTAATGTACAGCTGGATGAGTTCTGATGCTTGCTGCTTTGTCCTAGCAGATTTATGTTTCATATTACTCCCTTACCCCCATAAGCTACTGTTTAATGTTTGCAAAATAGTTCCTAGTCCTCAGATGAATAATAATATCCACAACTTTTTGCTTAAATGCATCTATCAACACCAACCCAGTAGGATTCTATTATTAAAAAATATTTTCTCAGTTTGCATACCAGGTTGCACTAATTTTGAAGTTCTAGAGCATTAATGGGGGTGTATGAGCAGTAGTTATTCCTTTCATTATTATAACTGAATTACATTAGTGGCTGTAGACTGGGACTTCAGGGTGGGAAGCTCAGTGCAAGCCCTGTAAAAACTAATTTCTTGCTCCAAAGAACAATGCAGCTTGTTTTCTTATATTGGAAATAAGACCAAGGAATTGCCTGAAAGTGACTCTCTCAAATAGGAAATCATTTGACCATAAAGGTGACTGTCCTGGCTAAAACAGGTCTTTGACCAGTCTTCAGTTCTGTGCCAATGGGATCCTGGGGTGCATTGAGAAGTGTCCAGCAAATCGAGGGAGTGTCTCCTCCCCCTCTACTCTGCCCTGGTGAGACCTCACCTGGAATATTGTGTACAGTTTTGGGCTCCCCAGTTCAAGAGGGACAGGGATCTGCTGGAGAGAGTCCAACAGAGGGCTATGAGGACGATTCAAGGACTGGAGCACTGCCCTGTGAGGAGAGGCTGAGAGCCCTGGGGCTCTTTAGTCTGGAGAAGACTGAGAGGGGATTTAATAAATGTTTATAAATATCTGAGGGCTGGGGGTCAAGAGGGAGGGCACAGGCTCTGCTCAGTTGCACCCTGTGATAGGACAAGGGGCAATGGATGTAAACTACAATACAGGAGGTTCCACCTCAACATGAGGAGGAACTTCTTCACTGTGAGGGTCACAGAGCACTGGAACAGGCTGCCCAGAGAGGTTGTGGAGTCTCCTTCTCTGGAGACTTTCGAGTCCCATCTGGATGCATTCCTGTGTGACCTGTGCTGGATTCTCTGGTCCTGCTCTGGACTTGATTATTTCTGGAGGTCCCTTCCAACCCCTAACATCCCGTGATCTGTGATTTTAGGTATGGATGGTCTCCTAGATGGAAATTGTGAGTAAAAATACGATGTGGGTACAACAGAAGGTTGTGATAATGAGATGAAGCAATGTAAACATGTGAAGCAAAAGGAGGGCAGTGTCTGAAGTGTTAGGGATATTTTGAATGAAAGAAAACAAACCTGTAGTTTTCCCTTGGATAGCTCACACATCTAATGGGAGACTGAGATACTCAGTAACAGTGAGTCCATGCTTCTCCCATCACAGGGCCCATGCTCACAGACCAGTCCCTAGCCTTGAGAACCATATCTGGGCTGTTGTGACCATGGTGCTGCACAATTCCAGATAAGGCTGTGATTCATTGTCAGCATTCTGAAGCAAGGCTGTGTTTAAAAATTGCATTTGTGTGTGCTGAGGTTCAGCTTTCAGGAGGGTTCTGCAGTAACTGACCCCCCTCCCCACATTCACAGAGTGATTCAGTCAGGATTCTTCAGTGATGAAACCTCCATATTTTAAATTATGAAGGCTCTGCTCGTTAAACGTTGATGAAGTGCCCAGTGCTGGCGCTTCTTTAAACTATTAAATTGTAATGCTTTTATAGGAACAGCATAATAAATTGATAACAAACTGAGTTTGTGCTGCTGCAGTATTCTGTGGGCTGCACATGACTGTCCTAAATTTCAGCCATCAGATGCTTTCTCTGGGATGTGATGCCTGCTTGATGAATAGCTCATGAGTGTTTTCTTATAATAACAGATAGAAATGAATTTTAAATCACTGGAGCTGTAAGGAAATATCCTGGTGTATTTAACTGCAAGAGAAGTGGTTTAGAGCTTAACTCCAGTATAAGTCAAAATAATACATTCACAGAATCCTAGAATGGCTCAGGTTGGAAGGGACCTCAGAGCTCACCTACTCCAACCTCCCCACCATGGGCAGGGACACCTCTCAACTAGACTCAGCTGCTCAGGGCCTCACCCAACCTGGCCTTCAACACTCCCAGGAAGGAGGCAGCCACAGCCTCCCTGGGCAGCCTGTTCCAGAGTCTTACCACCCTCCTATTGAAGAACTTCTTCCTAAGCTCCAGTCTAACCCTGCTCTGCCTCAGCTTCAAACCATTCCCTCTTGTCCTGCCTCTAGACACCCTTATGCAAAGTCCCTCTGCAACCTTCCTGTAAGATCCCTTCAGCTTTTGGAAGGCAGCTCTAAGGTCCCCCCTGAGACTTCTCTTCTCTAGGCTGAATAACCTCCTTTTTGGGGGTGTTCAAGGCCGGGTTGGAGGAGGCCTTGAGCAGCTGAGTCTGGTTGAGAGAGGTGTCACTGCCCATGTCTGGGAGGTTGGAATAGATAATCTCTGAGATCCCTTCCAACCTGAGCCTTTCTGTGATGCTTCCATGATTTATTCCATCATTAATATATTCCTAGTTCCGATTCTTGGCAATATTGTGATGTCTTACAAGAGAGTTGTCATGATTTACACAGGAGACTTGTAAAATGAAATAGTGAAAACTCTCCTATTTTCTGCCACTCAAATGGCTTGCAAAAGCTCATTATTTTTATTTTCCTGACATGATTTTTTTTTCACTAAAACTATGTAGTTGAGAATAGAGGGATCATTAGCATTAGCCCATTTATGTGAAACTGCTAGTGACAGAAGCTTATTAATTGAGTATAGTTAAAATATGATGTGAGCAGATGAGAATTTACATTAAAACAAGACTGCAGCTTGTCAGCACTTTCTTTATTCAGGGCTATGTTTATTAGGCTACAGCTGCTCACCTACTTCTTAATGACTTTATAATAATAGTAGCAACATCTTCATTATTGAAGATGTCTAAACCAGTTTGATTACACAATATGCAAAGCAAAAAAAAAAATCTGACATAATCTTTGTTTAAGAACTAGATCTGGAACTTAAGATTATATACCAACAAACAAACAAGCAAAAAAGACCTTGTCTCATCTCTCTATTGTTTTGGGTTTATTGGTGTTTATTTTGTTTCTTGCAGTAAGTGCATAGCAGCTGAAGTGGTTTATGTAGATCATGTTGCTGCTTTATTTGGGCAGCTTCAGTGAATCTAGAAATAAACATCTTGAGAACTGTCAGAGAAAAAAGCATGTGCATTTATTTCCTAGTTCTGTCATTATACCGAGTTCTTGTGCTTGTAATAGTTGGTCTTACTTTCTATATGTGGGCAAGCAAAGATGAGTTGTCAGCAAGTCCCACTCTAGCAATAGGACAAGAGGAAATGGTTTGAAGCTGAGGGAGAGCAGGGTTAGACTGGATCTTAGGAAGAAGTTCTTCAGTAGGAGGGTGGTGAGACTCTGGAATAGGCTGCCCAGGGAGGCTGTGGCTGCCTCCTCCCTGGGGGTGTTGAAGGCCAGGCTGGATGAGTCCTTGAGCAGCTGAGTCTGGTTGAGAGGTGTCCCTGCCCATGGCAGGCAGATTGGAGATGATCTCTGAGATCCCTTCCAACCTGAGCCATTCTGCAATTCTGTGATTGATATAGAAAAGAGCTATGTGAACCTTCCTTGGAGCTTTCTAAACTAAAGGTTTTGTGCTTTTGGGAGTAAACCAGGGCCATTGTGTCTCCAGTACACCTAAGGGACACAACAGTGCTATTAACTTGTGCTAGGATGGCTCACATTGTTCTCGAAAACAATCAGAGTTAATAGTGGCCCTATCAATGTCATACTTTTGTTTGCAGTCACCATCTGGGAGTCAAGCTATCACGTGAACTTCTGAGAAGATAGGTGTGGTGGATGTTGATCTCTTCTCCAAAGTACAAACTGATAGGACAAAAGGAAATGGCCACAAGTTGTAGCAGGGGAGGTTTAGGTTGGACATTAGGAGGAATTTATTTGCTGAAAGGGTTGCCAAGCCCTGGAACAGGCTGCCCAGAGAAGCAGTGGCATCACCATTCCTGGAGGGGTGGCAAGAGTCAGCCTAGCACCTACAGCAGTTGAGCACTTCTTGCTACCTCCAGTATGTACTGTAAATGAGTTGTTGTGGGGTTGTTGTCAGGAATTGATGAGGGAAGGAGTATCTCTGTTTTCTGTAAGTTCGTCTGTGATTTCCTTTGAAGAAAAGTTTCCCCAAGTCCCATAAAACCTCACAGCCCTGCAGAAACATTTAAATTCCATGCAGCACTTACAGCTGTGGTCTAGATTCATCACTTCTGGTTGTAATGACACCTTTCTTCTTTTTCTTTTTACCTCAATCTGCTATCATTGGCATTGATTTAAATGGGTTATGTTCTCATGAATTATTTCATTTACATAAAATAATTTATGTCAGAACATCTTGATGCTCTAATGCAAAAATGATGTTGTTGCTAGTGAAGTAATTACAGGTGTTAACAATTTCCTAGAACTCTGCCATATAATGCACCATCAGCTCCTTAGAGTACTTTCCTAATTAATCATTAGTCCCAAAACCATTGGGCAGAACATGTGGGCAGAATCTTCTGCGTGACACTGTCAGTGATTTCCTCTCTGATGGCTTTTTACCTCTTGCAACTTTTGCTCCATCTGGTTATTAACTTTAAAACAGGAAAGAGCTCACAATGATCACTGTATGCTGCTATGAAGTCACAAACATTGTGGTGGTCTCACATTGGAGAACTGAGGATGAAAAAGATGAAAAAAATCATAGTTTTAACACGGTGGAAATAACTGCCCACTGACTATTTAATCACAGGGTTCCTACTGACTGTGATCCAAAGCAGAAAAGGAAGAGAAGCAGCAAGACAAGAGCAGGCAGAAATATTTACTCTATGATTCTGTCAGTTGTTCTGATCACATCAGAATATTTTACTCTGTCATTTCTGGTTGTCCTTAGACTAAGAAAGGCTGAACTCATGTGAATTAGCAAAACATCAGTGAGACAGCAGAGCTGCGCTAGTTTGTGCCAGCTAAAGAGTTCTGCAGTGATAGTCCAAAAATCCCAGAAGTGGGAACTTCTGCATCTTCATGAAGTTAGTAGACTTACTTGCTGCCTTGCCTGATTGGGTCCACAAGCTCAGCATTCCTGATTTTAGATGTACAGACAAACTGCTGCTTCACAATAATGAGGGAAGGCCATGGATGCATCTATGAAGAGAAGTTTCAGGAGTCTGCTGTATCTTTTAAGTGCATTGTGATTTTTCCACCTGTTTCACTCTGTATTGCAGATCTGTAAACTGAAAACATACAGTAGGGCTAGAACAGTGTTTTAAATGGCTTTTAGCAGCTGTTGTGCTACTCTGCTTGATGAAGCAAAATGGGAATTGCAGAAGCCAAGCATTTTGATCAGTGTATCCAAGATGCACTTCAGTAATGGAATACAAGTAGGAGTTAATAGCAGTGGTGTGTTCCGAAGGCCAGTCTGAAGATTGTCCCTATTGACTTGTGAGGTACCCCAGCATCCCCATGGAGAGAATATAACCGCTTAGAGAGAGATGGGAAGGTTGAGACTGAGACCAACTAGCTGGGATATGCATGGGCTGAACCTAATACTGTTACTACTTACCAAGTAATGCTTCCTCATTTGAACGTTGTGTTTACAAACAGTGGTTAGTTCTATTTTGATTGGAAGTGCAATGTTGTTCTCCTTAACCATGACCTTAGAAAAACCCTTTTTTTTTTTTTTTTTTTTTTACAAGAATGAATTCCTCCTTGTGCCAATCCCTTCCACCCACACAGCCTGCATATGCATACAGCAATTTAACATGACATTCAGAAAGGAAAAAAAAAACACCATTTATAATCAAGACATCAATTTCTGTTTTAAAATTCAGATTATAGAAGTTCAGTGCCTGAATTTGCATGGATAATGTCTGGTTTGCATAATAACTTGAGATCTATTTCCCTTCTCTGCTGTTTAGTTTTAAACTCCATTTAATCATATCCCTAACTTAATTTACTGGCTTACAGGAAATATTTGGTGGAGTCTCAGCTGAGGTGCAGTCTTAGTTCCCAGTTTCTATTATTAACTGAAAGGCCTGAACAATTGGTAAAACAAAGCAAGAGCAGAGGAAAATCTTTTGGATCTGGTCAAAGCATTTGGCTTGGTTACTTTCCATCCTCTTGGATGATCCAATAGATTTTTCTCTGTTCTTTCTCTGTTTTACCAATTATTCAGGCCTTTCTGGTGGAGTTAATAATGGAGACTGGGAACTAAGACTGGATCTCAGCTGAGATTGCACCAAACATTTCCTGCAAGCCAGTAAATTAAGTTTGGAGTGAGTTTGTTTGTTTGTTTTTAAGAGGACTTATTTTGTAAATATTTTTGCAGCCTGTCATAATAGCATCCAAAAATGTCCTTCTGTTCAGTCAGCAAACACTTTGTGTGTATGACACTGGAACCAAACTGTACACTTGTCAGGAACATGTAATTTTAAGATGTCAGGAAATTGTAGGTTAGTGTTTATGGAAAAAAAAAAATCAGGCCCATGGAAGTTCCTCTGACAAGCCCCACTGATTCCTAGGGTTTTCTTTCTCTCAGTAGATAATGCTTAGTTCTGCAATTATCTTCTCTTCTTTGGAGAAATAATTTACTTTCATTCCTTTCCCTTCAGTGCTTTTACGTAACTTAGTGTTTCAGTGAGCAATAATTTCTTTAAAAAGATCAACAATTCTTGACTTCAGGAGAATAACTTCAGAAGTGAAATGCTTGCATGTCTGTGAACAGCCCACTCCAAATAAAATACTGCAGACTTTTCTGTGCCAATACAGACGTCAGCATGTGAATTAGGGCAGGTAGTGCCTGCATCGTGCTTTTCTTATTACAGAAAAGCATTTCAAAACCAGAATGAATCAAAGACTTGCGGATTCTGGTGAGTCAGAAGGATTAGACCTGAGAGGACTGTGTTCCTTTGGAAAGAGTAGGCTAAGAGACTGTGCTGATTTATTCTTAATTCTGGGAAGATCCTGATGAGTTATCAAATTATTTAAATAAAGTAAGACCAGTCCAGGGAAATACATTCATTTCTCTGAAAGGAGGCAGGGACTGAAGAAATGCTTGTAGATTTCATTTGAGGCTCAACAGGGCTCTGCCCAACGTGATCTAGTTGAGGATGCCTTGGCTTACTGCAGAGGGGGTTGGACTAGATGACCTTTGGAGGTCCCTTCTAACCCAGACCATTCTGTGATTCATTTCACTTAGAAAATAGATGAAATAGTAATTGGAGTGTGGAAATCCATAAAGTTACTTTATGTGCTATTAGTAGTTAAAAGTAAGGATGAGGTAATGATCCAGATTTATTAAAGCTGAAATTTCAGTTTGGAGTAGAGATAAGATGTGACTGTTCAGAATTTCAACAGCTTTCCTTGGAAGTCCTCTGGCAGAGTCAGAAATGGGTCACAAGACTATGTTTTTAATGGGTCAGATTTCATGAACTCCATTGTTTATTTATGACTGCAGATACTCCTGCAAACTAGATCTGCAGTTTCTGTAGCATATCTTTTCTAGTCAGCTTTTATCAGACCAGATAAAAAAATAGATATGAGTAAACAAAGGCAAAGATATGAGGATGTTTGAATAGGAGCAGTGGAAAAATATCTCTCTGCCCCATTTGTGTCAGAGTGGAGTGTAAAGATCACTACTCTGGGGTCTTGTCATACCACAGTTTCAGAGGTGGCACTGTCACAGGGTTGGCACAGTTTTGGTGCAAACCTCACTAGAACCTATGTAGCATATGCTGAGAGAAGAAGCTTTTCTGTTGGCATAGGTACCAGCTACCTCAAATCTGAGTGACATAAGCCACCTGACAAATGCCCTCTCATCTTAGTCTAGCTGTAACAATAAAGCATAAGGATCCAAATAACCTGCTCCACTAAAAAAACAAGCAAACAAAAGCCAAAGCTCCCACCCAAGAGACACAAATGTTTTAAGAAGAGCAGCTAGTGCAAGTTGAAAACAAGCAGCATTTAGGAAGGTGCTGGTTTACAAAGGCCAACTGTGCTGTGTACCTGGAGAAGTGTTGGTGCACTGCCAGGCCTTTAAAGGGGCCTTTTCCCCTCGCTTCCCTCTGCAGCATTGCACGTTAAGGTTTCCTATCTCTCTCCCCAAATGATTCCCAGATTACAACCAGCATTTCCTCTTTTGCTCAGTCTGAATCGCTGCCAAGGAGAATCTGAAGTAGCCATGCTGATTTTGCACTGCACTCAGCGAAGAACAGTCAGGATTAGCTCAAGCTGGGAGAAGGGCAACAGGCAGTCTGGGGCACACAGCATCTGAAATCATCCTATCTGGTTTTGCAGTGACTGTTAGACTGGGATAGTCTGTGGAACTAAAATTGTGATTTAAGAGAGAAATGCTGGTTTTAGTTTTCATACAACTCACCGAGTTTATATAAAGTCTTTGGGAGAACAGTAGCTTCCCAGTTATGTTCAGAGGAGTGGAAAAAGAGGGGTGTTGGGTTTTTTCTCAGTTAAGAGTTTTCCTCAAGCAGGATATGATTTTTTGAGGTTTCAGTTGAAAGGGAGTGAGCTCCCTTCTCCTTCCTGACCCTGACACACAGTTCTGCTTTCCCCTCGCTCAGCTTCTGCACCCATCAGACCAGAACTGGTTTCACTTGCTCACCCTGTAGAGAGCTGCTGCCACCCTGGGTAGTTTTCTGCCACTTGAGCAAGTTGAATTAGTATAATGTGAGACTGGATGACGTCTAGGACCTGCAGCAGTGAACTCTTCATTTGGGTCGGGTAATTCAGTAAAGCTGTGCTGTCAGGGTGAGGTTTTCCCAGATGACTGAGCCATTTTAGTAACTTGCTGCTGTGAAGGGGAAGAATCCCCCAGGGATGTTGTTCCCTCTGCTTTTCCTGCTCTTTCAGCTCACTCCAACGGCAGGGAGTGAACCCAGTCAAAAAATGAACAGCTTTAGGTCTGTTTAGTGAGTTAACAGAACTCAGATGCATCAGGCAAGTGCTAGAAGCAGTGCAGCTGCAGACTAGCACCAGAAGAGAGGGGTCCAGCCTCTTTTGGCAGCAGCAGGATGTGAGCTTGGCTCAGCTGCCTTGCAAAATGATGCATTGCTTCAAACATCATCACAACCTTGTTCTCCTTGTGAAGATGTACTTTGATATGGAATTTAAAATATTAGGTGTATATATTCCGGCACTCAAGGGTAGCAAGGAAAGCTATACTTCCCCCCCACCCATTGAAAGAGGGGTAGGAGAATAAGCAGAATTGTAATTTGGAGCTGTTGGGAGCCAAATGTGCCAAATAAAGGAATTTTTTGTTTGTTATGCAGTCTAACACATTCACAAGGAATGCTGAGTTTCCAGCAGTTTCTTTCTGAAAATTTAAAAAAAAAAAAACAAAAACGGTGTTTCTGTGGCCATGAACACCCTAATTAACACCTTCTTTCAAATGGGCCTGGTAGGAGAGCTGGGGAACTGTGGCAAGAGGAAGTAAAAACTTCCCTGGTGATTAAGCTTGAAGTATTGAAGTGAGCTTGGTGAATATCCTTAGAGCAGAAAGTATAAAATACTGAAAAAAGGGCAATGACAAAACCATCAGAATTAAAGCAGCAATGGCTGGATCGCCGCTGGTACCACTTGAGATGGCTGTGTTGGAGTCAGTGCAGACTTGGCTGAGGTTTGGCAGCAGAGCTGTGTGGGGAAGCATCTCCCTCGGCTCCACCTTAAGTCGATATTCAACTGGGAAAAGGCACTGGGGCACGGCAACCTTTAGTGGGATAACTCCATCTGTGGGAAGGTTTTTGCCAGCATTGTTAAGGGTAGGGTTTCACCATTGCTTTAAAGCAGCCTGTGTGTGGGCTGGCGTCAGAAAGGGAGGTCCCAGCCCTGTGTTTCTGCGGCCTCTCTGGTGCCAGCATGAGCCTGAGTGGTAAACTGGAAAACTGACCTCGGGAAAAAATCACGGGTGGGGCTGGCTGGATCCCATCCCTGGTTTCTCACCATCCGATGGCACCAGTGCCAGCACTGGCACAGGGAAGAGCTGTGGTGGGAGCTTTTTGGGGATGGGTTGTAAAAGAATAGGAATTGGTTTTTGTTCTAAATTAATCTTGTCCTCATAATCCATCTCAGGATAGAGATTCTGCTCAAGCTCTGAAGTTAGCCCAGATTTTACTCCATGTCAGTCAGCAGGGACTGTGGTTTCTTTCTCCCAGGCCATCACTACAAGCAGGATTTCTTAATGAATTTTGTTGTGTCTAATAGAGTACACACCTCTGCCTCTGATGGAGCACAAGCATCCTTTCCACTTTAACTCCGTATCCAGGTGTGCCATTAATAGACAGTTACATGTGCTAAGTCCTGCCTTATGTAACCAATAAGACACAAGGCCATGTTTTCCTCAGCCAGCGTGCAGACACCTTGGATGTTCTGGGGCAGCAGCCCTGCTGAGGGCTGTAACACGCCCAGGGTGTGGATACAGGAGCTGACTAACACATGTTGTGTAGTGTCATTGCACCCATTAAATATATTGAAGGGAGAAGTTTGAAAGTAAATTAAAATCTAAATTATGAAGAATCAGCTCACTGATGAACTGGAAGTGACCAAACACATCTCAAAGTAAGCAAAGCTGCAGAAGTGCTCGTACCTTTGAAACTTCTGCTTTTGGACAGCCTCCTCCCTTCCTTCCAGCCTCTGTGTTTGTTCAGGGAAGAGGGAGCAACTTGAGGACTTAGAACAGTGTGGCCAGCAGGAGCGGGGAAGTGATTGACCCCTGTACTCAGCACTGTGTTCAGTTTTGGGCCCTCCACTCCCCACCTCCTTTGCCCTCCCCCCTCCCCAAAGGGAGAGCACTGATGCTGCAGTGTGTCCAAAGAAGGGCAATGAAGCTGGTGAGGGGACTGAGAGCACAAGTCTGCAGGAACTGGGGTTGTTTAGCCTGGAGAAAAGGAGGCTCATGGGAGACCTTGTTGCTCTCTACAACAACCTGAAAGGAGGTTGCTATGAGATGCTTCTCCCAGTTAACAAGTGATAAGGGGAAACAGCCTCAGTTTGCACCAGGAAAAGTATAGGTTGGATGTTAGGAAATTTTTTTTCCCAGAAATGGTTGTCAAGCCCTGGAACAGGCTAGGCACTTCCAGGTAGACTTACCATCCATAGAGATACTTTAAAATCCACACAGATGTGGTGCTTATGTGTGCAAATGGGGACTTTCTGAGATAGGGACATGATTTAGTGGTGGACTTGGTAGTGCTGGCTTAATGGTTGCACTCATCTTAAAGGTCTCTTAAAGCCAAAACGCTTCTGTAACTTCAGGAATGCATTTGCACTTTCCCACTCAGTCCTGGGAGGCAGCATGCTTTCTTCCATAGCATACTGCAACTTCCCCAAACACTGAGCTTCCCAACCACATGTCTGCCTCTGCCTTAAAAACACAGAAAAAAGAAGAGTCAGACAGCTTATTGTGATGGCGCTTTCTTCTGTCTCCTTGTGTCCACTGCAAAGATGTTTATGTCAGGGGTTACAGTGGAATGTTATTTGGAGTAACTCTCCTTAATGGCTCCCCAGCCTGCTCTCTCTGAAAAGAGTGAAGTTCTCATGATCTGAGTCCAAGTTCTAAAATGATTATTCAGATATATGGGGAAAAGTTTTGTGAGAAGGCCTAATTTTCTCTATATCTACCTCTGAAATAAAATATTTTTTAATTATTATTATTATTTTCAAGTGTCTTAGGAAGAAACCTTTTTTGCCTTTGTATTTGGATCCTTGCCATATCAGAATGAATAGTTAATTTGAAATGAAATTAGTAGTTATTTTCATCTTGCTTATGGGCAAGGGATTTTGCTAGGAGTTAGATCAGGTGTTGCTGTGAGTCATTTTCTGCTGGTTGATGGAGAAGTGTAAGCTGTGAGAGGACACAGGACAGTGACATGGTTCACTGGCTTTAGTGTTCTTCGCTTGTTGGGAGTCTGTGCTTCTGTCACAGCTATTTCTGCTGAGTATTTTGTAGCATGCCTGTACCCCCTGTCCAGTTGCCAGCTCTACAATGCTTTATTGTTGTTGTTATTGGGTATTTTGAGCAGTACTATTTCTAATGGTTTTTTAGTCCCTGTGCAATTTAAGGCTTTTAATATTTCAAGCTGCTGCTGCTGATGTTATCATGCAAGCACCTGCTTGCCTTCAGTTCTCAAGCTGCTGGGCTTTTTTTGGCTCAGAGAACATCTGTTAGATGTTAGCTTTTGACTTGATGCTGGAATGATTGAGAACTGGGTGGCCAACAGATAGCAATGTATGAAGGATGCCCATTCATTAATTCCATTGTCAGTGTCATCCTAGAGATGAAACAACCTACAGTATAACCCCTAAGTCATCTGAGCTTTCAGCACTTCATTTATTTGTTTGCTAAAAGAAGTTGCTGATGAAATGGGTAACTTCAAAATGTGATTATACACTTTGCCCTCCTTTGACTAAACTGAGGGTCACTCTGGAGCAGGTCCAGAGGAGAGCAACCAGACTGATGAGGGGGCTGGAGGGAAACTCATATGAGGGAAAGGCTGAGGGAGCTGGGGGTGTTCAATCTGGAGAAGAAGAGACTTAGAGGAGACCTTATCACTCTACAACTACTTAAAAAGAAGTTGTAGTCAGGTGGGGGTCAGGCTCTCCTCCCAGGCAACCAGTGCCAGGACAAGAGGGCATGGTATGGAGCTGTGCCAGGGGAGGTTTAGGTTAGATATTAGGAAGCAGTTCCTCACAGCAAGGCTGATTAGGCACTGGGATGGACTGCCCAGGGAGATGGTGGAGTCGCCTTCACTGGAGGTCTTTAAGAAAAGCTTGGATGTGGCACTTGGTGGCAAGGTTTAGCTGATGTGGTGGTTTAGCTGGCAAGGTTTAGCTGATTAGGTCATAGGCTGGACTTGGTGATCTCAGAGGTCTTTTCCAGCCTCAATAATTCTGTGGTTCTGTGACTTTGCTGCTGTCACAGCTGATGTAAAGCACAGTCAAGCATACCATCTTTCCAGCCAGAGTGCCAAGGTGCAGTAACACATCATGGTGCCTTGTGTGGGTGATGTGCCCATGCACACAAACAATACAAGTTTCACCACCCAGCAAAACACAGCTAGTTGCCTGGACTTAGTTTTTCTGTGCAACTGACAATTTGACTCTGTTCTTAGCCCAATTCCAACTGTTGTTTTGATACAGTTTTTATTTATTTGAATTTCCTAGAAGGGAGGTGAAGTTACAAATTCAGGAGAACCAGAAGAAGAGGGGAGTGTTTCTCTGTCTCCATGGAGCAGAGCCCACTAGTAACAGTAGGCAGCATGTGGTCATCTCAGCCTTTATGCACTGCTACTGAAGCTGTGGCAGCAACAGACATTCAAACTTCTGTCACCTGTGTTATTCCAGCATGATTTCTAAAAGTATATGGAGGCAGGGAAGAGAGGAAAAAATCTATGCTGGGAAGTTCTCTACTGTAGCACAACGGTTAGGAGAAATGATGTGGTGATAGTAGTGAGGCAGAGCATGACTCAAGCCAGCAAAATACTTTCTTTTCCTTTTTTTTTTTGGCATAGAAAAGGCTTGAAATGATGCTTACTGTTGGGGTTTTCTGACTCCTCTCATCTCTAGGAGTTGCCTATAACTTTTGAATGTTTTGGCTTAGGTTTTTCATAGGTTTTGTCCCTAGGTTGCAATTTTCCTAATCTATTCCTGATAAAATTGCCATCGTTTCCTGGAAGATATACTAAGAGATATTATGATGGTGGTGGTATTTATTATTATTGTTGTCATTGTTATTATTACTACCATTATCATCATCATCATTCTTATTATTCAGAGTTTTTTAAAGTTCTGATGACTTTTTTCTTTTTTTTTAACTCTGCGTTTCTGAAAAGTTCCTACCTGTGTTTATCTCTGTCTTGACAACGTGGCTTCTGCCATCTCTTGAAAGCTTTTCTTATTTTAAAAGTTTTGGGGTTTTGTTTAAGCTTGAAACACCTAAAAGTGTGGCACCTTTTTGTATGCTCAAAATTCCTTCCCTATTAGAAACAGATATTTCTGAAAATTCTGCTCTCCCTGAGTTAGGCCCAAAGCTTCTTGCAGCTGTGGTATAGTTCCCCAGCAGCTGCTATTTCCACTTAAACAGTGCATGCATCATCCCAGTCTGAGACTGAGCATGGGCCTTACCTTCCCCTCTCCTGTGTGTAAGAAGATTGTAAATATGCATCTCTAAAAATAAGTGTGTGCCAGTGCAGGATGAGTGAGCAAAGCCAAGAGTCTGCCCTTGGTGAGTGTTGCTTTGGGCTGAAGTGAAACAGAACTGCAGAACTGACAGCAGAACTTTACATTTCCCAGGATGTTCCGAGTCGCAAGAGCCAATGGTCTGGAAAACGTGCATTTAATGCCTGAGTGAATGTTTTCATGTCTGTTGATTTGTTGTGATCTGATGTTTCAATTCCTGCTGGTTGGTCTTCTTCATGGTCTCATGGAATCAGATCAACAACCAGGGCAAAATCAAAGTGCTCTCCTTTAGCCAACTCTTTCACACATGCTCTTCCTTTTCTACGTGTTTATCTGTGCTCCTGTTGAAAAATCAGTAGCTGAAAACTTAGTTAATGCTTTCAGTAGTCTTAAAACTACGGGGGGCTGCTGATGGATGAGAAGCTGGACATGAGCAGACAGTGTGAGCTTGCAGCCCAGAAGGCCAACGGCATCCTGGGCTGCATCAAAAGCAGCATTGCCAGCAGATCAAGAGAGATGATTCTGCCACTTTGCTCTAGTCTGGTGAGACCTGACCTGGAGTATTGTGTACAGGTCTGGAGCCCTCAATATAGGAAGGACATGGACCTGATGGAGCAGGTCTGGAGGAGGGCCATGAGAATAATCAGGGGGTTGGAGCACCTCTGCTATGAGGACAGGCTGAGGGAGCTGGGGGTGTTCAGCCTGAAAAAGAGGAGGCTCTGGGGAGACCTAATAGCAGCCTGCCAGTACCTGAAGGGGGTTCGATGAGGCCCTGGGCAGCCTGGTCTCGTTGGGGATGTCCCTGCTGACTGTGGGGAGGTGAGACTGGATGACCTTTGGAGGTCCCATCCAGCCTGGACCATTCTATGGTTCTAAAATGTCTCAGAAGTTTCTTAAAATAGGGAATGTTTCTTCCTGCAAGGTGTATTCAGAAAAGTGTATGCAAAAGCAGGGTATTATCATCAATTAATATTGCAATTTAACTGGATTCATTATCAGTTACATAATAGCTGAAATAGCTCTTGGTGTTGTGGGAACCAGGGATTTGAGCTTTACTGATTTGTGTGACTGCAGAATTCATATCCAAGGGTCAGGGTTTGTGTCAAGGTCAGTGACAAAATCTGGCTGTCAAGGGCACTAATTGTCCTCAAGCTGGCTGATGAAGTCAAATACAGAAGACTGGCTTGCAGAGAACTTCCAGCTCTGCTGATCAAGTTAGAGGCCATGCTGTGCTGCAAAGACTGCACTAGTTTCAGTGCTTGAGGATCCCTGCTGCAGAATGGGAACAAGTGGTTTGACTGACCAGCAGACCATGCTGCAAACTGCAGGACTGGAATGAGTTCTCACTGAAAGGCTGCACAGAATAGTATCTGAGTGATCTTCCCTGTGTTCTAGGTGAGGCGCTGCAGTCACGCAGGTCACCTTCATTTAGTCCCTTTGAGTGGGAAGGATGTTGATTAGCTGAGGGATCCACCCTTGGGCAATTGAAGGCGTTTTGGTGAAGGAAGTGGGCAGCTGAGCACTGTGGCAGGGTTGAACCAGTTTTCATGGCTGAAGAGAAGCAGGAGGTTTCAAGTTTGCAGCTTGAGAGCTTTCATTGATCGGCAGCACTTCTCAATGTCCACCTGACAGTCTGCTCTTGTTATTTTTCCAAACTAACTGGTGAAAGTACTTCTCAGCTCTTTCAGGCACTTCACTACAGATCCCTCCCCTTTGTCACACTGAGCTCAGGATACTTTGATGGCCTTTAAAGGCCTCTACAATGCTTTTAAGCAGTGGGGGAAATTGGCTGTTTGTTACTTACTGTGTCTTGCAAAAGGTGAATTTGGCACTGACTTACATTTATGCCCAGCGTTCCCTTTTTAGAAAAGTTATTTATTGATTTGAACCAATTCTAGGTGTATTAGCAACTCCTGCTGTCCTTGTGCAACACTGGTTAAACATGAACACCATTTTTAATTAGAATTCCCCAATGCTGAACTCACTGCACTCTGCTCTGTTCTCCATTAGTTTGCCAGTCAGAAGTTGTTGACCTTTAGATTATGCTGCAAAATCCATCTGTTGCTGCAGGCCTTTGTGAAAAGAGATGTAAAGAAACTTTATCTCCTGTCAGCCATGGAAACAAGCTCAAATATAGGCAGTGGCTCATTTTCCAAGACCTGAGTTCCTTACAGAGGAGAAGCTGTGAACCAGTGGTTGCCATCCCCTGGGGAGTTGTGTCCCAGCTGTTGTGCTGTAATAAAACACTGCCATCCCATTTTAAAATCCCCCTTCTCTCTCCATGGGAGAAGCTGCTCTGTGGATAACTCTAACCACTAATCAAATTCTCTTCTGTGATATAGGAAGATGAAGGCCATAACCTCCCTCTGCTTCCCTCTCCATGCCCTCCTCATTGCCAGCTTCCTGCTTGTTCTAAGGGCAGTCTCACCCACGAGACTTCCCTGCCAACAATCTGGTGTTTGCACTTTTCATTGCATACCCACCACCACTCCCCCGATTTAGCATTTTCTGTCCCACAGCCTCCAAGGGTGTATGGAGAACCTGCCCAGTTTTTTGCCCCTCAGTGTTGCTTGGTAGCACACTCCATGTTCTTTGGTTTCCTGATGCAGTTACTTGCCCTCATGTGTGTTAAATGTGGGTTGTTGCAGTCACTTTTTACTCATAGAAATGCTATGGACATGGCTGAAGTTTGAGGCTAATTTCAACTGAGACTGACAAATATTTCTGCTAATTATAATGCAATGATGTTCTTAATCCTTCACCTGCATTACATCAATTATCCATGTCTTTTAATTATGCAAATTTCTCTTCACTACCTTGGTAAGCATGCTCTTCTCAAGACTATTTTGGTTATGTTCTCAGATACCTTTGTGACATTTCCTAATTTTAGCTTCCTATGTTTTATTAGTCTCTAAACCTGTGACTTTTGCCTGTCATTGAAATCATAAAATGGCTTCAAGTTTCAAGTAAACCAGAAAACTTGATGTCTTAGTATAGTATCATAGAATCCTAGAATGACTTTGATTGGAAGAGACCTCAGAGATCATCTATTCCAACCTCCCCACCATGGGCGGGGACACTTCTCAACTTAGACTTGGCTGCTCAAGGCCTCATCCAGCCTGGCCTTGAACACCCCCAGGGAAGAAGCATCCACAACCTCCCCAGGCAGCCTATTCCAGAGTCTCACCACCCTCACACTGAATGTTACCTGCAATTCTGTTATCCATTTGATCAATATTTGGAGTTGTCTGACTGAGACTCTTCAAATCAGCCTTTGTTTTAAATAATTCTTTCCCACTCTTTCTCAGAGTGTTCTTCATCTCTTTTCCCAGGCAATTTATGAATGCATTGCAGAGCAATGATCTTGGTAGTCTTATGAATGGTCTGCCCAGGGCAGCGGAATCCTGAGCAGGATCAGGGAGGGTGTGCACAAGGGGAGGAGAGCAGGAAAGGATTAGCAGGAGGAGAAATGATATCTTCTCTCTAGGTGCCCTTTGCCACAATTTGTGGTGTCCTTGTTCAGCCCTGCTAAGGTGACTTTGGCCAGCTGTGCATGCCTGCTTTAAGGGGACATCTTAGAACTCACATGAGCTTTTTGATGGTGTCATGAAGGGAGAGAAATACCTGTGAATGGTCAGCACCTTCCCTTAGTTCAAGAGACCATATTCCTTCTTCCTGCTCCAGGGGGCAATCTCTTTGGATTTGCCCTAGGACCTAGCACAGGAAGAAGCTGTTTTCCCTGGCAGAACAAAGAAAGATTCTTTGAAATACACCACAAGAGAACTCCTTTAGCTTCTTCCATTCCATGCAGAGCCACCAGGACATGATTTGGTCTTGCTCTGGTGTGTTCCCTCCCTCCTGCACATGGGTGGTAATTGCTGTGGGGCTATGGTGGAGGCTCTTGCAGGGGGAAGGGGCTGGGGTTACAGGGTGAGAGAGGGAAGAAGGCTGAGTAAGGGGAACGGGCTCTGCTCATGCTGTGCCATTAGCCTGTGCCCAACCCACTGATTCATATGCAGGTGAGGTCAGTCCATCTCCCTGCACTGGCTCTGGGCTTGGTATCCATTTGAGATAGATAGCCATGTCATGCACCAAGAGCAAGGAGCTTTAGGCCTGGGAGGTGGACTCTGTCTGACCCAGCAGTCAGCAGAGAGGAGCAGTAACATGTCACAGAGGTGACCTGTCACAAATCCCATTAGTAAACCAAGAACCACAGTGAGAAGAGTTGCAAATAGTTTGTAGGCTGATGTATGTTCAAAGTATCTGTACAACAGCCATGACTCACAAGTTAATTAAAATGATACATTTACTGTAATTTGGGAGTGAAACCAGGGTCTAAACTAACTTAGTACGTAAATGATTGGAAATTATTAATTTGCTTTTATTAAATGAGGAAGGACTAGCCAGTGCTATGTTCTGAGCAACTGACATGTGATAATGACTGCTCCTGCAGAAAAGCAGAATAGAAAGTTGTCTGAGTCACTTATTAACATCCACCACTGCCCTTGCTGTGAATTGGAAGTCATTAAAGCCCAGGACAGCTAGTTTGGAGCTTAAATAGGAATTTTTATCTTACTGAAGTATTTAATTTGAATTTACAGTAGTAGGCTTAGGGCCTGAAACTCGTGTTTTGAGGAGGCTGGGAAAAAAATTGTGATCTAAGCCTGATCCAGAAAGCCAAAGTTTAATATTACTGCATTGAGGGATAAAAGTTAAATTGTTTCATTGTCAATTTCTCCCTTGGTTTCACTGCAAGGAGTGCCAATTCTGCTGGCAGTTCAGTGCTCTTGGAGCATGTATCTGCTAAGAAGAGAGTGAGAACATCACCTCGTTGCTTACAGATCATCAGATGTCCACCAGCTGGGGGATCTTTGTCTTGAACTGAATTTAAATCAGCAGTTCAGATGTGAAAGACTCAATATCTCATTACCAATCCCTTGATCCACCCAGTTCCCCTGGGTGCTGTTTTAGAATGATAATCCCAATCACTCTTCAAATCTTTATGAGCAAGTTTTAAGTGAAACTCTTAGATAAGACTTTTCCTGCTGGTTAGTTGTCAAAAAAAAAAAAAAAAACCAAAAACCAAACACCCCCAAACCCACCAAACAAAAAAAAAACAAAAACAAAAACCCAACCCAACCCAGGTGAGCCAGAGGCTTTGATCAAATAGGTATTCTTTTTAAGTCAGATTTAGTCATTTTTGGGTTTGTTTCTACATGTCTGATATTATAAGAACAGTCCAAATAAAATATTAGAAGAGTGAAGAGGTTGAAAATTAAGCTCCTTAGCCAATTTAGATTGAGTTGTGTGCTTGAAATAGTGCAATAAATCTCTTCTTTCATGTACAAAATTAATTTCCACCTGACATACAGGTAAGTTCCAGGTGCCTTACCCTTACTAAAAAGGGTCATAGATTCAGTTAAACTTAAAATCTAAGAGATTCAAAACACCTCTGTTTAAAAGCCTCAGTGTCTCTGTTTTATTTCATTAATAATTTCTTTACTAGGGTGCTGCTCCTAGTACTTGTTCTCTCTGTTGTGTGGTCAGGGTAGGTCTTTGTTGCAAGCTGGAATTGCTGGGGTCAATAGGAACTGAGCTGATTCCTTTTCCTGGAACAGTAGTGAGATCATTGCACTGGCTTTGTGCTGTGATGTGATTAAGTTTGCACTGTGACTCAGTTACCTTGCCTTAGAGGACAGACTGACAGCCACACTGGGGACAGGAGCAAAAGGCAGGATCTTGTGGCAGGTAGCCAGCTGCTCAGCCTGCATCCAGCAGCATGAAGTCCTGTGAATTTAAAAGAACATGGGATATAATGACTTCTTTTTTTTTACCAAGGATCCATCTGCTCTCATTTCCATGGCTGTGTTAATATTTGAATTATTGACCTAATCAGGTTAAGTGTATGGGCTGCAGCATCTCATTTGCAGGCACACCTTGTTCATGGCAGTTGTGCAACAGCAAATGCAAAACAATGATGTCATTAGTGGCACATCAGCAAAAACGACAGAGGAGCTTTTACCTGAAACCTCTAAGAGAAAACAAACTGCTCCAGTAAGTTAAAAATACTTCATTTGTAACCTGTGCATATTTATTATGAACATCCCCCTCTGATAATAGTACTTTATAATTATTTTCCCATAGCCAAAATGAAAATGAGAGGAAAAAATTACCCCAAAATACCCAGTTCAGATGCCAATTAGATCATAGCTGGCAGCTGGGTTCACAAGATCAGAGGATGTTAGGGGTTGGAACGGACCTCCAGAGATTGAGTCCAACCTCCCTGCCAGAGCAGGACCAGAGAATCCAGCACAGATCACACAGGAACACATCCAGATGGGGCTTGAAAGTCTCCAGAGCAGGAGACTCCACAACCTCTGTGGGCAGCCTGTTCCAGTGCTCTGGGAGCCTCACAGTGAAGAAGTTCCTCCTCATGTTGAGGTGGAACCTCCTGTGCTGGAGTTTCTATCCATTGCCTCTTGTCCTCTCACAGGGTGCAAGTGAGCAGAGTCTGTCCCCTCCCTCCTGACCCCCAGCCCTCAGATATTTATAGTCATTTATTAAATCCCCTCTCAGTCTTCTCCAGACTAAACAGCCCAAGGGCTCTCAGCCTCTCCTCACAGGGCAGTGCTTCAGTCCCTCAATCATCCTTGTAGCTCTCCATTGGCCTCTGTCCAGTAGATCCCTGTCCCTCTTGAACTCGGGAGCCCAAACCTGGATGCAATGTTCCAGGTGTTGCCTCACCTGGGGGGGAGAACCACCTTAGTCTGCTGGGTTGTTGGTAGCTGTTTTGATACAATTGCCTTTCATCTGAGGTATCTGTGCCTTGAACACTGAATTCATCCACAAGAGAAGAGCAAATAGCAGCTGTGTGTAAAAATCAGAAAACGTTTGTTCTTGTGCTGGTGTGAGATGGAGCTTGTTCTGAGACATCCAGAGCTACCCAGCTTCACTTTCTCCCTGACAGAATGAATGGTGCAGTTCAAGACTGAACTTTAACTTGTCCCAGCAAGCATCTGCCCAAACAAACCCTGCATCACAGAGCTGGTTAACATTCAGCCACCAGCTGGCCTCACAGTTAGTAACATTTTCCCTAGGAGTTGCTCTGCACTTTTACAGAAAAGTCACTTCCCTAATTTTTTCTCGGTAGACATTGACTTCTAGGCTGTTTGCTCAAGATAAGCATCAAAATGAGGATCCAAAGGTCAATCTCTGCTGTTTTGCAGAGCTACAAAGAGTTGGTTTGTCTTCCAGAGCGTGTTCTCCCATCCAAATTAAACTGCTTCCTTTAGGAAAAGCTTTCTTCTTTGGAAATTCAGCAGGTTTAGTGTTTACAGAAGGACAGACTCACCCTTTGTTGTGGACTTAATTCTTTGTTGAGAATTTTATCTCTTCACCTTTCCACCTCTTTATCTCCACCTTTTGATGACAGAAGTCTATGAACTCATGCTTAAAGTCCTGAGATGCTGGCTGCCTCTCCTGGTCAAAGGCCACCTCTGCTTCACTGTCCTGCCTCTGTGCTGACCCCCACCCAGCAGACCTGGAGACCCTATTTCAGCACACCTTCATCAGCTGTTCAAGTTGATAGGACAAGTCATAAATCAGAGCAAGTGAGATGTAAACAGGGACCTTATTCTCCTCCTGCTGCTTTGAGGACAGAACCTCTGGCAGACAGTTGGAGTAGTGTGTGTGTGGGGGGGTTGTTTTTAAACCAGGGCAACTAAACCTAACAGAACCCTTTTGAATAAATTAGCTAATTGTGACATAAAATATATTCCAACTGAGATTAATTATACAAATAAGGATTCCAAAGAATTGTGCTAACATCTTTCCTATCTTGGTAGTAATTTTTTTGCTTGGGATTTTAACATGTAGCCAGCTTTTAAAATAAGGACATCTTTTGTGGTGCCATCAAAGCAAAGGAATTGAGGGGGCTGTTGGAAATTGGTGCTGCCTTGGTTGAGGTAAGACAGCAGAGGTGGTATGAGCACCCTGGTCTTTCACAGGTTAGCATGAATCACCACCAGTGGTGGTTCCAGCCAGCCCACTTAACATGGTTTGGGTTGGAAGGGACCTTAAAGATCACCTAGTTCCAACCTCCCTGTCGTGGACAGATTGCTTGAGGCCCTGTCCAGCCTGGCTTTGAACACTTCTTGGCTTGGAGCATCCACAGGTTCTCTGGACAATCTGTTCCAGCACCTCACCACCCTCACAGGGAAGAATTTCTCACTATTGTCTCATCTAAATTGAGCTTCTTCCAGTTTGAAGCCATTACCTTCATCCTATGCCTACATGCCTTTGTAAAATGTCCCTCTTCATCTCTCATGTTGCCCCCTTCAAATACTGGAAGGCTGCTCTAAGGTCTCCCTGTTACTTTCTCCAGGCTGAACAGCCCCAACTCTCTCAGCCTGTCTTCCTAGGAGAGGTGCTCTAGCCCTCTGATCATCTTTGTGGCCCTCCTCTGGACTCACTCTAACAATTCCATGACCTTTGTGTGTTGGGAGTTCCAGAGCTGGACACAGTAGCCAGGTGGGATTTCTCATGGGAGTGGAGCAGAGGGGCAGAATCCCCTCCTACAACCTACTGGCCATGCTTCTTTTGATGCAGCCCAGGATATGGTTGGCTTTCTGAGCTGCAGGCTCACCTTGATGGCTCATATTGAGCTTCTCAACAGCCAGCATTCCAAAGTTTTCCTCAGGACTGCTCTTTGTCCATTCTCCACCCAGCCTGTATTTGTGCTTGGGACCTTGAACTTGGTTTTGTTGTATTTCATGAGGTTGGCACTGGCCTACCTCTCAAGCCTATCAAGGTCCCTCTGGATGGCATCCTTGTGGATGGCATCCCTCTGTCCCACTTTGGTGATCAGAGCTGAGGGGTTGCTTCAGCCAGCCTTGCCTTTCCTGTCCCCACCACAGCTAGTCTCATTCCCCTCCCTCCATCTGCTGTCCAGTGTTATGCAGAGTTGTCACAAGTTGTCCTTCTTGTCCTGTCAGGGATGAGTTACTAGCTGCTTGAGTTTCTCCTTAAATGAAATGAGCCTTGGTCTTCTCTGACTCCTTTTGTTACCAGCAAAGCAGTGCACTGCCACTCGTGTCACTAGCTGGTGACACTGTGTGGGACTCCCAGTCTTTGTGTCTTCTCCTTTCATTGTTGATAGAAGACTGCCAGGTTGAAGAGCTTGAGCTTGTTGCTCCCTAGCATAATAAGAGCACTTCTTGTGGGTGTTGGAAGTGGCAGCTGATAAGAAAGGCTGAAGATGAGCATACAGCACTGGAGGGGGAGAAAAAGGTGATTTGTCTTCTTTGCCAGGCTCTGCTGTATGTCATTTAACCTCACCTTAGAACCCCTCTATTTGTGCAGTTGCAGCGAAGAAGCTCCACAGTGTTTCTATTCGTCTGGGTTTTGGGATGTCACAAAGAAGAGGGAAATGGTGTGGTGGTGGGGACAGCTGCAAGAGGTTCTTATACATAGGCTGCCAGGAGCTGGAACTCCATGAATTGATAAGAAGCAGAGGAAAGCTACTCAGGTACCTGTTCGTGCCAGTCACTGATGAAGCCATGGTTAGGTCAGCCAAATGTGTGGCTTGAAGTAGAGAGAGGAAGATGGATGTGAAACCACCAAGTCAGTGGTTTCTTGACGTCACTAGAACAGCAAGGCTCATACATGCAGAGCATGCAGAACCCAGGCAACTTATGACAAAACCCAAATCATGGAGCCTTTGTGGTCCTCCCCAGTGTGCGGTGTGTGTGCGTGGGGGGTGATCTCTGAAGCATCTGTGAATGCTTGCTTGCACCCTGGCCTAGCAGCCTGTTCATTCTGTGTTCAATCTTTGGAAGCAACAGTCCAGGCCTGGCAGTGCATGTGCCTGTGTTAAGGACTCATCTGGGGTGATGTTTTGGGTCGTGGTTGTTTTCACAAGCAACACTATTCAGTCAATCTACAGTGACTGCTCTTTAATGACACTGTTGGGGTTAGGGAGTGGGGAGAGAGAGACTAAAATATGGGACCTGCCCATATGTGGACTCACCTCCCTGGGGGAAGTTTATTTGGAATCATAGAATGGTTTGGGTTGGAAGGGACCTCCAAAGGTCATCCAGTCCAAACCCATGCAGTCAGCAGGGGCATCCTCTACTAGATCAGAGCTATGTCAAGCCTCACCTTGAATATCTCAGGGGATGGGGCTTCAACTACCTTCCTGGGCCACCTATTGCAGTGTTCCAGCACCCTCATGGTGCAGAACTTACTCCTCACATCCCATCTAAATCTGTTCTTCTCTCATTTCAAACCATTCCCCTCATCCTGTCCCTGCAGACCTTTGCAGACAGTCCCTCTGCAGCCTTCTTGTAGCCCTCTTCAGATACTGGCAGGCTGCTGTTGGGTCTCTGTGGAGCCTTCTCTTCTCCAGGTTGAACATCCCCAGTTCCCTCAGCCTGTCCTCCTGTCAGAAGTGTTCTTACTCCTCTTTCTTGCTTACCCCTTGCTTGGAGCATGTTTGCTGTCTGAGACCCTCTCCACCGATGAGTGCTGCGCTGATGTTTGGGTGCTGGGAGCCCAGAATCGTTCTGAATAGATGCAAGAGCTGTCTGCAGAGCACTGCTGCCATGCTGAGCCATGGGAAGCACACTCTGCTTTCACACAGGCAGGTGTTTGGCTCTGGGCTGTTCAGAGAAGTGGCAGCTCTGAAACCTGCAGCCTGTTTATTGACTCCAGCATTGGAGGTTAGCGTGGCTGCTGGTGGCTGTGGCGGCCTGATCATTGTTTCTGTGGGCACAGAGGGTGGCTGCTCTCATTTGGTGTTCCAGTGCACTGTAATTTTACCCAGTGCAATGCTGCTGAGATTGCTAGGCTGTGTCATCTGCTGGGCTCATCACTATTACTTCCTTTTGACCTCCTCTCAGTAATTGCACGTGGATGACTTACTAGCTGCCAGGAAGATACTTAAATGCAACTGGGCTTGTTGGGGGGAAAAAATGTGAAGAGACCAAAATGATTTTCTCTGAGGTCAGCAAGGACCTGGCTCAGTGGCTGTTTGCTCTCTGCCAGGTGGCCAGAGCCATCTGTCTCATAACAGTAAGCAAGCAGTGATTGCAGAAGTCCATTGGTTTTTATGACAGTTTTCACCACTTATGGAAATGGAACCATTCCATAAGGCAGCATTTTTCCTCAGAAGCTGGGGGGCTATGGACTTGTGTCCCTGCTCACTCATTTACATCCTTAATTGCTTTTTACACACAGCATAAATATTGTGATGCTTTTTCCCCCTAACAAGCAAAACCTCAGAGCTTTTTTTGTGTGTGTGTATCAGTCTTCAGTAGTTCAGGAAAACCTCAAGGGTTCTATGCCCAAATTTTGTGTGTCCATAGAAACCAAGTCTAGAGGGGGCTACAGAGGAACTAATTTTTCATGTTCCACTCCAAGCCAGGCTTCAGTGTGACTTTCTAACAAGATTTTGCTACTCTTTTTATTTCTTAACTATGTATTTTTCATAGTCTTTGTTATAGTCTAACCATCTAACTATAGTAAGTCAGTTGTCAGAGTCTTGTGTTGAAGCCCAGGTTATGACCAGTGTGAGCATGAGCTTTTACAGCCTTGTTTCACCCTCCATGGCAGTTAATCAATGCCATATAAAGGTTCTGCTCAGGGGAAGGTAGGGATGCTAGATCAGGCTTGGATTGCAGTGAAAGACCTGGGTGAGAACAACTTTGACAGTATCTGTCCACATCACTCTGCCTTTTTCAAGGTGTAGTAGCCTCTGTGGGGAGCATTTTAAAGCAGGACAAGGGCCGATGTCAAGTTGAAGGTGTTATTCTTTGGAGGCTGCATACATTAAACCACAAATTCCTCAGGTTGCCACCTCTTGGCAATTCCAAGGGGCTTGGCCAGTTCACCTGAGCACCACAGGCCTGGCTGCTCAAGGGTTTATGCCCAGTCCTGGGTTGCTTGAATGCATTTTCCTGTAGCGTAATTGGTGCTTAAAGCTCAGTGCCTTCCAGCATGCTCTGGGTGTCACTGGTTTCCCAAATAGTGAGGAGTTATCTGCAGTAATGGTTCTTGATGGCCACACCCAAGAGGTGGCTGTCAATGGCTCCATGTCCCAGTGGAGGCCAGGGACAAGCAGAGTCCCTCAGGGATCAGTCCTGGGACCAGACTTGTTCAACATCTTTGTTGGTGACATGGACAGAGGCATTGAGTGCACCCTCAGCCCCAAGCTGTGTGGTGCAGCAGACAGGCTGGAGGGAAGGGATCCATCCAGAGGGACCTGGACAGGCTGGAGAGGTGAGCACAAACCAACCTCAGGAGGTTCAACAAGACTAAGTGCAGGGTCCTGCATCTGGGTCAGGGCAATCCCAAGCACTGATATAGGCTGGACAGGGAGGGACTGGCTTGAGGGCAGCACTGAAGAAAAGGCCTTGGGGTGCTGGTGGAGGAGAAGCTCAACATGAGCCAGCAGTGAGCACTTCCAGCCCAGAGAGACAAGCAGAGCCTGGGCTGCAGCAGCAGAAGTGTGGCCAGCAGGGCCAGGGAGGTGATTCTCCCCCTCTGCTCCACTCTGCTCAGACCACACCTGGAGTACTGCATCCAGTTCTGGAGCCCCTATTACGAGAAGGATCTGGATGTGCTGGAAGGTGTCCAGAGAAGGGCCATGAGGATGAGCAGAGGGCTGGAGCTGCTCTGCTATGGAGACAGACTGAGAGAGTTGGGGCTGTTCAGTCTGGAGAAGAGAAGGCTCTGAGGAGACCTTATTGTGGCTTTGCAGTATCTGAAGGAGGCTACAAGAAAGCTGGGGAGGGACTTTTTAGGATGTCAGGTAGTGACAGGACTGAGGGGAATGGAGCAAAGCTGGAAGTGGGGAGATGCAGTTTGGATGTTAGGAAGAAGTTCTTCCCCATGAGGGTGGTGAGAGACTGGAACAGGTTGCCCAGGGAGGTGGTGAAAGCCTCCTCATCCCTGGAGGTTTTTGGAGCCAGGCTGGGTGTGGCTGTGAGCAACCTGATCTAGTGTGAGGTGTCCCTGCCCATGGCAGGGGGGTTGGAACTGGATGATCCTTGAGGTCCCTTCCAACCCTGACAATTCTGTGATTCTTACCCTTATAAGTGTGTAAATATCTGAAATTATCTGAATTGTCCTAGCACTAAACAGGTCAGTGACAGATCCAGGCAGGCTGTGCTAGGTGATCATGAGAAGAAGATGGACTTGAGAAGGTAGCCAGCCCCAACACATGGGGCAGATCAGTGTAAGATGGCTGCAACCCCCCAGCTCTGCAATCAGACTGTTCTGTGATTTTTATGGGGAGCTGGTAAAGGATGGCAGGTGCTGAAACTCAGGGATCCTTTTCAGGAGCTGAATTATTAGACTATAAAAAGATAGCAGCACTGGAAAAAAAAGAGTCAGGAATCAACATTTAAGAGGGTTGGGAGCTACTTGTCAGAAGCTATTTCAGGAGAGAAGCAGATGAAGAAAAAGAGACTGTGAAGGACATTGTATAGAAGACCCCGGGGGATGATGAACTTGAGGGGAAATCTGGATATGCAGAGGATCTGTGCATTGGTTTAGTGTGTGTTCCTAACTGCTTGTAGGGTGTTTTGATCTGGGAGAACCACGAGCCTCAATAATATCTCCTAAAGGAACATAAACAGAGGATCTGAGACTCAGTTGGTTCTGCTGAGGTAATGAATCATAGAATGGTCCAGGCTGGAAGGCACCTCCAAAGGTCATCCAGTCCAATGCCCCCCACAGTCAACCGGGACATCCCCAACTAGATCAGGCTGCCCAGGGCTTGTCTAGCCTCACCTTGAATATCTCCAGGGATGAGGCCTCAACCACCTCCCTGGGCAACCTGTTCCAGTGCTCCACTACCCTCATAGTGAAGAGCTTCCTCCTGATATCCAACTTAAATCTGCCCTTCTCTAGTTTGAAGCCATTGCCCCTCATCCTGTCCCTGCAGGCCTTTGCAAACAGTCTCTCTCCATCCTTCCTGTAACCCCCCTCAGGTACTGTCAGGCTGCTATTAGGTCTCCCCAGAGCCTCCTCTTCTCCAGGCTGAACACCCCCAGCTCCCTCAGCCTGTCCTTGTAGCAGAGGTGTTCCAACCCCCTGATCATTTTCGTGCCCTCCTCTGGACCCTCTCCATCAGGTCCATGTCCTTCCTGTATTGAAGGCTCCAGAGCTGCACACAGCACTCCAGGTGAGGTCTCACCAGAGCCAAGTGGCAGAATCACCTCTCTGGATCTGCTGGCAATGCATTTTCTGATGCAGCCCAGGAAAAACTCTTCCAGTAAATTTTCCTGTTCCTTTTGTGAGGGAGAAGTTGTAAGAGACCACCAAGGTGATGTGTGCTGGGGATATGTGGTGTCCTTAGCATATCCACCAAGGTGAGGACAGGCAGCTGCCTGGGAGCTGTGAGATCTGAGGGGTCTGCAAGGTTTGTGTAAGCTCAGTCCATGGCTCTGATATTTGAGGCCAGCTGGGATCATTGTTTGCACAGTGAAACTAGTCTGGGGTGGTAGCTCAGGGAGTCTTTGGCATGCAGCTGATGGCTGAGCTGGTGTTTGCAGGTGAGATCACCAGGAACAGGGTAGCCAGTGTTTATTTTTGATGTCACATGGATGTTGGGCTGGCTTCTGAGCAGGCATGCCTTGTGGACACTGCAACACTCTGTGGAAGTCTCTGGGAAGACCTCTGAGACACCTTGGTGGGACTGCCATTTGCTGTTGCTAATGGAGCTGTGGTGAGTTGGGTGTGAAGAGGCTGTACTCTCCAGTGGTGCTGAGCCACAGAATCAACCAGCTGAGAAAAGACCTCCAAGATCATCAAGTCCAACTGATCACCCAACCCTATCTCATCAACCAGACCATGGCACTAAGTGCCTCATCCAGGCTTTTCTTAAACACCTCCAGGGATGCTGACCCCACCACCTCCCTGGGCAGCACATTCCAATGGCAAATATCTCTTGCTGTGAAGAACTTCTTTCTAAGATCAAGACTAAACCTCCCCTGGCACAGCTTGAGACTGTGTCCTCTTGTTCTGGTGCTGGTTGTCTGGGAGAAGAGCCCAACCCCCACCTGGCTACAACCTCCCTTCAGGTAGTTGTAGAGAGCAATGAGGTCTGCCCTGAGCCTCCTCTTCTCCAGGCTGAACACCCCCAGCTCCCTCAGCCTCTCCTCACAGAGCTGTGCTCCAGACCCCTCCCCAGCTTTGTTGCCCTTCTCTCAACACGTTCCAGCAACTCAACATCTCTCTTGAATTGAGGGGCCGAGAACTGGACACAGCACTCAAGGTGTGGCCTGACCAGTGCTGAGTACAGGGCAGAATGACTTCCCTGCTCCTGCTGGCCACACTATTGCTGATAGTCAAATATTTTTAGCCCACTAGTCAGAGAGGATGGGAAGTGCAGTCTTGGCTATTTTCTGGGTTGTAAAGACAACTCGTGTTTCCCAAGAGCCATCTGAGAACACTGCTTGCAATACACAACAAATGAGAAAACCAAACAAGACAGAGAGAGGTTTTCCACTCAGTAATTAGCTCAGTGCTTGGACAATGCCCCTTCCAGCAGGTGGTTTTACAGCTTCACAACAAGCACAGGGAGTGTCTTTGGAGTATGGCCTCAAAATGGATGGTGTCAAGCAATGTCTAAAATCACTCAAGCATTCCTTATAGTGTGGGAGTCAGTCCTTGTCTTTCTGTGAATGGTCCTTGAGACAGTGCCTTGCAGACTGCTGGGGAGCTGGGACCCGTGGAAATGGCTTTGAACTTGGAGTAAACCTGCCCACACATACAAATGAGAGAAAACAAACCACCTTGAATGAAAGCTTGGCTTTACCAGAATTAAAAGGAGTTTGCTGCTGGCTTCAGTGAAGAATTTTTTTCCATAAAGAGGAGGCGGGGGGAGGGAAGGCAAAAAAAAAAAGAGATATTTTTGAACTCTAAAATCAGAGCTAAGCTGTCAGGTATAGGGGGGTTGTCACAGATCCCTGCTTGTTTTCACATGTATTTGCAGGATCTGAAGGCCACAAAGCCTTTGTAATGGTGCCTGCAATTCCTGACTGCAGTGTGCTTGCCAAAGCACACCTGGGACACTCCTGCTGTTGTAACTTTCTGGTTTTTATGGTCCAGCAGCATTGCTCAGGCCTGCTCAGATGAGCTGGCAGTTAGTAACAGAAATACAACTTGTCTGACTTGCTTTGCTCTTCCCACACATAGCTCCTGTGTGTTTCTGCAGCTGAACCATGTGTGATCTGCTTTGGCAGGGGGGTTGGACTCGATCTCTTGAGGTCCTTCCAGCCTCTAATGTACTGTGGTGCTGTGACGGATACTGTGGGGAGAGGAGTGGTAGGGAAGTGTGCTGTGATGGGGGCAGGGCGAAGGCCTGAAAGGTTCTGAGCTCTCATACATCAGAGAGCACAAATAACTCCTGGCCACCCAGTGCAGAAGTTCTTCACTAGGAGGGTGGTGAGGCTCTGGAATAGGCTGCCCAGGGAGGCTGTGGCTGCCTCTTCCCTGGGGGTGTTGAAGGCCAGGTTGGGTGAGGCCTTGAGCAGCTGAGTCTAGTTGAGAGGTGTCCCTGCCCATGGTGGGGAGGTTGGAGGAGATGATCTCTGAGGTTCCTTCCAACCTGAGCCATTCTGTGACTGTATGACATCAAGTTTTCTGGTTTATTTGAAACCTGAACAAAGCAGGAGAATTTTGTTAAATTGCAGTGTGTGTAGCACTAAAGTGAGATTTAATTACCTTTTTAATTAAGGGAATAGCTATTGATCATGTCCTTGAATATGTGTTGTAGCCAGTCCTAGCAAGCAGCATTATTACCAGAGACCACTGTGCTAGTTGTTTAAATTCCCAGTGAATGAGAGCTAGAACTGGTGTGGAGAAAAGCCACAGTGATGCTGGGGAGAAGAAAAAGAGAACAAGCCAAGTGAAAAAGACATTAATTCCTAAAATGTTGGGTGCAGATGATTTTATGTCATGGAAATCCATGGTTTTCTGATGGCTTTGCTGAGGTGCTGGAGCACATCTGAATAAAAGCAACAGAGCTGGTGGGGGGTCTAAGGAGCTGCTGAGGGAACTGGGGCTGGTTAGCCTGGAGAAAAGGAGGCTCAGGGGAGACCTTCTTGCTCTCTACAACTACATGAAAGGAGGTTGTAGCAAGGAGGGGCTTGGTCTCTTCTCCCAGGTAACAGGACACGAGGAAACAGCCTGAAGTTGTGCATGGGGAGGTTTAGGTTGGACACTGGGAAGAATTTCTTCACATGAAAGGGTTGTCAAGCCCTGGAACAGGCTGCTCAGGGAGGTGGTGGAGTCCCCATACCAAGAGGGACTTAAAAGCCATGTAGATGTGGTGCTGAGGGACATGGTTTAGTGGTGCCCTGACAGCGATGGCTTCGTGGTCGGACTTGATGATCTTAAAAGTCTTTTCCAACCTAAACAATTCTCTGATTCCGTGTCCTGTCATGATTTACTTTTGTCTGTGGAAGAAAAGAAAAAAGACAAAACTGGGACAGTTTTTCAATTATAAACATGGGTAAAGCTTAGTCTGGGCCTTGAAAGTGCCCAGTGATTCAGGCAGCATTGCTCCTGGGCTTTAGTTCAAGCAGAACATGGTCTGTTGTATGTGAGGGACCCTCTGATCCCTCAGGGAGCAATCAGATGTGCTGCCCAGACTGATGGAAAGGGCAAAGGAGTGCTGGCAGTCAAAGCAGTACCAGCAGGGGAGAACTGACCAAAACTCCTGGGCAGCTGCAGTGCAGCTGGCTGCAGGGCACCGGCAGCTTGCTCTATCCTCAGCCTGCGGTGTTGGTCTCTCCTAGCCCCACAGTGTGGTGACTGGTGGTAGATGGCAGCTTTCTGGATACCAGAGATGGGGAGCAGGTGGGGATACCTCAAGTGCTTATGTAAATCCATCCAGCCCTGTGTTCCCTGTGCCAGTTCTCCATCTGTGTGTGCTGGCAGCACCACTGGCTGGCTGGGGCTGTTCTCCACCAACAGCCCTTGGCGGGTGTGAAGCTGGTAGGCAATGAAAATGTGTCCTCAATTTGTTTCATGCCATTTAAATCAGTTTGCAGGCTTCTCATAGTGTTAAAGACCCTGATCGTTTCCCTCCCTTTGGCCCTGCTTTTACTGCTGAAAGGGTCTTGAAGCATTTTGTTAGGCAGGGGAGTATGGATGGATAGTGGAGAAGCCCCTTGCCTGCGGCTGAGAGCTGCTCTGAGCAGTGAGGTATAATAGGAGATGGGGTGGATGATCTCAGGGGCCTTTCTCTTTCTGTCCAGTAGGATTTCTGTGCATATAAATCCATTTAATCCTCTCCATTCAAATGCTTTGTATCCACAGGAGTGTGTTCTCAACAATGGCACAAGGCGTGCTGCAACCCAGGCAAGCCAGCAGTCAGAGCTCGGTGGGGCTGTGTCAGTTCAGAACAGAGCATGTGAGGAGGCAGAGTTGTGATTGGTAGCAGATTTTGTAGCTCAGCATGTTTTGGGTGTTCTGTCTAACAAAGGCTGGTTTGTTAAAATACTCTAAGGGCTCTACAGATGTCAGGACCCAGGAGTCAGGATGTGCCAGGACTAGAGATATCTGTAACCTTTATTTGGCCGAGCAAGCGCCAGTCCTGGTGCCCTTCCTCCCCCCATGATCTCTGGTATGAAGTGTGCAGGATACACAAGGGGCACAAATCTGGCAAGTGCAGAAACCATGGCAGTGGCTGGGGAGCTGCAGAAGTTCATAGAATCATAGAATGGTTTGGGTTGGAAGAGGCCTTTAAAGGTCATCTAGTTCTAACCCCTCTGCAGTCAGCAGGGACACCTTCAGCTAGAGCAGGCTGCTCAGAGCCCCTATCCAACCTGACCTGCAACATTTGCAGGGATGGAGGAAGTGTTTGGCAGAGGCATGAGCACTCCTTAGAAACAGGAAGTCATGTCTGATGGTGGAGGCACTTTTCTTCCTGCCTTACTGTGTGGTGGGGTCCCCACAGTCAGCACCCAGGTGACAAAACATCCTGTGTGCAATGAGTGACATGCAGAAGAATGGATTCCTGACACACAATTTGTATAACCCTCAAGTGAAAAGGTTTTAGCCACGATTTGCACCGAGGTAGCAGCATCACAGCTGGGTTTTTCCAGCACACAGCTTACACCTCTGGTTCTTCCAGACAGCTCCTCCTGTTCCTCTTAGCTGCAGGATGCTGCAGGATGCTGCCACTGTGGAAGCAGTGACATTGCTGTTGCAGAGCACTGCTGACAAATGACGGTGGGGTGGCAGCTGTGCCCATGGCTGCTCTGTGACTTCACAGGGAGATGTGAAGGCAAATTACCCAGAGGCTTGATCAGGGGTAAGCAGGGCCAGCTGTGGCATGCTAAAACTTGAAACTCCTTGCCAGGGTTTTGGATTAAAAATCGTCTTTTTAAGCATTAACTCCTCCAGTATCAAAACAATCAGCTGCCCTGGTCCTCCTCTTCTTTCTCTTCAGCCAAGATTTACTTACCTGTGGAAGCAGGAACTGACACACAAACCTTTTTCTCAGTAGTTTTTAGAGCTGCCAAGTGTTCAGTGTCTGTTGGTGTCTCAGTGCCCTGTACATCCCCTGTGACCTTCCCATTCACCTGCTTAACTGCTCAGGAAATGTGTGGCTGCTTGGAGCTGAGTCCTCACACTGCTTAAGGCTGGGGAAACATTAAACCTGTCACTACAGATTAGTGTGGGAAAGCACAGCAGCAGCAACCCCAGCTCTGACCAGGATTCACTTGACACAAAAAGGTGTCAAGCTTTGGTCCCTCAGTCCCCTGCTCTGTAGGTGACGTTCCTGTGTGGGCATTTTCCTACTGACTGGAAAATGCCATCTGCAGCTATGCTAACCTTTTAACCTGGGTCCTCTCGGAGAAGCCTCCTGAAGTGGGAAATGAAAGTGGCTGCCTGGCTGAGCTCTCCCAGGGCTTGGATTTGCGTTGGTACTAAGGATGGGATCAGGACTGGCAGGCTGTGGTGTGTGAGTTTGCACACACACAGGGACTTGGAACAGGAGTCTCATTAACTGAGCCAAGTCGTTGTAGATGGTCTGTGCCTGAACCCCAGTCCCGTTCAGTGAGAGGGGCTTTTTCTTGGCTCTCTTTAGAGCCACATTCCATTTACAGTTGTAATCAATGCTAGAACTTGTTTCCCTCTCCCCTAGCCCCCTGGAAAATGACAGAGGAATTCATTGTGAAGCCTTTGATAACGGTTCTTTCTTTTTGTTCCAGGTAACTTCAAACGAGAAGTGCTGGGAGAGCCTGAAGAATGATGGGGATGCTCTCATCCAAACGCTCCAGAGCCTGGCCCGGACTGCCAGGTGAGTTCCCTCGGGCTTCCAGGAATTTCCAAGGGCTGAGAGCACTTTGTCTCCTCCTTTGTCTGCGATGGTCTCCTGTAATCATCTCCCTGCAGCATAAGCTGCTCAGGTTTCTGTCCCTGGCCCCACTCCCAACACTGCTCTCCTCAGAGCCTGCTGGTGTTCCTGGCACAGTGCTGTCCTGCTTTGGTCCCCAGCTGTGCTGATTTGGGGTTTTTTAAATACTTGACTCCAAACACTGTGACTTGAACTGGGCCCTGGTCTCAGCAGTGGGCTGGGTGCATAGAGCATTCTTTGTGCCCTGCTTTTGAAGCAATTGTTTGGTGCCCTGGCAAGCTGATTCCTTTCAAGCACACAGCTGAAGGGCAGAGCTGCTTTTGGTGCAGGATGCCTGTGGCTTCTCTTAAGGGAATGTTGTGGCTGCCTCTGCCAGAACCAAGGTGCTAGTCCCAACAAGTTGGCCAACCTCAGCTCATCTCCTGTAGATTTTGCCCCTGGACAATATGGATCAAGGATTTGCTGTTCTCTGCCCCTCAAATGTTTTACACTGCTGCCCTGGGCTGTTGCGCTGGTTTTCACTCCTGGTGGAACTAAAATGTGCAGAGAGAGACTGTAGGTGTTAGATCAGTGTGTGAAGCACCAAGGTAACCTCAGTGCCCTGTGTGCTTTGGTGGGTGAGGTGTTTGGGAAATGGGCTCCTCCAGGTTAAGGGCAGGGTGTACTCTGTGTGGGCAGGAGAGGAAATGTTGGGACACAGTGAATGTAAGGAGATGCACACCAAGAGCTAACCAGACCTGTAGTGGACTCACACTGGCAGCTTGGCAATGTGCAGGCAGAAGCCTGGGGTTAGCAAGCTTTTACCAGTTCTAGCTGAATGGACTTCTTTTTTCCAGAGGTTATGGATTTTCTGCCATCGCCCCAGCTTCCCTCATGTGGCATCCTTCCCAGACTATTCCTTATGACCTAATGAACTTGTTCTCCTCAGCCTGGGCTTGAACCCAGCTAAGAAGCCTCTGTATCTCACACAGAATTGGAAATGGTTTAGAGAGGGATGCAGCTGAGCTCCTGGATCTCAGCCATCCTCTGAGTAGCCTAAACTCCCAGGCCCTTCCAACCATGTGTTGTCACTGGGCTGAAGGGAGCAAGGAGTGGTTTTGCTTTGCTCATTTTTTACAAACAGGTTTCTAATCTTTGGCTCTGCCTGCATGGCAGAAAGAGACCAGCCAAGCAGGCACGTGCCAAGAGGGGCACTGCTTGGGCTGCAAGCTACTGTCAGTGCTCTCCTGCTGCTGTGGAGCAGCCATGGGTTGCCAAGTTCCATCTCAGAGATAGAGACAGCTTTAAGAGTGACACAACCAACACCTTTTGCTTAGTAACTGGGTGGAACCAAACCTGCACTTTCAAATGCAGAATCCTAGGGTCAGTGAGGGTGACAAATAACTTGAAGATTAAGCAACTCCAACTGTTAATCCAGCACAGCCAAGCCCACCACAAACCCTGTCCCTCAACACCACATCTACATCTCTTTTACAGTTGTAGAATTGAATCACAATCCCAGAATGATAAAATGTGGGCTTGTAGCCTTTTCTTTTTCAGTGAGCAGTTGCCAAGGTGGTTTCAGGTAAGTACATTTTCTGGTTTGGACTGCTGCTCATGAAGCTGTTGGCTCCCAGTGTGGATTGATCATCAGTGGGTCCTGGCTAGTTCTGTGCTTACATGGAGTGTGGCAGCAGCAGGGATTTGTCATGAGCAGCAGCTGAGCAAGGTGCAGACTGATCTGCTTACTAATGCCCTTCCCAAGGTCAAGGTGAGGGCTGGGAGTCACTTATAATAAGTTTCTGTGGCCTAGGAATGATGTAGCAGAGCCTCTGGTCCAGTGCTAGGAAAAAAAAAAAACCATGGCTGCAGCAGGATTAGGCAAAAAGAGTGTGATAAGCACTCCAGTGATGAAACAAAGGGCCCCACCATACCCTGCATAAGGTAAGACCTTGAGCAGCTCTGCAGTGTGAAAGCTCAGCTCTCTGAGCTGGAAGTGTGTGTGGAGTCACGGTGGGGAATGATCAATGATTGATACCTTCTTACAGACAAGCTTGCAGCAGCAGCTACTGTGAGGTGAGCTGACTGGCAACAGATCTGCAGAATCACTTGTGTCATTGCTTAACACAAGTGTGCAGTATCCAGGGCACGTTCTGGCTGTTAGTTTTCTAGCACACAGCAAATCCAGCGTGGAATCTGAAGTGTTTCCCCGGAGAATGTCTAATGGGTGCTGTTACTGGTTTCAATTCCCAGCTCTCAGGCGGATGTTGCTGTGGCTTCCTTAGCATTTGAAATTCTGAGGCTGGTGAGATGTGACAATGTCCAGCCTGCCAAGTGACCATTGCTGACTGGCCTGCAGAAACACACAGGCTGTGTGCTGTGCAGCACCTCAGGCCAGCAGGAGCAGCTTCACCTCAGCACAGCAGGAGTGAAGAATTTAGCTACAGGTATGAAGCTGGGAGGCTTCAAGGATTCTGCTCAGAAGCCCTCATCATTGGACACCGGAGCACCTCTTACCTACACCCCTGGCACCTTCCTCACTGCCTCTGGGCCTTGAACAAGGGGTAAGGCACAAGGTGTGTGGGGTCTGAGACCAGGACCTGTTGTACAGAAGTGTCCAGCCTTAATGTGACAGTGATGGGGAACACAAGGTCCTGTGCAGCTGTGCACAGAACAGAGTTGTCATGGCTCAGGGTAAAGAGCAGCAGTTTGAGTAGTTCCTGGGGTTGAATTCACAACAGCTTTTCAAGTCATTCTTGGAGGGAGGGCCAGCAGGGATTATCATGACCTGTTTTATGCTTTTCTTAGGGCTGTGCCTTTTTTCAGGGGGGTGGGTGTTTGCCTCTAATCCATCACCCCATTATGGGGGAGGAGCTCTAGTGTCAGCAGCAGTTGGGGGGGGGGGGGTTGACATTTGGATGTTCTTTTGGGGTGTTATGGTTTATCTGGGGGGAAACAGTGGGAGTTGTTTATTCTGTATCTTTGGTGGCAGAGCCCTTCCCAGAGACCTGGGGGCATGTGTTGAGGGAAGGTGCTTGTTGTTGGGGTGAGAGTTGGAAACTCTTTTTTTTTTTTTTTTTTTAAAAACCTGTAAGGATGACATCTTAGTTCCTACTTTCCCTTAAGTGTTTGGCAGTCATTTTGACCAGTGTGCATTAAATAAATAGCAGTTATGTCACCCCAGAGAGCATTTCACTGTTTGAAGCTGCTGTTTGTTACTAATGTTTAGCTTGTGGAGGAAGGCTGTGGCTCTTCCTCTTCAGGGTTCACCTCATGCCTAGGGCTGGCACAAGGCCTTTGTACCAGGAGAGAATTTATCTTGCACACCCAGAGCCTGGTGGGGTGAGCCTGTGGGCCCTGCTGGTGCTGAGGGCTGCACAGGCAGAGGGTCGCTGCCAGCTGCCCATGCTCCTGGCTGAAGCTCCTCTTTGAAAACAGGTGAGATGCTGAGCCGCAGGAGAAGCTGCTGCTCCTGGGAGGGTCCTGTAGAGCCAGTGGCTGCCAGTGTATAAAGAATTGAATTATTCTCCCCTGTGTGCAGCGTGGCTCAGCCTGGTACAGTGACCACTTCAGCCTTAGTGGTTATTTGGTCCTCAAAACAGCAGCTGCCTGTTGCGGCCTTCTTGAGAGCTGCTGCTCCCAACCAGCTCTTGGACAGCCCCAGACTGCAGCCCTGAGGGAGGTAAGCAAGTGCTCTGCCTTTGCCTTGTGCAGGCACTCTTTTCTTACTTTAAATAGTGCTGTCTCCTTTCCACAGCTGGAGTTAGGAAGAACTGGCTCTTAGTGAAGGGTTCTATGGCAATGGTCCTGATGTGCAGCTGTGCCTGAGCTACTGCACAGTTCCAGGACCATTTTCAGAAAACCTGGTAGCACCCAGGCTCCACTTCCTGATCTGAAAGAATCTGACACAGAGTGAATTAAAAGTTTACTTTAATTTTGAACCATTGTATAACTGCATTTTTCTCATGAAGCATCTGTATCACAGCAGGCTACAATAACTTTGGGATAAAAGGCAACTGGTAAACTGTCCAATACAAGGTTCCAAAGAAACAGTTCTTACTGGCCCCTACCCAGACATATCCCAGATAAAGTTTTTGATCAAAAACATGAAATAGATCCACCTGCTTATTTTAAGCATATTAAAAAGGAAACTAATTGGACCATTTCTATTTGTCTAGTTTTTGTTTTTTTTATACAAAAAGGCTACACAATGTTACACTTTATTCTGAGTACAGTTAGAGCGATTATGAATTAGTGTTCTACACCTTTACTCAATCCTTAAAAATTAGAAACTGCTGGAGCATATTCACTATAACTTAATACTACCAGAGACTTAAAAAAAACAAAACAAAAACAAAACAAAAAACAAACTAACAACAATTACTGCGAGAAGAAAGGCTACTTCCAAAGCAAGCAAGGTCAGTACCATTACAGAGATTTAAAAAAAATAATAACTTTTTGACAAGCAAGGCTAGGGTTTGATAAATTCCATCTTGCAGTTCATTCTTGTGCATTCTTCCTTTCTTGAATCACTCCCAAAATCCATTGTATTATTACTCCTCGACCAAAAAGGACCAGAACAAAAAGTTTACTTCAATTGTTCCCATAGGAAACTCAGCTTGGTTAGTGTGTCAGGCACTTTCTGAGATACCAGCCCACCCCTCGAGCCCTCTCAGCAACTCTACAGCCAATCAACGCAAGGTCAGTCAGATGATACAGCTGTGGAGAGAAAAAAAGAGACAGGCATCAGCACTGCCCGCCCCGGGGCTGCCTCGGCTCTGCTTTCCAGCACATTCTAAGCCTGCATGAAGCTGGAGCAAGACATTGCAGTTAATCACTTCCACACCTCACGGCAGAAGGCAGTTGGGAGTGTACTGCTGTGTTTCCAGAGCGTGCAGGCACTGTTCTGGCACACTGGGACCCAATGGAACCAAGCCCGCCCTGCCAACCAAGTCCTCAGGCCATCATCTGCTTTGCTCTCTGGTTTGGTTTGAAATTCAAGGTTGGAGCTTCTTACCTAAAGGATGATTTACAGGTCAGTATCGAACCAGGCCAACTGATTACTGTCACCTGGAGGCAGCCCATCCATAAGGTCCTGGGCATGGCCAAGATCTGGCAGACCATCAACTGGGTAGTCAGCACCAGGGTGGTGGCCACCCATTTCATGTTCCATCATAGGGTCCATACCCAAGGCATCCTGACCGTATCCGCCCGAGTGGAAAGAACGGTAGCTAGGATCTAAGAAAGTTAAAGGTGGCAGAGGGAAAAAAAGCATAATGTTAACAGATGTTAGAGGCATCAGAAGCTGCAAGTATCAGTGTGTGAGAAGATCTCTGTAGCTATCTACTTCTTTTCTAAAGCCCAGCCAAGTTCGACACAATCTATTGCCTGCCCTTAGTGGCTGTTCCACTGTTGGGAACAGCCTCCCAGGAGGGTTCTGCAGACAAAGCACACTGCAGGCAGAAGCACAAGCAGATTCCAGCCAAGCCATTAGTCTGCATAATCAACACCACTATGATTCAAGAACGCTGCAGCAAAACCAGGCTCCAAGACTGTAGACTTGCTTCTGCGAGCCTGGTCAAAAATAGCTCAGAACCCTCAGATGGCTTGCACTCAAATCTGCAGACACGTGCAGACTAAGACACTCAGCAGCAGCTTTTTTGTTTTAAAGAAAAACTGCACTATTGGAATTGTCAAATCCATTTGCAGAGAACATAGATGATGTCTGGAAGCTCAGTGGTAGATTCTCCCACAGGGCTCAGCCAGGAGACAGCAGTTCTGCACACTGGGTGCAGCCAGTGATGCTGCAGAAATGGGTTATTTGAGCTGGCAGCTCCCCATCTGCCTGTCAGTCTGCAGCACCTCACTGAGGAGTAACTCACTTTGTACTCATTTGCAGTTCTCCTTTAAAATCTCTGCCTTGGCTGACCCCAAGGGAAGCCTGGCCAAGGGGAACAAAGCAGACATACCATCGGGGCGGTATCCGAGGGGCTCTCCCTGGGCACCAATGTCCAGTCCGAGGTCTGCCGTCTAGGTACACACAGAGGCATAGAGCAGTTTTAACAGCAGGGCTTTGGGTCAGCACTACTCATCCTGAGCCTAAAACATTGTGAAGCCTCCCCCAGATCCCTTTGTAGGCACTCTTCTACAGCAACTGCTGCAGCAAGGCACTTCTGTGGACAGGAAATGCTTTTCTCCTAGGTATCTGCATCCAGCTTTCAGGCTCAGCCATAGGAAAGCTCCAGCTCACTGGAATAAAGGTTCTGTTTGGGAATGAAAAATGATGGGGCAGGCCTAGGAGCATATCTCCTCAGGGAGGCCTGCCCAGCTCCTACAAGTTCAGAGATTCCTAAGCCAACAACAGCTTTTTAAGAGTTCTGCAAGGCCCTCTCTCCTAGCTTGCCCAATTCCAGAAGTAATGATTCCAGCCTGGAATGATGCAACTGCCCTACAGCCAGGGTCAGCAATGTTTCATTTCAGCTTCTCATTACTGTGGTGGTTAAATTTTGGGCAAACAGAAGAGCACTGAAACAGCACAAATCAATCAAGGGCTACTGTCCTATATTCAGTAAATGCTTACAAGGCAAGATCAGAAGCCCAGCTTGTCTGAGGAATCTGGACTTCAGATAGAGGCCTTGCAGGATGTTTTATGTTTATGCTTCTCTCATCACTCACACCTCAAGAGTTCAGTGGTTTCTAACATGCAGCAGAGACTTGTGGAAAGCTCTTCTCTGCAGCTTTGCACACTAACAGAATTATGAACAGCAGCAGCAATAGAGAATGGGCTCTTCCTATCTATGAGATGATCACTGAACCTCAACCTTGAGAGATGAGGAGGTACAGCTGGCCGTTTTCCTGATGGCATCTACACTTCACTACTGGGAAGAGGAAGGACTTGGGAAGAAGGGCTCCAAGGAAGAGCACAACTCACCTCATTCCAAGCCATGGGCTCAGTGCGGAACAGGGAGCTTGTCAGCTCCACTGAGAGCCGCTTCTTGTAGTCCTGGGGTTTGTCCTCAGACATCCTGAAGAGCACTGCAGCTGCATAGGTTGCTGTCAAGGAGTCGTCATTTTAGTAGAGGTGGAGTCTTAGCAGCTTTTCTTACAAGTACAAACCCTGTCTTTAGAGTTCACTTACCAACACCCTCATTCCTAGAGTGAAGCAGCTCTGTTAGAGGGGCAGTTGCACCTTCAGCTTCAATTGCTTCAGCTGCTTCCTTGTCTTGAGCCAATTCACAAAGTACCCCTGCAGCTACTCTCTGGATGTTCTCAATGGGAGAGTACAACAACTGCAAACAGAACACAAGGGGTTCTTTAACTCTTCAGCACAGTTCTACCAAGGAAGCACAGGAGCCCTTTTCTCAGTCCCCATCCTGGAGCACTGCCTGGAGCTCCTACTTACCTGCACAAAGAGTGGAATGGTGTTGAGGCCCCTGATGACAATCCGATTGTGAACATCGCGTGCAAGGATATGCAGAGCTCCAGTGCAGCCCTCAACGATCTCCTCCATGCGCACACCCTCCTGGTTAGGGAAAGAAAGAACAGGCATCTTTTCAATCAAGACATGGCATGATGTTATCCTGTCCACTGACTGGCAGAAAGCTCATTAGCCTGCCAACAAATAAGACTTGTTCCCTGTATATGCCCCCTTCCCACTCTACTGCTGGCCTTCAAAGTCAAGATGCCTGCTAGGACTTGGCCTGGTTCACACCCAACTGAATTTAGTAAGTGAAGCATCTCAGGAGAGCTCCTCCCACTGTTTTCACTTTGTTTCAGTGCAGGATGAACTTCATCTGACAACACCAGTGCTTCTTCCCCCAAATGGCATTAGCTTGGCAGTTTACAGCAACAGAGAGGCCCCCCTCCTGCACATGCAAGTATGAGCTAAGCTCCTGGCCTAGTAAGCTTTGCTTTCACTTGTCCATGCTAAGGCAAATTCCCCTTCATTCATGTGTTTGACAGGAAAACAAACACAAAACCAATGAACACAGAAAAATGCAAGCCTGATCTTACCACACTGACCTGGTACCTAAATGGGGAACAGAAGGCTAGAGCCTGTGAAACTCTTCCCTAACTTCAATAGCTTTAAGCACCCTTGGAAATACACAAGAAGTTGTGATAGCCTTCTTAAACCTGAGCTTCTGAGAAGGGTGAGGCAGTGCTGGCTACCTAGGGTAGAGGCTTGCTTGCCTTGCTAGAGCGTAAGCAGTTTCTGTGATCTATAGCATTCAGAAGTTTGAAAGGTTCTGAAGTAAAACAAGAACCAAGGTGTCTTCATGCTTAGTTAAGAAAAGCTTTGGGCCTGACAGGACAGTTAGCAGTCTACCTGGAATGGAGCAAGTACCTAACAGCTGTTTAGACCAAACAAGGGAGGAATCTGAGACAAGGCCAGTCAGTGGCACTCACCACAAACTGCTGCTGCGTGCCGCCCATGGAGGTCCGCCGCTGGGTGTCCTGGTGTGCTCTGACCAGCAGCTGCACTAGCCTGGGGATGGCTCCTTGCTCACGCAGCGGAGCGTGGTTGGCAGGGCACAGCGCCAGGTTGCGGATCAACCCCACTGTGGCCTGCAGGTGACAAAGGGGTGGGGAGGAAAAGGTCATTGCAGGGGTGCTGGCTGGTAGCAATCCCTTCTTTTCATCAGTTGATCCCAACTGCTGAAACCCAGAGACACCACCAAGCTGCTCAGCTGAAGCAGCTTTCCCCAACTGACCAGTTACAGACCCCATTACAGACCCCAGTATCTTGAACACCGAGTGGCATTAAAAAAAGTCTCAATTTCTCAGAGCTGAAAGCCCTTGGCCACTCCTTACCTTGATCAAAGGCCAGTGCGAGGGTGGGTGCAGCAGCTTCACCACCACCGGCAGCCCGTAGTGCAGGCGCACTGCGTTCTGAGCCATCTCTGCCTCCTGGTGCCTGCTGGTGAGGTGCCGCAGGGCGCAGATGGCAGGCTCAGTGATGTCCTCTCTGTCGCCGGCCCGCAGCACTGTGCGCACCAGAGCCTCGATGCCGCCCACCTGGCACACCATCATCTTGTTCTTGTAATTGTTGCAGGTCAGGTTAGAAAGGATGCCAGCAGCACATGTCACAACATTAATATCATCTGATCCCAGAAGCTGAACCAGAGTTCCTAGAAGGCCTTCCATGCCCTCCTGCAAAAGAGAGGGAAGAACAATTCAGACTCCTCCCCTGTATTGGCTTTTGATCCTGATCACTTAGGAAAGCAATTTACCTGCTTTGTGGCAGCATCTGACAGATTCCTCAGAGTCCAGAGACAGTTCTGCACAAGACGCTGGCTAGGATCTGTGAGGTGGAGTCCCAAAGCTTGCATCCCACCTAGAAGGTGGCACACATTTGACACCATTACTCAAATGTTTATCTTCTGAACAGTCAGGTCCTTCCTTCAAGTCTGAGTGCATCTCTCACCAGCTTCTAGATGTTTCTGGGCATTAATGTCACAGTATGGCTAGGTCCTAGTACTTCATCACATACAAACACAACCCAAGATCCATTTTGTGACACTGAGCCTTTCAAATGTATGCACATTCTGTCAGTGCTCAGCCACCAAGCCACCCAGCTAACAACACTGTAAAGCTTACTCAACCCCCCCTACCTTTTATACTTCTGTATACTGAAGGTCTCCAAACTAGTTATGGACTGAAAGACCAGCCACCAACGTTCAATCCTTCATACTGGCAGTTTCTCCTCGTGTGGCATGTACTGACCCTCAAGTACTGCCTAGCTTTTGAAGTTACTGTGGATTCAAGGCACTTACCAGCCTCAACAATAGCAGGTTTGTTGCTGGAGCAGACTGACAGCACCTTCAGCACCCTACTTGTGGTCCACAATAGCTTCTCGTAAGTATAGGTCCTCATTATGTTTACTAGAGCCTGGGGTCCACCACTTGCCAGAATAATCAGCTGAAAGACAGCAAAAATAACAACTTACCTGCTACTTCCTGTGCACATCAGAAGTAATTGCTGATGGCTTACACCCATCACAGGTTACAGATCTCCAAAACACTGCTCATATACACAGTCTTAATGGACACAGGACTGCAATTCCTGTGTCCCACACCTCTTGTGAGGTCAGGACTAGCTGGGCAAAAACCAACTTGGGTGAAGATTCCTAGTAAGGAGATCAGTACACAGGCACTGCCTGGCCCCTGGCAGCAGGCTGACTCCTTTGAAGTGCTCCAGAGCAGAGGCACTCACCTTGCTTTCTTGATTGCCATATGCTAGAATCTGAAGGCAGTCTGTTGTGATGGCCAAGAATTTGACATTTGTTTTGTTGAGCAAGGCAACCATTTTCTGCAGCCCCCCAGCCAGCCGCACAGCCATCTTGGCCCCTTCCTGATGCAACAGGAGATTGTGAAGAGTTGTAATGGCATAAAACAGCACCGAGTCCACTGGGGACCTAAGGAAAGAAACCACCCCATTGAGCAGCTGCACCTACCAGCACCGACTCAAACCGCTACAAGTACCATCTCACCAGTGCACATACCCAAGCATTTTGACCAAAGCTGGGATGCCTCCTGATTTGAAGATGGCCAGGAGGCCCTCCCGGTGGTGTGAGAGGTTGTGTAGTGTTCCTGCAGTGCAGCGGGCTGTCTCCACGTCGTTTGTGTTTTGCATGGTACGGACGATGGCAGACACCATTTGGGGAGACCTCATGATGGCGTGGCGAGACGCTTCCTTCTTGGATAACTGATGCACCATAACCGCAGCCTTGTTCACCACCACCTGCACAAGTTGGAAGCAAGCTTTTAGTTTTGAGGTCAGGGAAGAAACTCCTCAGACAAGCTAGTTGGAGGCAAAGAAGGCGCTTACCTGGTCCTCATCATTCAGCAGTTTGGTCAGCTCTGGGATGGCACGAGTTGCCAGCTCAGCATCATCTTGGTAGTTTATCAAGTTCACGACGGCGTGCTTCAGCATCTGGGACGGCTCGGCCAGGCGCTGCACATTAGTCGGGTGAGCAGCATCAAACTGTGTGGATGGGATCTGCATTCCTTCATCCAGCGTTTCAGGGAACATAGCTGCACGCACTCGCTGAGCTCTGGTCATTGCATACTGGCCGTCAATATCTGAAAACCAAGGTAAGTCACTACCTCACACCAGAGGCAAACAGCTCATCATCTAGGCTGGTAAGAATTCAGTATGGGGAGGTCTGCACTGCTAGTCTGCACTTCTTAGGCAAACAAGCGCAATAAGAGGCGGCCTTACCAGCAACTTGCTCCTGGGTGAAGGACTGGGAGAATCCCTGCTCCCACTCGTACAGTACTTGCGTTGTGTCCACATCTTCCTCTTCAGGATTTCCCTTGCCGCTCAAGGAGGGAGCAGTTGTTGTGGCTCCAGAATGGATACCAGAGTCCAGATAGGATTGTTGCTGCCAGTGACTGACTGCTGCTTTTCTGTCTGGCTCCATTGCCATATCCAACTCCATCAAGTCAGCTGTAAAAAATCAATCATGGTTAAACGTGAAAGTTCAGTTACACCAGCATGCATGAATCCTTCAAGAGATGACACAGATTTTACATGAAAATAACCTGTTACAGCTACCTCAACCCCGAGGCAGCACTGCAAGCCAGACAGCAGTTTTAAACTGAGGCTTTACGTCAAAGCAGTGCAGACATCTGTAAACCTAACAGAGCCAGCACTGCTGTTGTGACTGCCTTTGTCTACCGCTTTGAAGTTTCCCTTTCCACTTGGCTATACTTAAGGGACCCAAAATGCTTAGGATGACAAACCTGTTTGGCAGTCTGAGTTCCAGTGTAAGATACTCAAACACCATAGTAGAGCAGATATTATTCAGCCCAAGTGACTTAAAGAAGGGGAGTAAAGAGTCGGTCTAGCTGCTCTTTATCAGTACTGCTAGATTCTTGTAACAAATTAATGAATTCTATACCTTGGGTTGCCATGTCCCTTGTGCTCCCAGAACTCTTTCCTGCTGCCTTTCAGAGACCCTACAAAAGAGCAAGGTTAAGACTAGTTAAACACTAACCAGAGCTAGTGAGATTTCATATTACAACACTGGAATTGCAAGCTAAGGCTTTGCCAGTTCATTGCTACAGTGAGTAAATGCAAATGCTAAATTAGCAAAGCCTCACGGACACAGAAGAAGGAGATGTATTACCCAGACCTTCCCTGGCAGATTAGATGTAAGAGATTCTCCTCTTAACTGCAAGAGCAAAACCACAGGCCCAAACCTGAATGTTACAGAACCATTTTCACTTCTCTGTCCTTGCAGAAATGGCACTCCAAATTCCACAGCTTGGACATGTTGCAAAGACAAGGGCTAAATGCCAGACTTCATGTCCCTCAAAGACAACTACTCTTAAGATACTGGCAAAAAACTGTTTGAAACAAGGCTGCAACAGGTTTTTGCAGGGAAAGCTAAAATGACCATTTAAGACAAACTGCTATTATTTCAGTGGTGTAAAGACTACCTACATAGTTATAATTTAACCTACTCCTTTCCACAAGAGGAAAAGTTTCTTCCTACACAAAACACTTTTGACTCTATCCTGAGAGCTGAACCAGCCTCATGAACAACTGCTCTCCTTTAGCTGCACACATGAAGTCACTGAACTCACTCTGTGTCAAGGTAACTTGGGACAGGAGGCTGAAATGTGATCCAAACACCCTGTCAACATTTTCAGTGCGTACCTCCATCTGGTATCACACCACCAAGCAGCACAGAAGTGTTTGTACCATAAATCTGCCCCGTCTTTGGTAACCCAGAAAGAGAAATTCAAGCCTACAGCTTCACAAGAAGTCACTCAAAGCTGTCATGCTTTTATTTTGCTTGCTCCCCTTCCCTGCCCAGTCCAACCCTGTTTTCAGCACAGACACACAGCCGGTGACTGCCTGTCCTGGGAGCTGGCCAAGCAGAAACATCTGTAGTGAGCAAAACCATCTCTTCCAGCAATCAGCTTTCAGAGTACTGTTAGGTGTTAGAGCTATGCTGATCAAAACATTCTTAGACAATGAAGTAAAGGCAAGCCACTAATCTCTTTAAAGGACAGGTTTGCAGCACTGCATCAGAAGGCCCATTTGATGCTGTATTTGTGTAAAGGGAGATTTCCCATTTCAAGTTTCCTTCAGGAATACCTTTTAGAAAGCCATAATTAAACAGAAGACAAGCCTGCAATTTAAGACATCTCACTGAATAGATTAGGCAACTCTCAGGCAAGCTTCTATTTCACCATCCCTGAGCCAGCTGCAGGCTAGTGCAGCAGCTCCTGAGCAGTCTCCTTACTTTGCTGTACAAATGCCAGTGCCGTCTGTTCTGCACTCCCACAACTTCCGGCAGCAACCCTTCTCTGGCTCTTTTAAAATGGACAGTAGATCTCCATCTGCAGCAGATTAGCAGCACTCAGCTGATTTAAGGCATAGCACCACATACGGTAAGTACCCTGCTATGCTGCTGGAAATGCTTCAGCCCCTAAAGCAGTCCTACTCCACAGCCTGGAGAAGACTGCCAGCTCCAGCTACTCCTCAATCTGCATGGAGGATGCACTGTCATACCATTTTTTCCCCAGTCCCCTGGACACTGGATTCTTCCACTGTGCTGTTAAGAGTTTGGGAGTAGCAATAGTAAGGGGTACTAAAACTTAAGCCATAACTTAAGCCATTAAGACCATAAATATAGAAATTCTCCAAGTAGTTAACTTGGAGGAAATGCCTCTACAAAAGCCCCACAGCTCCCTGCAGGTCACATTGTCAGCCCCACTAACATCTTCCAACTAGGAGGAATTGGAATAGCACTAGAAGGGAAACGTGTATCTTGCTCCCTGGAGTCCTCACTACATCAGACAGACATTTCCAATCACTGGGCAATATGCTTGGTACAAAAGATCTCCTTTCATTCCTGTCTCCTAAAAGAGGACTACTAATAAGTGGTCACCGAATCAGTGCCAAAGTTAACACACTGCTAGATGAACCAGCTAAGAGCACTACCTATGCTCTGGGATATTTACTACCACCTCAGATTCAATACCACACAAGGTTTGGGAACAAGGGTTGTAATCTTTTTCCACTGTTGAATTGTGCACATATGAAGGCAGCTGGCTTGCAGCAACTGCAGTCTGAAATGGTTGTTTCCATTTCAGCAGCCTGAAGAGATCAGAAGAGCAGCTGTACCGTTAGGTTCAATCCAACACACCAGAACAGCCACTGAACTGCAGCACAACTCCAAACCAATGCTGAGGAACATCTGCAAACCAGCAGCTGAGAACACTGCTTGTGTTCAGCACTGCATTGTCAGTCTCATAGGCAGTATGCTGCTGCACCTCTCAGTTTCCAACATGCTCATCTGCATTTCATACACCTGTAAGCCCCCCCAGCCATTCCATTTAATGTGAAATTGGTTTTAATCCAACCTAACTGCAGCCAAGGGTAGCCAGGGCAAAGAAATACATTCCATTTGATTTTAAGGTTTCTGTAACTGATGCTCTCCTCCCATTCTCCTTCCCTTTCTCTTCTCCTTTTGCAAAGGGGGAAACTGAATTCAGACAAGTTGCTGACTTTGTTTTACTGCTTGTTATGGCCAGGGTTAACCACGACATTTGCAAAGCCCCAGACTATGTACAAATGTCTGTGGTGTTCATTTTTCTGACAGAAACTGGATAAATGCACGCAGGATAGGGGTGAGCTGGTTGGGGAGTGGAAACAACAAACCCTACTCTGCTAGGTAATTAAGCTTTTAGCCCCCACCAATGAAGCATCTAGCAGGCTCCTTTAAATCAAGCTCCTCTTCACATTTCCTGGAGGGCACATGACTAGTCAAGGTCAGTAATACAGATCTTCACCATCAAGGAGAGACAACACGGACTCAGTTACACTCCACAAACAAGCCTTACCATAACTGCAAGTTCCTGTAAGCCTCAGCAAAAAGACTAGCTGGTACTCAAAGTCCAGATTTTGGTAAACATCGTGTTATGCAGAAGTTCATATGGATGTATTGCTAGGAGTTAAGGGACTGGTAACTTCATAAAAACCTCCTCCTCCCCATGTCGCTACCCACTTGTTTACCATCAGCAGTGCTGGGTGTAACCAGAGGCTGAGGGTTTTAAAACCAATTCCTGCACTACAGTGCACTGTGTTCCAACAGCCCCCAACCTTGCGCTTGAGTTCTAAAAAGCCCTCAGAAAGAAACACTTCTGCAAGCTTGGCAGGCCTGGAAGCTACATCATTTCAAGTAACTTTTCAAGAATTCAAATTTTTTGGCTTTCAAAGGAATGAAAGGGGAATATTTTGATGAATAAAATCTAGCTATTAACTTCTGATTTTGGAGCAGGTTTAGGCACATGCCAAGGAAGTTAACAAGCCCACAGCATTTCTCTGCTTACAGAGAACTATGAGTACAGCCTGTGGGGGGAGGAGGGAAGACATTACATACACATAGGAACCTCACATTTACCTGCCTGGGACAGAAAGACTACAGCACATTTGCACCTCTGCTGCAGTTTATCAAACCTAAACACATTTTCTTTGTCAGCTAAACCAGTTCTTAAGCCTACAAGAACAGCCTGGATTTGCAGCTTGTATTAAAGAAAGATGTGTTCATCTTCTTTCAGGGTTGCTACCTTAATCTTAACAGAATCAAGATTACACCTGACTGATCTGATCAGGAGTCTTCCAGAAATCTTTTGCAAGTCTTCTAGAAATCTTTTGCTCAAAAGCAACATCTTTCTTAACCTTGTAGTAGAACTCAAGACTGATAAATGCCATCAGCATGACCTACTTAAAGGGAACATGTTTACTGACCCTGTTTTCACACCAGGTCTTATCTAGGACAGGCTAAGAAAATGCATCTTTAAATGATCATCACCAGAGCTGAATAGCACATTTTCTTACACAGAATGAGCAGATCTTGGTCCTCATGAGAGTTACAGCAGTTAGAAACGTGTACCACCCAAACACCAGTGAGAAGTAGGTGTACTGGAAGAGAGGTTTTCTCTACTGCAAACGTTACCAAGGTGTAACTGGACGCATTCTTTGGGTCTGGTTTTTAAGTGGTCTTGTTTCAGGCAATGAAGTTGTCTGTATGTCTGCTTTAAAGACTCAGTAGTCAGACTACACAGAAAACATCAGTTCTACAACTAATACCACCAGGTAACTACAGCACTCATTCCTGTGATCCAGGAACAGAAATAAGAGCTTGATGTAGCAGAAGCTTCTGAATTCCCACATTGTCCCTAAATGAAGGATATGAAAAATACACTGAATTAAAGGATTTTAAAATAATAATTAAATAAAGAAACATTTGTTGTTCTATTTCCTAGAGAAGGAAGCAGGGGGAATCATCTGAGTGAGACAATACTGATAGTGGAAATACGAAAGAAGCTTTCATGGTACAGAAGCTCGCTCAGCCATGAGTGGCTGACCTGTCTGCTTCAGCGATTTTTGGTCCAACCTATGCCACAGCTCCAAGCATTCTTGCAGCAGGGAAACCCAATGCTTTTTGTCTTATGAAAACATGATCCAACTGAGATGGTCACTTCAGTATTGATTAGGGCTAGCACTAAACTCATTAACAGAAAGACTACAAAGTTTCTTCCTTCAAAGAGGGAAGCTATAATCAGTTTATACTTGCCTACTCTTTTTAAAATTCTATAGTTGAAAATGTCGCAGCTACAGTTTGGCAGGGATTTGAAGAGAGAAGCTGCAAGTGATATATGAGATCTGTTTTTTCAGATTGCACATTCACAAATAAAACAAGGATGGTACTTAACTTTCATTTTGTAGCTTTAAAGGTTAAGAAGTTCAAGATTTTAATTCTTTGCCACCAACAATCTGTTGTAAACATTTAATTCCTTATGCAAACATGGATAAAGTCCTCTTCTCCCATATCCTCCCAGATATTTCAAAGAACACAACTTTGAGAACTTCTGCCTGGCTTTTGTTAACTCTGGAGGCCCTTCTTATATCAGATGCTTCTGAGAAAAGTCCTGAAAGTACAGTTTCAGTGCTTGGTGTGTTCAGAGATTTTAAGCTTATTCCAGGAAATGCAGTTGGTGTTTGGTTATTATTGAATACAAAGAACAGAAGATACTGTGTACTCCAATATTCTGTGTAGCAGCATTTGCAATCCCCAGTCACCTTTTCCATGGACAGGAATAGCTGTGTGCAGTGAGTGGGGATTATTTTGAAGCTCAAGTTGTATGCACACATTAGAGGGCCTTGACTGTTGTAAAATCAGTCACCAGTAGTGATTTATGGATTAATAATTTTAATTCTTCCAATCCCTCCTCACACCAGCAGTTTAAGGACCTGGATGGACAAAATCTACTCCAACACTCATTGAAAACTGGCTCTCAAGCAATAGTTTGGGGGCTGTAAATTATCACATTAAACAAAGCAATAGATCACTTGGATGTTTTTGGAGACTATAGAGTTAGTCTACCTCTTTATCTATACCTGGAATCTGCTTCCAGCAGCTTGCTATTTAATACTGGTTAAAAATACCTTCTTGTAGGTCATCAGAAGATATCCCAGGTAAGTGCAAGTAACTTACACAGTACATGACATCAGAAGGAAACAAGCCAAGCCATGGAGCCAACTCTAAAACACAGCATGAGTTTTCAGAGCTCTAAATTATTTCTGTCATCTTATGTGTTAAATGATAGAAACCCTCATCTATAGCCTTCCCTACCATCTCAGAAGAAATGCCACAGCAAAAGATGGAGGAGCATTACTAAACTGTTTTACCACAACGTAGCAGCATCAACTACTTCAGTAGTTCTGCTGGAAACTAGGAGGTACCAATAATCTTAACCTGCATGCCACAGCACACATCCACACTGGAATCCAGTTTACTGAGCCCAGACTGCAACAGACCAAACTCATTCAAACTAAAACCAAAACTGCTCTGGGCATCTCCCTCAAGTGACATTTGCCTAGCATCATTCTATCCAACCACTAAGCAAAAATACTCACTCCAGTGATAAAGTCAATATCCTGTGTAATCCAACCAGCTCAAATTTATCCAAGCTAGAATACTTCAGGCAATGCATTCTGCTGCTGCCTGCAGAGAGGCTGAAGATCCCTTGCAAATAGCAATATGTTCTAATTTAGATTTAGCCAATCAGATCACAGTCAGTTTGACTCTGAGCCCAGAATACACAACAGTCTTAAACTGCTCTTTAAAATATCTTAATAATGAGAACTGAAGATCTTTCTCCTATCAAACATTAACAATTAAGAAATCTCAAGAATGTCTGCTTTCCTGACCTCAAAGGTTAACAGGTTGTAACTTCCAAGCTTTAAATATTCTTAATACAGGAAGAGGCAACAAACTCAGATGATCCAGAAAATTAAAGTGGAGGAGGGGTTATTTGACAAAGCACAGATCTGCCAATGCTCACTGCAAGTTACCTCTGCTTTCAGACACTGTCTTTTGCTGCTTCATTTCCACTTTGCTGCTTCTTCCTTCAGGCACCCCAGTTTGCTGTAACACCAACTGTTTCGGCTTTTCAGCCTTTGTCTTCTGCCTCAGATATTTCATAACGAAGGCAGAAGACTCTCTGCAGGGGCATTTTTAAAGTTTGGCGTTTTATGTAAGAGCTCATTTGATGCCAAATCACAAAAATAAAAGTGTTGTGCCTATTTTAATTGGTCTTAGATTGCTGAGGTGACTTAAGAGCACAGTAGAGTTTCTAGTCACATGCTCATTACCTAAAGCAAACAAGCAGGCAAATACTTCTATTCCTGCTAGACTTGTAAGTTGATTACAACTGCTAAATGGAACTGAAGTGCAGGCATCTGGTAGCCTTTACTGGAGTAGCTGTACTAAAAGAGGATTTATCCCTCAAAAAATGTCTAGTGAAGGAAGGATTCAGGTTGCAAGGTCATGAAACTTGAGACTTATCTTTGAATTCATGCAGCCTTAAGAACACATGGCAGAGGGCAGGGAAACTTTACAGCAGAGCTCTAAGGCTCCATTCTACCACACTTCATTAGGGCTGGAACAGCCCAGTGTTCTGACACTGCAGGACCCCAACCCCCCTTGCTCTCCAGAGAGACAGTAGGCTAGTCAAGAATTACACTTGCTAGCCCGACTGCCAAATGATCACCTGTGACAACTCAGTGCATTTCAAGTGCAGTTGGGGCTACAATCTAAGGGCAATAAGAACCACATTTCGTTTTGCTCACCCCCCAACTACAGGATGCCACGCAGAACACAGTTTCAATCGACCACCGAGGAGCAACTTTAGCCACTGCAAAAATGTATCAGAAATGGACTTTGTGAGCTTTCACTGCCAGATGGGATCTTCCAGCTGCAGGCATTGAGTGTTACTGAAACACAGCGCTTCCAGCAACTAACACCGCAGATCGGCACTAACAGCTTGTGTGATTAGTCAGGTCTTCACAGGTACTAAAGGTTTAAGTGCCCTGTTAAAACCAACCCATTAAAACTTTCAATAAAGCAAGAGTTAGCATTGGTCTGAGAGCCATGCTCAGCCAACAAATACTTGAGATAACTCATCTGCAAGACGGCGAGAACCCGGAGAATTCACAAGCACATCAGCTAAGTTACTAACAAGGTAATAAAGTTCACCTGGGCACTGATCTACAGCATCATTCTAAGAGATGATCTTTCAAACTTCAGGACCTGGCAGGAAGCCTCCCCCCCAAAAAAATTGAGCTAGCAATATCACATAAAGGGTTTGCAGAAGCTTTAATGCACTGTATTTTACTCTTTAGGACAAACATTTTAGAGAAGCTTTGGTGAAAATTCTGTACTGATACCCCGAGATATCAAAAGGTACTTCGGAGCAGTTAACTACCACTGATGCCCCACAGAGTTCTGTTTGATGCTGCCCAGAGCCTAAGGCTGCCAGAACCACGTGGCTGAGCACGTTAGGTAATATCAAGACCACACACACCTTTTCACACAGTCCTGTACTCTCTGCTAGTGAAAAGCATACTTATGCTGTTGTAGCTAAAATCTCACAGCACAGTATCTTGTCACTTCAGAGCCGTTAGTGTTTGGATCCACAGCACAATTATTTTGCTCTTTACCTACATAAACATTCAGGCTTTGCAAGAGGTCTGTCAATGTTTTATATTCAAAATCGGGGCCAAGCATAAACGGCAGCCTCTAACAAGACCTGCAAGCAAAAAACGATCTTCAAGAGCTGCACTTTCTGCACTGGGCATCTCTCCTCTACAGAAATCTGTTTTCAAGAGCTATCTATACGCAGCAGCTGTGCTGAAGCTGACAGAAATTAACAGGTCACGTTTGAAAGCAATAGACTGTAACACTAGCAAAACAGGGATCACTTTTCTAGTAGGCAAGGCTGGCTCCAAGTAACCATGGATCAATCTCTGCCCAAAAGAGGAGTTGATGATAATCTTTAGACAATGTGAGCCACTGCTTCAACTACAAATTTGGTGTTGCACAGCCAGCTTGAGGGGGGAAAAAAAAGCAATAATTCCACACAATGTACAGATCAACCCTTTGGCACAGGCTGCACTAAAGGACTGCTATGACAGTTTCAGGTTTATGAACATAATGTAAGTTCATAAGATTATCAACCCTTAATCATTTTGACCAACTAAGCACAACCAACTCAGGCAGGTAACCTCCCAACTAAGTCTCTTCTATTCAGAAATGGATTTACTTAGAGATCCTTTGGTCACTAGGCAAGCATTTCCAATGAGGGTTTCAAGCAGCATTCATTATGTTTGTGTATCCTATGGCTGGGCAAACATTAAGAGCAGATTTATTATCACGGCTCAGAAAGTTCCCACACCTTTTTTTGCAGGTATCTATACCTGCATCTCATCCCCGAGACAGGGTTGTGCAGTGTTTCTAAGGTTTAGGTTGCCTGCAGCACTCTGACACCTGCACTGATTTGCAGCTTTCAGTCCATGTGCCCCTACTTTAGCTGAGTAAGATGTCTGTAGCTGAGAGGGCAGCAGCCAGGATCAAGTATTTTCAGTCTTACCTAGGCACATAACACAAGCTGCTGTCGTGACCATTTAGAGATAACCTTTGGAAAATTAAGTATTATACCACATTTCATTTAACACTAAAAGTTCAGCGACAAACCACTGCCAGCTCTAAGGCTTCCTGCCCACTTAGTTTTCAGGATCAAAGACACTTAATGGCTCTGCAGTCGTTTCTCATGGTCCTGGGTCCTGTACATCACTACCAAGGAGGTGACAACCACTGCGTTACAGAAGTATCTTTCCCTCTTCTCTATCTAGAACTTGAAACCTTCTTTTCCACTCTAATACAGCAACAATTTAGCAAACCATCTCCCTTCCAAAACACCAACCGACCATAATTGTTTCTTCTTCAGCTGCAACTATGTAGCCAGCCATGAACATAGCTGATAAACATTAATCTCCATGGTTAAAGAAACCAGAGTGATTAGTCACAATTGCACTGACACTAATGAAATGCTCATGAATCTGAAAGAGGCTGCCTTTGCCTGTCAGAATAACTATATATTTACAGTCAGACAGACCAACACTCCAGAAAGTACTGTTTAAGCAACAAACATGCTAATGAGGTCTGACACTGCAAGATGTTTCTTCAGCTCCCAGTTAACTCAGGGAAAGTGCCAAGGCAAGAAAGAGCATTCATCGACACCTTTAGGATGTTAGGAGTTCTGGCCACTGGAGGGCACCTACATTGCTGCCAGGACAATACAGAACTACTTGCTGCAGTTGCTGCAGAGTTGGCAAACTCCTCCAATTGATACAAGTCTGTTTAAGCACAGTAAGGCAGCCTAGAAACGCCAGAAATGCACACTGTGCATGTGCCAACTCCAGTCAGACCCATCTAGTTCACACTACCTTCATAAAAACAGCAACCGAAAACACTAGATTAACTCTTTCAAGCTTTAAACAGAATTAACTCATTCCTTAAGCAAGGCTCCAGAGTTGGTTTAGTATTAAGTAACACAGCAAGTCCTATACTGTGGCAATACCAATCCAGTCAGTGAAAGTTGTTTCCTAAAGCCACTTGGAACACCAACAAAAAGTTCTTCCACGATGAAAGCTGTAAAGCAGCATCTGCACCACTACTTCCCAGGCCATGGAAAGCACAGGACAGACACGTTTGTTTTCACATTAAATTACAGCAAACAGACTCTTGAGGCCAGGCTGAGCTACAGGTATGTTTCACTTGGCTCACCTTATCAATTTGGTGTTCTTTGCAGACAGAAATGCCAGAACAAGGCTTCCATTAGCTCCCCCCACTTGCGCTTGAAATTACCTGTCAGTGCAAAAAAACTTCTCAGGCTCCTCACCAACAGGATCACAGGATGTTAGGGGTTGGAAGGGACCTATGGAGATTGAGTCCAACCCCCCTGCCAGAGCAGGATCACCTAGGGCAGGTCGCACAGGAACACATCCAGGCAGGTCTTGAAAGTTTCTGAAAGAAAAAGACTCCACAACCTCTCTGGGGAGCCTGTTCCAGTGCTGTCACCCTTACAGTAAAGAAGTTCCTCCTTATGTTGAGACACTACCCTCTTGGGCTAGAGCCTGATCAGACACTACCTTGGCATCAAGTGCCAGAAATGGTTATTGACAGTTAACCAATGTCTACTTACTCTGGAAGTCTAACCAATTCAGTCGGTGCATAACATCAAAGCACCCCCAAAACCAATCTTCCAGTCCTGAACTAGAAAGCCAGTAACACTGGCTGACCGACTGCCCGTCTGACCAGGGTCATTGTTTTAGCTAGACAAGAAAATTCACATGCAATACTGACTGCCAAGGAGTTCACAGAACATTGCAAAGTTCATGTGGTACCTACCATTTCTAAGTCCTCCAGCAAACCAAGGGGCTCAGAGCTTGCAAATGGATGATGTGAGGACCCAAGAGCAAGCCTCAGCTGCCTGCACAGCTTCTCACAGAGCTTTATCAGGCTTCAGTGAAGTATGATGTTCAAGATAAGTAAGGTCGGTCCTGATTTTCCTGCCAGGATATGCTGCCTACCAGAGTCACAGAACAAGTTTTGCTGCAAGCAACAGCATAATCACCACAAGCCCTGTGTTACCAGCTTTAACTATGAATTAACAGGAGTGATTTGCATTACTGCTGCATTTGCACACCAGTCTGCCTACCGGACATTTTGCAGGAACATCCTCATCCATGAGTTTGCACCCTCAGATCACATTTTATAAGAACGAAGCTTACAACAGCCATGTTTCTTCTCCTATTCTTGCCATTTCCCTTTCTACCTCTCAAAATAATGCAAAATTAGTTTAGAAGGCTACTAGTACTAACTTGTACACCTCGATTAAGTTTCTGAGCACTGTGTTCTTAAGAGCTAAGCTTGGGATTGGTGATGTTAAACCGTAAAAGACCAACATTCATTTCACCACGTCTGAAGGGCAGCCAGATTTCATAGCCAAGATTTGATAAGCCAGTTACTGACACACCACAGTCACAGCAAAATGCTGGTGTCCACAGCAGGCTCTAGATAAAGCAAAAAGCCCAGCCTGCTTATTGCTTTGGTACAGAAAAGAAAACTGGAGTCACTGAGGCTGTAACACAACGTTTGAAGAACTGAATTTTCCAATCAAGCTTTACTTTGTACTAAATCCCTGCTTTTAGAAGCTATTGCGCATTGCTTTGTCCTTTCTATCAACATGTTTTTACTTATTTCTCCCCTAGACTCTTTGAAATGATCAGCCACACAGACCAACGTGAGCATTCCCACACCTATCAGTTTGTGCCCAAACAGAACATAACCAAACGAATAGCCAAGCAAATATAACAGAACGACCCCAGAACAGCAGGACACTCCATATGACTTTATACTGAACGGCTGAATTTAGAGACCCTTAAAGCTTTGTCTGAAAGGCTAAGTCTGATTTCCAGCAGTACGAGCCATTAGGCAATCGACACAGTAGCCACATACCTGCAGCCGTCAGCACTCATTAAAAGTGCAAGATTAACATCAGGTTCCTGGACTGCCGGTTACTGAAATTCACACTGCAACTTCACCCCACAAACACCACTAAGTTTTGTCCTTTACGCCGTTTTAAAGCCGTGCCGTCGTACCTTTTTGTCATTCAAAAGGAAAAACAGAATTAGCAAGTTGTTCTCTGGTGCGTTTTAGTATCAGCAAAACCCCTTTCAGGTAGTCGTCTGTCTTTGCTATAGTGTCAGCACATAAAGATCCTATTTTACTAAAACCCCTCCTTGATTTCCGTCCATCGACCTCAGCATACCAGCCCAGCCTCTTTCCATTCACCACTTGCATACTTTGGGGGATGGGAAGACCACAGATGTCTGGAACATACAGAGCGTCAGAACAATGGCTGCTCCATGAGAAAGAGATCAAGAAGTAGCTGATTACAAAGATCGACACTGCTATTTCTAAAGTCACAAGCTGCCTGTAGTACCTTCACAGCCTGTCCTTTCTTCCCAGAAGGGATAACCTTCAGGAGAGGATTTGGGGAAGAGAGTCAAAAAGGAGGCAGCCCCACATCCTACATCAAGTTTTAGCTAGGGATGAATATAGGGTTCTGCTGGATTTAAGAAGCCCTGATGTCCCAGGAGCAGCTAATCATGAACGAGAGAATAACTAAGCTTTGGGGTAAAAAAACCAAAGGAAACACAACCCACCTGGAGTCCCCTGTTCCACGGGAAATCAGAAACAAGAGTCCTGTAGCCTACTGGGAGTAACAGCAAGTTGCTTCACACACCTCAGTAGTTTGTGGGGTCGGAGCCGCCGTTGTGCCCCTAGGCCGGCCACGGAAAGCAGCAGGCGAGCCCCCGCACTACCCCAAGCCACTCGTTCTAAGACTCTGGTAACGTGGGTGTTAAAAACTTAATCTGATTGCTCCCAGCTCCGCTCAGCTTCATTTCGGCGACACCCAGAAGCAGCAGTACCTCCCCAGCAAATATGCATGCAACTAAATCCGAAAACCCACAAGGCAACCGATTAGTTATCTCCCGCTGACTGCGGTGACCGTGATTAGTTCATTATATTCGGCACAAACAAACCCGTCCCCTGCTCTCTTCCCCCTCCCACCAACAACGGTGGTCTGCAGTCCACCGCCGAGACAGAACCTCCCCCCACCCTTAGAGAAACACCGCAAAAAGGCAGGCAAGAGCTCCGATCTCGGCCGCAAGCACAACCCGCAGCGGAGCCCTGGGTGGGCGGCCGAGACTCGCCTTCGCCGGCAGACCCCAGCAGCCACCCCCTCGCCCCAGGACGAGCTTCCCAAGAGACACCTCGGGAGCTGCAGCTGCCGCCTCCTACAACCACGCAGCTGTCCGGACCTCCCAAAACACGAACCCTCTTCTCCTTTCCTGCCCTCCTCCACCCGCCTTTCTCCCCCACCCCCCAAGCCCCGTCCTTCCCGCCTCGGCGCCGGGCACACCCTGGACCCCACAACGCTCGCGGGACGCGGCGCCCGCTCCCGCCCGCCCCGAGGCACCGGCGGCCGCTTAGGAAGGGGGACGCGGCCCAGGCTCGCCCCGAATACCCGCCGGAGAAAGCGGCACTAACGTTGCAGGGAGGCGAGAGTGCAGAGTCCCCCCGGGCTCCGGCTGCTGCTGCTGCCGCCCGGGCGATCGCGGTCTGGTCCGTCTTTTCTTCCTCGATCCCTCGTCACCACCTCCTCCTCGCTCGGTTCTTTGCTTACGGCGGTATTCCCGCCGCTGTCCTCCCGGGTGGAGACCGTACGGGGCTGCAGCGTTAGTCCCTTCGCCCCAAGCGCCGCTGCTGCTCCCACTGCTGTACTGAGCGAGAGGCTTAAAATGGCGTCGCTCACAAGGAGGTTCTTATAGTGAGAGCCGAACTCGACTGTATCCTGCCGCCGCGGCCGGGTCCAGAGCGCAGCATTCCACAGGCACGCAGCGCACAGAGCAGGGGGAGGAGAAATAGTGCCCGGCTCCCCGGGCGGAGGGAGACGGAGAGCAGCAACGCCTGGAAGCGGCACAGCGTGGGGAAGGCCGTGGCGGTGGCGTGGGGAGGCAGGGCCGGACAGGGCGGGCCGGGCGGTGTGCGGGGGAGGCAGCGGAGACACCTTGTTCTGGAGGTGGGGAAGAAGGAGCCGAGTCTTCGGCTGGGAGCGAAGTTGCTGCCTGAGGGTGGAGTAGAGGGGGCGGGGGAGGGGATGCCACTGAAGGGATTAGTCCTGGGTCTTGCCTGCAGGGGTCGAAAGGCGAGCGTGTGCCCCCTCATTTAATTTGGCGTTTCGTTACCCGAGGTTTTTGTTATTATTTTTAAATGCACGCCACGAACTGTAGCGAAACTCGTTCTCTCAAACGCTTGTCGCCACGTCCGGGATCGAGGAATAGTAACTCCGGCGCCCGCCGAGCTGCGGCCTGATCCGGCCCGGCCCTCGGCTCGGCCCTGCCTTGCCTTCGGCTGGATTTGGCCCGGGTGAGCCCAGGAAGGTGGTGGCGTGGGCCCGCTCGCGTCGGCGGAAACGCCGCTCCGCTCTGCCCTTGTAAATATTTGTCAGGAAGCAGCTGCCAAAGAAAGTCGTTCTGCAGAAGATTTTTGTTTGGTGTGCTTTTTTTAATGGAAGAAGAGAGCTTTCCTCTTCCCCCTCACCACCTCCTGGCCTGCCCCTCGCCTCTCCAATGAGCTGCAAAAACAGGAAAATGCTCTGAGTTGCACAAGGTTTCCGCGGCGTGTGAAGGCAAGTCCGTGGCAGCCTCTTCCTTGGCGTGCTGAGGCTTGCATAGCAAAACGTTGTACAGACTTTCTACCTGTACAGGCTTGCACTGCCAAAGTCTGCTTAACGTGCGGGGGGGAAATATCTGCACACCTCCCCCTTCACATGAAACACGGACGGGCGTGTTTTTGTCAAACACCCACTGCTAGTGAGAGAGGGATTTTTATTCCCTTCACCAACCCAGTATAAATTTGTCTTTGGCACTAACGGATGTTGGGGGTTGAATTCTTGATCCTACAGCCTCTTGTTCCCCACCAGCATCCAGCAAGGAGACATGCAGTTCATGGAGGGGCCACCTTTATACCTGTTTTTCCACTCGTATTTTAAACAGTTTCTACTCAGGAAGTTACACTTTTTTTTTTTTTTTTTCCCATTCCTCCCCTTTTTTTCCCGTTGATATATGGACTACTGTATAATGGTAGACTAAAGGATTTCCACTGTGCTACTTGATTTTTTTTGTGTTGACCGATTCTTTTTTTTTTTCTAATCGATGCTTAAGACAGAGGATTGCTCCCAATGAGTGCAAAAAAAAAAAAAAAAAAAAAGTAATTTAAGGCTGCTTGTTCACAAACAGTTCCCCCAATCCTCACAAGTGAGCCTGGCATGGATGTCAGGGGCACAGCCCAGCAGGGCAGGTGCAGGGCAGAGGTTCTGAGTCTGCTGGTTAGCTGTCACTACAAAGATGGCTCTAGGAAGGCAGTGGTCATAAAAAATCCTTGTTTACCTGCAGCCACAGGCCACATGGCAATCATCCACCTGCCAGCTTCCCTGTGCAGGGGGCAACCTCCTGTCCCCATTAGTAAGGAAATGAAATGCTACCTGGCCAACCCTGGAGCTGGATGTTGTGGAAATACAGCTTTCCTCATCATGCTGTCTTCTCTTAGGACAGCTGCCTGTTTTGACAGCACTGGCCAAACAGAGGGTAAGAACCAGGCCAACCCTTGGGGTATCTGGCAAAGCAAGCCCTGCTGCATCAGGGCCAGCAGGCTCATTGCCTTCCAGGGGAGTTACTTGGTACAGCTATGAACAGTAGAACCTTTCCATTCTGGACACCAGAAGTTTGATTTCAACTTATGATAAGTCAGGGAAAGTATTCCTGGAGATCAGTTTGAGCACTGAAAAGAAAAAAAAAAGAGGTGGGGGGAGAGCTAAATTCTTTGTCCACCTCTCTTTCTCAGCTGCCTTCGTCTATGACATTGGGAAAATCTGTTCTGCCTCAGTGTCACCCTCTGTAAACTGGGAATGGTCCTACAGACAGAACCCTCCTTTTAGATCCCTGGATCAAAGGTACTCTGCAAGTTCAAAGTGCTGTTTCCATCGGGCATTATTGCCAAATTCGCTATAAGCAATTCCATTGGGTACTTCATAACAACAGGAATCAGTCAAACCCCCTTGATGCATTGCATGGTCCCCGATACCTTTCAGAGCCTCTTTGTGTGCCATCCCACCCCCTGAGGTCTGCAGGGTTGGGGCTTTTGGAGCCTGGATTTTGCAGGAGCAGGAGGGGTACAGTCCGTGTCTTTGCTTCTGGCCCCCGAACCGTGGACCGCTTTTCCTTCCGAGGAGGACAGCTGGAACTAGCCCTTTAAAAACAGGTTTAAAACATACAGCTTTATATACATAGATAGAAAAAAATTACATCAGATCTTTAGTACCTAATGCTAAGCTCTTGTTGATTTTTGCTTACTTTACTCTTGCATGGTTTGTTGTCATTTTAATCTGTATTTGATTCACTGCTAAGTGGTTAGGATGCTTTAAGATCTAGACACATTGCTGATAGAAATTTTGTTCATATTAGCTTGACAATTTTTAGCTATTAAGTAGCTAAAAATTTCCTACAATTTCTCCTTTCTTAAAAAAAAAAAAAAAAGAAAGCTACCCCAGGAAAACTAAGATCGTAATAGCTAGAAGTGTGGCAGCTCTGATTAACTCTTCATTGTAAAACTGTTCTTTCAGTTATAAAGCTTTCTAAAATACAGTTTGTCTTTCTGAAATATATTCTGGATTGGTCTTTTTTTTTTTATTTTGTGTAAATACAGCCTGTTATGGTCCACTCTGAACACAGGAGGAATAAATGTTTTACCGGCTGTTACCGTCCAGGGCTGCATGAGTGTATTCAGGAGCATCTGGTTATTCATCCTCTTCCCTTTTCCTTTCCTCCCCTAAAGCCCCGAGTGTGTGTTTGCAGCTTCAGGAGTTTCCTTGGAGCTCTTTTATGCTTTAATAGGTTTGTTTTGGTGGCTGTTTGCTGGAGGAGTACACTGCAGACATATTTTTTTCTCCAAAGGTCAAGCAGTCTCCTAACGTGTCCATTGTGTATCACTGCGGTAAGAAATCCTCAGTGCAAAGGAGAGCTTCATGGTTACATTTTAGAAGATAATGATTTAAATCTTTTTTGTTAGCCTCTTCTTTTTTTTTTTTTTCTTTTCTTTTTACATCCTTAGCACTGCTTTTGGAGACTCAACTTTTAACAGGGTAGAAAGCAGGAAGCCCATTTATTAAAAACAACAAACAGCTAAAGGTAAACTTGGTCACCTTGCCTGCTGAAATCTGGCATTTGGCTGTGTTAGTGAGGAGCACACTAACAAATGAGTGGCCATGGCTTTAATAATAAAGGACAAAGTAAAATTACCAATTACAGAAGCATCTAGGGCTCTTGGCCTGAATCTTTTATTTCCCATATGGACCTTAAAAACATATGCATCATTGGCTTCTAACCCTGCATGCTCTAGGAAAAGAGACAAGAATCAACAACAGATATTTTTTCAGACTGACTAAATATCTATTCACTTGTCAGCAAAAAAAATAAAAATACAAATACATTGTTCTGATTAAAAAAAAAAAGGATCTTCTCCCAGCAGAGAGAAGTTTTAGTGTATTAAAAAAGTCACATTCTGGCTTTCATACAGGAGAGAAAGGGAGAAGAGAGGAGCTGCTTGCAATATTTAAGCACTCTTTTGAAATCTGGGACTAATCAATATAACTTTTCCCTCATACCTGAGACCTGCAGTTTGCTAATAGGTGTCAGCAGCTTTGCTCTGTTAAAGCAGATAGCGAGGCCATTCCAGCTCTGTTTCAACAAAACAAAATAATACTTGTTCTTTCTGGACAAAGAGAAAGAGAATTAACCCAAGGCACAGCACTGGGTTTTCTCAGTGATGCAGGTGTGTAACTCTGGGTCATGGTGAAGGGCAGAGAGACCCTACAAACTGTTAATTAATATAGAAGATACTCATGGAAATAACCTTGTAAAGTGGTTGGAATAACATGAAATGGAGCAGTCTGTAAATGTTGCTTCAAGCATCACAAATAGCATTGGCCATCAATTTGGTTTTGGTTTATTTTTAAAGCATTTAAAGAAAGTTCTTCTTTCCCTCAGTGCTTCTGCTTTGGATGTATGCAATGTGCTTCCCTGTTTCCCTCCTTCAGTTCAGTACCTGTGAATGCCTACAAGAGTTTAACTTCATTTATCAGCTGAAAAAGGTCTCCAGGTGATGTAGCAGCTGAGGCATTGCACATCACAATATCTGATTACTGGCATGTTGAGCAGTGGAACAGAATAAACACAAAGCATTGTGTCTTCCAACACATAGAGTTTAATTACTGCTAACCAGACATCTATAAGGATGGCTTTATATTCCAAATATATTACACAGAAATCTACAATATTGATCCTTCTCAAAATGTCATTATCAAGGGCACCTCAGCTCTGAAGTGTTCCTTTAGCGTTTCTCCACATGCCTGTCTCTAAATGATTGTGGATCCCATACTCCTCCTTCAAAACCACTGCAATGGTGGTGTTCAGGCACGGAAACAGGCATGCAGGCAAAAACAGTAAGGGTGGCAGAGGTGTGGCACCTACCTTCTTCTTCCCTAATCACACTCAGTCCACATTAAAACCCCTGGCTTCTTAGAACTGTAACCCTTGAATCGTCACTACTCTAAGCATAGAGCTGTACTCTAATACAGATGGCTGTGTTTGAAATGGTGGTTGGTAGAGAAATTTTCCCTTTTCCAGTGGCTTTAGGCCAGATTTCCTTATTCCAAGTAATTGCTTCTAATGTGTAATCTTCTAAGATAGTAAATCATTAAGAGCTGATTTTTCTGTTCAGGCCACTCTTAATTACTGAAACTCCAAGAGTATCAGTGGGAGCTGCATCGGAACAAATCTCCAAACAGGCTGTGCACAGATTTTCCTTATGCTGCATAAAAATGACCTCTTCCCTTTCTAGCTGTAAACACCTCTGGCTGTCTAGAGGCTCAGCTCTCCTGATGCAGTCCAGTCATCTTAGCAATCTACTGGGCAAACGAATTTCAATGACCACTAATCAAAAGGAGGTAGCAGTGGTAGCCTGCCTGCAGTCATGGCAAGTCAACGCCGTGTCTCTTAACGACCTGGTTCTCCATCTCTCACCCGCCCAAGATATGGGCGACACCATGCTCCAGGCGCGTTTGTGGGCACCATGGAAGAAAGGGTGGGAGCGATGGAGGCCACAGGCAGAAAGCCCTGTGCCACGACGCCCTTACAGTAGGTTTGCCTTCCGTTGTCCTTTTCAGCTCAGGCTCTCAGGAATCATCACTCCGTCCCCCTTTTTATTTCAAAATGGTTGCACATTTGTCATTCACGAAAAGGTTAAAGGCGTCTCCCATCGCAGGAGGGATTATCTTGGCGGAGGATTCTGGGACTGCAGATGTATACTGCGGCAAAATCCTAAATTCATCGGCAAAAAAAAAATCATTTCCAGACCCCAGCTGCTAAAAATAATAGAATTATAGTCAATGGTTGATAAGATTAAAATATAAAGCTATTGCTACCTTCCAAAGCACTCTAACACCAGGAGTCTTTTCTCTTAATTCGTTTCTTAAATAATGCAAATTTTAAAGTAGCTTTTCTATCCCGAGCACGCAGCGCCATGAAATCGATAATTTTTGATCTTTTGGTTAGTAGGCAACATGGTGAGCGATTGCAGGGACTGCAGGCAGCAGACATCTTCCTGTCAGCTCCCAATTTTCATCTTGTTTTTGAGCCCATGGAGATTTGCGGATGGGATGCAGCCAGCTCTGGCTCCAGCCGGCGCTTTGCTGGGGGGACGTGAGGCAGCCCCCTTTTAGCTGCGCTCATAGATATAGATATATGTTTTTTAAAACAAGAAGCATTACTGGATTTTAAACAAAAAATTATGTAAAAAGAATGGCTGGTGTGATTATAATCGCATCATGCAGGGTCCACGGTTTCCATTTAGTGAAATTTCGCAGAGGGCAACTTCTTAAGAACATCCCTGCTGTGCAGAGTGAAAAGCATGAACAAACCAAAGACAGAATTCATCTGTGTTTATATTTTACAGACAATGAAAAACCTACTCTTTGTATGCCTTTTTTTCCACCTTATTATTTCACGAAAACTGCAGCATTTTCCCCACCCCCACCCGCACACTCACCACCCCAGCACTGCAGTGTTCGGGCTGCCTTGCTTGCTTGCTTTCCTTCTTTCTTTTTTTCTTCCTTTTTTTTCATTCTTTCTTTTTCTTTCTTTCAATCTTTCTTTCTTTCTTTCAATATTTCTTTCTTTCTTTCAATCTTTCTTTCTCTCTTTCTTTCCTTTCCTTTTTTCCCACCTCTTCTTTTCTGCTCTCACAAATTCTGCATGCGCCATCTTTGTCTATTGTTACTCTTTTCTAATTTCTCCTGCCCATTCTCTTTCAAATCAGCTAATAAACAGAAAGCTAAATGCCCAGTCGATGCTTACGTCTTATATATTCTCCTGACCTTTTTCTGCCTGACATAAAATTTCAAAAATAACCCCAAACCAACGCCCCATGCCCCAAAATTTCTCCATTACCATAACCTGTTGTATACAGTGGTGATAAAAAACATTATTAACATAATAGCAACAGCTGCAGCCTAAAGAGAAGCTATGAGATAATAAATACGCTACAACAAATTAATTTGCTGCAGGTGTTTGTGCTCTGAACTGCCTAACCCAAGCCATTTCTGAATACAATTATTATTCCCCCCACATGCTAAAACAAAGTGCAGAGCAAGACGTCCTGCTACTCTAAATACAGTGTCCTGTCCCCTGAACATTTGCACCATTGGCACAGAATGGAAGAGAGGATTTTTAGAACCTTAGGAGAAAGCTCTGACATTTAAAAATATTTCAGGAGGCTCCATGTCATGGCCAGGCTTGAAGAGCTCATGTCTGTTTATACATCAGTGTGCACCTATTGTCTCTAAACCAGAGCTCTGTAGGCACCCAGGCACCTGAGTGTCACCTAGGTAGGACTGGCAAGGCTGGGGCTGTAAACACCTCCTTAGGAACAGACGTGTGTTTGGACATGTTGATGGGTTCCATTTGCTTCATTGCAGATAAAAAAAAAAAAAACCAAAATAAACTCTCTTGGGCTTGTATAATGTCCAGTGAGCTAAGAGGAATTTTTCCTGGTTATTTTCTCCTGGTCGATGCAGTGTTTGTGGAAGCCAGTTCCTTGTTCCCTTACAGGCATGCACCAGCAGCATGTTGCAGCATTCTTCAGACTGCAAAGATGGGAAGTTAAATGAAGCTAAGTAATTTCTTTTCACTTGGGCACCATCATGTAAAAATTAACCATGTACTTTTTCATTTATCTTTTTTCCCCCTTCCTTTTTTTCCTCTTTTTTTTTTTTTACAAACCTTATTGTGTGAAACCTGGCAAAAAGGCAAACTGAAGTTGTGCTGACTTTACCAGCATCTTCACTGCCACAGCATGCACAGCTTTGGTGTCTTCTTCTTTGCAAATGTAATTAGAGAACTTATGTGTTTTAAAAGATTGGCTCTTCTCACAGAGTAACCTTGAAATGTTCTTTCTGTGATCTTAGAGAAATAAATACAAGTGTCATGTGAGAGAAGCAACCAAACTAATTCCTTACACAGGACACGTTTCCTCTGTGTTTTGGCATGGCTTTGTAGCCATCAGAGAAGCTCGACCAAGCCTTGTGCTGAAGCAGGGCGGGCACAGGGCTGTCTGGGAGGGTGGTGCAGACAGAGAGGTGCACTGACACCCCATGGATTGTGCAAGCCTGGATGCTGGTGGTGGTGATGAGCACTTGCTCACATGAGGCAGCCTGGGGAGGTCAATGGCATTGCTGATGAGTGAGTGCAGGGTTGCACAACCCATCCCCAAGCTAGAATTTGCATGGCTCAAAGCCCTTTTACCCCAGGAGGAAAACCTATCATCAGTTCAGCAAAGATGCAGATGCTGTGCTAGGGAAAATGGGCTTGGGTTTAATGCTGCTTTTCTGTCAGACATTTCTTTTGTTTTCTGTGGCTTTTACACATCTACTCCAAAGGTCTGATTTGCAAGTGGTTCGGCCTCCATCTGTGTCCATAACTATTTTCTCAAGAGTAAGAAGTGGGACATGAATTCATAAAATTGAGGCATTCAGCTCCATAATAGCTCATGGTAATGAGCCTCCCAGCCATCATCCAAGTGAGTAAACAGTAGAGCATCTCTGCAGATGAAGCACAGGTCAAAGATGTACTTTTGCAAACACCTGTGCCGGGATTTCCACAACCTTGTGTCTTCTCTCTCTCCTGAGGTGCTTCAGGCTTTGTCCCTCAGACCTTCAGTACCAAGCTCTCAAGAGGCAGGTTGCTATTTATGCTAAGGATGTCCACATTTTGCTGGCAGGTGATTTCATTGGGTGATTTTATAACTTGTTCGTTCTTCTAACTGCTTCCTGCTGCTGAAGCATCCAAGCACCTGCCTGGTTCAGGTATCAGGATCACATCCCCACAAGGTGGGCAAATACAAATCAAAGCTGGAGAGCCAAAGCAAGACTAAAGGGCAGCTTCCCAGGTTGTTAGGCAGCTAGTGGAGTGCTCCACACTATCACTTGCTGCTGCTAGCTGATGCTTTTGGAAATTTGCTGCCTGCCATGCAAAACCACTTACTTGGCATTTAGCAGGAAAATTGGGAGAGAAACCACGGCTGACCTAAGTGTGCACAGGACAAATGCAGGTATCAGAGAAGAGTGACTGCACACAACAAAGCATTACACAGTGGGAGTCATGGGGGGCTTCATCAGCAAAACATATGCAAATAGTTTCAGAGATGCTATACCACCTCATTAATTTAGGAGGGGGGTGAGAAAATACAATAAACTGTTTATTTTTACATTCTAAAGCATTCTTCCCTCACCAAAGAATGAAAAAGGGGGAAGAGGGGTCTACCAGCCAGCTCTGGGGAAAAGCAGATCAATGTAAGACAACCTGGGCAAAGCAGGTAGTGTCACTGGCAACTTTTTATTGCCATATGAAAGGCTGGAACAGAGCAGAGGCTGTTTCTTTGGGGACTTGGAAGGTCCCTCCAGCCAATCTGATTGTGCCACGTCTTGGAGAGTGGATGTTGTGTGGCTGAAAGGTTTTGGGCTGGGGCCTGGGTTCACAATTTCTGAGCTCTTCTTCTGGACAAGTCAGTCTTGCTGTCCTTGCACCAGATGACCTCCAGCACAGAGGGATGTCTTGCAAAGTGTCTTTGGGTGATTAACTGTGGGCACCAAAGCCTCTAGAATCAGGAGTGGGGAAAGGGCTTTGCCCACAGATTTACTAATGCCCATGCAGAGGCCTGCTGCATTTGAAATACTACTGGGCAGACACTAAGCTATGGTTTCTGGGGCTGCCCTAGCTGACCATCGAGTTCCTGCTCCCATTGAGAAGCCATGCAACTTCTCAGATTACTGTCTCTTTGAAGCTAGTTAATGCCACTCTGCCACACAAACAATGTGGTGAGGTCCCCGATGTGGTGGTGCACAGGATGAAGTGACTGGAACATGGCTGTGCTTGTGCTGCAAAGGGAAGAAGGGGCTGGTCGGGAGGTCTGTCTGTGGATGTATCCGCAGTGAGGAAAGGGGAAAAAAAAACAGCAGGAGAAGGAGGAATGTCAGCTGCCAGCACAGCCTCCTTTGAAGATCTCCACAACCGGAGGGAGGATCAGGTTGCCAGCAAACTCCCTCTTCCCAAAACATCCTGCCCCTAAAAAAAGGAGAGTGGAACACAGATTGCTGAGGGCCTTTTCCAGTCTCCCCTTCACCCTGTGAGTTTCCCATCCTGCCACCACCATTATGGAGGGTCCTGTGACAGGGTAATAGTCCCCACAGTGGCTCTGCTGCAGCCAGACCAAGAGACAGAGGCACAACCCTGTCCATGTAACTCTCTAACCCACTGCATTTAGGAAGCAAAGCTTTCACTTTTTTATTTTCCTGCTAGTGGCAATAGGCAGCACATGGGCTTTTATTTGCTTTGGAAAACATTTGTTTTGAACATATTGTCATGCCTGGGTAATGAGCAAGTTTCACCCATGTGTGTTGTTTTGCAAGCTCAGGCTGCATTATTCAGTGAGTGACCGCATGAATTGCAGGGTCAGAGATGGGAGAGGGGAAAATGGCTGAGAAGGAGTAAAAATAATGATTTTTTTGGCATGAATCTTCAAACTAATGAAGGCTTGAGCAAGAAAAAAGAAGCAAAGCTTTTGGCATGGAGACAGTAAAATACGAGCTTCACATTTTTGAGGAGCGCAGATGATCCAAATCTATTCATTATTTGAAATTCATATCTGGTTCTGGGCAAGAAGTGTAAAAACTGATACTGACTTTTAGGAACGTCCCTCAAGACCTCTGTACACTTACATTCTGTTGCTTTTCCTTTCATCCTCTTGTCAGTCAATACTTAACCCTTTTGGCTCCTGACCTTTCGATGGTGTGAGGGCTCAGGACAGAGCTGATCAGATAGTTAAAAGGATCTTTCTGCATATTTTCACAAATCAAAGCACCACGCTTGGTTTACTGTGATTTGTGGCTTACATTATTACAAGTACCCAGGAGCTTGTTTGCTGAGGCATTAAGTCTCACCAAACCTTCCCTAATTTGTTTCACCAATTCATCCCACCCCTTTCTTTCTTTTTCTTTTTTTTTAATTTTTTTTAATTCTCTCTTGCACACTAGATCTGATGTTTAAAAAGCACCCCATCTCAAATCAGCAAGTGTGAAAGTGTATAGATGATTTGTACAGTCCCTGAGCCCCACCAAACAGTCCCAGTTTGGACAGGAGCACACAATGCTGCTTAGGAAGCACCGACAGCATCCTGAAAAATCCTCTCACCCAAATGGCAGCAAATGTGTAGAACAACAACAAAACAAACCCAAATGGTAGCAAACGCCTAACATAATGACTGAACAAAAATATTCAACCAGCTCTCCACACCCCAAGCATTTCTAAGTACATACCAGTCTCAGGCTCACAGTCATCTCCTTGACTGTTGTCTCAGGAGTGTAAGGAAATTGTTACGGACAAGGTGACAACAACACATCGTGGTGGAGCTGAGAACCGACGAGAAGCAGCTGCACATCAGAGAGAAAATCTGAACCAAGAGGCTGATAATGAGTGTGGCAAGTATTTTTTCTTGCTTATGGGTGGAAAAGCCAGCAAAGCCTCTGTCTGAAGACAAAGCACAGAGTAGTGTGATCATCAGAATCTCCTAATGGGGACCCTGTGATGTACAGTAAATGTATTCCTCTCAGTACCTCTACATGCTGTCTTTCAAGGGTGCCTCAAAACTGCACTGGGGATGTGATAGCATCAGCACAGCAAGATGTGGGCAGAGCTGGACTTGCTGGTTTGTTATGATTGCTATGATTTGTGCTGTGATTATTTAATGTGTGTGTTGCAGCAGCTCCTCAGAAGCTCAGCTAGAAGCCGACACTCCGCTGTGGCACGGCAGACTGCCGAGGCTCTGCTGGTGCTCTGGGAAGCCTGCAATGCATGGAAAGAAGTGACATGCAGAGGGTGGGGAGAGCAGGGCCGTAATTATAGGTGGGGCTGGTACTATTACATGTTATTAAGGGCTTGCCTGACACTTCCCATTTTAAGACCTGTTTTTGGTGGTTTGTAACTACTTAGTAAACTTTAACCATTTGTCTTTCACTAGACCTCTGTCCTTGACTTCCAGCGCTGCTCAGTCATTAACAGGCAGGCTTACTTCCTTCAGGCTTGAGGGATGGCAGGGTTGGGGAGGATGGAGGGAGCAGCAGATTAAAAAAATTACAAACAGATCTTCTCACTGTGCATTTGAAACAGGGACTCAAAAGTTACAGTATCACCATATCTGCTTGCACTCAGCTCCCTAGCTGGCTGCCTGCATCCATCCAGGAGCTCCTCTCTAAAAATTGTTATTCTATTTGGCATTTGTCCAGCACTTCACACAGCTGGGTGCTGGCCCATGCCTTGTACTACTATAAGCAACAGCAGTGCCCAAACCCACTCCGGTTTTGCTCAGGACAAATGCTTTTGTGAGACGAAGAAAAATTCCCTGTCCAGAAATCCTTCATGGTCTTATTGATTGTCACTCCCTGAATTGCTTACCTTTCCCCTCCTATTTCAGTGTTTCATACTCAGATATAAGTGGCTTTTCTTGTCAAGAATATCTCCTTTTAGTAAATGCTGTTTCTAAATATAAAAAGGCCATTTTCAGGCTCTGTTTAAGCAGAGACATGGTGCTGTTTGGGGTTCAAGCCGAGCAAAAGCTTATTCCCTCTACCTGTGTGGTGGGAAGCAGCACAGAGAGGAAGGGAACGAGCCACTGAGTTCATGTTGCCACTGGAAATGCAACCCAGAATGCCAGGATTCATTAGGATTGTTACACTAAGTCAATATGACCTTTCCCTTTGTATTTTGCTTCCTTCGATTGACTTGGAATTGGACTCAGCAGCCAGCACCACGCTGGAGACTTCTGCATTTCTTCAGAGCATGTTGATGTGTGCAAGGGGAGCATTGTTTCAGGAGTGATTTTTGTGTTACCTAGAAAGCCTCAGAGGCCATTTCAGTCATCTCCTTTATAGGCAGCATTTTTCACCCCCATTAAACTGGAGAGTTGGCAATCCTACATAATTTGGCCTTTTGGAATAAACAGAGAAATGCCTGATTCCCTTCACAACACCCAGCTGTTAACAGCCTGTTCTGCACACCCAGAGCCTAATCCTGCAGTTTGGGGTTCTTGTGCTTCAGTTTTCATGGTAATTGTGAGCATTATTTGTCCCCCAGAAAACTGAACATTCCTGATATTTGCAGGGTCTGTCCCTACCAAGCCAGGAAGGAAACAGTTTAAAGGCTGAATCACAGAATCACAGAATGGTTTGGATTGGAAGGGACCTTGAAGATCATCCAGTTCCAAAACTCCTGCCATGGGAAGGGACACCTCACACTAGCCCAGGTTGCTTAAGGCCTCATCCAGCCTGGCCTTGAACACCTCCAGGGAGGGGGCATCCACAACCTCCCTTGGAAACCTGTCCCAGTGTTTGCAGCTGTTCCTCTTGGGATTAAAGATGGTTTCCTAAATGCAGACTTGTGTTTTCCCCTTGTAACCTGGTTATGGAGCATGTAATCTATGGCACACTTGTAGAGTATAATCATACAGAAAAGCCCTTGGACAAGAAAAGCAAGCAACCAACACTGGATCTCAGCAAACCACAGATGTGCTTCAGGATCTGAGTGTGTGGGCAGATGCAGGAGCTGACAAACATGCCATACGTAATGCCATTTTCTGCAAAGTGAAAAAACCCAAACACCAAACAACAACAAGACAAAACCCACCACACCCTTTAACACACCTGATGTGACCTAAGATCTTCACCTGGCTGTATGTTTTGATTCATTGATTCTTTCCTTCCCAGGTGGCCTCTCTAGCTTTTAGTGATATAGCCAAACATATCTCCCTACTCTTCTACCCTTCCTCTTTGGACCATAGCCTTGACACACACAACATGCACAGACTGCTGTAGGGGTCAGAGGCAGGGTAGTATGCAGGGATTGAGAGGAGAATACAACCCTTTCCTGCTGGTGCTTTTTCTCAGATCAGGTGGAAGGATGGTGTTTGCAGGACATGATTTGCTGGCACCATGCCAGGCTCATGCCAGCTGCTGTAAATGCATAGTAATAAGCCTATTTTTCTATGCAAAAGAGCTTATTGCTAATAATTTCCTTCACCTTCTAAGCAATTAGTGTTTTCAGGGTGTTTTTAATCAGTGTTTGCAAGAAGCATTTTATTTTATTTTTTTAGTGCAGTGTTTTAATGCAGCATTAATGGCTATCATCTCCATCTAACTCATCCAGCCTAGAAAGTAAAGCTAAAGTAAGAGATAAAATAGGAAATGTTTCCCTAAACAGCTTGATTATTTTTCCTCCTATTTGCAATTAACATGAACAAACTGCACAGTAAGAAATGGACTCTGCAAATAGCCAGGGTGTAACCATTTGAGCTTAAGGTATTTGCAGTGGGGAGGGGACACCGAATGGTGAGTGAAGCTGAGTCAAGAAGACACAAGGCAAATTCTTCAGAAGGGATGCACAGGGGCACTGCTGAAGAGCCATGTTCTGCCCAAATACCCATTTGGGGTGTTCTGGTGTAACCAGAGGTATGGTGGGAGAGCCCCTTACAGTCCCTGTGAGCATTAGACAATCTCTGTTCCTTTTCATGTGGTGCTACAGCTTTTTTTCTTTTTTCCCCCCTTTTTTTCATTATTACTATTGGGTTTTTTAATTCCTCAACAATAAGGAGGAAAATTAGCAAAAAGAAGTTAGTGGCCCACACCAGTCTGGTTTCCAGGAAGCGTGCATCTATATCACAAAGCAGGCACTGGAATTGGTATAGGACATCAGGAGGCCCTGGGGGCTAAACTCTTCATAAAGACCAAAACTTACCAGGAGCTGGTCCGTCTTCTATGGCAAGGCTGAGCAGGATAGAAGAACTTGAATTTCTTGCTGCTCCTATGTGTGGCTAGACAGATCTTCACCAACAATCTCATGTCTCTCATGAGCCTGAAATACACATTAACATTTTAAAATAACAAGCATTAACTGTGTGAGCTTCATGCTTTCCAAAAGCCTATTTATGGCCTCATAGACCGACAAGCCAGTTCCTTGTACACTTGCATCCCAGTTCCTTGTGCACTGCCATCCCCAGCTGATTTTGCTAGCTGAGCATTTGTTGGATCCCCCATCCCCAGATGATGCTTCCCAATCTAGAGAGGCTCTCACACAGTTGCATCGTTGCTCTCTGGCTCTCTTTGCAAGAGATAAACCTTTGTTTAAGTGGAAAGTGCCAAATTTATTCCTAGCCTGTATGATGGAAGAGAGCTGGTTTGATTTCTCCCTTCAGTTCCACCTTACATCCTTATCATGCAACATAGTATCACACAGGAGGTGAATGCCTTTGGCATCTCACTAGCATAGCCTGTCACTGCCCTCTGGAACATCAGTTTTGGAAGGCAACCCAGCAAAAGCATCTCTGATGCTCCTGTGGGGGATGAGGAAAGAGAAAGGAAAGTTCAGAGTGGGCTTCTGGGACTTACTGATCAGGAAGGCAGAGGTACTGCTACGCTTAACTCATCTGAACCTCTTCTAGAAGGAACCTAATCCAAACTAAAAGTTGCCAGGGCCAAAGAACCCATCAGAACCTTTGGGAGATCCTTCTAGCAGTCAAACACCAACACTTCTGAACACATCAAGACTAGTCTGAACTTGTCCAGTTTCAGTCTGTAGCTCCTGGGTGGTGTTACACCCCTGTCTTCTACAGCACATAACCCAGCAGGAAGCTCTGCTCTTACAGACTGATCAAACCAGTCCTTCATTTGCTCTGTGATAAAGCGTCAGCCTTTCACTGAACAGCACAAGGGTTCCACACCTGCTCTGCTTCACAGCTTGCTAACACCCTTCTTGACCACAGGCATCAGGATGGGGCACAAACTGTGCCTGAGATCCATACAAGGGGATGCAGTGGGCTAAAGCTGTTGGGCTTTTTGACCAGCTCCATACATGATAGCCTCTGAGACACCATGACACACAAGGCTGGCGTTCCTCAATAGGAACTCATGTTCTGGAAGCCTCTCTGTCCCACTGGAGGCCACAGGAGGCACAGGCCTGTGGTATGCATGATCACGGCTGAATGCAACCCATTTGTACAGGTCAGCCATGCAGATGCAAGTTAGATCCCCATCCAAGTGTTGTACAAAGCCAGGATTTCTGCTGCTTAGCAGGTCTCCAGGAGTAAAGTCACACACAGCAGACAGGCTGCTTTCACAAAATGAGGCTGCAGGGTTGTCAGGATTTACAGATGGGCTTAGGCCTCCACAGAATGAACCAGTGCCAAAGCACAAAGTGCAGTTCTGTATCCCAAGCTTCTCCCAGCCTTAGGGACTTGGTCTTTTGGCCACTGCATCTCCTCAGAAATTGGAACACTCCTGGAAACATTCAAGGCCAGGTGGAGCAGGACTCTGAGCAATCTGATCTAACTGAAGATGTCACTGCTCACTGCAGGGGGGGGTGGACTAAATGACGTTTAAAGCTCCCTTCCAGCTCAAACCAGTCTATCACTCTATGATTTGATGCTGCTATGCCCAGGCTGTCATTACTTTGCAGGACAGAGTCCCTGATTCCTTAATGACCTCCTACAGCCATAGCTTCTTTACACCTTTACGTTGGGGTGTATCAGAGAGCATGCTGTGTGCTTGCATCAGTGACCTCTCTGCTTTGTTCACCTCCAGGCTTTGTGCCAGCTGCCAACATTATCAGCAAGGATTTGATATTTGCTTCCAGGTCAGTGATAAAAATGCAAAGTATCTCAGCTGCTTTTGTTAGCAGAAAGGGCCCATGGGACTATACCTCACCACTTTTGTGTTCTTACAAAATATTTGGGTTTGTTATTAGCTCAGACCTTCCCTTCCTCTGGGCTGACACAGGCTACCTGCAAGCACTTAAAAGATGGGCTTCAACTTCCAGGGTTTTCTTCAGTTTTGTAGTAACAAAGACAGCCTTTTAAAGGTTTGGATTAAGAGAGGAATGTGTTTTGAAGGAATGCAAAGAAAGGAAGTGCATTTTTGTTTTGCATAGCAGCCCAGGCATACCTCTCTGTGGAGGGCACAGACAGATCTGCCTCAGTGATGCTTTAATGCATTAGATGCTACACAGAGGGAATCAGGCGAGGCTGCAGCCCCAAACAGATGGAATACATTTAATGACCAGCTGAAATGTGAGCCAAGCTGATCTGATTTGAGACACTGTAATGCCTTACCTTTGAGATCGTGAATCAGAATTGCGATGACTCCCTGCTGCCCGCTCCTTCCAAGGCAGAGCCACGTTCGTGGTGTGATTACATCTATGTCCTCTTGACATACCCAAGTGCTATCAAACCAAATTCTGGGGTTAAGTTCTTCTCCTGCCACTTCATTCAAGCATGGGATTTTCATTTGTCTGGGTTTCTGAATTCTCAGAAGCAGCTCCAAAGAGAGGAGCTGTGTGTTTGGCTCTGGAGGTAAGGGTTGCCTGCTGCATCGCAGAGGGCTAACACCAGGGAAGTTCTAGCTAATGAACTGTGATAGTGTCAAATGCATTTCATGGCTTTCTGTGAGGGGAACAGAATGGAGCTGCTTGAAGGCTCTGCAGACATTAAAGGCTATTCATGTGCTAGCAACATGGATTCTGCGTGGTGCTGCATCTCCAGGCTTATTCCTGTCAAAGCATCTGTAGCATTTTTAAGGGCTGCAGCACGAAGAAATCTGAGCAACTGCATCCACCAGAGCCTGCCACCAAGTCATCTGGAAAACAAGAAGTGGGTTCTCAGGTTAGGCTGATTTATTTTATTACCATAGCATGTTACATGCCCATACAATATGCAGGGCACACCCCCCAGCACTTCTGCTACAAATAAGATTCAGTAAGAACATACACTTTATTTCCCACACTCCAGCAAGTGTGCACTTCTGTGACTTTGAGTGAGAAATGAAAGCTGGCTAGCATGTTTAATTCAGTTTTCTGAATGTCCATATCTGCTTCTTCCTAGTACATACCACATCTGTCCCTAAGTACCAACAGACCTGGCAGAGCAAGGATAAACCATTGAGATTCCTCATGCTTCCCCAAGTTTATTAAATAACATCCTGCTAATTTAGAGACCACCCAGCTCTTCCCCGTGCTGTCATACACCTGCAGCTGTCATTTCTACAACACACACACAAATGAACGGAGACTGAGCACAACTGAAGTGTGATTGTTGATGGCCACACACCAGAGCACATCATATTCTTTTGTTTACTAACTTAAAGTGATTCCACCCTGACTAAACACTAATTTTCCCCCCCCAAGTGGTTCTGCCATGATTACTGCCTCCACGAGGTTCTGCTATAATTTAATCTATTATAAGCAATGTCATTTTATCAGTAGCGTGCCACATGTAGTGCCTGTGCATTTGCTTAAAGTCTAATTAACCTTCAGCGTGGCATGGGTTAGTTAGTGTTGAAGGCTTGAGTGCTGGGGTTGTTTCAGCTTGTGTTTTCTTTTAACACCGACCTTTTCAAATCCCCTCCCAGATAATGGGATACGACTTTTCAATGGCAGATATGGCTTTCAAAACGATTCAACATAATAAAAGATAAAACAACTGAGGAGCTGAAAAAGCAAATAGTGCCTCTGACTTAAAAGGGAAACAACTATCAGTGCCCCTAGCGATTGTCTAATTTGGAGACATTTGAAAAAGACAGGTCTTAAGAGGGAAAAAAAAAAAGAAAAAAAAAGGAAAAGCTCTTTGCTGAACTCATTGCTTCAGAGTTGTGAATTGCAGCTGGCACAAAGTCAGAGGGATGCAGATAAAGCCTATCTGATGTAAAGCTTCACGGCACGGGGCTACCCCACCAGCAAATCTGAGCAGGAGAAGCGAGTTCAGTCTGCACCAGCAGACTGCTTCAGGTGGCCATGGCAGCTGTGAGCCCACATCACCAGCCTGAACAAGAAGGAGTTGGGTTGTACTGGGGGAAGAACAGCTCTGATTGCAAAAGAGAGCTGGGGGGTGCCCTGCTCTGAATTGTGCTCTGGGTTCAAACATCTTGGCAAGACCCATACTTCTGTGCTGCAGTCTGAGCTGTGCTCTGGGCTGTCACAAAGCTCTAGAGACCCAAAATGAGGCAGTGATGGACATTTACCAGGCTCAGGAGACATCACTGGGAACTGCTGTGCCTCTAGAAAAAGGTCTGCTGGTGGGGTAGGATGGGGAGGTCAGTTCATAAAGAGAGCAGTCATCAGCATGTGCCAGAAATAGGAATGGGCTCTTACCTTTTCTAGCTAACCTTCCAGGTTTTATTTGCAGTATTTAGATGTCGTTTGTTTAATGCCACTCTCCTTCCCACTCCTTGTTAAAGGAACTTTTGGTGGGGGAAATACCTGGAAATCATCACTTTAGCATACCTCAAGGCTCAGACGGCAGAAGGCTAATAGAAGAAGCATAACCGTATTTGTTTGGGAGTTTTAATCTTACACATGTAAGCAAATCCATTGATCATTTGAAACCTCAGTCCCTATCTGTGAAGGCTCAGAGTTACCCATGCCATTAGCATGCACACTGAAGAGTTTTGGCTGCTAAAAGCCTGTGAGTGGTGTGCTCTCTGGTGTGCTCTCTCCAGGGAAAGTCAGGCTTGGGAGATGAAGTTTGACTTCATTTACTCCATGTGACCTTAGACTGTTGCTCAGAACAGTTTGCTCTTTGTTTTTCCAACTGTCAAATGAAGATAGTGATTCTTACCCATTCTTAGGACAGGGCTTTGAAATTTAGAAATGAAAAATTTATTTATATTCAAGAGGTTCCCAGACAAGGAAAATGGATGATTTCCATAAAAGCAATATATTTCTGCCTTGCATCATTCCATGTCTAATTCCTGGCACTCACATCCATGGGTGTGAGAGACCAGTGCTCACTGTCACTGTGATTACATACCCAGTCCTGCTCCACAGCAGGCCTCTGTGTGGGATTTTCTGTGTTTGTGTTACAGATACACAGCACACCACTGGAAGAGAAGGTGAACCTTGCCCATCTCACATTTGTGGGGCTGGCTGCCTTTGTAATGCTTTCAGATAGCAAAGCTGGTAATATTTGGTGTGACTTTTAAAGGTCCCAGACTATCAGTCTGTTGTCTAGTGAAACATGCACATTAAAAATGATGCTGGTGGAAAGGGTGATGTCCTGTTTCATAGAATTGTTAGGATTGGAAGGGACCTCAAGGATCATCTAGTTTCTACCCCCCTGCCATGAGCAGGGGCACCTCACACTAGATCAGGTTTGTCACAGGATGATGCCAATGTGCTTGCCTCAACACAATACTAAACTAAGGTCCAGTTTTTTATACAAATGGTGATAAAAAATTCCCAGTGGAGCTCTCTGAAGGGGTGATCAGATGCCCACTGAGCTCCAGGGAAAAGCCCTCTCTTTTCCAAGAACACCCCAACATTGTCACAGTGGAGTATCCAGGATAACAAGAGATGTATTCCTGCCTGCCAGATGGCAACAGCACCTCCTTCCCCAGCCAATGGACCAGCCTGCAAGCTCACCTCTGACTTCTACTGTGAGCCTCCAAGCTCTAAAGATTCACTGTTAATCTAAATTCTTCCATCTCCTCCTGATTCTCTGCATCTACAGAGCTCTTCAGAGACCTGGAATTCCTGATGCAGAGGTTCCTAGCCGGGTTTGGTTTGGCTGAAAGGAAGACAGACTTTTCTGAATGGAACCTGTGCACTACACTTATCTTCCCCCAGCCCTTTCTCCATTAAATAGCTCAGAAGAAGGTTCCTAGGGTTTTTTCTCTGTCTCTTGCTTGTTCTTCCTCTCAGTGCTTGGCCTGTTTTCTCTCTGCACTGTTGGTTGCCATCATGTAAACTGTGCCCAGTGAGCGAGGGCAAGGAGAGTATGAAAGTGATGGAAGAATGTGGCAAGAAGAGCACAGTTTTCTCTGTTGCTGTTTGTAAACCAACTTGTCTGTTCTTGACTTTTTAAAAACAAAGAGTAAGAATGTTTTCTACTGGGAAGGTAATGACCTTAAGCAAATATATAATGGACATAATTAGGGGTGAATACCGGGCAAGCTGTTAGCACCTCTGATATTAAATATGTGCTTGGTTAACAAGAAGCAAATATCTGCAGATATTTGAAGGGGAAACTGCATGGAAATTCTTCTTGTCAGATTGATGCAAGTTGGTTGACCCTGAGTTGGTCCAGATTTTCACAGATCTCAGTTCAGATCTCCCCATAAATCTGATTTTTGCAGTGAGCCCTGAAGCTCTGTTTCCATTTCACACAAGAATTTTTCCTCTTTAAGGAAGCAAAGTTTCCCAGTACAGGCAATTTCACAGCTGAAAGACACTATCATGTTGCCTTAAAGTGATTAAAAAATAAGCAAGAGGATCCATCACCTGTTTGTTCCCGGCCTATTTTTGGAAGGCAGTAATTTAATATGGATGTGGGGTTTTTTTTCAGGGCAGGGGGAGAGAGGAAAGTAGATTTGCACTGAAAGGAGGGAGAATGAATGAATATGAAATGGCTTCTCTTGGAGAGCCTGGGCTGAGGAAATGACCTGTGCTCAGCTGAGGAGAAAAGCAGGCCTGCTGCTGTCCTTGTGTGATTGCACTGGGAGGAGAGAGACTGAGAGCTCATTGCTAAACACTGATGGGGACCCAAACCACCTCCAGCCCCTATCAGTAATTTACAGCCAAGTCTGCACAGTGTGGAGAACCAGTTGCTTGAAATCAATAGAGATCTAATGAGCACTGAAAAGAAAAGAAGCAGATATTGCCAACAAAGCCTAGAAGAGAGGGCAGCCTGAGGAAGGCAAGGAGCACTCTGCCATGGGGTGCACCTGGGGGTCAGCACAGCACAGGAGCCCTGCCATCACTGCTGCGTGTCTGCAGGATCAAAAGGTGGCAGATCTGTCCACCAGAGGATCTGAACTTTTTCCCTGTATGAAGTGGTGATGATCACAGAATCACAGAATGTTTTGGACTGGAAGGGTTGTTTAGTCCAAACCACCTGCAGCAAGCAGGGACATCTTCAACAAAATCAGGCTGCCCAGAGCCCCATCCGACCCGACCCTGGGCTTCTACCATCTCTCTGAGAAACTTGGGCCAGCGTTTCATCACTTTCAGTGTAAAACATTTCTTCCTTCTATCTAGTCTAAATCTCCCCTCTTTTAGTTTAAAACCATCATCCCTTGTCCTATTGCTACAGGCCCTGCTAAAAAGATTGTCCCCAGCTTTCTTATTACCCCCCACCTCCCAAAGGCCACATTTAAGCTCTCCCTAGAGCCTTCTCTTCTCCAGCCTAAACACCCCCAACTCTCTCAGCCTGTCTTCATGATTCACTTCCTGATGGAAGCCCTGGGTCTGAGCAAGGAGGAAGCACAAGATGCTACTTGAAGAGGGCATGGAAGAGAAACTGTGAAAGCAGCAGTCCCAGGGAGGTTTTAGAAGACTCACACCCAGCACAGAGCTGATCTAAACAGTGCTTCCAGCATGTCCACAGTCTCCCTAACTACCATTAGAGGCTGCAGCTCAGGGTCACCAACCAATTTCTTGTTTACACTGTGATGTTTCACTGGCCCAGACAGGCAGAGGTGGGACTGTAAGAGATTTAGCACAGGAGTCATTACAAGTCCCTGAGGTGTACTTCAGGAATTGTCTGGGCTTTGGCCAAACCATACATTAGACACTGGGGCATATTTATTACCAGGCTGTCCTGTAACTCCTTGCCTCTCAGTGGAGTTTTTAAGTCAAGGCAGGTAGAAACAAGAGACACCCACAAGGCCACCTAGTCCACATTCTGTCTGGTGCAGGATTTCTCCCCTAGATGCAGTCCCATGTGCCTCTCAAGCACAGTTCTAAGCGTATCAAGAGATGCACCTCTTCATTCATGAGGGTGATCAATACAGGCCTGTCAACAAGTTTTCATCTTCTTGTACAATTTTGCCTTTAAAAAATATCATTCTGCTGCCAGTGATGCCCAGTGATGTTAATAGCCCCTCCAACACACACATTTGTCTGCTGGAACTTCTCTTGTTCACTGCTTGGCTGAGGCACACATCTCCAGGGCTTTCCTTTTGCACACTTGCCCATAATGTTTTGCTTTGTAAGTAGGCTGCTTAAAATGTAGGGGAAAAGGATGGAATAAAAATTAAAGTGCTACTCCATGGGAATAAAAGGTGCCCCATGCACCCCTAAACTATTTTAATCTTCCCTTAAAAGTCAGCCCAGACAACCCCTTAGACACCATTCTTGCTCTCCACTGAACCTGCCCTTTTAGATGCTAATAAGGTAGCCAGGAGTGAATTTAGTATTCCTAGTGTGGTCACACCAAAGCCATCTGGAGTGGAATCTTTTCTTCCCTTTTCCAGGAGGTGATGTCTTTGAATCTGCAGCCAAAAATTTCCCTTTCTCTTTTTTATTTTTCTGCTCAGTTACATTTAATGCACTCTCTGCTATCACCCTCAGGCTTCTCTCAGCATTACTTTCCTCATTTTTCCTTCTAAGGAATAACTGAATTTGGGATTGTTTCCCCTAGATGTCTAGGTATACTCTTCAAGTCCTTCTTTTTTATATCCCCATAGGTCATATCATGTCATCAGATATTAAGCACAATTCTAAATGTGGATGATAAGCTATGGATATAATTTTCACTGATTTCCAAGGGGGAGGAAGGAACTGACAACCACCAACCTACCTGACTTTAAATTCCACCCCTCTGCCATCAGCAGCAGAAATCATAGGAATTTTATTGATTACAGCTTAATATGTTAGTTCCGAGGAAATATTTTCACAAATACTTGCAGTTTAGAAATTGAAAATCTTCTCCTTAATGATCCAGAAAAGAGACCTCAGAATCACAGAATGGCTCAGGTTGAAAGGGACCTCAGAGATCATCTACTCCAAATCCCCTGCCAAGACCACATCCAACCTGGCCTTCAACACCCCCAGGGAGGAGGCACCTGCAACCTCCCTGGGCAGCTTGTTCCGGAGTCTCACCACCCTCATACTAAAGAATGTCTTCCTAAGCTCCAGTCTAACCCTGCTCTCCCTCAGCTTCAAACCATTCCCCCTTGTCCTGTCTCTAGACATCCTCATAAAAAGTCTCTCTGCAGCCTTCCTGTAGGATCCCCTCAGGTATTGGAAGGCAGCTCTAAGGTTCTCCTGGAGTCTTCTCTTCTCCAGGCTGAATAACCCCAGGGAGCTGTTCTCTAAGTACAGCCAAAGTCTGAGACTATGAAATACTGTGGGAATGCTGTTATGGGAATAATCTTTTATATCATTTAAAAATTGCAGTTCCTCACTTAATTAGCTAATGTGGCTTGAGACATGTAGCACTGACCACCACAGAAAGCCTGAGAGGAAAGGGTAATGGTAGAACACAAACACCAAGTTAACACAAGCTGTGCAGGAACAGCCTCCCTAGGATGCTGTGTGTCAGTTTCAAGCAATTCTCCCAGAGATGGGAGGTACCAGAGGCTGTCCTTTAATTTGCTGTACTTTGTCTGAATCTTCCTCTTTCATATGCTAACTGTCCAGGAATAAAAACCATTTTGCATAATCAAAACTCCTGAACCAGTATCCAAATCTTTTAATATTTCTCCAGACCACGTCTAACACAGAAGTTTCCAAGCAGTGATGAAGCTAATAACCAATAAACCTAAGCAATAATTAGCAGCAATAATAAAAAATGTATTGCAATAATCAAACTGTAATAATAAATTGAAAACACAGCCTTGCTCTGGGGAGCTGGACAGAACATTTCAAATCCAAATGTGAGCTCCATAATGAAAGGAGTGGATGCCACTCTACTAATGGCTCCAGAAGGTACAGCAGCAGCCACAAGCACAGAGCACTTGGCAGGGGCTTGCATTTTTTAAAGCAGTTGGCAAAAGTCACCTTGAAGAGCGTGCTGCTGTGGGAATGCAAGAGAGAAGGCTCTGGCAGAGAGTGGGAACCAACACATTGGAGTGATTTGGAGTAAAACCATGGTGGGAGTGGGGCCTTGCAGAGCAGGGAGAGCAGCCTCCTTGGCTGGTGTGGGTTTGGCTGCACCATCAGCAGTTGGTGATGTGGCTTCCAGCAAAGCTCTGCCAGGGGCCCACAGGAGTTTGTCCCACCATCATGGGCTGGGCAGGGAGTGAGAGGCTACTTGCTGAGTGCTGCTCCCGAGTCCACATCACACTCACTGTCAGTTATCAGTGAGTGGCAGTGGCTGGCTGTAATGCTGTGAACCTTTTCATTTACCTTAGTTTATTCTCCTACATGAGTAGAAGACTTTGGCATTAGACAATTACCCCTCTGGGACAGAAGTCATAGTGAGGAGCGTGTACTTACACCTCAGTCACTCCAAGTTGTACCTCACTGTGTATTTAGTTCAAGCCACCCAGAAGGGAGGGTTCACAGTGAGGTGCTAGACTAGGCAGTGTCTGCATTCTAGTGGCTGAGGCGCAGACACTGGTGGACGTTGTGGTCAGCAGATGGCAGCCCAGCAGACAGTGGTAATAAACAGCTGGGAGGCAAGAACAACACTTACTGCATGAATGTGGAGGAGAGCCCTACTTTAGTTAAAGTTGCTGCCATGAGGCTGTGACTCTTGCTTTGGTTTCAGATCTGATCTGGGTAAGTGGAGCTTGCACAGGTTAACCTTTCGGTCCATGATGAGATGCCTTTGGGATTTGACATCTTGCCTAGGGCCCTGAATCTCATCACCTGTGTTCTTAGTTTTTTCTCATCATCATCTTGGGACCATGAGCTGTTTAAAATGCCAGCTGACAAAGAGACCAAGATTTGGTTCATCACTTAAGGCTTTGTGCAACATGGAGAAGAGGCAAAGCTGTTTTCTAGCCATATCCACAGCTCACGTTAAACCTTGGGTTTCCCTTTGGGATGAATGAGAGAGAAAGAAAAAATTCAGCTACGTGCACTGGGTTTAGAAAGGCCACCAACCACTGTCTTCTTTGGCACCAGTGCTGTGTAACCAGAGCAGCAGTTACTGAGGAACTTTAGTGCTGTCTCCACTTTTCCACTGAGCCAGCCAAATGTTTTTTCTGGCCACATGGTAAATAAAGATTAGAAGTGTACCGGGTGAAGAATGTGTGCAGGTCTGTAACTTTTGACTGTTCTCTATATATTTAAGTTTGCAAGTACTGGTGGACTGAATGATTCTAGTTCCCTCAACAACACAAGCCTGGTAAAAGGATTCAGTAAGTCTGTCTTCCCTTAGCCAATTGGAAACTTGAAGAAGAAAACAACTGGAATTCCTCTGAATGCAAAATCACACCATGTAATTCAGTGCCTAAATTCTGATCTATGTTTACTACCTTAGGAACCTATTTCCTGCATTTTTTTAAATAGTAAGCTCTACAGGTACCTGAAGTCTTCCTTGACATTCCTCCATGCAGCCATTTGGATGGGGGAGGGGTGAAGCTGCCCTGTGAACATTTCTGTTATGATGGCAAGAGTGCCCTAAGTGAGCACATTTCTCACTGGCTCATGTTTCCCTCCCTTCCTGAGGTGACCTTCTTTTGTATTCACCTGCTTAATGAGCTTGAGCCAATCAAACAGCAGGCAACAGCTTGAAAGTCCTGGTTTGATTGAGTCATCATGCCAAGTACACGTGAAGCCTGGTGACAGTGAGAGCGTGCTGTGGTGATTTGGAGGGGCAGCTCTTTCACCAGCTCCAGGCACAGCAGGCCCACATGAACTCACTGAACTTGAGGTACAGAGCTACCCTGCACGGGAGCAAAAGGATGCAGAGGCTTTGCCATGCAAGAGGTGTCCAACCATCTGCCACATGCCCAGTCAAGCTGGCACATCCCATAGCTGTGTGACAGCTCAGGCACAGCTGCTGCCTGCCTGCACAGCAGTACTGTGCCCAGAAAAAGTAGCACCTCCTGCCTGAAACCCTCTGCATGTGTGGGCTGGGGGTGGCAGATTCCCATTAAATGGGAGTGTGTATCACCTAGAGGCAGAGGCTTGGCAGATCTCCAGCTGGAGAGCCTCAGAAGTTACAACCCAAACAGTGTCAGAGCCCTGGGGGAGCTCTTTTTGAGGAAGCAGTGAACAAGCAGCCCCAGATCCCTGGCAGCAGTTATCCCCTCTGGGGGCAAACCAAAGAAGATGTTCACACCAGCCCTCCTGCATACACCCAGGGCTGTGGTGCCAGCAGAGCTGGCTGGAAAAGCAGACAAAGAAGGAGCTGTGCATCATTTTCTCATGCAAGTTTGTGTTTCCAGAACTGTGGTGACAACAGGATCATCTTTCAGATCCCTGATGAAACCAAGGGCTGTGGAGGCAGCGATGAGGCACATCTATGCCTAGAGAACAGTCTTTAACAACAGCTCTCTAAGACTCCAGGAACTGGCTTCTTTTCTAAGTGATGCTGCAGTCATCTATGGAACTATTTGGAGAACCAGATGCAGGACACAGGTGGCTGCCCAGCACTCCTGACAGACATGCTAGGATTTGTAATCTCCTGCAATTTCTTTTCCTTTCCTTAGGCTTCTTACAGCTATTCCCTGCACACACATCCCCCTTCCTAGACTGAAGTGCTGTCTCTGCTGGTTAGTGGCAGTTACACCACTGTGGGACTGAGAGTTAATAACTGGTGTAGGAAATGCTTTAATATCTGGTGTATAAAATAATGGCCTACTCTGTAGACTCTCTCACTTTGATATACTGGAAAATGAGCAACATTTACTAACTCTGAGAACTAGGACTGCCACCTCTGCTAAGTATTGCTAGGTATGGTCTGGAGTTAGCAAGCAGACTGCAATTAAAACACCCCATGATGCATGTTTGTTTATTTTGCCTACAGTGCAAGTTGGCCATGTCAGTATTGCTCCATCTATAATTCCATTAATGGAAATAAAGCTGGAGTGTCTGTGCTTTACCCAGCTGAGGGCTGCACTTGAGTTTTAGCAGAGCCAGAGGGATGAATCTAATTTGTTAAACAGATCAGTTGGAGTGCAACTTGCCTTGTAACAGAAAAGTGATAGCCACAGATGCCAAAAAGAGCTGCCCACCTATGGGCTTAGATCACATGGGACCTACTGTGTGGGGCCTTGCGGTGAACCAATGACACCTGCACTTTAAAGCCAACTCAGAAGAAAAGTGAGCCCATGACCTTTGGCTCTTCACAGTGAGTAAGCCCAAGAGACAGCTGTTGGGCTTTCTTAACTCCATTTGATATAGCACCAGGCATACAAAAGTCATTAGAGCCTGACCTACTTGGATTTGCTATTTCTCTGTTTCGTCTGAAAGCCCTCCTGGAGGTATCATTATGGATTTAGAGCTTTCTCAGCTTTGCTGAAGGGCCAGGTGTATGTGGGAAGGGCAGTGCAGGTAAGGCACCAGCTTTTGGCAGCACTCTGCCTCTGGAGCCGAGTGTGAGCGAAGCAAAGGCAGCTGCCAAAGCCCAGCCCTGCCGTCTTGCCTGGCCACAGCCCATCCAGCAGGGATGGAGATTGGCTCTGTGACTGGTTTCATGTCTTCAACAGACATTGCTGAGTCAACAGCCAAAGCCATTTTGGCCCTAGCCAAAGCCATTTTGCCATTCTCCTGCAGGGCATTTGAGCTGCCCAGGTAATGACAAAAGCAACAGAACCAGCAAACTAGAAGTGCTCTGATTAAGAAATCCCTGCTCCTGGGTTTACTAGCACTTCCCTGCCAGTGTTCCTGTGACATCATCATCCTGCCAGTTCTCTGGCATCCCCATAGTGTTTTGGGGAACAGAAAGGGTAAGACTCAAGCTTCAAATGCAAGGAAAAGAAAATGGAACTCCATAAATATTTCTAAAGTTAAAAATTGTAAACAATAAAGGGCCATAAGCTGGCAATGTGCACTCACAGATCAGAAGGTCAGCAGAGGAGATTCTGGTCCTCTACTCTGCTCTGGTGGGACCCTATCTGCATCTGTATCCAGCTCTGGAATCCTCAGCACAGGGAAGACATGGAGCTACTGGAGTGAGCCCAGAGGAAGTCACAAAAGTGATCAGACTTCTGCTGTGAGGACAGGTTGACAGAGTTGGGCTTGTTCAGCCTGGGGAACTCTGCTAGCAGCAATGCAGCAAAGAAAGACAAGAAGACTCACAAGACTCACAACCTGAGACAGTGCATCCTTCTTGCTTGCCATCCATCTGCACAAACCATTGCTGAGGGATGATGCAGGGGTGAGATCCTGTGCTTAGCAAGGGCAAGGGGGTAGGGGGAAATCCTGAGGAAACTGCAGCCTCAGCTCTCTCAGATAGGGGCATGTGAGGGCACACAGTCTTGCCAGCCAGGGCTGCTGCTCCTTTCCACAAGCACAGCCAGTCTGGGGGGCAGTTTTCTCTGTGGCCATAGCAGTAAACACATCCCTAGTGCCAAGGAACTGCAGTATTCATCACAGAACCACAGTCATTAAGGTTGGAAAAGACCCTTGGCATCATCAAGTCCAACCATTAACCCTACTCTACAAAGCTCAGCCCTAAACCATATCCTCAAGCCCCACATCTAAACCACATCCAGGGTTGGTGACTCCACCACCTCCCTGGGCAGCCTGTTCCAATATCTGACCACTCTTGCTGCAAATTTTTTTTTTTCCTAATGTCCAGTCTGAACCTTCCCTGTTGCAGTCACTGCCTCCTCCTTGTTGAAAATCATAAGGAGTGACCTGCAGGCTGCAGAGGAATTGGCAATTTTAGATCAAGACCAGAGAAAAACACAGCAAAGACGAACGTGTCTCACTGCAGCGCTGCTGTCTCCTGCAGCACTCTTGACACCACGCTGAATCTGCTCTTGTCTTAGCAGGGTCCTGCTTGCCTGTGTTTGAAAGGCTCCCATTGTATGGCTGCTCTTTGTTATCAGGTTTCCCATGGTGGCCACTGTTACATATCCGACATTGTCTGAGCTAATTAAGCCGGGGAATCAGGGAAAGCACATTTCCGGTGGGGATTTATTGCCAAAAGATATTTCAGCTGAAGAGGGAAAAAAAAGGAAATCTCCCTTTATGTCCAGCATTCCTGAACTGTTTCATAATATTTGATGTTCTGCTTCATGGAAATAAACTGACAATAATGTCAAGAAGTTAGAACTCGAGCAGTTTTCCTCTGGTTGGTTGAATTTAAAAGCACTGTAAAGAAAGCAAGGGAGCTGTGTGGCCAGGAAAAGAAAAATAGTTTGCTCCCTTTGGCTGGAAGCAGAGGTGTTAATAATTTACATACAAAGGATTGTTTGCTCTCAAGTCCAGTGCTTTGCAGTACTCTGCAACCACTTCTAGGTTTCTTTAGAGGAGAAATGCAAGCAGTTTTCCACCTCCACCAGTGTCTGTCGAGGCACAGCAGCATCAGAGTGTGTTCTCCAGCCCCCACAGGGCAGAGCATTGCCTGCAAGGTGGTTGCTGACCCAGCTGCAAAGGGAAGCTCTGCTCTTACGTATGGGGTGTTGTCCATATATTCCCTGTGAGGAAATCCTGTGCATGAGCAAAGCCTTGCTCTTCTTCCAGATAATGTTAACAATCATTTTTACAGGTAGTGTCAGCTGGAACACTTCAGCTTTCCCAAACACCATGAACAAAGTGGGTTTTGCCCAGGGAAAAAGAAAAGGCTGGCAATGTCATTTCTAGAAAGCACTGGCAGTAGCCTTCATTCCAAGCAGGGACTGCAAGCCTGACATCACTACACTGTCAAAGGAAAGCTTTCTAGTTCCTGAGTCCCTGAAAAGTTGCAGTTTGCTCACCACAGAGGAGAGTCCTCCAACCACACTACTCTCATACCTGGCCTGCAGTGAGCAGGCTGGAGTGCACCCTGTTACTGCTGTCAGTTAATCCTTCAGGTCAAGTGAGAAGAGTCTTGAACAGAAGAAATCCCACCTTTGCTGATCACACACACAGAGGTGTCAGTGTGAGGCTGAACGATAACAGTTCAGTTTTCCCTAATTCTTTTGTGTTTTTTAAACAGGGAATGACATGCCACAGGATGGAAAATCAGAGACTCAAAGCCAAGTAGGAAGAATTCCACAGCACAGGTTCTCTTTGTCATCCCATGCCAGTCCTTCTGTGCAGATTGTATTACTAGGACCTATCCTTAATCAAATGATGATGCTAATTTTTTCCCTAGGTCTCCAACCTCATGCAGAGCACAGGATGATTCTACTGTTAAAATGAATTAAGACTGTATTAAAGAGAAAGCCCTTGGCTGTAGGGTCCTCACCCCAGTGCTCCTGTAGCTGGAAGATGTGCAGGCCATGAGGCAGCAGGTTACAAGAAGGGAGAAGGTTACAGTGGTGCCTTAGGAATTCTACTACAGGTTGGCATAACTGCTCCTGCCACTGCATCCTTGTAGCATAGAACGATAGAGTGGTTTGGAATGGACCTGCTCACCCTGCAGTGAGCAGAGACATCTTCAACAAAATCAGATTGCTCAGATCCCCACCCAGCACGACCTTGAATGTTTCCAGGGAGGGGCTTCCACCACCTCTCTAAGCAACCCATGACAGTGTCTCACCATCCTCATAATGAAAAATTTATTCCTTCTGTCTAGTCTAAATCTGCCCCCTGTTTTAAAAACCATCAGCCCTTGTCCTATCACAACAGACTCTGCTAAAAAGATTGTCCCCATCAGTGTGATACTAACAAAATCACTCGAAGGTTTTCCACTGGTGGAAGCTAAAGGCACATCTGTCCATTCCTGTGCTTCTGCCTCAGCACTCAGACTCCTGACCCTGCTGCTGGGTAAGCAGCACTGCAAGAGAAGATCCTCCCAGCAGGCCAGAGCTCTCTGCTCTGTTTCCCTGTGGTTTTAGCTGAAAGTAAATGAACAAGAGCAGATCGATCCTGAGCCTCCGTTCAGGTAACCATGACATGTGTCAAGTGTCTCTGGCTACAAACCTGCCCCAGGGCCTGCAAGAAACCTTGGGAGGGAAAGAGGTGGGGAGAACGGTGGTGTAGACATGGCTGCAATGATTCCTTCTATGGTCTGACTGAAAAAATGATCACTGGAAGGGACCTCTGGTGATCACCTGGTCTAATCCCCCTGCTACAGCAGGGTCACCTACAGCAGGGCGACAGGATCATGTCCAGGCAGGTTTGGAATCACTCCAGAGAAGGGGACTTCAGAACCTCTCTGGGCAGCCTGTTCTGGTACTCTGTCACCCTCTCAGGAAAGAAGTTTTTCCTCACATTCAGATGGAACCCCCTGGGTTCATGTCCTTTCCACTATGTGGAGAGGCAAGAGAAGAGGAAGGAGAAGAAGGGATTATTTTGTATTCCACAGAGGTGCAGGTGCTGAACTTTAGCATGTGTAGAAAGGAGCTCTGAATCTTTCCAAGCTGCTTCTCTCCTCTCTCTCCAGCCCCCACTCCTATGAGACTGAAGTCCATTAAGAGTCTGGTGGTGAGTACTGGACACTTGGAGAAGGAGCAGCAAAGGCAGTAGCACTGCCTTCTCTCAGCATCACACAGGCAAGTGAGAAAATAGTGTCCTTATCACCCTCCCTGGCACAAAAACCTGAGAGCACAGAGCAGAGCAAGCTCCTGACTGAGAGCAGATGAGAAGCAGCAGCCAGGCAGCATTCTCCCGAGGCCATGGATTGAGATGGAGCTGCTGCAGCTTTAATAGAGGGTGCAACAGCCATGGCAAAAGTTACCCACTCCATCGTGGATCTGTGCTGGTTTACTTTGGTGTTTAATATTGGTAATTATGCAATTCTGAGACAACTTCCCTGTCATAACCAGGGCAGTGATGTTGACAAAACAGGCTTTAAATAAGCACTTGTCAAGGGAACAGCTATTTTTGTTTGCCCTATTTAGCACTGTTTAAGGTCTACAGCGGAAATCTCAGACAACTTGAAATCCATGGTGCAGTTACTTTAGCACTGCATCACAACATTAAAAAGCTCCCAAGCCTGGAAAATGAAAGTGTTTTAACAGGACCTTCTGGTGGTTCCTGCCTGCACAGGAAGATCAGAGGTTTTGCAAGACCTGTCTGAGAGCCAGGAAGCACAGAAAAGCTTAGGGCTGATGAGCCCTTCTTCAGACTGTAAAGACTGCTGGGCAGAAAAGATTCAATATCCTGCTTGTCCCATCTCTTAGACCTCTGGAGAGTTCTCCAGGGGGGAAAAAAATAATTAAGGCAAGACTTAGCAGTCCTGCTGTTCCTTGGGTAAGAAGCCAGCAGTAAGCAACTCAAGATTTCTTTGCTCATAATTAAGAACTGACAAGATATCTTTTGTCCCTTCCTTCACAACCCCTGTCTGAGGTGATGGTCTCCAGGCTCCTCCAGCACTGAGCTGGAGTTTGACCAATGCTGGGAGTAGGAAGCACAGCTACAACTTCAACCCATGGTTGGAGGTTTCCTACTCCAGGTGCTGTGATGGGGCAACCAGGAGGCCATGCAGCAAAGATGAGATGTGGACAACCCAAGCTCACTCTTCAGGTAGGGGAGAGGAGGTTAGATGGCTGGTGACATGAGTGTGACAGTCACTGAGGAGTGCTTCCTCTAGGAAATAAAACCACCAGCCAAGCACAAAAAGATTGCACAGGTGGAACAATTGCATGATGGCTTATTTGGGATATTCCTTTTCTGCTTTTTTCTCCAGATTATGGACTTCCTAGATTATTTATTCCTGGGAAATTTGTGTTGTGTTTCCAGAGAGTTTCTGGAGCTCTGCTAGTGGAGTAGCCTTGCATGGTTACCTTAAGAAAGCTCTAGGCAGGTGGAAAAGGATTCAGGAGGATCCTTGCTACTTTTAAGCAGAACACAACAGGAGCAGCAGCATTTGGGGGTGCTGTGTTTTGAGCAACACCCTTACCTTCCCTTCCTTCTCATCTCCACCAGCAGATGCCAGGGAGGCAGCCAAAGCAAATCTAACACATGGGAAATGGCCTGCTAATCTAGAACAAAGGAGGGCTAATTGATCACCTGCTTCCTGTTGTCAAAGAATAAATTATGGCTTTAACCCTGTGTTTTTTGGTGCACTGTGTACAGAAATACAGTAAATTATTTCACTTTTGGAGCAGAATGGAAATGGATGACATGTATTAAAGCAATCCTGCTCTTAAAGCAGTATCACCTGTGTCTCTTGGTCCCCATGGCATTCCCTCTCTTCTCTGGTGCAGGGGATTAGAACTGGCAAAGTCAGGAGTTCAGCAGGTTAGGCTAAAAACACTTTAAATGCTGGTCATTTGGTGGCAGCTGCCTTCCTGCCGTGAGCCTGTCCTGCCTGGTTGCTGGGGGGGGATGCAGGGTGACCCCATCTTGTTGGAAATCCCTGGCTGCTCTCTATCTCCTAACTCCTAAACCAGCTCCCACAGCACTGGTCACCTACTGCTCCAGAGGCTGAGCCAAGAAGCCCAAAATAGCCTCTTTTCTGATAATCCACTTGAGAGGCAGCACTCCGGCGTGCCAGATAAGATGTGCACAGCCTCCTCTGGTGACGTGCACAGCCTCCTCTGGTGACGTGCACAGCCTCCAGAGCCTTCCTCTGCCAGGCAGAACGGCTCACACAGTGCTTCTGCTTGTATGTGGCTCTTCTGAGAACACCCCTCCAGGAGAGGCTCTTGGTGGGGCCTGATGGGGTGGATGAAATCAGGGTCGGGGTTGGGGGTTGCTTTGCTCAGCTCTGCATGGACAGGTGTGATCACCTGTTATGGAGCGCTCCAGAGCTACAAGGGTTGAGCAGCCCACTGAGGAAGACCAGAGTGTTTCCAAGCTGTGGCCCAGCGCCTGCTGTGGACAGAGAGAAGTGGGAAGCACCTTCTGCAGTGGATTTGGATGGAAAAGGGGCTGAGATGTGTGAAAAGCTCCCCAGATTCTTCCAAGGGGCAAATAAATGCTCCCTTGACAAACCTTCTCTTACCCTCCACTGTATTTACTGAACATCCAAAATTTCATAGCTATTAAACACAGACATGAAAAGGAAATGTTCATTCTCCCAGTGCTTTCTACTAGCCAGTTTGGTTTTTGGATGACATCAGAAGAGGATGATGTTAGATTGAAGCTTCTTTCACCATGAAGAAGACAGAAATGGAGAGCTGAGGCCTCCGAGCTGTGGCAGCTGGGGGTTTTTGCTTGTCTCTCAGTTCCATGCTGTGGCTTTTTATTTTTAGTTTCAATGTGGGCTACTGGCAATAATGACTGCAGGCTTTCAGAGCACTGCTTCGGGTGACATTCGTCTGGAGGATGTGGAAACATAGGGGAAATAATCACAAGCAGCAGCTTGCAAGACATCTTTCACCCCAAAGGACACAGAAAAAAGCCAGCACAACTTTGAACCATGAGAGTTCAGCCAAGGAGAGGAGGCAGTCCTTTCATCAAGCTAGCACAAACCCCACAAGCAGGCAGAGCTGTGCAGGCCATTCCTAAGCTAGTCCTGATCTGCTATCTCAGCCCTGGGTTTGAACTGGACCAAGTCCATGCTCCTGACAACAAGAGGCCTTCCCTGCCAAACTGCAGCTGGAGCAAGTACCGTGGCCTCCCAAAGCCGCAGTGCCTCTGCTGGCCCTGTAGCTTGGACCTAGCACCAGTGGGAGCTGCCACATCCTCCCAAGGAACAGGAGTAGCAAAGTTGTGCTTGAAGTTTTCTTTATAGAATGCTTTGGTTTGGAAGGGACCTTTCAAGGTCATCTAAACCCCCTTCACTCTGTTTCCATTCATGTTGGGCACTGCTGGTAGAGGAGAGAGCTGGCTTGAACTACTCAGGAGTCTTCTGCCACCAGGCATGTTCCTTCATTGCAGACTGGGTTTTATTCCTCTGCTGCTGCAGTCACACCCCACTGTGATGCCAAATGAGCAGGGCAAGCTCTACACTGATTTAGAGATGCCACCCAAATGTCCACTTAAACCAGGTTTTGAACTTAGCACTGGAAAATAATTTAGGTCAGAAAGGACCTTCCTGTTCACTCTTCTGCTCAAAGCAGAGCTAACTTCAACATGAGAGAAGGTCTGAGTAGACTGTGTTGGGCTGTACCTATTGCTGCAAGCCATGGCAGGGGGGAGGGCTTCCCAGCCCATCTCTGGCACAGGAATGACAGAAATAGAATGAGTTTGGATTCACCTTTCAAAAAGATTTGTTAGTTTGGATACCACTTAGAAAAAGACTTTGTGAAGGCCTTTCCTGGCTCTTCCATTGCCATGGTCCTCTTTACCTGGCTGCTGTTCAAATCATACCCACCAAAGCTTTGCAGTTGCTACTCTGACCTAGTTAGGCCTTATCTGGAGTCCTGTGTCCAACTCTGGGCTCCCCAGTTGAGGAGGCACAAGGAACTACTGGAGTAGAGAGAGCCAGATGAGGATACAAAGATGCTGAGGGGTTTGGAGCACCTTTCTTACAAGGAAAGGCTGAGAGACCTGGGGCTGTTTAGCCTGGAAAAGGGAAGACTGAGAAGGGATCTGATCAATGCTGATCAATAGCTAAAAGCAGGGGTCAAGAGGATGGGGCCAGACTCTTGTCCGTGGTGCCCAGTGACAGGACAAGGGCCAGAAGATGCAAACTGGAACTCAGGAGATTCCATCTGAACATGAGGAAAAAGAATCTTTTCTTTGAGGGTGACAGAGCACTGGAGCAGGCTGCCCAGAGAGATGGAGTCTGCTTCTCTGGAGAGATTTAAAATCTGCAGGGTGTGATCCTCCACAGCCTGTTTTAGGTGAAGCTGCTGTAGCAGGAGGGTTGGACTAGATGATCTCCCGAGGCCCCTTCCATCCCCCACCACTCTGAGATTCTGTTGTGTGAATTAAAGCAAGGCACCAATCTACCCAACCAAGCCACCATGTCTGCCTGTTCTGCTGGGGCTGTTGAGACCTGCAGAGCAGGATCCAGGGCACACAACTCAGTGAAAAGAGAACTTGATGGAACCTGAGATGGCTGCAGGGGTTTAGGGTCAAGTCAGTGCTGAACGCTGCATGTAGCTTGAAGGCTTTTGTCTTTCATTGAAGGATGTGTGCAGCCAGCCAGTTAGTCAGCTCTGCAGCCAGCCAGCCCGCCCAGGCTGTCATTCCTCCCAAAGACCCAGACATATGTATTTATATACACATATCTGTCAGCATTTTTTGTAACCTAGAATTTATAGGGTGCAAGATACCTCCCAAAGCCAAACCTGCCATCCTAAACCATCTATCCATTCAGAACCATTCCAGGCAGCCATATAGGTGTATATATCAGCATATGCATGAAGGCTTTTGCTAGTTCTGCTGTTGTGAGCCGACTTCAGTCCACATCAGCCTGATTGCATGGTTGTGCACTCACCCAGGGGTGTCTGTGCTGCACATGGTTTGCTCTGAACCACTGCAGGATTCTTTCCCGCTTGTTGGCAACAGCTGCAGGAGAACTTGGAAGTGCTGGGGTGAATGGGGGGAATTGCAGATGAAGGCACTGAGGCAATCTAGTCTCTGCCTCCCCTAAAGCAATCAGGTCCCAGATCGAGCTGAAGCATTGCCATGCAAGCAAGCACAGGTTCAAAGTGCAAATAAATACGTGCTTGAGGGCTCCCTGTGGGGATGGAAGGTGAATGAAAACACAGGCAGAGACGTGGTAAACATACCCAGCCTGTCTGGAGGGAAGAACAGGTTTGCATAGGACGGGGAGCGAGGAGAACATATTACTGCTCTGCTTTCTGAACTCTGGTAAGTCATCTGAGTTTCCATCCTTCCTGCAGACAGAAAGCATCTATCTAATTGAGACAGGAGGGAGGCTCAGCTAATTAATATTGGTTAAGTGTTTTGACTTAGACATAGCCTAATTCACTCACCTCCAAGGCTTGCATCAAGGTGCATTCACTCTCACATCAAATCTAGAATTCAGTTCCTCTCCTGAGCCTGATGACTCTGTGTGCACACATACCCAGACCTAATGCACACATATCTGGTCTCCTGACAGCAAGCACATGGCATTAAAAGGACAGTGACCAAACTGGAATGGTGTTGCTGCAGGTAAACTGAGGATTCCCTGGGGTGAAGACAGCTCTTTCCAGCATTCCTAGGTGTAAAGCCATTCCAAAGAGCACAAAGCGTACTCATTTGAGATGAACAAGTTTGTCTGTAGAGACAGACAGGTCTTACTCTGTGATTCCTTTTCAAATGGAGGCTCCAGTGTAAACACCTGGAGATCCCATGGCCTTTGAGGGGCAAAGAGAGAGAGCTCCTGACCAGGCCAACGAGGACTCCCTGTTGCATTCAGTTGATGACTGTGAAAGGCAAAGCAAGAGAAGTTCTGCTTTGCTTGACTGAGCTTTACCACAGCAGTTATTGTTCTGAACAGTGAGGAGATACCTATTGCCTCTCCTGGGAAAGTGAGAGGCAGCTTGCTTCAGAAGAGACAGCTATTTACAGTGAAGTTCTCAGCTTAGCTCTCTATTTTTGGCTTTATGTATTCACATCTGCTTGAACTTCCCCTGCAATCACAGCTTTGTGATTAAGCAACTAGAATAAATGGCTGCAGAGCATCTAGGGATAGGCAGAAATGTAATTACCCATTTATTGATAGCTAGTCAGGGAGGTATTGATTTATATTGGATATTAAATGCTCTGGAGCAGGGAAATGAAGTGTTACCAGTATTTTAAAACAGAAAATATTGCCACCTTGGTTTCTACTTTGAAGCACCTGTGAGGAGAACATTACTTTACTAATGTTAGATCATTGGAATGCTCTGAATTATTTAGAGATCTCTCGTACAGGCTGATGCAAGTGTAAAAACTTGCTTATGATAAGTCAAATTTGGTTAAACCCCTACATGTTCTTCCTGAGGGTCCTTTATTGTTAGTCACCCGTGGTACTTGCTTAGAGGAAATACAGCCAAGCAGAAAGCTCAGTTAAGAACCCTCTCTCTCTGTCTACCTGCCTGTTTGTCTCTTCCTCCCCTGCTCTGTGGATGATGTTACAATTGCTAGACATTACATTTTTATAATCTTTATTTCAAGCCAGGCTCTCACAAGCATCCTATTTCAGGCAGCACATGTCATTATCCCTGTTACAGCAGAGGGCTGGCTTTGTAAAGGGAAGGACAAGAAAATTCAGTTAATACAGGAGCGAGTTCCTGTGGAGCAGAAGCAATGAAGCCCAGGAAAGGACTCGTTCCTGCAGCTTTCTGACGCCTGGTAACAGCTGCGCTCTTGTAGCCAGTCCTTCAGCAGCGAAGGGAATGGGTCTCTCTGCTCCACTTAGGCCTTTCTTTTCTCAAACCCTGTAGGGATAGGCCTGAAACTGCACCCCTCTGTCCATGTGCCTGAAAGCAAAAGGCTTCAAGAGCTGCCAGGGGACACTAACGGATGGCTCCTCGGGCAGGCTGCCTGAGCCTCATTTATGTAGGAAAGTGGCCTAAAAATGACTCAACAATCCTTCAGCCACAAAGGCAATCCCTGAGAAGAGCAAGAGGTGGGCTGCCACGGCACACAGACCCCATGGCATCTCATCCCACTCCATCCCATCCCCAAACACAGCAGTATGCAGTTCTCCTGCCATTTTAATGTGGGTGAATCTAAAACCATTCTCCTAGAATCACTGAATCAGTGGCTTAGGTTGTCACTGTGTAATACTTGACATCTGACCTGTCTCTGGGAGCACAAATAACTTCTGTGTCTACACTGCTCACTAGGTCTGCCTATGCTTCAGGTCAAACTCCTCCATCTTTACCTTCCTTTTTGCCTTTGCAGTGATATTGGTGCTTTTCTTTCTCTGTATTTTCCCTTGTTTTAAAGATATGTCAGCAGAAAAGAAAAAGAAAAAGTAGTCATCTCCCTTAAGGTGTAGTGCAGCTCCATCTCTGATCCCAGTTCATGAATTAAAAATAAAGGTTTGGGATTATCTCAGATGAGCACCTAACAACCCCTGGTATGGGCTGCTTTTTAAGAATACATTTCTCACCCCTTGTTTCTTAAGGATAGAAATAAATGTCACTTCCTCCTCTCCACAAAATGCTTTAGAATAGATTTTCTTTACATAGACTTTCACTTTTTTCCCCCACTATCTTACATTCCTATCACCTAAATGCTGTCCAGAAAGGTGTAGCATCTGAGATCAATGAAAGAGGAAAATAAAACCCTGAGAGCAGCCACAGAAGCTGCCTTTACACTCACCACTTCTCCCAGTAGCAATGGTGAAGTCTAGCAGCAATCTGTTATTAAGCAGCCCAGGCCAGGGAGGGATGGCTGAGGCCAAGGTGGACCTCAGCAGTGTGCTGTAAACCCACAAGTGGCTGGAGAAGGTAAGGACAAAAGGAATACTTACTATTGCTAACAGTGAGAATGGGATTCCCAGGGAATTAATCAAGGAGTGGTTTTAAGACAAATCAAAAGAAATCACCAACAGGATCTCTTAGGCTGGGCAGTCACTGCCGGAGGATGTTTCGATGGCAAAGGTATAAACAGGCCCAAAAGCTGACTGCATAAAGGGGGTGAGACTGATTAAACATGATCAGCATAAATACAACCATGAATGCTGAGGGGAAGATGAACAAAGAACAGATATCTACAATTCCTCAGAGTTTCACTCTGTGTCCAGTAGCTCAGGGTTGGCTTCTTTTGGTTGCCCAGGAGGCAAATTTCTACCAAACACATGTAGTGATGCTGCGTTTATTGCCACAGGATGCCAGGAAGACCAAAAGCAATCGGACAGACTGAGATCAGAAAAGACTCTGGAGGGATGTCAGACAAATAATATGAAGCCATCCTTCAGCTCAGCTTGTCAGAGCTGGAAGCCTAAGCCAGAGATAGGGCAAAGATGAATTGCCCATTTCTTGCAGGTTTTCTGCAGCATCTGCTCTTGCTGGCTGCTGGAGAGAGCTTTGTGTGCCACTCGGTCTGACCCTGCTGGAGGTTCTGCAGATCTGTATCTGACTGATCAGTAGCAAAGTGACATCTGGATCCTCCTCGAACCAGGAGAGATGCTGAAAGACAGGGAAATGAGAGAGTTTACAATGCTCCTGCAGGCCCAGCTCGTTTGGAGGCTCAGAGGGCTGACAGAACATCTTTGTGTGTTATAAGCCTAATGGATCTGGTCACTCAACTCCACAACAATCTCAGTGTGCCCAGTTTGGGGGTTTCTAACTGAAAGTTGTAGCTACAAGAATTACAGAAATGCGGCAAGTGTTGCTATAGCTGGGTTAAACCTTTGAGAAAAAAAAAGACAGTTTAGAGGCATCTTTCATTTCAAATGGTTGTAAGAGGCATAAAACATGTGTCATGGTATTCCTCCTCACTCCTTACAAAAGGCAGAGTGGATCCTGTCCTGATATTGCCATCCCATGACATTTTTAGGGACCAGGCTGCTCTGCACTGCAGTTCCTGGGCTGAGTGTTGTTTCAGGGAGCGTATTTATTGCTGTAGGGGAAAAAGAAAGCTAAGGTGTAGAGGGAATAACAGCTCACAGAAGCCAAGGAAAGTCTGAACACAATCTGATGATTTGGTTTTGGCAGAATACTGCCACCAGTTTGGGGTTGGAGTGGTGACCAAAGTGAAAGGCAGGGAAATGAGCTCTTGTTTTTAGGTTCCTCCTGTACTGCCAGAAGCAGGGTTTTGTACAGCTTTCCAAACACACAGAACTGCAGCAGAGGCACCTGACTGCATCACCCATTTCTCCTCCTAACTGGAATGAGCAAGAGGAGTTTGAATTTTCATTAACCACTCAGCCTAGAGGGATGATAATAAAGCATTTTGCAGAAGCCAGCAAGAGGGGTGGGATGGCCCAGTTCTGTTTGCAGTGTGACTGATGCAGGTGCTTCCACCACACGCTAGGAGACTTGACTGCTTTTTTTGGTGCCTCCATTTCCAGCAGGGAAAGGCAGACGTTTGGGTTGGCACCAAGCTGCACCAAGAAATGCTCCCTAGTTTGCAAATGAGTCCTGCAAACCAGTGCCCAGACATTCTTCAAGAGGACCCTCACAGCCACAAATGAGCTATTTTAAAGTGTGCCAGGCAAAGTCTCAGCTGGGGTTATCATAGGCACCATTCTGTCACTGGATCACCCCAATTCTCTGTTCCTGTTTGCAGAATGGCTGGGGATGGGAGAGGAGCGGGCTGATGAGGCTGGTTACTCAGCACAGCTAAGCAAACACATCCAAGAGGCTCTTAAAGAGGTTAGAGAAGAGGAGCTTCAGAAAGGTAACCCTGAAAAGCTGCAGTTCAGGAGCTCTGCCATGTGAGTAATTTTATTTCTGCAAAAGCAGCGACGATAAGAAAGCCCTCTCTGGCTTTGTAGCTGAGATACAGGCACTGTCTCTCCCTGTTTTTTGGCTTTTCTGTGTTGTTTTTTTTTCTTCTAGTATATAAATGGGGAAGCATCTTAGGCCCAGAGCTGAGACGTGGGAGTCTGCGAGGGAACGGCAGCTCCAAGGCAGTAAGTGGAGGTGACAAGTTCCTGGCAATATTAAACATTAACACCGAATATTTTTGTGGGTATTTAACTCCAGGACGTTTCATGTTATGTAGCAGAAACAGAACATCCCTCCCTCACCCCCACTGTTTTGTTCTTTACTCCTCTACTCTGTGCATTCAGAAGGCAGGGGTGCCAGGTGCCAGCTCCTTCAGGGTTGAGATGTCTTTATATAAAGTAGCAGAGAGGGAGCTGATGACGTGGAGACAGGAGCTAATTCTGTCCTCTCTCTGCTGAAACTGTGGCTTGGGGATGGGGAATACTTGGTGTGCGAGGTGGGCATGCTTATGTGTGTGCACAGAGATGTGGATGGAGCTGAACACAGGAGAAATCCCACTCATTTAGAAAGCAAACAGTGGCAAGCAGCTGAGGGGGAGAGCTGGAATTCTAAAGCACTCTCTTAAAATCCTTATGTATATTTGGCTGGAGCTGGAAATGTCTGTTTGCACCTCAACAGGGTTCCTGAACTTCCCACCTTGGGGAGCAGCTGGCCTAGAGGGACAAATTCATTTCTGCTGCAAGATAGGAGGAGTTTTATCAGGGAAGGAGCTGTTTCAAAGCACCCAGCTCTGCAGCTGGAGGGAACACAAAGTCAGGATCCCCTCCTTGTATCCATATGGGCTCTCCTTGAGCCAGCCTACAGCTGTGGACCTGGCACAGAGCCGCCATCAAACCTGCCAGGTTACACACAGGGAGAAGCAGTTTCCATCAGCAAGCCCTGAGTGTGGTGGAAGCACCAGGAGGTGCAGGAGCACATCCTGTGTCCTCTCACTGCCAGCATCTCCTGCTGCACTGGGCACCCCCTCATGTAACAGGAAATGTGCAGAAGGTGTTTACCAACAGCAGAGCCTCCAATCACCCAGGCTCTGCGATTCCTCCTGGAGAGCCATCCCAGAGGACCAGCTCTGCTGCTGCTCTTCTGCTGAGCTCAGTCGCTCTTGCCTGATAGCATCTGAGGAGCTGGCTCTCACATGAAAGAGAGTTAGAGATGCAAATGCACACAACTCTGCAGATCTCCACTGACAGGCCCCCAAACAGGGAATGAGACATCAGGATGGCGTGGGGAGGATGGCATTGCTTGCTCACCCAAATGCCCCTGAGGGTCCCTCCCTCAGCCACTCTGCAATCCTGCAAGCAGCTACTAATACTTCTCCTCCAGGCCCTGCCATCCACTGACCTTAAGCCCTTTGTAGGATGTGTACTTCTGCCTGATCAGCACCAATTGCCAGTACCCACACTGGTGGGACAGGAAGGTGAGAGTCAATCATAGAATCCTTTTGGAAGAGACCTTTAAGATCATCGAGTCCAACCATTAGCACAGCACTGCCAGGAAACCCAACACTTCCAAGCTACCCCAGCACTCCCCAGGAGCCATTCCAAACTCCAGTTTGACAGACAAGGCTGATTTCTGTTTGACTTTGCAACATGCGTAAAATTAGATGCATCAGAGTTTGTACCAAGCTTTAAGTCATCTGGTTTCTGAATTCCCACCACAAAAAGTCATCTCATTTCCATCGCACAGGCTTCTGCACATGGAAGACTGTGTGCAGTACCTTTAGGCCATCAGCAAAGCAAAATATGTCCAGCATGCACATCATGAAGACTTCAGTCTTTGCTTCTTATGCCCATGAGACATCTAGAGAGAAGGTGGGGTGAGGGAAAGGAAAGGGAACCTGTACAACAAGCACACTCACTGGAAACAAGAGTAGAAGGGCCTAAACCTCCACATCCTCTGCCCTGGCAGCTGGGCAGCTCTTCAGCCTGCTGGAGCTACCCCAGGGTTGTGTTAGTGCAGTCAGGATCCAGCCACTGCAGTTCATCCCCTCTCCAGCTTGCCTTCTGTGGCCTTCAATTCCCCTTCCCATTTCACTGCTGCAAATCAAGGTTAAGCCCATGGTCAGTGGGCACAGGCTGGCACAGAGCAGTGTGAGCAGGAGCTGTTATGGGGATGCTACCTGATTGTTTACTATGATGTTAAGTAACAAGTACTATCTGTAGCAAACTTAATAGCAAACAGTAATGTGGTGCTGGTGAGATAGGCAGCACTTTACTGTTGCTATTTGTACATCTCACATTTTAGGAGAATGATTTGGAGTTTTTAAGCAAGCATGTTTGTGCTCTCTCTTGAACACAAAAGATTACACTTAACCCTGCTTTGCTCCCTTTGAGGGGACAAAAGCCCTGTTCTGAGAGCAAGCCAGCTTTTGGAGAAGCAGGAGCACAAAACCACTTCTACATTGAGGGTGCTGATGCCAGGTGATGGCTGTGGCACACTGGGGACAGCAGATACCTCTCCTGGCATACTTTTGCTGCGGAGCATTGGTCTGATTCTGCAGTGGAACGGAAAGGGGGTGGCCTTCAAGACACTTGGCAAAGATGGAAGGACACAGTAAAAGGGGGTATACAGCTCAGGCTTCCTTCTTCCTCACACTTGCCATGGCCTGTAGCTTCATGGCTTGCCATGCTTGTGGCAACAAGTCTTGGTTCACTCATGGGCAGGGGACAGGATGCCCTGGTCTGTGAGAAACAAGAACCAGTGCACCTCCAAAGTGCTCGTTGGGGGCAATAGGACAGCCCTGAGTGGACTGCCTGCTGGGTAGGAGCACTGGCAGGGATGAGGAGATGGCCTGGAGGATGGGGTCAGAGCACCTCAGAGCTGAGACTCAAGGCTTATCCACACAGGTAACCCAGCAGAGGGTTAACCATTAGTGCACGCAGTCACCAGCAAAGGGTTGAATCACTCAGCTGCTTTTAAAATCAAATGCATTCCAAAATCATATCCTTTATTTTCTTTTCAACCCAGCAGTTTGGAGGGCAGCATGTGAAACATCAGTACTGGCCTGCAGTAAGCAGGGACGTCTTCAGCTAGATCAGCTTGCTCAGAGCCTTGTCCAACCTGACCTGGAGCGTTTCCAGGGATAGAGATTCTACCACCTCTCTGGGCAACCTGTGCCAGTGTTTCACCACCTCAGTTGTAAAAAGATTTCTACTTTCTGTCTAGTCTCAATTTCCTTTTTTTTTTGGTTTAAAACTCTCACCCCTTGTGATGGTTTTCAGCAACAGGCCCTGCCTTGTCCCCACCTTTCTGGATGCACTGGGCCCTCACATGTCACTGAGAGTGACTCTGATAGTAGGCACAAGGTCAAAGTCATGCATTTTTCCTGTTTCTTCACTGCCTTCCTGCACACTTGTCTACAGCAGGGCTTCACTTCTGGACCAGCAGGCCAGCATTTGCCCTCTGCAGTCGAGAGGAAAGAGACAATGGCAGAAGCAGTATAGGTGCCACTCACACTGCCTCCTCAGCCTCCCTGCATGGGACTAACTGGGTCACTTTCCTCCCAGCAGCAAGGTTGTTTTGCTTCCCCCTCCAGTAAAACTGGCTTTTATGTAAATAATTTTTGGACCAGCTGCACTGAACTAATTATCTGGGTCATTCAAATTTCTGCTTCTGGAAGTAATTATGGCCTTTGGGAGTATACTGTATAATACCAATTCATGATTGGAGACTGAGAGTCTTCCTTATCTGCATGGAGAGTAGAAAGCCAAGTTAGCAAATCTTCCTCACGTCCTGGGGGCCACAGAGCGCTTCCTCTCCTGTGCACAGAACTCCCTTTTGCTCTAATAAGCATCTCCCCTTTCTCCAGAGCTGCACACTGAGGAATCTCCTTCTGGCTCTGCATCAGCAGGCTCCAGTCTGACATTTGGGACTTTTTTTTTTCCTTCCTGGAGCTTTATACCCCACTAGCTCTTAACTGGGATGTCAGATTAAAACTAGAAGGAAACCTTGTAGAGAAGGACAAACATATGTGGGACAAGGAGCATCTAGGAAGATGGGTCCACGGACATCTGTTGAAGAGGGAAGGAGTTTACATGAAGACATAGGTGTCCTAAATTTTGTTTTCAGGAGGCTCTGAGGTGGCAGGGCTGCTCAGGTTAGAAGGGCTGTCCTTGGGGCTGCTCTCATCTTGGCAGTGCTGCATAGCAAGGACCATGCAGCTAGTATATAGCCAGCACTGCCTCCTTGGTCCCATGGCCAACTCCCACGCTGTGGAAAGCTCATTTAGCTCAAAGCATCAGGCTTTCACCAAGAACAAGGACCACAAGCTCTGAGCTAAAACAAAGCTGTGTGACACCAGAGTGGGTGAGGACATCAGCCTAGAGACACAGTAAGAATCACAGAATCACAAGATGGGGGGATGGGGTGTGGAAGGTGCCTCTGGAGATCATCTAGTCCACTCCCCCCCTCCTCCAGCTAAAGCAGGCTCACAGAAAAAATTCAGTTCAGAGGGAGCAGAATCAATGTGATCAGTCTTATTTTTTAAAAAGCTTGTATTTAAATAGAATATAAAACTAGGATACTTGCTGATACCAACCCCCATTACAGCTCACTAAGTTTCAAGGCAGCATGGTACAAACCCCACAGAGAGGGTGCAAGGAAAGGATAGAGAGAGCACATCACTTACAAAGCTGTGTGATGGGAACAGAGAGGATCCTTACCAGCTGCAACAAGCACCACTGCTAAGGCTGGGCAGGCAGTACCTGATTTGCACATCACAGCCTCTCCTCCTGCATTTGGCCCTTTCCTGAGAGTGGGTCATGCCCCAGAAAATGCAGGCAGCCCTCTCTGAAAAGCAACCTTCTGCTAGAGCCAAATTCAACAGAAGGCAGAGTGCATGAGGGTTTGGACTAACATTCACTGATTGGACAGTTTGGACAGCAAAGTCTGCAACCCCGCAGCTTGTGCCTGCCCTTCTGACCCAATCACTGCTCTGAGATGGTCTGCACCAGTCCCACTGGTGCTCTCACCCTCAGCTTTGTCTTACTGCAAACTCACCCTCCTCAGGAGTCTGCACTTGTAATTCAACCTGGCTGTCTGCAATGCAGGCAGAGGAGCTAACATGCAGATGCTGCTTGCAGGGTCAGTACCTCCTTGCAGAGGGCTGGGGACATCTCTCACCTCTGCAACACTACCTGCCAAGGCCTGAGCCAGGTGAATCCTCCTGTCTTTATCTGCTGCAGACTCTGCACTGCATATGCAAAACTTCCACTTCCACAGAGAGAGCCTCCCAGCACAGGAAGCTTGCCGGAGATGTGTAAGGATGGAAAGAAGAGTCTTGCCCTGCATCCACTGCTCTGGCTGCTTCCACAGCAATCACCAGGGACAGTTTCTGAACTGCAAGGGATCTTCAGCAGGCCTTTATAACTACTAATGTTTCATAAATCTTAAGCCTAAAATAAATGGTGTGACAGTTCTGAATGTCAGCAGTCAGGGGCTGTGACAGTTTTGTTCACAGCCATTGTATATGTGCACTTAGGAATGTGCTTGGCAATCCTCCTCCAGTATTTGTTCTGGCTGCACATTGTTTATAATTTTCTTCCTGTTTTTGAAAACAAAAATTATTGTCTCAGTGGCTACATAAAATATTTCTCTTGCAAAAGAAAGCTCTAGTTGAAGAGAAGTACTTTCCTCATTTTGTTTTCTACAGCAAAAGAGAGATTTCTGGGATCTCTTGCATCAATATTTTATGAACTGCCTGAGAAAAGGTTTAAAGAACAAGTGTCTGAAAACGGGAGATAATGTGGTGTGGTGGGCTAAATGCACCCTGGGAGTGTGTTAGTCCAGGCTGGCTTCTGCTACCCATCCATTACAAACCAGGTAGGGCCAGCTCTTAATAGTCAGAGTCTCTGCAGCCAGTACTTGGCATTGTTGAAGCTGCCCACAGAACAAAACAATTGCCTCAGTCATTGTCCCTCCAGAGCTGGAGCAAATCTGGTGAGCAGGTGAAACCTTTACCAAGGGAGCTGCAGCTACTCATGGCAGTGAGCACACCTAAGTTGGCAAGACTCCTGGCATGAGTGAGGGTGAGTTTTAACCAAAAGAGGGGATATTCCCACTAGATGGAAGAAATTTTTCACACTGAGGGTGGTAAAACTGGATCAGGTTTCCCAGAGAGGTGGCAGAAGCTTCATTCCTGGAAGCATTCCAGCTCAGGTTGGAGGAGGCTCTGAGCAAGCTGATCTAGTTGAAGATGTCCCTGCTGATTATAGGGGTTTGGACTAGATATGATTCTGTGATTGATTCTATGATGCACTTGGACTCAGATTGCCCCAGAACATTCCATGGGGTTTTTGGAATGTGAAGGTTTTAGTCTTTCACAGCATCCCATTATCTGAACCTACCTCACCAGGGCCTGTTTACCAAAAGCTTTATTCCAGCCTCTAACTGGAATAAATAACCAGCAAAAGGCTCTTTGCCTCCAGAGTCAATTGGAAACTGCTGACTTGTGGTGCCATGCAGGAGAAATCTAAACCTCAGTGTCAGTGGGTTCCTGGTATGCTGATAAATCTGTGTCCCAGTAAACAAGAGTTACCTGCATGAGTGCATGCATTGGATATTCTCACATACAAAGACACAGAAATGTGCATCCACCTGCATGTGTGAATGTCTTGGGGCATTTAAAACAACATGCTGTGTAAATCATATGGTTGATATCTTATTACCAAAACACAGGCCTGAAGCAGGCCTGATGTGCAAAGCCCAGGCTATGTTAGATGTGGTGGAATATCTAATAAGAACTTCTAGGGTGCAAGTGCTACCAGGTATTGCCAAGAAAAGCTGCACAGCAGTTTCTCCTTTCCTGTTTTGCTGTCAAAGGGAACAGTTGTGCCTGTTGCTTTCCCCTGAAGCTGAAATTTTCCATCCTGTGTCTCCCAGGTTTTGCTGGTTTTGTTTGTTTCTAAGTATTGGCAAATCCCTTCAGCTTACAACTTTGACACAGGGGGATGGGATGGAGCATTTTCCTGGCCTGTGCCCTAGGACATAGGGCATGGTGACACATATCTCTTCAGTACAGAAGGTTGCTTTCTTTCAAATGCATCAGCAGCTCAGGGCTCTCAAAGAATTAGCTTGGGGAAGAGGGATTCTTAGTATGATTTTAGATTTAGATCTCCTGGTTTACCATTCTCAGGAGAGGTGGCAAGTGCCATCCCAGGCAAGAAGCTCAGGCCAGGTGTTGGGGGACTTTACCTCTCTTCCCAGCTGCTACAACCTGCTGTGTGACTTTGTAAAGTCTGAAGACTCTGTTAACCTCCCTCTCAGTTTTCTGTTTGCAAGCACGTGGATGTTTTTAAGCCTGAGTGGCTGAGCCAAACTCCAGGCACGTTCCTGGGAAGACAACCTGACTTCAAGATCAGGTTTGTAAGTCTCACAGCCGGGATGAGACTTGATTCAATAATGTTTGTGAAGATATCAGAGGTTCTCAAATGGAGGATGATCTGAGCAGGTGAAGAATTTCAGTGACAACTCCTAATGAATGCATACCTATTAATCCTCCTCCCTCCCCTTTTTGTTTCAAAGTACCAATAAGAAGGAGATTTAAAATATTTACTGAGTGATGGAGAAAGCCAACCTTTGACTCTGTGCCTTAGAGCAGTGCCTGGGGCAGGCAGTAATTGTGCAGAAGGCACTGAGAGCATGTCTGCCTATTGTTTCAGGAAGGTCCTTTTCCAATTTGCTTTGTTCCCTCCTTGCTGTACCAGACCCCAGGTTCCCAGCTAGAAATGCAGCCAGCTATATATAAACTCACACAGAAGCAATAGAGACTGTGACTCAGATGCATTAGCAGCATGCTATAGCCAAGTCAGTATGACTGAAAAGAAAAAAAAAACAGAAGTAAATAAACAGAGCCTGATCCCCAAATAATTGTGACTGGCTTTGTGGATGTGAGTATTCACACCTACTAAAATAGAGTGACTCATAAGCACAGGAATTTTCACTAGACCTGGAAACTGAACTGGAGTTTGGAGTTGCATATTACATTGATTTTTCAAGAGAAGGGGCTGAGATTCTAGAATCTGTACTCAATTTTTCAAACCTGAATAATTTTGTTATTTATTGACTAGGGGTGGAATTTCCCCAAATGCAGAGTGATGGCATTTAGATTAAACACCCATTCAACCAATCTGCAGTCCTTAAACAAGAGACTAAGGTGTTTGAGGAGCTTTCTTGCACCTTGAAGGATTCCAGAGAATTTGGAAATACTCACTGACCTGCCCAAAGGACAGTGGAACCACCCAGTAAAGGATTATTTTGCCAAAGAGCAAAGAAAAGAAGGTCCAAAGACCTCAGAGAGCTGCAGGCTGAAGACAGCTGGGCCCTTGTTTCCCAACTCTTTGCTCCTCAGGAAAACAACCCAACAATTTGGCACGACAGGCCACTGCTCACTTATGATTTATGAGCAGTTTTATGAGCCATTGGCTAAGGGGAGACTCGTGGGTGAAAGTCATTATCCAATGGTGTCTTGTCATTGAGAGCAAAAATGAGACCTTCAGTGGTTTTGAATTTAAACTCTAGAGCCAGCTCCAGCACTGAGGAAGTGAATAATGTATCAGTAGTGTAACTTGAGGTGAGACTGAAAGAAGTGATGCTCTGTGGCTTGAGAGATATATTAGAGAAGGTGAATCTTCTTCTATTTCCTCCCACTTTTTTTCTGTCTTGACAAATGCATGGCAAGAGAGAATCCATGTTGCTTAGCAACTCCTTAGGATGCAGAAAGAAACCAGTCAATACAATTCTGAATTAAAGCTGCAATGACCTATAGACATTTTCCTAGAGAAAACCAAGCAGAGCTCCACGTTCCCTATCTTTTGCCTGAGGTCACGTTAGCCTGCAAGTCAAACTCTTTAAAATGAAGAATCATGAAGACAGATAAGTCTGTCTGAGGTGAGAGAAGGGGGGTAATTCATTGCAGGAGTCTGAAAATCAGCAACTAATTTTGAATTCTATTCACACTGATTATTTTAGTGAAAGTTGGGTAGGAATGTAGCCACTTGGGCACAGGTCATGATTTTGGTCAACAGCCACACTGGATTGCTGGATTAATTCCTCCACTTGTCTGAATTGTCATTGAGTAGGTTGGTATTGCACCCATAGCAGCTGTGTGGCCTGCCCTAGGGGATCCTGCACTGTCAGGGGTGTTGGGCTGGATGATCTCTGGGGGTCCCTTCCAAGCCCTAACGTTCTGTGTGAAACAATTGGTGTCGGCACCAGCAGCAACTGCAGTTGTAGCTTGCAGAGCACTTGCGTCAACCCCTCAACAGCTGCTCCGAAGTATGGTGCTCTTAGCCCAGGAGTGAGCATACAAGTCAGAGTCTAAGCATTGGTACTGGATGGTTGACTGAGCATTTTAAGACTATTTTATAACAGGCATTGTTGCAAAGGTCAGCAAACATGATCAGGAGTTGGGAACATTCCAATCGGTGCTAACAGGTTTCAGAGTATTCAAACCCAGCAATAAACATGAACTCCTAGAAGGCCAAGAGAGAGAGATTGAGTTCCTTAACTCACAGTAGTATTTATTTATCCATTTCTTTGTTTCTCCTATTTGAGCAGAACTAATTTGACTTTTCAGTACTGCAGGATTTCATCCAGGTGCTGCAATGACAGAGGGCAATGAAATTTGTGAGCAGAAAGGGGTTGTTCTATGACAACCACAAAGTGCACAGCAGACCTCTGACTTTGCAGCCACTCCTGAAAAACTGCAGCATTCCAAGGACAAAACAAACCAGGCCCAGCATCACTTTTTAGACAGGCTAGTACTTCCTGCTCAGCAAAAAAGACAGGCAGGAGAAAGCTTTCTCTCTCTTTCCTGTTTCTTTTCCTCCTTGGGACCTTGATAATAATTACTGAGATCACTATTCCTACAAGAGTGCTTGATCAGCAGAGAACCAACACCTGAATGTGGCTCCAGTGCTGCAGCTGGGTCCCAGCTGTGGGCACAGCCTCACACAGCCTCACAGACACTGCATGTTTTGCACAGCCCTTTCAAAACTCTCTGTAAAGGGTTATGTCCACCTAGAACAGACCATGCCTAGCAAAAGCTCACCCAGGCCAGTCTGAAAACACCCTTGCCTTTGATGACACAAATAACACCCTCTATGGGCAATGGTCTTGACTGTCCTATCTCCATGCTACCTCTTTTGTTTGTCCACTTTGACCGCTATTTTCTTCCCAGTAACACTTCCTTCTGTGACAAATCACATCTTTCTGTTCCTGACAACAAAACATGAGCTGTATGTGGTGTTAAACTGATATACAGAGCAACACCTGGAATGGTTTGTCCTGTGCTGTAGTATATCTCTTGATTAGATAGAATTATAGAATGGTTTGGGTTGGAAGGGACCTCCAAAGGTCATCTAGTTCAAGCCTGACCTTGAATATGTCCAGGGATGGAGCCCCAACCACCTCCCTGGGCAACCTGTTGCAGTGTTCCACCACCCTCATGGTGCAGAACTTGCTCCTAACATCCAATCTACATCTGCTCTGCTCTCATTTCAAACCAGAATCACAGAATGGTTCTACAGTCACATGTAGTGTAGATGATGATATAGAGAGAGGCTGCTTCCACTATACATGCATGCCATGCACACAGCTATACATACTGTGGGAATATATTATGACATTAGTAGAACTATGATGTGATCTCAACTTCAGAGAAATCATTTCTCCTTTATATCTGTTGATATTAAAACAGCTCTGTGAATGTAGCACAAGAGAGGAGTGAGATATTTCAGTCTGTTTCTGTGTTTTGGAACCTACTGATACAAAAAGGTGCATTTTCCAGTGGTTGAGACAGGTCCACAAGGGGCAGAATCCCTTGGGATGTTATAAAGGACCCCAGGCGAAAAAGTGGAGCTTTTGCAGTAACTGTTTCTGGCTTTGCTAAACCCAGTTTTGTTAAAACCAGCATTTGGTTCTGTTCTGCTCTCCTGTCTCCATGGTAAATTATATCTCATTTTTAATCATAGAATCACAGAATGCTTTGAGTTGGAAGGGACCTTTGAAGGTCATCCAGCCTAATCCCCCTGCAATGAACAGGGACATCTTCAACTAGAGCAGGCTGCTCAGAGCCCTGTCCAGCCTGACCTTGAGTGCTTCCAAGAATGGGGCTAAAAAGGTCTCTTCTCCAGGCTGAACAACCCCAAGTCTCTCAGCTTGAAAGGCCACAAGAAGGTCTCTTCTCCAGGCTGAACTTCTCCAACTCTCTCAGCCTGTTCTCACAGCAGAGGTGTTCCAGCCCTCTGATCAGCTAGTATACAGCACTTCTGTGGCCTCTATAGCCAATGGAGAGAGAGGGAAACATCTCCTGGGGTGATGAAAAGGGTTGCAGAAAAGCTAAACTGTACCCTGAAGCTGTCACCTCTTGCCACTGGCTCTGGAAGAAGCTGAGACTGGGCATCCAGCAGCTTTTGTGTAACTGAGGCAGGATGGGAGAGGAGTGCTCCTGTGGGGAGAGATGAAGTCAGCCAGGGATTCATCCCAGGCACACTTATCCCTGACCATCCTCTTCTCTTGGGAGGCTAATGCTGCCCTTGTTGTGACAGAGGAAATGCAAGGCAATTGCCCAGCCCTGCAGTCACTGAGGAAGCTGCAGTCTGATCCCCAGGGCATCCAGGTGCTAACCTACACCATCCCCATGCACACAGGCTGATGCACAGCACGACCAGGGGCTCATGCTGCTTTGCCTTCACAGCCAAGTAGGTGCTCTGCAGCCCTTCTCAGGATGGGCCAGCATGGGCAGACTTCTCACTCTGGGATTTTCCAGGGGATGCAAGAACAGGTCACTCCTTCCTAGAAAGTATCTCACATCTCCTCCAGGGCTTCGTGGAGTTAAGCTGAGGGAGGCCCTAGCAGCTGGGGGAACATCACTGCGGCTATCCTGCCTGTGCTTCCTCACTTTTCCCTTCACAGTTAGGGCAGGAGGGGGAAGGGAAGGGAGATCAGAGGCTGCAGATCAGCCAGAGAGCTGTGCTGGTATTCCTTTCTGGGTGCTGAAATGAACGATGCTTATTCTGAAGGGGCCACATCTGGAAGTGCTGAGCGTCTGTGGCAATTTGCCTGAGTAAGCACCTCAAGATTTAGCCAACAGAGAATGTGCACTGCATAGCTCATTAAGAGCCTAATCACTCTCCTCCAGGTCGAATTCAAGTGGCAATTAAAATCAATGTATTTATTTGTCAGGAAGAGTGCTAAAGAGGTTGTAAGATGGAGGAAAAGTGCCCTGGAGAAGTGACATTGTGGCACTGGGATGAGAAAGAGCCCAGGCTGGCTGAGGTGCAGCCCAACCCCTGGCTGCTGTGGGGTGTGGGGATTTCTGCACCAAGGAGGAGGGAATGCAAAGGGTGTCAGCTGGAGGAATGATGAAAATATCTCACAGTCAAGTGACAAGGAGCCCATGGCACATCAAATGGCAGAGGAGGACTCTGCAGATAGCAGCTGTCTGACAGTGAAGCCGCTCCCTCTGATTGGAGGCTGTCTCCAAGGAACGTGGACTGACTCTTTGCTTACTGACCTTGAAAATGGAAATAATTCCAGAGGCAGCCTTCTCCCATTTGCAGAAGTTTAAGTACATTTGCTTCTATCAAATGAACTGGAAGACAAGTTGCTGTGACATCACAAGAAAGGGATCATTCCTCATTTATCAGCATATCTGGTTTGGTATAAATGACAGAGCCTCTTCAAAAAATGTTGCTAATGTATGACTTTGCCATGCATAAAATATGATGAAAGGGACTGAGGATGGAGCTGAGATTGCAAGGAACCAGAGGCGGGAGCATCCTCTGGGCAAACCTCATCCAATACCCGATGGCTGGGGACGTGCCTGGAGGCAGGAGGGAAGGACACGTTTCACAAGGAAAAGCTTCAGCTGCAGGAGAATAAGAGGACATCCTTGCTTGGCACTCTGCCTGCACAACGTGCTGCAAGCACAAGTACCTGTCTCCCTACACAAGACTCTTCAACCTCCCTTCCCCCTTTCTAATGGATCTTTTCCCAGAGTGAATCACTGTTTTCCTGAAGAGTGAACTTTTCTGTTGCAAAGTCAACAAAGTCCTGCAGGAATTCTTGGAAAGCCTCCAGAGATGTGCAAAAAAGAAAAGCCAGTGATTTGTCTATCATGACATGCTTTCGGGCTCCACAGAAGCTACTAGGAGCTGAGGGAGCTCTGTAGCTCAGGAAGTCAGAGCTCCTCCACACATTTTCTCAACATCATGGAGCTGGGTCACTTCAATTTGCTGGCTTATTCCGCATACTCTTGTTTCAGTACCAGCTATCACTGTAAGCAGGCAGCAAGGTGATCAAAACATTGGTTTATTAAAGTGAACTGCTCTCCTCCACTGATAGGGAGGTCACCTTGCAGGTACTAGAGGGTAGAACCAGGGACATACTGCTGACTAGCTGCTGGCTCTGCAGGTTTGCATCCTAATGTCCCCCACGGTAATTTTCTTGGTTGCTATGTCAAGCAGGATTTGCAGATCCACCAGCTAGGTCCTGATTTTGGACCAGCTGCAATGCAGAGGCTGAGCCAGCTCTAGCCACCTTTGTTCTGAAGTCCTAGAGAAGCTGAGCACAGAGCAGCCTGGTTCCAACTGCAGTTGTTGGTCACAAAACCCCTGTGTGGGCCTGGCTTATGTTAATATCAGAAAAGTAGATTTGGTGGTACAGGTAAATAAGATTTTACTTCCACTGGGCAGTTTCTTTTCCAGGGAGAAATGAAGCTGACCATGGCTACAGATTTGCTTATCCTATCCCACAGTCCACTTCTGATTGTATTTCCAGATCTAACTCCCCTTTTCCCTTACACAGAGTTATCTGCTCCACTTTAGTTGCTTAGCACTGAAATCAGCATGACTGCCCCAACACATCCTCATCTGGGGAGGTTTACCTTGGCCGTCAGTCACCTGAGGGTGGAAAGTGCCAGGGGCTGAGGAGGAGCTCCAGCACCAGGGAGCTAAAGGAAGAGGAACTTTGGAAGAGCTGCTGCAGGGGCAAAACAGGAGAGGAGAAGAAAGGTGCAAAGCTGGAAGAGGAAAGCCTACATCAGTGCTGGAAGATGATGGATGGGTGTGATGGAGGGATGCATGGTGTGATGGCAGCAGAAAGTGGCTTCTCTGAGCCTGTGCCAGATGACACTGGGGTCCTCTTCTCCACCCTTTGCTGGCAGGTAGCCAGCAGACAAGGAGAGGGAGGAAGTGGGGAGAGGATCAGATGACTGTGGGGAAGGAGGAGTATAAATAGTGCCTGTGTGCAAGGCCAGGTGTGTCCGTCCAGCTCGAGCCAAGCATAACAGGAGGCAGCAAGGAGCACGTCTTCCTCTCCAGACTCAGCTCCTGAAATTAATTTCCTCCTGTGTGTTTCTGTTATTATGGGTGGGTGGATAGGAAGGAAGGAAGAAAAGAAAGCAAAAATCTTTGTTTTATTCTTAGATCTCACACCCCTGAGTCCTTATTTATTTACTTTTTACCTGCCACTTGTGCATTGTTTGTCCTGCGTGTGTCATGGCCAAGCCACTCTTAAGTCCTTGCTTCTGCTGGAGTGAGAATTTTGCTCCACTGTCTCCCACTCCTCCTCCTTATCAGTCCACCCCTGCTGCCAGATGCAGGAGCTCCTCCATCACCCTCAACCTGGCATCACTGCACCTTTCACCAAACCCAACCAGCTCACCTACCTGGCAGAAACTTTGCTTTTCTGTGTCAGTGAATTGAACTAGCATAGAACTAGTGCAGGCAGGCAAAGCAGAGAGAGAGAGCAAGCAGAAGCTTTCAGTAAGAAAGAGGAAAGCACTGGAGGACCAAGTTTGACTTTGGTGACCTGCTGTGCTGATTCTCCCTCTTGTGTGTTCACTTAATCATCAGCTGGTGTCTTGGCACACTGTTGTTTCTCTCCATAGACACCTGCATTTCAAACTCCATCCTGGAATAAAGTTCCCACTTCCCTCACTACAAGAAGGACATGGAGATGCTGGAGCTTATCCAAAAAAAAGTAACAAAGCTGGTGAATGGTCTAGAGCACAAGTATTATGAGGAGCAGCTGAGATAACTCTAATTGTTTAGCCTGGAGAAAAGGAGGCTGAAGGGAGACCTTACTGCTCTTTGCAACTCCCTGAAAAGAGGCTGTAGTGAGGTGGGGGTCAATCTCTTCTCCCACACAAAAAAGCAATGGGACGAGAAGAAATTGCCTCAATTTGTGCCAGGAGAGCCTTAGGTTGGATATTAAGTAAAAATTTCTTCACCAACAGGGTTGTCACACCCTGAAACAGGCTGCCCAAAGAACCAGTGGAGTCACCATCCCTGAAGGGATTTAAAAGCTGTATAGATGTGGTGCTGAGGGCCATGGGTTAGTGGCGGACTTGACAGTGCTGGGTTAATGGCTGGATTTAATGACCTTGAAGGTCTCTTCCAACCAAATAAATTCTATAATCTCTGCCATCACCCACAGCAGCCATCGTGTTGGTGGTCCCAGCAGGAATTTCCTCAGGCATGTTTTCTCTAGGGCCATCTCTCCCAGCAGAAGACCTCATGGTTCTGGCAGTGCTGGGTTAATGGTTGGCCTCAATGACCTTAAAGGTCTCTTCTAACCAAAACAATCCAAGATTCCACGATTCCTTTCTCTGCATCCTCGTCTCCAGCTTTCTGAGCTGGGAGCATTGACTGAAGACTGGGCAGGGGCCGACTGGGCCCCATGGAGGTGGTGCCAGGCGGAACAGAACCCAGGCCCTTGGAGGTGCTTCCAGGCACGCTGAAAGAAACCGGAGCACGGACGTCTGTCCCTCTTCTCCTGCTGGCTGTGTCATGTCTGTGTGAGAGGTGGACACGTTCCCGTGCTCAACGGGGCTGACAGCATGTTGTCAGGGCAGGGCCACATCCAAAATAGAAACTCTGCAGGTTCAGAAACCTCTGTTCCCCTAATTGGAGCAGACTCGCGGAGGGGAAGCAAAAGCTGCGCCTCTTTCTTCAGCTGTGAGCAATTAGAACAACTCTGACAGTGCCAGTGACACTAAGAGGATTTGTGCTGGATTATACCTAACGTGAATATGATCTAATGCTGCATGAACACGGCAGCCACGGCCAGCCCAGCTCCCTGAGCCGGCTTCCTTGTTCTCCAAAGTCATCTGGGGCTTGGGGAAGGAGGGGAACATAGTCGAGGAGGTGCTCGGTCACGTTTCACTTAATCATCACAAACAGGCAGTGTTACAGTGACAGTGGAAGGCAGAATGGATTCTGATGGGAGCTGTCCATTCTCCTGCTACTTGGCACTCACAGTGTGGTGACATGATGGTGACACGCCAGCCATGGTGACACTGCACACCGGGTGACCAGACTGTGATTCCTCCTCTCACCAGCTGCATCAGGCTGTCTGAGACAGCTTTAAAAAGTGTTTCAAAGTAAACCTTCCATTTGTTATGATGGAAACACTGCCACAGGTTGCCCAGAGAGGTGGTAGAAGCCCCATTCCTGGAAACTTTTCCGGTTAAGTTGGACAGTGCTGTGAGCAACCTGATCTAGTTGAAGATGTCCCTGCTCACTGCCAGGAGTTTGGACTAGATGTCCTTCATAGGTCCCTTCTGGCCAAACTGTTCTCTATCATTCTATGATAATGGTATGGAGAGACTTCCACTGGTGCAGGCAGAGGAAAATGGGAATTACCTGGGGTTAAGACCCTCACCTAGGTACTTCAGCACCACAAAGATCTGGTGGGGCAGGCTGGTAGGGCTGTGACCATAAGCAGCATGGTCTATGGGAAAGGAGGGGAGGAACGAACAGCATGGGAGCTGAGTCTGCACATTGGGGTCTTGGAGAATACCTGCTCTGTTACCAGCTTATTACAGGGCTGCCAGGGAGCTGTTTAACCTCTCTGCAGATCTTCAATGAGCAGAATTAAAGCAATCATAATTTGCTTGGTGGGAAAGGATAAAGAGAAACCTGCATCTGTGTGAGGCACTCAAATCCCAGAGCAACTGGGGAGGGCAATGGAGGAAGGCAGGCAGAAAGGAAAGGAAGACACTGCCTGAAGAGAGGAAAACACTCGCCTTGAAGGTTTTTCTTCTCTTAAGAGTTTGCTAGTGAAATCAGCAGAGCCAACAAAAGCTCTCTGGGGACTTAAACTTCAGCTATGGCTGAAGGTCACAAAGTACAGATCGTGCTTGGGAACTACCCAATATTCGCCTTGGAGCAGTGAGGGCGTACCTGATCAAATGGATGCAAAGTGTTTTCTCAGCCTAGATTTAGTGGATGATGGAGGGAATTAATGGAGGTGAAAATGGCTTTATATCCAAAACGTGAAGCCCCTCCCTGCTAGTGAGCTCCGCAGTGCTGAGCTCTGCAGCAGAGGGGAGGAAGGAGGCCATGTGGGCTGAATTACATTGCTATACATACTGGCACTGAATCTGGCCCTGGCAGTAGGTTGGGTTGGGCACGCTTCTTCCTGGTAGCATAACCTGACTGAGGAATGGAAGATTTCAGATCAGATCCTCAGGAGATTTTATACATCTGTGCAATGTGGAACTGCCCATCCAGGGAATATGTTCAGACCCCAAAGTAGGATGTGACAAATATTAGACAACTAACCTAAAGGAGTGCAGGTCACATTGTCTGTGGGTTCCTGGCTCTTCCACAGCCCATCTAAGAACAAGCCCCATGTTTCCAACTTTGTTATGTCAGTGTCAAAAATGATAAACTAAAACAAGCACCAGCAGGAAGATGAGCTTAGCTCAAAAAGGAATGTATCACAGAAGAACAGAAGTAGCATAAATCCTTAGGCAGGCCGGAGATTTGGACTTCTGAGCCCTCCAGTTTTGAAGAACAAAGTATTTTTTTTTTTCAGATGGGAACTGAGGTCTCCCATGATCAGGCATTCTAGAACACCAGCAAATATTGGGGGGGGACAGTGCAACATCATGAGAATCAGCAGCATTTTAAGTTTTTATTACATAGAAAATACGAACAAAGACTTCACACAACCTTACCAAACACCCAGCCCAAACCCCAGCCTGAAATATTTTGGCCAAAAGAGGTAAACAATTTACGCTGACTCCCAAAAGTCTTGTGGGAGTTGCAGGCTGAGTGCATCATAATTTCATTCTGCTCTCTCCTTAACCTCCCAGATAGGATTTCATCTTGCAAGGCAGGAAGCAGGAAGAGGACCATTATGGTGAGGAGACAAAGAAGGGAGGGGAGTCATGGAGTTGAAGAAAACTGCAGGAGATGAGCTGTGTTGAAGATGTACCACCAGCTCCTCCAGCAGCTTGGTGATGAATGTGACCCACTGTGAAGTTTGTGAGAATTAGTGCTAATATCCCAGGCTCGCAGCACTCAGGCAGCAATTATCACCTACAAAACAGGTGCTAAAGTAGATTTTCACATTCAGAGGGCCAGCTGCTAAGCTGGTAGAAATGGGTGTACCTCTGTGGACTCCACTAGAACTAGATTGGGTCATGCCAGATGAAAATGCTCCCCAGAATTCTCAAGACACCAATTCATCTTAAAATCAAAATGAAGAGCACACCTTGATCCCTTAACTTCCTCAGGGAAGGGGAATGTGATATCTCAAGTTCCACCTGATGAATGATTGAGCTGTGGGAGGCCAGCATCACACACTGGTCACTCTGTAACAATTGCAAGGTAAGGAACAGAAGATCACCTTGACCTGGCAGAAGAGAGCTGCCAGTTTTCAGCCCCTGCCCTTCCATCTTGGTAGGATTCAGTTTTCCTTCATTCTGTAGATGGGCAGGATGCAGCTTTTTAAAATGAGGTCCTAAAGAGAAAATCTACTGAGGTATAAGTGGGGGGGAAAAAAAAGCCATTTCTGATTTTCAAGTGCCAGGGACTTTTTTTCTATAGGAACACAGCTGCCAGGTCGAATTGCTACCTTCCCCAGATGCAGCAGAGCACTCACAGCCCCACCAACACACCGGCTCCCAGCTGAGCCTCACAGCAAAGCATCAATAAAGCTCAGGCAATTTCCTTAACGTGCCATCTGCAAGAGATTAAGGAGGGAAGCTTGGAGAAGGGTTCTCCTTAGCTGTTAAAGCCTTACTGAAGTTCAAATGAGGCAATATACAGTAAAATAAATTCAATCTATATTTTATCTTCTTTCAATTTTATTGAGGACTAAATGAAATGGAACTGTGCTGATTCTACCCGCTTCAATCTATCTTTGCTTTCTAATAACCAAGGTCGTTTCTACCTTCGTGGGAAAAAGAAGTCGAATATAAAGCCCTCCCCCAGACTGAACAAACACATCCACGCTTTTCAAAAGCCAGGTAGATGACTGATCTGTTCTGTAATTCATTTCATGGCATGGCTGCTGAATGTTTTTCCATAGATAGTGTTTAACCTGGCCAATTTGGCTCGGAGATAATCGATCCTTTGAGGATAAAATCTCACATTTAACATTAGAAGAAAAAAAAAAAAGAGAGAACGTCCCCACCACCAAAATCTGCAGTACACAACAAATAATGGGCAAGTTACTTAGAAAGATAATGATTAGAGCAGCTTTCAGTGCTGACTCTGTGATTAGCTGCTGGCTGTGGCAGTATTAATCAGAAATCCAGGGATAACTGCTTAGGGGATGTTTTGATCCAGCCAGGGAGCAATGACAGAATGCTTAGGTATCTTACACTAATGTATTTCTGCTCTAATGCAAGTGGCAAACAGATTCAGAACAACCCCCCATATTTAGCACTGGAGGCATCCTCAGAGTGAGGGAGGTTTGCTTGTGGTTCTCTGGAGTTTATGATCAGGAATATTAATAGAGCTGGTGACTTGTGGAGAGGATGCAAACCCTGGAAGACACCTGGGAAACACTCGAGGGAAGGACATCAATGACAAAAGTCTGCAGGGTCAACACACTGCCCATTTGCTCTGTGAGCTATGATGCTCCCCTGGAGACTGCTTTGGAGAAAGGAACAGTGCAGAAGGTCAATGCAAAGTGAAATTTTACCTGGAGGGAGGAAAAAAATATGTATGAGCCCAGATTCATCCTGTCGTGCTGTAGGCACAGAGTGGAGCTGGCTAAGTTTGGAGTGCTGTCAGCCCTTGGTTCCCATCATAGTCATTATAGGCACCTCCTGAGGGCAACTCAGCCCACCTGTGATGTGACTCACCCTCAGGAGAACCTGTGCTTCACCCCAGCTCTTGGAAACCAAGCACCTGACATGCCCTGAGATGAATCCTGGCCTCAACATGTCATGAGATGAGTTCTGGCCTTGATGTGTGAAGATGGGACAAACTGGCTCTGACTGAGAGCCTCTAGCCAGGAAGGAACCAAACATAAATCAAATGCTCATCTTAATTACTGAAATGAAAATTTTCATTAACTTTTAAAGATACACCACTCTTGCCTCCACTTTTCCCTTTTAGGTACACGCTTGGAACCATTACCAGGTAATTCCCTGGCCCTTTGGCATTTCCTGTGCAAACAGAAACAAAAAGCACTGGGGTTCCTGGAGAACCTTGATTCCTCACATTTGTAAGATGCAAGAGGTTCTGGGAAACATCCAGCCAGGACCAGATTTGGAGGTCTAGACCTAAGCAGTCGAAGAGGTGTTTTAACCCACTTGTCACTACCGAGATTGCCAGGTTGGGCCAGGGATGCCCAGATGCAATGGGGGAATGTAACAGCATCACGTCTTAAAACCTGCTTTTGTTTTATTGTAAATGCAGTGCTGGAACATGGTTTAGTGGTGAACTGGCAGTGCTGAATTAGCAGTTGGGCTTGATGACCATAAAGGTCTCTTCCAACCTAAATGATTCTATAATTTCCATAAGCCCTATTTCAGGGGCATAACATACAGCACAAGGCTTTACAGAGGCTTTATGCATGGGGACAAATGGTCCTTTAGATGGCTGAAGCAATATCCAGAAATGAAGGTGGGGATTTAGGTGTACCTGTGGTAGCAGGAAGGTTGGACTAGATGATCTCCAGAGGTCCCTTTCAACTCCCACCATTCTGTGATTCTCCACATTTTATTTTTTTATTCATTTATGTCTCCCCCTTGTTGAAACTCCATCTCAAATCCAATTCAGAAGCAGCAACTAATTTTCAAGCAGACATGGCAAGTAAAAGCCCCCAAAAGCCAAGTCTTGTCTTATGGCATCACTTTAAAGCATCCATAAGGTCTCTGACAAAATTTCTGTGTCTACAGAAGATGAAATTGTTTTACAGGAGATCTGTCTTTGCTTTTTGCTTTTCATCTGTTTGATGCAGGTTTCATTGCACAAGAAGATTTTAAGAGCACTTAGCTCTTCAAAGAATGCTTCCCTTTGCCCCTCCCTGACTCAGAAGCACAGGCTACCTTTCTTAAGTTTGCTAACCCAAATAGCAAAGACCTGTGTTCTGCTGGAGCTACTCAGGTAGAGCAAACAATTAGACCTTGATCTGAAGAAGGCACTCAACAGCAGGCTTATTTTTAACTCCATGAGAGCAACCATTGAATTCAAAGGCATTGTTCAGATGTTTGAGTTGAGTGCATATTTAAGTACCTTGTTGATCAGAGCATCCTAATCCTTAAACTCCACCATTGATTTTGGCAGGGCTAGCCAGGTGATGTCAGCAGGATTGCAGCTACAGCTTGCTGGAATCATGGGAAGCTGTTTTTTACCCCTTAGGCACCAGGACCCTCTCCAGAGCCACTGAGGTTGTGGTTTGGTTTTGGTGGGTCTGAGTTTTCACTGGAGTGTTTTTCCCTTCTAGTTTAGCTTAACCCATCTTCCCCATTCCAGTGGAATATTTCTTTGGCCATGTGAGATGAAGAATACTCATCCCACCCCCACTGGAAAACAGGAGCAGAGAATGATCAGCAAATAAACTGCCAAGCCCTGCCATTCTTCACTCTTGTGCCTAATCTTGAAAGGAGGCTAATGAAGACCAACAGCACACTCCTCACTGAGCAAAGATTGCTCCTCAGCTTCATTTGATGCTCTTACAGACAGCTGACATACAGTTTCCTCCTCTTCCCCCTTCCCCTTCCCACACTCCAGTTTAGATACAGCTGAAGTGGCACACGGGACTCCTGCTCTTCCTCACTGCTGGGCTGGGTTTCATCTCACGTGTGAACAAATTGGTGCTGTCAGGCTCAAGGACCTGACCTCACTAAGAGGAGCTTGTTCCTGCTCAGAGGGGAACCATTTGCCTTTTTATTTCCTAACAGATGTACTACCAGAAAAACAGACTGGTGAAATGGAGCTTGTTCCTTAAAGGTGAACTTCAACACTTCTCCATGTGGGTAAGACACAAAGTCTGCATCTCTGAACCACACATTCTGTAGGACATACACCTGGTGCAGCCACACCATGATCATCCCTGGCAATGCAATGGGCTGGATGAGAAAGAGATTTACAGGCACAATTTCACAGAGCTATGGTAGCTCAGAATTATTGAGTTTCCCCACTCAGGGCAATGTGAGAGGCCATCCTAAGCCTGATGCAATTTAAAGCACCCCATAGATCATGTTGGACATCCTCTAATATGGATCATTACAGCCTTGCTGAACCTGATAGATGGTAGCTGGAGAGAAGGACAAGCTGTACTCTATTGCATATGCTAGAGCACTGCACCATGGCCACAGCTGATGCACATCAGTGCAGAAATGGGTTCTGTGCCAGTTTCACCCATTCAGTATCTGGACAACCAAGTTTATTGCAGCAGCCCCAAAACGTTTTAACAATACCTAGGGGCTTTAATTCTCTGCTCTTGTGTGACTACAAGCAAGTCCTCCATGACTCAAGCTCTCCTTCCTGCATGCAGACCCACCAAGTAGGTCTCACCATAGGTGTTAGAGAGACCCAAGGTTTTCCGCATGTTTCCTAATTCACTTGCAAACACAGGCAATCCAGGCAAAACACAGGTACCAAGCTCCAGCCCAACAGGGACCCCAAACAGGGTGCCTGCTGTTGCTCCTTCCACAGCACTTTCCTTCTGCTCTTTCTGTTTCTTAAGTTTCAAATGTGCTTTATAAGAATTTTGGAGTTCTCACTATAAAACCATTTTTCAGTCTCTGGCTTACCTGAGGTGAGGAGGTGTCGTGACCAACTTCAGGTACTTCTGGGCAAGTCAGATTTTCTCATAGCTGTGGAAATAAATATTTTTTTGTAGTACACCCATGACTGATCACCATCTCCATTTGTAGATTTATGACTGTGACAGTTACAGGGCTTGCACAAAGAGATCCATTTTTTAATGATGTTTACACTCAGTTCAGCAATCACAGTTATATATAGCCACATACTTGAAAGTCCTGAATAAACAGTTTGGAGCTCACATAAGGAGTTAAATGTAATGAAAACAAAAACTAGACTCAAATGCATCATCTGAAGGCTTAGCCCTTAACAAATACCAGGGGTGTCTGGTACACCTGATAGGTATGCAGACATTCAGACATTTTAAAGACATTATATACTTCATACAATGCTTTGATTGGGAAGGGACCTCTGAAAGTCATCTAGTCCAACATCCCTGGAGTGAGCAGGGACATCTTCAGCTAGATCACGTTGCTCAGAGCCCTGCCTAACCTGACCTGGAATGTTTCCAGGGACTTGAGTACAGATATGCAAAGCAAATATAATGTTGTGTGTATCTATTGGATTAAAAAAAAAATCCAATGCACCATACAACACCACAACCCTGGGTAAGCACAGGCATCTATCCCTGCAAACATATTTGTTGCCATCATGCTTTTGAATTTGAGAGGTCTGTGTCACAATACCACTTGGGAGCTGAAAACAGTGTAGCTGCCACTCTGTGCATGCCAGAGGAGCTGCTGGCATTGCAAGTCCTCACAGCAAGGGAGCTGTGAGAGCAGCAGGGGAACCCACGGGCTGCATTGAGGGGTGAGGGGCTCCAGTTTGTCCTGTGGCTGAGCACCACTGAAAAGAGTCTGGCCCCATCCTCTTGACCCCTGCCCTATAGATAATGATCAGCATTGATCAGACCCCCTCTCAGGCTGCTCTTCTCCAGGTTACCCAGCCCCAGGGCTCTCTGCTTTTTCTCAGAGATGCTCGACTTGGTCTAGCGCTGACTCTGGGCTCACAAACCATGGGGTAGCCAGGACCATGTTCAGAAATCATTCAGTTCATGCCCACAAAGGCTGCAGTCATCCCGAGGAAAGCAAGAGTCCACTGCTGCCCCTGCCTTGCACCTGCACCTGTCAGAATAGCAGATCTATACACACCTCACTGCCTTGCCTCTGCCCAGGTCCTACTGCCAGCTCCTGCTCTGATAGCATAGCATGGTATGGCATAGCATAGCACAGCATGGTACCAAGCAATGGATGCTGCTCCTTGTGGAGCTTCCTCCCCCACTTCCTTCCCTCTTCTCCTGCCAGCAGTTGCAGCCAGCACCTCCCTTCCTGAGCCTAAAGGGAAACTATTTTTGCAGCCCTACTTAGCTAGACTTGCTACAAATACTCCCAGGGATGTGAGGCTGTTTTCCATGTCAGAGGAGATAGGCAGTGGTGGAGACCATTCCCCTCACCAGCATGGCTGCCATTGCTGATCCTCCACCACAAATTCTCTGGTGTTTCCCCAGACAGCCTCCTTCTCCACAAGGCTGACTGCTCACACTGCCTGGAGACCAAAGCCTCAGGCTCAATACACAACTGTGGAGTGTATTGCTGCAGTATAAATGACTCAGACGAGAATCCGGGAGAGATGGATCCCAAAAAGTCAGATCTACAGCACTTGGGTTTTCCAGCACTCATCAGCTCCACCTGTTGCCTGGATGGTGTCCAGGCCTGGTGGGAAAACAGCTGCTGGCACTGCCACTGCTGCTGAAGCCGATATCAGCACTGCTGCTGAAGCAGGAGCCAAGGGCTGCCAAAAGGCCAGGCCCAGCTGAGAGCTATCGACTGGCATGAGAATGCAAGTGAAGGCTCAAAGTGGGGCTGCATGTTCCAGACCCAATCTCTTCCCTTTCTCGCAGCAAGAAGCCCCAGTGAAATGAAAAGAAGCGTCTGTGTGTGCACGTGCATTTTCCCTTTTTGATCAACTGTCTCTTTGCTGATGCTCCCAGAAGAGGGTTTGAAATTCCTCTAAATGTTAGATGTCCATGCTAGGAGCCAGAGCCCTTATTTGACCCATGGCCACTTCCCATGTTTATTTGCTTATTTGTTTCAGTGAAGTGGAACCCACCAGTTGATGCGTAACACCCATGTGCCGCAATACGGCTCCCAGTTGCCTTGGCAACGGGTGGAAAGGGTTTTGAAGAGCCAGGCAGGCCCATGCTAATGAAAACAAGCATTCAGGGGGCCTCTTCTCCAGGTGGGTGAGAAGAGGCTCCCTGCTGGGCTGCCTTACCCAGCCCGCTTTCAAATACTCTGGTGCTTTAAACAAGAACTACAAAAACCACCACCGCCAAAAAGCCACCACCCAGCCCCCTCTGCTTTTCTTTTGTGTTGTTGTTTTTTTTTTTTCCATGCTAAAACACAACTCCTGATTAAAAGTTCTGAGACAGTTCTTTGAAGTCTTTCATTAAGAGATTTCCTTTATGAATCCAAATTAGGCGGTCAGGCTTTTTCCTTAGCAAAAAAAAAAAAAAAAAAAAAAAGTGATGGAAATTGGTGCTGCTGTTGTTGCTGCTGCTGGCTTTTACATATTTAATCTCTCACACGTGCATCTGTGCCAGATGGAGATAATCTTTGCATACCATCTTCACTGGGCTGAAACTAGTCCCTGGGCTGCTACAGGCTGGTGGAAACCATGGGCATGGTGGAAACCATGGGTATGGTGGGACAGGGCTGACCCTGCCTGAACTCAGCACTCAGGATTCCCAGTGAAAGTCTTAGGTGAGGAGAGGGTGAGTTATTCACAGGGGTCTTGTAGGAGGGATACTAAATGCATGGGAAGATCTCCCCACTTATGGGGTCTTCTGCAAAGACATCTGGGCACTCATGCTCAGGAAACTGAAGAGTCAGGAGAAATACCTGACCCTGCTCAATTTTCTCTTTTGGGAACAAGAGAGAAAGGCTAACAAATGGCACTAGGAACTGGGCAGGCATACAGTCACCAGCTTCACAGAATCACAGAATATATCTGCTTCAAAGACACCTCCAAGACCATCCAGCCAACCCTTGACCCAGCACTGAAGGGTCGACACTAAACCATATCCCTAAGCACCAGGTCCACAGCTGCTTAAACCCAGGGCTGGTGACTCCAGCACTGCCCTGGGCAGACTATTCCAATGTTTGAGAACCCTTCCAGTGAAGAAGCATTTCCTGCTCTCAGTGAGATTTACCTGTGTCCCACTTCCCTTACAGCTCTTCAGCAACTGCTGGGTGTTCCCAAGGGCCAAACTGCTGGCTGGCTCAGCAAGGTGATGCCCACGGAATGTGCAAAGAGACAAGCATGAAAATACGGGGAAGATATGAAAGAGGAAATTAAGCCCTGGACATAGGTTCAAGGTTACTCTAAGCTGGTGATGATGGAAAAGGTGATGAAGAGCTTCTGGACATGAAAATCAGCACAAGAGTGGTATGATAATCTAGGGTGATAGATTCATAGATTCACAGAATGGTTTAGGTTGGAAGGGACCTTGAAGATCATCCAGTTCCAACCCCCCTGCCATGGGCAGGGACACCTTCCACTAGCCCAGGTTGCTCAAGGCCTCATCCAACTTGGCCTTGAACACCTCCAGGGAGGGGACATTCACAACCTCCCTGTCATGACTGCTCCAGTGGGGTGCCTCCCCACCCTCACTGTAAGGAATTTGTTCCTACTATCTCTGTTCCTGTTTCTATTTCACCTTATCTCTTCTCGTCAGGGCAGAACACGGTGGTCTGTGGACAATGACAACCAACACTTCTGAAGTTGGGCTCAAAGTCCAAAGACTGAACTTGGGGCACAAAATTATATGAAAGCCAGAAGTGGCAGCTGGGTGCCAAAGTGACCTCAGTAAACAATGATACTGGAGCAAGAGACACAGCAGCCAACAGGCCAGCAAGGAAAAAGCCATGGAGGGAGACACCCAAAATCCCCACAACGGGCAGCAGAGCTTCCACACAGCTTGCAGGCAGTTCCTGCAGCAGATCTCTTCCACCTCCTCAGAAACAACAGGAGGTGATTGTTCTGAAGAAAATAATTTTGGGTAACTCTCAAAAAATCTGGAACCAACCCAGATGACACAAGGCTGGAGACAAAATCCCAAGAGCTGATGGCACAGCTTCCAGGGGTAAGCAAAGCAGATGTCTATTTTTCAGTAGGACTTCCCACTACTTGTAGGTGACTCAGTGCCAGGAACTGACTCATGTTGAAGCAGCATTATAGAGAGACAAAGGAACCCTATAACACACCAGCAGGCTCTCAGGGTGACAATGCTCTGGTGGAAGGAGGGTTTGACCCTGCCCTGAGCTGCAGTGCAGCTTATCACCCAGAGCAGTGACTGCTCAGTTCCTTGATCTAAGCAGAGGGGAGTTAAGCTGGAAATGTTTAGAAGTGATTTCCCTTTGCTGAGAAAGAAGATAACTGTGACAAGCTCCTAAAACATCTGCTGAATGGTTCATGCTAAAATGCAGCATTCAAAAAATGAAAGCAGTGCCTGGATAGGTGGAGGGGAGGGTCTAGACAAAGCCCTGCTCCTTGTAGATGCCTCCCAGGGAAAAGCAACATCTCAGCTGAAATGTCCACAGGTAATTTTAGGGTGCCTCAAGTCTCTGGATCACCAAGGTACAGCAGGGCTCCTCTCTGGAGGGAGGATGTTCAAAACTCTGGAAAACAGGTCTCTTGGGAACACAAGAACCTGAGAACCCTCACAACAGGAATTCACGTTTGAGATGAACAGCAGCTACAATTTCATTGGCAGTAAGTTGGAGCCCCTGAGACCCTGCCTCTGAACTGGGGTGGTTTTCACAATCTTTATAACCCCCATCCCAGCCGTCTCTGACCTAGGCCAGGAGACAAAGTCATCAAAGCAGGAAAGCAGGGAAGGCTGGCTGACGTGATAGCAAAGACATCTGCAGTGTGTCACACGTTTCGCTTTGCAGATGCTGCTGGTATAGCTCTGAAACCTTCTGATGTCCTCGGTACAGTCCCAGGTACTGTGTTCTGCACCACCACGAGGGCTTGCACTGCTGCAGCCAAGAACTGAGCCCTCTCTGAGGCTGAGACATGAGGCCACAAACTCTCGATGGGAGGGCACAGAGCTGGGCTGGCCTGTGTCCAGCCCTGCCAAAGCTGTTCCTGCCTTGCTTGTGCCCCAGGGCTGCCCCACATGAATAACCCCAGGCTATGCAGTCTTCTTCAGGGGCTGAGCTGAAGAGCCAAGAGCTGTGTTTACTTTTCCCGGGCATGGCTAGGACATCTAATTGCACCCACAGTCTATTTCCATGCAGAACTACTTAACTCTTAGGTTACAGAATCTGAAGCACAATTTGCTCCTCGTGTCTCCTGCAATCTGCAGCGTGGCTCTGCCAATGCAAACACAAAGCCTTGGCCACACAGGGAAAGAGCTCACTCAGCAAAAAGGGTGTCCCACTGCTGTGTTTGCAAAGGAGGAGCAGGAAAACATCCACTGCCCACAGCAATGCTGCTCCCTTCTGTTCTTGGAAGAGGCAGCTCAGAATTAAAGGCAGCTGAGTGACACAGGCACCAGGGGAAGAATTTGGGTTATGTGAGAGCTGATCTACATTCAGAACTTGGCCGTAAGATTTCTCCACTGCTCACAGGAACCTGCCCAGGTCACCTTGCTCGAACCACTCATGGGGACAATCTGGCAGTCTAGTAGCATACTCATGCCATCTGCAGTGCTCTGCACAGGTACTCCCCACCCATATTCTGCAATAAAGCAGCTGCTCCAATGCCCTCAGGCATTGCTGCAGACCATGTCCCTAGATTGCACTAGTGTGTAAAACAGAGCAAAAGGACACACAGACCTGGGTACAGCTCCTTGGTACTCACCATGGAAATGACTGGAATTCACTGTTCAGTTTTGACTTGGGAGACCCCACCTCAAATTCTGCCTCCAGTTCTGGTGTCCCCAGCATAAGAAGGACACAGAGCTGTTGGAGCGAGACCAGAGGAGGCCACAAAGATGATCCAAGGGCTGGAGCACCTCTGCTATGAGGACAGGCTGAGGGAGCTGGGGGTGTTCAGCCTGGAGAAGAGAAGACGCTGGGGATACCATAGAGCAGCTGAAGGGATCCTACAGGAAGGATGCAGAGGGACTTCTCATGAGGGTGTCTGGCAATAGGACAAGGGGGAATGGTTTGAAGCTGATGGAGAGCAGGTGGATCCTAGTTTGAGCTGCCCTCCTGGGTTGTGTATTCCCTGGTGTAAGACCCTACACTTGTCCCTGTTGACCTTCATAATGTTCTTGCTAGTCCAGTCAGCCTGTCCAGCACTTCATTTTGATGTCATCTGCCCCAGGTTTAAAAAAAAATGTGACTGAGACATTTCCCCAGATCAAAACATGAAAAGTAAATTACATTAAGTGAAATCTCTCCTGTGTGATCTGCTCTAGGGGATCCTGCTCTAGAAGGGAGGTTGGACTGGATGATCTTTCAAGCTCCCTTCCAGCCCCTAACATTCTGTGATTCTGTAAAATAAATGGAAGCTTCATTTCCCCTCAGTACTAAGGGAATACCATGTCCAAGTCTGAGCACTGGGCCTAAATAAAGATGTGGGGGAAAAAAAAAAATGAGAGGACAGCTTTAGTAATAAAAGACCCTGAAAACAAGACTTGTGAGGAAAAGATGGAATAAACACTGCTCTCCACTGCCATGGCAGGTATAACAGGAAGAAATGGGTTTAAATTGTAGCAAGGACACTTTAGACCAGATATTAGAAAGCATTCTGAAATAGCAGGGCTGCTTTGAGTGCAAGAGGAGACTGGATGGGCTGGTGGTGCAGTTCTCAGTGTGGAATATGCTTATGAGCTTGGCCAAACCTGCATCAGAAATGGCAGTGACACAGATAAGCCAGCCTTGAAGAAGCCAGACTGGCTAGAAATGAAGTTTACTGTTCACCTTAGGAGGAGCTTAGTGGTTCCTAATGAAAAAGCTGGGATTTCAGTATTTCAGCTCAAAGCTGGAAGCAGGGGCCAGCATAGGTTGCACATTTTCATTGCATACATCCAGGCTAGCCTGGGCTCAGAGTCTTCCCATGTCCTGCAAGCAGGAGGGGATGGACCCCGGAATTTTCCTGCCTGCTCTTTCCTTCGACACAGCACCAGCTCCTCTCCGAGCTAGCAGCACGCAGTGGTTTGTGCTCCAGCATGCAGGGCTCCTGGTCCATGGCAAGCATCAGCATTTAAAGCAATGCTGAGGAGCCCTGGTGTGAGCTGACACTCACTGTTAATCACAGTGCTGCCATGTTGGAGCAAGTCAAACCTGCTCTGCACCACAGCACTCAGCAAGAAAGCACAACTCCTTCAGATGCCATTTGATGACTTGGCTGAGGGACTGCCCTTGTGGGAATAACTCCAGCTGCCTGAGACGGGGTGGAGAACCTTTCTCATTCCTCCTCATCCTCTCATCCCTGAGGAAGGTGGAGCAAGGAAGAGCAATACAGACAAAACCAAACCTATGGATGGCAGTGCCCTCTGTATCCTACCCTGATCCTCACCCCCTTCAGAGTTGCCTTCCCACACGAGCTCTGCGGTCACAAGGGAATATAGGACATAACATTTCTGGGATAGGACAGGTATGAAAAACTCACAAGGATCAACCCTTCTAAATTACTTTGGATTGTGTCCCCCTCAAGCACAGAGTGAGGTGATGGATGAGAAGGGCAGGGTGACCTGTGGTGTCCTGCACCAGCTTGAGGCTCATCACACAGCCTGTGCTTCAGTTTGCCACTCCCCACCCTGCAGTGTGCAGCCAAGCTCAGCTCCCAACCACAGCAGATCCCAGCTAGGCCACAGCTAGGAGGGAAGCAGGGGACGTCCCTCCTGCCCTTACACACACCAAGGGCTTTTGGACAACACCACCATGCTCCCAGCTCTGCACTGTTACCCTGAAGATTGGTCCCAGCCCAATTGTGCCACTTGTGCTCGCACTGAAGCTCTTACAACACACCGCTGCTTTCCTGAGAGCTCTTCAAAGCGTGAGGATGAAATCACAGCAAGCACAGAAAGCCAGGGCACATTCATCACTGATGAGAGACAGCCAGGACTTGCCTAAATCAGAGATGTCTTACAGCAGGACTTTTGTTACTGGAGCAGATCTCTAATAATATCAGCACTGTTTCAGTCTGTTTCTAAGGGTGCTGCTGGGAAGAGCAGCTCTTCTAATACAAATACTGTCATTTCCAATTGCTGCTAGGGTAGAAATCTTCAATTAAGCACTGTCCTTTCTCAAAATACAGCACCACCTGCTTCAACACAGCTGATAAAACACTCTACCTTTTGCCATGCATCACATTGAATTACCCAGCAATATAAAGGAAATGAAAGTACACAAAAGTCAGGGCTTCATTTCTGAAACGGCTTCGCCCCTATCTTCTCCTTCCACACACAATGTGCTGGGCAGAGGATAGAGGCAGATTGAGCACTCTTCAGACAAGATTGCTTCCAAATGACCAATCTGTATGTCACAACTCCATGCAGAACCACACTTCTGCTGTTCTTTCAGTTCAGGCCCATAGTTCGTTCCCAGCTGCACAAAACATCCATGTACCACAGGCTGGGGAAAAAGACTTGTAGTACAGCTGGACAAGGAAATTCTCCTCCTGAAGCCAAAAGCTGATTTGCAACACAGCTCAGAGCAGCTTCTCTAGTGAATAAATCACTGGCTGATACAGCCACATTGTTCTGTTGGGGTTCCAAATTGGTTTTCTTTGTTAGTGTTCCTGTGTGGTAGAGAAGTGCCATTGCTTCAGCATTAGGGAGCTGGGTAACAGCTCCTCAGATTGCCAGGCTCTTGAGGGGCTCCTGCTTCCAGGATGAAAGCCCCCTGGAGCAGCAGCACATCTTCTGCCCAGCCCATATCTGCCTTTCTTTCCCACTTACACCAGAGTATGTGGTGGCTAAGGGAAACCTCACACTCAGACTGAGATGTGCAGCAAGGATAAGGCTTGGCTCTGCACCCAGATGCCAGAGCAGGACCCCAGATGTACCCACAGAGGCTGAAGCAGGAGATGGATGCAATGTCTAACCCCTTCACATCTGCTGTGTGTAACCTCACAGCCAGGCACTCCATGCATTGATGTCAGAGGTTGTCCTCTGCACTCTAGGTCATGAGAGTTCAGGCTGGGAAAAGCACAAACCACAACACTGAGACTTGTGCCTGACTGTCTTTGAACCATTTTTGAGGTCCTCTTGCCACCTACAGATTATTCCACCAAAGGAAACATGCTTGTGATACATTTGCAAGCACTACACCATTACCTGGTGCCTGGCAGCTGACTGTCATGGCATGCTGACAGCAGGCATTGCTTCCATGGGGCTCCCGTGCTGGGCTATATAAAGCTTGACTTAGATCCAGAGAATTCTGAAAGAGGTGCTGACAATACTCTTGTTAATTTACAATCATGTTCCTTCAGAGAGCCCCTGGCACTTTCCAAGCACTGTTTAGAGCACATGCCTCTGCTATGAGACAAGTATTGTGACTATGAAAGTCAGAAAACAAGGACAGGGAGGTTCAAGGAACTTGCCCGAAGCCCTTCAGGAGGGCACTGTCAGAAGTTACCATAGAAATGAGCCCTGTGCTACAACCATCTGCTCACAATGGCCTGAATTTTCAGAGGAGTGCTAAGGATCTCTTCATATTTGACAGGACTGTGTTATTTTTACTACATGAGGTACCTGCTGCTTTGGAGAAAGCAAGGACTTGGGACTAACCAACGATTCCTCAGTTCCAGTGAAATGTGTGAGAGGTTGATGTGAAGAGGTAACAAAATAGAGCTCTGATTACAAATCAAGCCTTCATGCAACAAAGTCTTTCAAAATGCTAAGTTTTGTCTCCCTGAGGTTCCCAGAAAACAGAGTAGCCCTGCAGGGTCCAGCCACAGGCTGTGACTGAGGGTGTGCCTTGGAACCCCTGCAGCTACTGGAAGGGCAAGAAACAGAGTGAGCTCCACAAACTTGTAGGACTCCAGCCAGCTCTCCCAGTTGTGGTACTGGGAATATGCCCATTATGGTAACAGTGCCTGGAGATCTGGTACCCATCAGGGATATGCTCCCCAGCATCTCAGGCATTGCATGTTGTTAGTTTGAGTTTTGCCCCATCTCACCCTGACTCGCCTATGAAACTCCTGTTTCATAGAATCCTACAATCATTCAGGTTGGAAAAGACCCTTGAGCTCACCAGGTCCAACCATTAACCCTGCTCTAACAAGTTCACCACTAAACCACACCACTAAGCACCACATCTAAATGACCTTTAAGCATCTCCAGGAATGGTGATTCCACCACTTCCCTGGGCAGCCTGTGCCAGTGTCTGACCACTCTTGCAGGGAAAAAATTCTTCCTAATGTCCAGCCTAAACCTCCCCTGGTGCAGCTTGAGGCCATTCTCTCTTGTTCTATCACTAATTACCCGGGAGAAGAGACCAGCACCCACCTCTCCCTATTACCCTTTTAGGTAGTTGTAGAAGGTGATCAAGCTTCCCCTCAGCCTCCTCTTCCTCTTGCTGAACAGCCCAGTTCTCCCCTAGAGATCGATTCTCTAGGCCCTTCACCAGGTTAGTTGCTCTTCTCTGCAGCTTGGCAGGGGTACAAAGGGACATTTCTTTCACCTGGCAGGTGAACACTTCCTCTATGGCTCTGAGAGAAAAAAAAAAAGGCAATGGCCATTTATTTGCTGTCCCACTGTCCTTCAGAATGGAAAGAGCCTGACAAAAATCAACAACCTCAATGCTCAATGGCATCTAGCAATGCATTGCTTTACAGAAAGGTTTTCACAACCCCCAGTCGCTCTGTTGCTGAAGGTTATGGTGCTGTCTGAAGGACAAACGTGGAGAGACTTTGAAAGCTAAATCCCATCACTTCAGGACTGTCCCCATCATTCCAAATGATATTGAGCAGGCATTGGTAAAACAGTGGTAAGTGCCTTGGGAAGGTCTTTGAGACAACCTCAAAGGTTTGAGCCTCCAGGCCCCAGTGGCCCAGAGAGAGCCATCCCTGGTGTTTTTACTAATGTTGTACACCAAAGTTAAACAAGAATTTAGTTTTCACAGAATCACAGAATGGTCTGGATTGGAAGGGACCCCCAAAGGTCATTTACTCCAACCCCCCAGCAGTCAGCAGGGGGATCCTCCACTACATCAGGCTGCTCAAGGCCTCCTTGAGCCTGATCTTGAACATCTCCAGGGATGGAACCCCAACCACCTCCCTGGGCAACCTGTTCAGTGTTCAGGTGAAATAAGCTCTGTCAGGACTACTTGGCTGCTACCACAAGGTCTGCCTTAGGGAGGATAATTTGTTTTCAGTCCTTCTATAGGCTGTTGGTCCAAACTCCCACGAGTAATCTACTCCAATAGTTGCACTGGATCAGCAGGACTACTGTCCTCAGCAGGAATAAAGAGTTTAAGCAAGACTAAGTCATGTAAGCAAATTATATCTTGAATGCCAAAAGACTCACAAAACTTGCCATAACTCTGTCAATTTTCTGTATGTTTTGCTTTTCTCTAAAAAGCCCAACCACTAACTATTACAGTTAAAACATATCCTTGCTTGCACTGTGAATGGAAGCATTTCCTCATGAGAAATAATTAATTGTTAATTGTTCTTGCTCTCTTTTTTTTTTTTTTTATTTTGCAGCCTTATCTCATGGAATGAGTTGTCATTCTAGGAGATCAAACAGCTTTTTCTCAGGGAAGCAGGGATTCCAGGCCAAATTGAAAACCTGACTGTAAGCTGGGTATTGGGCAGGGCCTCTTTTGTGTGAGGGACAATCAAGCAGCAATACCACTCAGTCATCCCAGACAAAACCAGTTGTCTGCTTTACAGGTACCTGGCAAAGCAGAGGTCAGCTTTGGCTGACTCGAGCCAGGGAGGTATTGCTTCTTTCTTTTGCAGAAATGCTTCCTCATAAAGAGAACTTCAGCAGCCTGAAACAGCTCTGTCTTTTTGTGTGCCTGCTCTGTTTCCCCCTAAGCAAATTCTTCAGAAGCCCAGAAGGAATCTTGTTTCCAACATCTGGGAATGCTTTAGAGATTTTCATTATTTATATGCCAAGATAATATCTCTTGCCCATGAATGTGCTACTGTTCCCATTGATTAGATGCTTGCTGATTAGTGCCAACTGCAGTGGGGGCTGCAGCTTGGAAGCTGTTCTCAGGGCCCTCCATTTACATCACAAGCTATGGGTCTCCAAACAGCTCATCTGACCTTCAGGAATTCATTAGATTTTGACTGCTACTGACTTGGGAAGGCTATAAAGTGAAGAGTTGGGGAAAAAAAACCCAAACAACTGATGTTTAAAGTTAAGATTAAAGACACATCAAAAGGAAATTATAGAAAATAGTGGTTTAAATGGGAAAAAATGAAAGAAAAATGAGAGGCTGTAGAATGAGACAGGGCAATTTCTTCAGCATTTGATATCCAGGAGTTGTCCAGTTTGTCTTGAAGTGAGCTGGGAATGCATGTTACACAAATCCATCTCCTCAGGGCCCCCAGGGCCTCTTCCTATCCTCACAGCCTCTGGCCAGACCTGGCCTTTGGGTCCAAGGTGCTCTCCTCAGTGGAGATGAAGGGGAAATGGAGGGGAGAGGAAAATGCTGAGAGGGACAAAAACATCCACTGGGAGAGCAGCTTTGAAACCATAGCAGGAAACTTTGCAGTACAAATGAACTCCCACAGTCTAAACAAAGCAGAGAGCAGAGCTTCCTGCTCATTGCCTCAGCACTCTACTAGGGAGCATTTCTCAAGCACTGCACCACAGCAAACCACCTGAATTAAAATATCTCCTAATGCTAAGGCACTTGTGAGCATGTGGGAATCAGCAGGGTTTTGGTTCCTAAAGCTCCTAAAAGGACTGGTTTGCATCTCATCACGGACCACTGGCAGTGTTGGGAGGACACTGCTGTATGATCTGTGAGGTTAGTGGCCACAATATCCCTGCTACCAAGAGGAGCTGGCTGGTCCTGGATCTTGACAGCCCATCTCAAGTAACTCACCAGAGTAGACATCTCTGCAAAGATGCTGCTTGTGTGACCAGAACAACTGGACAGATGTACTCTGCAGTAACAACTCAAGGCCAGGCTGGTGAGGCCTTGAGCAGCCAAGTCTAGTTGAGAGGCATTGCTGCACATGGTGGGGAGGCTGGAGTAGATGATCTCTGAGGTCCCTTCCAAGCTGAGCCATTCTGTGATTCTATGAATTCTCCTTTTGCAGCCAGCAGTGCCATGCAGCACACCCTGTATTTGCTCAGATTTACTCACATTAGACTCCTGTTTGGTTTTCTTCTAGGTGACTTACGATGTTTGACTCAATTTTTGGTGTGCCTTGCATCTTTAGAGGCAATATTGACAACTCATGAATATTTCCAAGGTTGATGCCTCAACAGGGATATTGTTTGCTTCCTCTGAATCTATTTATAGGACAACTCTATAGTTTTGTTTGCTCATTTTCACTACTGCTGACAAGGACCTGACCCCAAACCACTCAGTATACTTTCCTCTCTCCATGTGACTGTCACTATGATCTAACCAACAACTTGATTCATTAGATTTGAAGGTTTCTGGGCATTTACAGACCAGACTGATTTAGATACTTTCATCTAGAGTGATTTAGGTATTTTTCATCACATACAGCTGCCCAGCAATGGAAAAACAGAAACCAGCTCCTCAGCTGGAGTAACTCTGTGATGGTCACTGGAGCCATGCTAATGTACAGCAGTTGTGGATCCAGCTTGCATCCAGAGTAGGAATTGATTTCACCATAACTCTTTATTGCCTGGGTTTCAGCCATTTGACTCTAAGTGCAGTTGACATTTTGGGAGGGTACCAGGCATCGCTGTGTCAGCCTTGATGTTATGTTAATGGTGGTTTGGGGCAATGAATAATCATCATGGGGTAGCTTGGAAAGTAGACTACAGATTTTATTCTTACAGTCTACTGGATCAGCAATTGAATTTCAGGTACTTTAAATACCTAAAGGGTGTGGGAATGGTAGAAGGTTCTGATTTAAGATGTTAATAAACAATGTTGAGGAAAACAGCTTTGGTTAGCAACCAGCAATTGCAATGGCTTTGGTGCTGGAGAAAGTCTTAGGAGTTCCCTGGTCATCCGCACCTCTGTGGTGACGTTACTGCTGAATGCTTTTGGTTTCAGTTTGATTTCCTCACTGAAAGGGCTGTCAAGCAGCAGAATGGGCTGCCCAAGGAAGCGGTGTCACCATGCCCGGAAGGAGTTAAAAGCTGTGGTGCTGTGGTGCTGAAGGACATGGTTTAGTGGTGGCCTTGATTGTGCTGGATTAACTGCTGGACTAGATAATCTTAAAGGTCTCTTCCAGCCAAAACAATTCTATGCTTTTGTATTCTAACCCCCTCTTCATAGCTGCCAAGGCACTGATGTCCTCACTTCCTCCACTGCTCTTGCAGCAGAGCGGGGAGTGGGCAGTGCCTTCCCAGGGGACATCACTGTTCTTGGGCAATCATTCAGTTGCCTTCCATTGTCACGACACTGACTGATGGGGTGTGCTGTCACTTGTATCTCTGGAACAGAATTGCCACTCAAAATCCTTGTGACAAAATGCTGAAGGTTCCACAAAAGAGAAATTCTCACCTGTGACTATAACCCAGCATTCAGGCAGGTTTAGAACTCTCCAGCTGGCTTGCTGTGAAGCAGGAGGTGGCAGGGTGTCGTGGGCTTTGGAGGCAGGCCAGTTCACAGCACGCCAGGGGCTGATGGCCCCTCAGCAGCTCTGTGAAGGGCTGCCCCTGGATCCCCTGACATGGGCCTGCAAAGTCCCTGGGCATCAATGGAATCTTACTTCTCTTTGGTGAGTGTGTCTTAGGGGTGGGTATTTGAACTCAAGCTCTACCTCTTTGGTGCAGAAATACCAAGCTCTGTCCATGGTTGGAAAGAACTGAGGGTTGGCTTCAAACCCAGCTTCCCTAAAAGTGACTGCAGTTAGAGAGAACAGCTGCTGAGGCCATGGTAGATGTTGCCATTAAAGAGGTGTTTGGCAATGTGTCTCAAAAACAATCACAGAATGGTTTGGGTTGGAAGGGACCTCTGAAGGTCACCTAGTCCAACCCCCCTGCAGTCAGTAGGGACATCTGCAACTAAACCAAGTTACTCGAAGCTCTGTTCAACCCAACCTGGAATGTTTCCAGGTGTGGCAGTTTAGGCTGGGTGCCCCCTGCCACTGCCGCATGAGATACACCTCTGGTGTCCTGGGTGCCCACCCAATAGGGGTGGACACAGGAAACGACGTATTTCTACCCGTAAATCCTGCGCCCTATAAAGCCATCTGCAGAGTCATCCTCTTGCTCTTTCTTCCCTCTCTGCTCCCACGGGAGATGTCCTCTCTTATCGGGTAATGCCGGGGGAGTATCCTCAAGGCCTCTTAGGCCTGTCTAGGCCTAATGCCAGGAGGAGAATGGAGGGGGGGGCAGTCTCAGACCTGGCCAGCCTGAGACTTGCCTAGCAGCGGGAGGGGGAAGAAAGAGCCCTGGGGGGTTTGGGTTTACCCTCAGGTGGGAAGAAGGGAATTATTGGGAAGCCTTTGGGAATTCTGTGAGGGGTTCTGTACGCTTTGGGATACTCTTTGTCACTATGCTTTGTGGTTTGTAGTTCTCTGTAGCTTCACCAATTGCTTTTCCATTTAAACTTTCCATCACTCTCCAATCCATTTGTGTGAGTCTCATTCTTTTGTCCCTTTCGGGGCAAGAGACGATCTGTCTGGCCCCAAACCAGCACACCAGGGATAGGGCATCTCTGGGCAACCTATGCCAGGGACTCAACACCCTCAGCGTGAAAAACACCTTCCTTCTTTCTAGTCTAAAGCTCCCCTCTTTTAGTTAAACATCCCTGGCTGTTTCTTCTTTCCCTCATTTCAAACTCACCAAGCAACAGTTCTGAACACGTGCACCTAAAATCATGTATCACAGTTTGAGTTATTTCAGAGCTTCTTCCCTAACATCACTAACTGACCCCAGTGATGGATGCTTCCTCTCCTGCCTTTATCACTGCAGTGTTGTTGTAGCTAATTCCCTGCTGAAGCAGCAGAGCTGCCCATTAAGCTGATAAGGAACAGCAACATGATTTATGCACCACAGCAGGAAACAGAGACAAATATTGGTATCAAGGTGACTCATTTGCCTGGGAAGCCCATAGCAAAAAGGTCCTCAGTGGGGAGCACTCAGCATCAGTTTGTTGCTTGGCCATAAGCGGGGAGCTAAATATTCCCTTTCCACTCTAAGCAATGGGACCTCCAAACTTGTCAGCTGCAGGCCATTGCAGTAGACTAGGGAGGGGGGTGAAAAGGAACCATTAGTGAGCACCTGAAGACGTGCTGCTTGTGGAGTGGAACATCTGCCTTAGGAGGAAAGAGCTGGGGGTCTTTGCTGTGGAGCAGAGGAGCCTGAGGGGTGCCCTCACTCATGTTGATAAAGATGTGCAGGGCAGTGTCAGGAAGGTGGAGTTAGGCTCTGCTCAGGGATGTCCAATGACAGAAGCAAGCTGGAGCAGAGGAGGAAGGCATTACAGCAGAGAGCAAAGCTTCCAAAGAGCAGATGTCAAAGCTGGGCAGCAAGCTGTGATGTTTAAATTCTTTCTCTGCCATGGCATATAACAGACCAAACAGTCTCCACCACAGATGCTTCCAGCTCTGAGTCACCACTGTGCACCATGTCTGAGGGCAGGTATCAGAAAAGGGGAACCAGAGAAAGGGTTCCAAGATGCTGAAAAGTTTCCTTAAAGCTCTGGGCAGCAGCATTCTGTCCTGTGAGGGAGGGACAGCCCAGCCCAGCAGCTCACACTGTGATTGAGAAATGCAGACAATGAATGCTTGGAAGGTTTCATGAGCTATTGAAAGCACCATAGAAATGCTAAATATTGTTATTGGATTAAAGTGTGATTGAAACAAATTGATCTGTTGGAAAATGTCAATGAATCACATTCATAACAAATTCCATTTAACTTACAACAGTGAGTCATCATCTGGCCCTTCTGCTGATTTATTTATACATCCTGCTGAAAAGAAAACTGATTTAAGGAATCAGATCTTAAGATAACTGATTCTCAGAATTATGAGATTTTGTACAGTGTGGTGGCATCAATCCATATTTAGCCATCCTCTCTCCATCATATTTAATCCTGATGAAGGTTATGCAAAGCACCTGTAATGTGCTCTTTTTTGCCTGAAAACACAATGATTCTCCTAAAGATAAGAGTTTCATTAAACTTGGTCCAAAACTAAATGTGCTGTTCACCAGCTCTCTGTAGGCTTCACTATGCAGAATGATTGGAAGCTATGAAGTACTGGAAACCCAAAGTGCTCCTGGATTGAAATCAGACTTCAATGTAAGACCCCACTTCAGAGGAGTGATTCAAACTGCAAGATGGAATAGCTCAGGATGGAGACATGTCTTGGGTCCTCCTGTGCCTCCATTCCCTCTCTGCAAGACAGAGGTAGGGCCACACCTGTGTCAATATAGAAAGCACCATTTGGATGTTTGGATGACAGCATCCAGCAGCATCACACACTCATTATTACCAGCCATAGCTTAATGATCCACAACAAAGCAAAACCCTTCCAAGGGACAGAAGATCAACATTTAACCACTGAAAGATATTTCTGAAAGGGAATTTCGTCTGGAGGTAACGGGAGGGTTATACTGGTTTGGGTTTGTCTGTGGATGCTGCAGTAAGGGAGAGGAGCAGAAAGGGGGTGAACCCTGGTGGCACAGATGAGAGGGAGAGGGGATTACATGCACAAGGTGGCTGGGTGACACGAGAGAAGGGACAGGGGCAGGAGTGTTGAACAAGGATGTTGAAGCTGTGTGGTGAAGAGCCTGATAGAGCATAGTTACATGTTTGACATGGGTTCAGGGAAGAAGCATCTCACACCTTCACGGAGAATTTGCCCTGATTAAAAGCTAATTAAGAGGTAATCAGTGCTCAGCAAATGGAAAAGGGTGAAATAAGCTAAGGAGAGAAAACTTATATATAGGGCTGTCAAGAAAATATGAAAGGAAAGAGGAAATTTTCAGGAAGAAGGAGGTGCAGCAGGACCCTGACCACTGCAGGCAGTGAAGACAAAACCAGCCCAGCCCTGCACAGCACAGCCAGACACCTCAGTGCTGCCAACACCACAATGCTACCATGACACCAAGGAGCTCTGCTGCACCTCTGGCTAGGACTACAGGGCTTGAGGGGCTGAAAAAAGGTCCCTCCCCTCCTCCAACCATTCAGCCAACATGTCAAAATGGCAATGGAGGAGATTTCACTACAGATTTCATCCCAGAGCAGAAGCAGTGGGGCCAAACAGACTTTTCTAAAGATAAAAGTTGTTCTGCTCAAGGTCTGTCCTGGCCTGCAGAGCCCCTGAGAATACCTCCACCCCAACTCCCAGGGATGGAGTAGCTGGTGGGATGTCAGTGAGATGAGACAGGCTCAGTGGCCAGGGGTAGGGTGCAGGATGAGGATCACACATCAGAAACACCACAGACAACATCAGAGCCTAAGGGGTTTGCTATGGTTGATGCTGCTTTCAGCTGGGACTGCACCACTCTGTGCAGAGCTACATTGCCCACCACTAACACAAGGGGTTCTAAAAGGAGAGGAAGAGCAAGGCAAGGACTGGCAATTCACAAGAATTTTATACTTTTGTTTTCCCCAAGTCTGAAAGAACCCCAGTGATACTTGTGACATAACAGGAATGAGACAGTTAAGGTGGTGTACAAAGGCTGCCTTTAAAACTTCCCTTTTATTTGCTGATCATTTTTGATCTCCCTCACTCAAATGGAGCATCACTTAGGAACTGATGAAAAGAGAATCTTCATCTGGTTATTAACTCCTTGATGAAAGACCTGTAAAAAGTGCATTGTTCATTTACAGGACTTTGGAAAATACTGAAAATTGACTAAATTCTTGATGAGATACATGGCTGCTTGCAAGTGATAATTGGGCACAGGCACTGGAACAGCAGACCAGTTATGACTGCAAAGCTGGGAACAGCACCCAGCACTTGCCATTACAATAAATGAATCCTAGAATGGCTCAGGTTGGAAGGGACATCAGAGCTCATCTCTTCCAACCTCCCCACCATGGGCAGGGACACCTCTCAACTAGACTCAGCTGCTCAAGGCCTCATCCAACCTGGCCTTTAACACCCTCAGGGCGGAGGCAGCCACAAGCTCCCTGGGCAGCCTGTTCCAGAGTCTCATCACCCTCGGACTGAAGAACTTTTTCCTCAGATCCAGTCTAACCCTGCTCTCCCTCAGCTTCAAACCATTCCCCCTTGTCCTGTCTCTAGACACCCTCATGAAAAGTCCCTCTGCAGCCTTCCTGGAGGATCTCTTCAGGTATTGGAAGGCAATTCTAAGGTCCCCCTGGAGCCTTCTCTTCTCCAGGCTGAACACCCCCAGCTCCCTCAGCCTATACTGATAGCTGAGGTGCTTCAGCCCTTGGCTGATCTTTGTGGCCTCCTCTGGACTCACTCCAATAGCCCTGTGTTTTTTGACCTAAATTTTGACCCAAATGACTTGGGTGGTTTGTTGGTTGGCTGTTTCCCCCTCCCCCGACATGAGAAAACAGAACAGAACTAAACATCCATTCCAGGTGTTTCAGAAACAAAACCTTTTCCCCATCACTTTATTGGAAGCAGGTCCCATGAAACAAATAGAAAAGGAAACTCATGATCAGCAGTGAGAGCCTCAGCAAGGAAGAGCAGGTCTTCACCCATGGTGGGTTTGACTTTTATCTCAGTGCACTTTTGGATTTCTGTGGATCTAGGAGATTTAACTGTTTCCAACCGTACTACATTTGTGGAGCTGCATTTGTGAAGGCCCTAGGCATCTGAATTGCTCCTGCTGTGTCAAGGTTGGCAAGCCAGGGGGGCTGATAAACAGGTGGACACATCTTCATGCTTCAGGAAAACATCCCTAACCTTGTGCTCAGTTCAGAGCACTGGGGTTGGCTTTCAGCCCCTCACTACAAGAAAGACATTGAGGTGTTGGAGCAGGTCCAAAGAAGCTGGTAAAGGGTCTAGAGCATGAGTCTTATGAGGAGCAGCTGAGGAACTGTGGTGGTTTAGCCTGAAGAAAAGGAGGCTCGGGGGGGACCCTGTTGGTCTCTATGACTCCCTGAAAGGAGGTTGTGGTGAGGCAGGTGTCAATCTCTTCTCCCAAGTGACAGGACAAGAGGAATTGGCTTATTTTGCACCAGGAGAGGTTTAGGTTGGATATTAGGAAAAAATGTCTTTGCTGAAAGGGTTGTCAGGTCCTGGAACATGCTGTCCAGGAAAGTGGTGAAGTCACCATCCTTGAAGGGATTCAAAAGCTGTGTAGATGTGGTGCTGAGGGCCATGGATTAGTGGTGACCTGGCAGTGCTGGGTTAATGGTTGGACTTGATGACCTTAAAGGTCTCTTCCAATCAAAATGATGCTATGACCTCTGGGCAATGATAGCTTCAGCAGTGATGCCAGGATGGCAAACAGCTGGATTCTGTTCTAATTCTTCCTGGTTTTGGCCAGACTGCACAGTGTCTTTGAGGGGGGTACAGAGTTAAAAATAAGATCCTTGAGCAATGCAAAGCTTCTAAATGCTCTAAATGCTTTTTTAATCAAAGGAAATTGCTGCAGGAAGTGATTTCTCACATCCCAGGCTCTGCCAGTTGTTTCCAATCAATGCAGCTTGGGGCAGCTATTATCTCACTAAGTTGTATTAATGTCTTTGTTGCTGCTGCTTTTCCTTTTCAACTCATCTACAGGTTAACTGGGTTCTGCTGTTTAACTTGTGGTTTCCTTGATGTGGTTGGCTTACTGGTTTGTGGGGCTCCTTTCACAACCCTAATCCCTCACAGGAGCACATATTCATCTCCTCACTTCTCACTACTCACTGGACAGTTGACTGATCAGCAGGATGTGGTCCCCTGACATGCTTCTCCCCTCCCATTTCCCCAGTTCCTTCCCTGAACCCGAAGACCCTGAGGAGCTCTGGCCTTTTGCCCTGGGGATTTGAGCCCTTCCACACAGATGCACCACTGCACAGGCCTGTGTGCTAGGAGCTGCTGGGAGCAGCTCATCACATGGCCAACACCTAAAGAAAAGAGAGACACCTGAGCCGGATCTTGCAATTTAGGGGCCATGTGAGATCAGGGTTTGACTTGGATTGAGTCATCACCCTGTGGTCTGGCATAAACAGTGGCACAATTTGAGAAGTGGTGTTTTATGGGCTCTGCTGATGTTCTTCAGCTCACAAAACCCTCAGAACCCAAGGCAGAACAGTGGCTTATGACAACTTTTAACCTGTGAAATTTTAATGCTAGCAGCTGAAAAATAGATGGAAATGAGGGGAACTCTTCCAGAAAGCTTGTAAAAACAAGAGCTTTGTCCAGAGCACCAAGAAAACCAAAGCATGTCACTGCCAGTGGTGATGACAAACTAAGTCCTTTCCTCTTCCTCCTCTGTTACAGCCCAGACCTGTCCCTCCAGTTCTACTGGAGCGGCTCCTGAGAACCAGGATGGACACTCCCTGTCTTCAGTTAAGTTGGCACCATTTCCAACTCTTCCAATAGCTCCAGACATCAACCTCAATGACTAAAAGTTGCTTCCTAGCTCTGGTAGTTTTAGGCTGATTCCCACCACACCACTTTCCTTGAAAAGACAGATATCTGTGCCCTGCTGATGGAAGTCAAAGGCACCATTGACAGGAGTGAAGGCTGTCAACCACCCCTTTGGTTTCTACATAGATGCTATCTGGGCACAAGAGCAAGTGTGCAACCCCCTGTGTTAGGACTCTCACAAGTGTGAGTGCTGCAGACCAGCATCATCTCCACAGCCTCAGAAAGAAGGAAATAAAAGACAGCATATCAAGGAACGAGTGTGGACCAGCAGCACCCTGCTCTGTCACTGAATGCATGCAGCATTTTACATAATTCAACAGCAAAATGGTGTTGCCATCTGCCAACATCCATCTGGTGGAGGGAACACAAGACCCCGGGTGAGAAGCTGGCACCAAGCAAGATCCACACACTCGAGGGGAGATCCAGCACACAGCTGAGGGATGCCTTGCGGTGCTCTCCTCTCTTCAAAAATAGCTTGCAGGCCCCATAGCTCCTCTTCAAACAAGGCTTCTGGCAGAGCACGAGGCATTCCCAGGACAGGCAGAAAAGTGGCTTTTTAACATGTCCACATAGTAGAGGTTGCAATAAAGACTTTGTTATCAGAAACATTATAATGGCATTTGTAAGTGCAAGGACATGGCCAGCTTCAAAGCCCTTGTTCAGGACTGGCTGCACTCAAGCCTGCACTGTCACAAAGGTAACACAAGCCAGAGAGAGGTCTAGAAGGTGATGATAATGTTTAGAGACAAAGAAAGTTCTCTGTGAGGAAAGATTCAGGAGACTCAGACTGTTTTACACAAGAGAAAAATAAGACATGCCAGAGGTAGTAAAATACTGCAAAGGGCAGAGAAGGCAGCCCAGCCACTCCCAGGTACCCATCAAATACCTTCTCAAATGAGAGGCAGCAGCAGCCTGGTGCAATTAAAAATACATTTTTTACACATCAGAGGAAAAGCTGGGGCTGGTTCATGGCTAGTTATGACTGTGACACCAAGCATATTCATTGAACCAGAACAGTGCAGGATGGTCTTTTCCCTTTTCTTTACCCTTAGGAGAGCATTGGTTTGAGGCATTTGATAGGGGGCTGAGATGTGTATACAAATACTGAAAGTATGCACATACAAGCACCTGGAGAGCGTGTCTCTGCAGCTGCACTCTGCTATTGGGTAAGAAATGTCCACTACAGACTGATGCAGGCATCCCTGTTCACTGTAGAAAGGATGAGGCAGAATCAGATTTTCTACCTGACAGCCCAGGACAGACTGGAGACACAAATGTGGTAGCAACTCTCTAGACAAGCACTATCCTAGCGACACACCTATGAGGGCTAACATTGTCAGAGCATCCTCATCCTCCCTTGGCAGTGCTCCCACAGAGCTTCACTCTTAAGAGGGCACCACACAACACCAGCTGACTCCAGAAGGCAGCAGGAAGTGAGGGCAAAGCCAGGCTCACCTCTTCCAATGCAGTGCTGTTACTGGCTATGATCAGGATGAAGCTCAATCCAGGAAGAGTCCATTTTTAGCACTGTTATTTATGTTGCAATAATGCCAGCCACTGTGGAGATGGGCATCTGCAAAGAGAGATCTCTGGAGCAGGGAGCATCTCTTCTTATTGCAAACTGCCAGCTGAATGCACTTCCCCACATCACAGCCACGCTGGCTTCATCCAGTTTCACATTCCCAGTTATAAAGCCAGTGGTATGACCCTGGAAGTCACTGACCACAAACAGATGGAAAAGTAGATGCAACAAGGTCTCTGAGGTGACCTGTGGGAAGCAGGGATGGCAGTCTTACTGCAGATGCCCACATTTATTTAATGGTGCTAAATTTTATTTAATTTTGTCAGCTCTCTCAACTGCAGCTCCACTTGTTGTCCAAACCAAAGAGATTTCCTTTACATTTGTCCCCAGCAGTCATTGCTACTGTCAGTATTCTGCACAGGGTGATGAAGGCATCTAGAGTAACGGACTGCCCTCAGCTACCAGACCATTTAAAAATATGAAGTGATAATTCTCTCATTATTTATGACAGGTGTCTCAAACTGTCTTCCTTCTGGCTCAGCATTGCTGTCCACTGCTGAGATGGACAGAAGGGTACTTTGAGGGATTCCACTTTACTAACGCTCTGCAGATGTAGCCAGAGGAAATGGCCAGGTAGAAGTAAGCCCAAATTGCCCAAATCCCCAGTAGGCTACTTTGTACCAGGAAAAACACATTGTCCCCCAGAATCTTTCTGTGGGGGGAAGGAAGGCAATCTTGTCCTAAAGAGGCTGTTGGGCTTCAAGGAGCCCAGCACCTTCACTGCGCTTCCACTATCACACACACATTTACACATCCAAACTGTTGATTTTTGATGGAGTGTTGCTTTTTTGCCCCAAAATGAGCAGAGGTGGAGGAGATGTGTGACACTGTCTCAAAGTCTGGATGGTTTTGCTGGTCACTGTTTTCTCAGTGAGAAAAGTTAGCTTTACTAATGTGGTCTTTTTCTGTCTCTGGAGTCCCAGAACTTTGAAGGACAGAGGGAACAGGTGGGAGATGATCTCACCCTGAACTACTTCTCTCTGTGCTTTCTGGTATCTTCATCTCTCGCTGCCACTGGTGGAGATGAGCAGACCCATTCCTCTGTGGAACAAAGCACTGCTGGTGCTGTAGAAGATGTGACTTCCCCTCACACTAACTCAAGGGAGCCTGCTCTGATGTATTTAAATCATTCTAACAGCATTTGGCATGTCTCAATTAAAAGGCAAGAGCTAAAATAAACCGAGGCTTCTTATTCAGCCACTAGGAAGTTGCAAGAAAAGGGAGGAAAAAGGCAAAACAAAATTAACCAACCCAAACCAGCCAGAATCCAAATCTGTGTTTAAAATCTCTATTTAAGTTCCTGTACCAGCTCAGCTCAATATCTAAAACAAAGAAAATGAATTATGGAACAGTATGAGGAGAGCTTGTTAATTTTCCCACTGATGCACTGTGAAATGAAAGCTTTATTCTAAGACTATCATATCCTCAGGGCTCTGTCTGGGGAGGCACTGACAAATATAAATGTCCTCACAGCTTTTCTTTTAGTCTTGCTTGATGGTGTATTCCAGACAGATTTCCAAAATTATCTATAATAATATATAATCTGTAGCTGTGGTTTGGTGGAGCCCAAGACTGTGATTTTCCAGGACTTAACTCTGCCCTGGTTGAAAATGGAAGCTCAAGTGCACAGAACTAAAGGCAGATCAAATTCTAGAAGAATTTGCTTATTTCTTAATCAATATTAATATATGTGACTTTAATTTCAGCATCTTTCCTCCTGTTGTGTACCAAGGGAACATTAGCAACAACAGCAGCTTTACATTTTTAGAGAGCCTTTCATCAAGAAGGATTCAAAAGCGCTTTACAAACCTCGGACAAAATTCTCCTTTGATCAGCAGCGAGAATCTCTTAATCCGGGGTGCAAATCTCTCTTGCACTTTCTGTGCCTTTTTCTGCACACAGGACTTCCATTGATTTCTGCAGGAATTGTGCGTGTGAAACAAGTGCAGAATGTATAATGGAAAGCTGCACTGCAGATAACAAAGTGGGAAAAAATGGTCCAAGTATGGATTCATTGCCCACCACAGAAGTGCCCTTCTGCTGGAGCGGGCCCCAGTTGCCTTCTGGATGCACTAAAGAAAAAACATCCAGTACTAGTTCTTTGACTAAACACAGAATCACTCAGAATCACACAATGGTAGGGGTTGGAAGGGAATTCCAGAGAGCATCAAGTCCAACTCCCCTGCCAGAGCAGGATCACCTAGGGCAGGTCACATGTAAACGCATCCACAAGGATTTTGAAAGTCTCCAGAGAAGGAGACTCCACAGCCTCCCTGGGCAGCCTGCTCCAGGGCTCTGTCACCCTCATCATAAGAAGTGTCTCCTTGTGTTGAGGTGGAACCTCCTGTGTTCTAGCCTGTATCCTTTGTTCCTTGTCCTATCACTGGGCACACTGAAAAGAGCCTGACCACACTTCATGAAGGACAAGCACAGATATTCACTCCTGCACACAGATCTGCTTGCTTGTTCTAGGCAGCCTTCCCTGCCAGGTCCCTTAAATCTCCTCCCAAAAGCACAGGATCAGATCTGGTTGCCAGTTACTGCTGAGAAAATATTTTTCGCAAGAAAATGTTAGATTTAGAGATGTCCTCCACAGTTTTCTTGTCCACAGCTAAGCCAAGAGGTGCAGAGAGGATGCCGCAAACTGAGTTTCCCAAACTAATCCCTGCTTCAGTTTGGGCAACCCAAGCCCCCCCAAGTTATTTCTGTCTGCTGACGCTCTCAGGAAACTCATGCTGCATTTCTGATTAGAGTGTATAGATGCTAAGGAACACTTTCCTTCTTAATCAGCAGCAAATGATGAGCAGCATCCCACTGAGATGAGTGGAGAACCCAAAGTTACATTAATTCTTCAGACACCTCAGTTCAGTGATCAAACCTCGAATCCTTGTGTTGAAGCTCTAAACCAGTGGCCCTGTCCCAGCCAGCTTTACTGGGACTTTCTGTTTCTCATGAGTAAAACCAGACCTTTTAATCAGAAAATCAGTCAGAATTAAGTGTCCCCTAGGGATGCTATTTGAAGAAGTAAAATGCCTCGCTTGCAAAGACAGGTGTAATAATGTGATGAGGGATCTTTTAACCACTTCATCTGGAAAAAGAGTGACTGTTGGCTCTATCAATGAGAACAATATTGGCCCATTCAGACTCAAGTTTGCAGCCTATGGCATTACATTGATTTATCTCGTTTGATGAGCTGCCCATGAATTTTGTCCTATCTATTCAAAGCCCTTCTTTTACAGAGTGCAGTGATTCTTTTCCTTGTCTTTCCTCCTCTTGGTACATCCTCATCTGACTTTGCATCTGTGTTTTTAACGTGCAGTAGCTAACAGGATTGCCAATTAGCACACACACCACCAGCAGGAAATGCTCCTGTTGCACTGCTGGTGCTGATCACCTATGTTAGACACACGATTGTGCAGTGTAAACTAGTTTCCTTTTAATTGCCAATGTAAAAGAGCAGTAATTATACCCCTTAATTTCAAGGGGCTGGGATTCATTAGGAACCCTTCTTTAAGTGTCTCTGTAAAATCCAGGTTCCCTGAAGTCAAAACCAAGATGCCTATGTTGAAGCCACCCTCCAACTGCAGACCAAGAGGCATCAGTGCAAGATACTGCTCCTGTGCCAGGGTTCTCACACGTTGTAACTTCTGAAACTCTGCTTTGCACAGAGTTCAGAGCCCTCTAAGCCCTGGCATGCCTGCCATTTGGAGGGAAGGGTTTGGTGATGTTTGAAGGTAGCTAGTGAAAGTCTTAAGTAACATGATGCAAATAATTAAACTTTGTGATAAATTGGGGCTTTTCATCTTCAAAGTGCTTTACAAACACTAATTAGCTGGGCTCAGCAAAGCCCTGTAGAGTGGAAGCCACTCAATCCCTATCTCCTGTGAAGTGACTTCCTTGGCTGTCCCCACACAGGCTATTTTTAGCCCGTGCAGGAGCCCGCCTCACGCTCCCTTGCTCTCTCTGCACAGCCATACCTTTGCTGTGATGAAAGCCAAGCCAGCTTAGTAATGGGGAGTGGGGAAGGCTTTAAAATTAAACAGTCTTTTAAAACAGCAATTAGCTTGGGTTTTCCTGGAAGAACTGAGGCAGATGAAGATCAGAGGCAGGCACCTTCATCCCCTGCACCAGCCTCCAAACCTTCAAATCTCCCATCCCCTTTGAACATGAAACGCTGCGTCGCAGGCGCGCCGAGAGGTGGATCTGCCGGCTGATGGTCAGCCTGAGCACGTCCCACTGTGAACAAAGGGACAGCAAATTCCAGAGCATGGCTGCCTCTCAGCTCTCTGCCCAGCAGCACAGCTCAACACAACCATGGGGAAGGAGAATATTATCCACACAGCTCTGTCTGCACTTTGGTTCCGAAGTTCCTTCTTCCGTTGGTTCAGAAGCAGGTCTGGAGCCTGAGAAAGCAGCCTCAGGACTTTTTGCCAATCTGCCTGTTTGAGACCCAAGTGACCAATTTTGGGGTCAGCCATTCTTTCAGGGGTGTCTTGTTAGCCCTAGAGTGGCTCAGCTCCTACTCCAGGAGAGCTGCTGGGGGTCCTCCCTAAAGAAGCAGCCCCATTTTCCCACTGCCTCCTTCTTCTCCTTTAGTAAACGTTGTTTCAGGGATTTCTGGCTGGACTGCTGCTGTGCACCAAGCCTAGCCCTGTACTCTCCTGTGTGCCTGGGCCCCTGACAACCCTTTTCAAAGGTCACTCAACTGCAGTCATGGTGTGTTCATGTTATCAAACAGCTTCTCAGGCACCAACCCTTCAACTTACTTCCCTGCTGGCCCTTCCTGAACCTAATGTTTGCTTTACTGAAATAATCACAGAACTCCAGGATCACAGAATCCTAGGATCATGGCATCATAGAATGGAGTAAACTTCCTACTATAAGTGAGAATACACAAATGAAGACAAAGTCCTGGTGGATCTCAGTGCAGGAAGCACTTTCTGAAAAGAAAAAACTTAAACATTGTTTCCCTGCTTGTTTGGAAGCAGGACAAATATGCAGGGAGGCCAAAGTAATCTTATTTATTCAGTGTGGCAGACTGAAAGCCTTGCTGCAAGCACAGGTCTCCTGCTTAGCTGCCAGCCTGTGAGGAGAAAGCCCAGGGGACAGATGCATTCCTGGTTTCCTGCCTGGCTTTCACAAAGCCATTTAGTTTCTCAGCATTTCAGGTCCCCACATGACAGGGTGTTGTGGGAATAAACAGAGGAGGGTGGAAGAGGAGGGGAGGCAAGAGGCCAAGTTCATCCAGAAGGCACTGGGGGGGGTCTTGCAAAGGCTTACAAACTTCCCCACTGTTGGGTTCCATCATTTCCCACTGACAATAGCTTGACATCACTTCCTGGCACAAAATGAATGTATTAAACTGAGTATTTCCTCTAGAACTTGTAGTTACTCAGCTACTTATTTTTGGCTGGCAATGCTAACTTCAGCTCTTGGGTTGACTTGGTTTCCTGACCAACCCCAAGGTATTGTCTGTCTTCTAGCACAATCTTAAAATAGTCTATCCCAGCCTCTGGGAAAGCAGGCATGGAAGGATTTACACACTTGAAAACATTTAGCAATTCAGAACTGATGCAGAAAATAATTGGGATGGAAGTTGTGTGATACTTCAATCTGAAAACCAGGAAAGGTTCATTACAAAAAATTACTTTTTTTGGTCCTTCAGACATGATGTCCCTGTTCACTGCAGGGGGGTTGGACTAGATGACCTTTGGAGGTCCCTTCCAACCCAAACCATTCTATGATTCTGTGAGTTTTACCTCTACAGAAACACCCTAAAATTCCAAAAGCAAGAGCCATACCTCCCCAAACTGCTCTGTAACAGAGCTGCCTGCTGTGTGCCTACTACCGTCTCATGCACATCACTCTGGGTTTCCCACAGCAGCAAGGAGTGCCTGCAGTAAACAGCTTCAGCATTAACACTGGGAGTCATAGAATGGGTTGGGTTGGAAGTGACCTCCTAAAGTCATCTAATCCAAACCCTCTGCAGTCAGCAAGGACATCCTCCACTAGATCAGGTTGCCCAGAGCCCTGTAAAGCCTGACCTTGAATTATCTCCAGGGATGGGGCTCTTGAGTAGAGCCCTGGCAAATCCCTTTATAGTCATATTTGTTTCTTGAAGAAAACATATGACTTGGTGACAAGAAAATGGTTTGGAAATTTCAGTGAATTATTTATGCTACTGCAAGTGAATTCCAGTAGAAGCAATCTAGGCCTTTCATTTTGCTATTGAACAAAAAATTAGTGCCACTTCTGTTCCATTAACTTCTACCACTTCTGGTGTTTCTTTCAATTTATTTCTTTTTAATTAAAAAGCTTATAGATGCTGAAGTTGGAGACAAAAATATTTAATCTGAAGCTGCAGAAAATTATACAGTTAACTTCAAGTGATTGCCAAAATGTTGGAAAGAATTCACTGGAGGTCAACTGCAAATGAATTTCTCTCATGATGCTTCAACCAGGAGCAATAAAAATCTGTTATTCACACAGCTCTTATTGATTCTTGTCATTGTTCTTTATCTGACGGCTTCATAAAGCAAGTGGGAGAAGACAATGAGGACTTCAGGCCATTGGAACTCTAGCAGGGTTATATGGGCTTGTTAAACATTTGTTTGCCTCAGTGGGCCTTCACTGCCAGCTAAGGGGCAGGTAGCTCTCAGTAAATCAATCATGGCTGATCACTTGTCCATACCTTTCCCTTTTCACAACTCCATGTAAAAGATGGCAGCCTAAATGAAAAGAATGCCCCATTAAGTCCGTAATACGCAAGACCTTCCAGCTTCACCTCATCATTAAAACTGCTGCAGACCTCCAGAGCTGTCTTTGAACTCAGCTCAATTCACTAGATGAAGGCCAGCAGGTGAAGAATCACAACAGCAACAAACACAAACTGAGGGGGGCTGAGAGAGCTCCTTGCTCAGAAGATGACAGCTGTTCACCCAATACCATGCAGCAGCTTAGAGACACCCAGGAAAGCAAGCCTCAAACACAAAGACTGCTTTTAAAGACCCTCAGCTCTTTAAAATTTCTAATACTAATACTGAAACTTTAATCCTGACTTGTCTCAGCAATAATGTGGCCAGCAGGATGTGCCCTCTGGACTGGGCACCAGGGAGGCCACATTTTGAATAGTGCATTCAGTTTGGGGCTCCTCACCACGAGAAGACATTGAGGTGCTACAGCAGTTCCAAAGAAGGGCAATGAAGCTGGAGAGGTGTCCAGAGCACAAGTGTTATGAGAAGCAGCTGAAGGAACTGGGACAAGAAGACTCAGGGGATACCTTACTGCTCTCTACAGCTCCCTGAAAGGTGGATGTTGGTCTCTTCTCCCAAGTAACAAGTGACAGGGCAAGAGGAAATGATCTCAGGTTGCACCAGGGAGGTTTAGGTTGAGTATTAGGAAAAATTTCTCCACTGAAAGAGTTGTGAGGCACTGGAATGGGCTGCTCAGGGAAGTGATGGAGTCAGTGTCCCTGAAGGGATTTAAAAGCTGTGTAGATGTGGTGCTGAGGGCCATGGTTCAGTGGTGGACTTGGCAGCGCTGGGTTAATGGTTGGACTGGATGTGATTCTGTGATGCTCTGTGAGCAGGTCTTGCCTTTTCATTCTTTCCCTCTCCTGAATAAGCCCCCTTCCAGAACTGTGGGGTTTTCTCACCAAGCCTCATCCTGAGCTGTAGGGGGCTTGGGGATGGAGCTTGCCAAGAACACTTGCCAGGAAGGTAAATCAAAGCATGACCTTTCGTGTGGGAGCTGCAGGGGGGAGCTGCTGGGGACAAACATAATCACTCCCTGTGGAACTTGGGCAGGCCAGAGGCATTAGCACCTCTGTTCCAGGAAGAAGCAAGAGGAAATGCTGTCAGTAATAACTTCACCCGCTGCAGCCTCTGACTCACCTGAGAGGCACTGCCCTGAGCTGCTGGAGCAGAGTCAAGCAGATGCACAGAGGCCTCTTATCAGAGTACACCTTTTGTGGCAGCTCCAAGGGAATCATGTCACCTACCTAGCCACCAGCTCTGCTTTCCACAGTGCCTGTGTGCTTCCTTAGAAGTTTCCTATTCAAGCACTTAACCTGATGAGGACTGACCTCACTTAGCTTATGAGATGAAACAAGATCACTGCCCGAGGTGTGAAATGACACTAGAACGGAGGACATGATCTTATGAAGAGCATCTTCTTCCTCTGCCACCACGTGTCCTCCTGGTTCCCCCGCCCCAGCATCCTCTAATCAGGCAGAACCAAATGAGAAAGCACTATGATTCTAGCACAGCCCTGGCAGCACACAAGAATCTGCCCTTTCAGCTCTCCAGCAGTACCCATTTTTACCTATATGAATCCAAAGACTCAGCAGTTCCTTTTTTAGGATTTTTTGGTCACCGCATCAGCAGAAACAAAAAAGTGTTTTCTATGACTCTGTCTCTGCAGGATGCCAAACCAGATGAACAGACAGTGACTTTTCAGCAGTGTGGACAGAACAGCAAATCAATCACTCCAAATGAATAATACATTTAAGAACTGCAGCAACACCAATGGCAGCAAATCCATCTGCAGCTACAGTGAAACTACCTGGGCCCATTTCAAGGTAGAATCTTCTGCAGGCGTACAGAAGGCACTTTCATTTTGGTATTTCAAATAAGAATGAATTTGTGTATGTGTCAATCTGCCACACACCAGGCAGGGCTGGTTCTGTGAGTAGGCATTGCTGCGTAAGAGCTTTAGCTGGAGAATATCTAGGTTGGTATTTGCAGGGCAATATGACAGCAAAGGATAAACCCAGCATTCACAAAATGACTTCTTATATGAACTGCTACAAAAGATCTTTTTTGTCATATTGTATGATGGTTTTTATTGTGATGCAGTAGAGAATGAGCTTCAGAAGCAAACTTAGCAGGATAAATCTAGAGATAAATAAAGCCCACATTTAAAAAAAAGAGCATTGAAATTCAAGTGCTGGTTTCAGTGGCAAGCTGAACTGACACAAGAACAGGGGTGAAGTGCCCCTTTGCTCAGCCAAGCCAGGCTTGGATCTATGGAGACATTTCAGTTGCCTTGTTTGTTTCTTCTCATCGAAATGAAGCTGACTTTCTGAGGGGAAGGGGAAAATGAAAAGCCCCAAAGGCTGTTAACCTTTCATCAGCAGTAGAAGGCAAGGGCATCAAAAGTTCTTTGACTCTCATGGAATAAAGAAGTGCATGGTGGAGGCTGGTCCATGCTGAACGAAATGGCTGAAAGCTCCCACAGGCCTTTGCTGAAGATGGAAGGGGTCCTTGAGATGGTAAAGGCAGGTATGGAGGGTATAGGAGGAGAATTAAACTAAGGCTGACCTCATCAGGGCTGAGCTATGTGCCTACAAAACTCCTTTTGAGAAGCTTGTCTAAGGGCAGCAAAGGCAGCATGCAGACAAGAGGCTTCTATAGGAGGGTGCTGCTGTGGGTGGTAAATCCCTCTCAAGGCTGGGGTGATTTGCAGAACTACCTCAGTGTTTTCCCTCATCTGCTGTGTTGCAGTAACGTATAGTATGAGAGAACACAAGGCTGTTGAGCTAGGCAAAAACTTGATTGCTCCATGTCTGTCTAATGGTGATTAACTTTGGAAGGCTGTCACAGAGTAAACGAGGAGGCAGCCAGCCTTCATCAGCCGGTGGCCTCTGATACAAGTCCTGCTTTCAGAGCTCTGACAGCAGAAAGTTCAAAATCATGTAATGGATTGGAGCAGTCATTTTGTGTTTGCCTATAAGTTTAGGACAGCACTGGGACAGATGACCAGAGTACACTCCTATACTCCTCCAGAATTAAGAGGTTTTGAGGGGTTTAGAGTGGAAAAAAGAAACCTTATCAAAGTTAAGGTGAAGGCTGAGTTCCTCTCCTTAGGGGGAATCCCAAAAAGCATAACAGATATCATGGAAGGGGTGTTCCCAGAGACACACAGTAACCCATTTCCCCAAGAATACTGGAAGAATCTGATTATCCTTGGGACCAGAAGCAGTGGACAAGGAATCTCTCTAGGAGTAAATTACCAGCGCTCAAACTACAGTTCCTTTTCCTACTCTCGACTGCTCTCTTCCCAGCCCATCAGACATCTAAGAGCCTGAGCCAGCGTGTTTGTGAAAATGCAGCCCCTAAAAGAGTAGACACACAGCCTCTGCCAAGCAGCACAGCCTCATCCGTTTACATTTTTATTTAAGTGATTAAAATAAGACAGTTACTGGGGATCAATTCTGGTCGCTTTTGCAAAAATGGCTAAGTGATTGCACTAATCCTCACAGAGTTGACAGATCTGAGGAGGAAAGGAAAAAACCCATTTTCCTGAAGAAGCTTTCCAACCTTTGCATCCTTCTAAAAGCATGCTATGAGAGAGAATGTAGCCAAGAGGCCAGAAATGATCTAGTTCAGACATTCTCAGGCAAAATCAGTTTCTCAGTTATCACTGAGGTCTGTAGCGTGCCCAGACTCTGGCACAATCTAGAGGGAGACAAGGGCAGCTTTAAATCTCACTCAGAGGGAGCATGATCCTCAGGAGACCAAATGAGCACTAATCAGGAGGAATGCTTGGTTATTAAATGCATCATTGAGTCCTTTAAATATCACTCGTTGGGTCATAAATTCCCATTAAACGTAGATAATACATCATTGTCTTGTGCAGATGGAAGATAAAAATAGTAGGAGATTTGCCAGCAATCCACTGCCGCCCCTGAGTTCCCCCTTCTGCACACACTGACACAGGTCATGCTGCTGTCATCTTCTGCTCTCAACTTATTCACCCTGCTAAGCCCACCCTGTGCTGTCTCTGGATTTCACGCCCTGCTGGCTTACTTCTTCTTTGCATGGACCACGTACTCCTGTCACCCTTATTCTCTCCCTCTACACACAGGTCTTATCTCATCCAAATGCCTTCCCGATCTGGGTATCCCTGATACCAACCTACCCACTACCCAATTTGCAAGATGATCTTCAATGTTTTGGTTTTTTCTCTGTCTTCTGGGAACAAGGAGGTTATTTTGGGCAGGGGATTCCCAAATGGAGCAAAATACAGCTAGCCTTCCTTCCCTTGGTGTCATCTGACAACACTGGTGCATGAACCCACTTCATGGCTTCACACCTCCAGCCTCATGCATGGTAAGAAAAGATCAGAAAGTCACCTGCAGAGGAAACCTCTAGCCTTGTTTAGAGCAGAACTGTTCCTGTGATTGTGAAGAGCTTGCTGCAGAGCAGCTAGAAAAGTTCCTTCCTTTCCTGGAATGCATAGGAGGCCACGAGTAGGTGGTAAGTAAAATTTGTCACAGAATTTGGGGGCTTTAAAAATCATTATTACTATTATTTTGAGCCAGGGTACAAATCTTCACAGTGGCTGAGCTGTGTGCAATTTACCTACAGATAGGCTCTATTGTACCTTCTTCTCCCAAACAAATGTTGCACCAAGGATAGGAAATTACTAAATTCAGGCTGAAAGGGTTTTCTGTTCATTCTCCAGCAGGCCTTTGGCAAGATGATTTCAAAAATAGCTACAGTTTGGAGCCTAGATTTCATCCCCTGCCAGATTATAATGATCACTTCAACCAGGGCTGGGTGAATTTCAAAGCGCTTGCAGACTCGGCTCAGGACAGTGCCCTCCAGTCTGGGATATTTTTAGTGATGGGTAAACCCAAAAATTTGGATGGTTATCCAGAGTTCATCTGCACTGCCCAAATGCCTACAGTCTGCAAAAAGGGTCTGGAAAGTTTTCAAGGAGGATGGGTTTTGCACTATTTGTGCCCAGATCAGGAGTCTTAGGAGAAAATCCTCTTTCTTCATCCTGTTTTGCTGCACTTCTTTTGCCAGTCGTAGCTTAAAAGTCTGGCAAATGAACTTGGAAAAGTAGGTGGGGAAAAAAATGAACTCTTCTGAAAGGCAAAATGATGGCTCAGGTTTGGGTGGTGGTCCAGATATATTCTGGCACTAAGATTCAATCCTGCTTCTACCAAAAGCAGAGGGAACTTCCACAGATGATAATTTTGTGTAATTTTATTTTCTTTCCTTCTATGCCAGGTCCTGGCTGTGACGTCAAACTGTTTTGCACCAAATAAATGAGTATTTAATATCTTTCAGGCAAAGGACTGCAAGCTACCCAAACCAATTACTTGAGCCAAATTCATCCCTACTTTAAGCTTAAATAATTTCAGTGAAGTTGCAGCAGTGGGCAATCAGATTTAATCTAGATTTAATCTTTTGATTTCACATGGGAGCCCTGGCTGTGTCTTGGGCCCTAACAACTAATCAGATCAGCTGGCTTTTGGGGTGAGACTGTAGCTGGAGAAGGAAGAAGGCAAAGGCAAGCTGCTGAATGCTAAACAGACTGGGAAAATCTGTAAATTTATAGCATTACCTTAGGCTTCATCGGGGGATAGCCTGAAATGCTTCTTCCCTGGGAAAAGTCCAGCATGCTGTATTCCAAGAGATTTTCAATGACACCAACTCAGCAGTTTAAGACTCAATTTGCTCCTGCTCTTGGGGACACATGCCCTCGACTTAGTCTTTGCCTAGCTGGCATCACCACACCATCGAGGCAGGCAGGAAATTTCCTTGAAATAGAAGCTTCCAAAGGGGTTAAGGAACCACTTCTCAGTTAGCCTCTAACTGGCAGCAGCAGGGGCTGAATTCCCCCTGCAGCAGTAACAAGCAACTGGGTTCAAGCCATGCCTTTGCCTGCTGTCTGTTCTTGCAGGGGTTCACCACTACACATACAACCAGAACTGGGACCTCAGCACAGCAGGAACCTCTCCAGCAGCACATACTGCTGGGTTTTGCTCTGAAGGCACAAACCTGCCTTATTGTGTGCCATGTCACTTCTTGCATTAATGCTCACTGTGGAGAGCATGAGGCCACTGGGAATAAAAAGCGAAGCACAGCTGAACAGAGACCCTCAAACAAAATTCAAATCAAACCCTTCAAGCTGCAGTGAAAATGTGAGCACTTGGGTTTGGGGTTTTTTTCCTTTTCTGTGTTTAACTGATTTCTTCTTCCAAATTTGGGCCAGGATCAGAAGCTAAAGCAGTCAAAAGCTCCAGATAGTATTTTTATAGTTTATAGTTTTGACCCCTCAAGTTGTTAAGGACTTTCAGTAGGATCTGGGGGCTTTCAAAGAGAACCAGATCCTGTCCTGTTGACAGAGTCTCCAACTCAACTGACCTTGTGAAAAATCTCATATTGATCTAGTCAGGTGCTTCCTGGAGACCTCTTCCTTCAGTGATGTGTTTGTCTTTTAGGTTTTTGACTTTCATGGCTCGTGTCCTTCAAGTTTGAGAATGTGAGACTGAGCATGTGTGACCCAAACTGCAACCACAAAGAGCTGGGCAGGAGCACTGAGAGCTCTCCCCTCGCCCAGCTCTGTGTGCAGAACATTCCTGTGATGTTTGCTCAGGCTAGCTTATTTGAAATGCAGCTTCTGCCTGCAGACAAAGTTTTCAGAGCTGATCTCCAGCCTAACTAAATATTCAAACAGAAGCATCCAAATTTGGACACCAAAATGTAGCCACTTGAGCTGGAAAATCTGGGTTCCAATGAATCTTAGACTTGCCCTTAAACTGAAGATCAGCGACAAAAGAAAGGCACAGACCATCTCTTTGTGTAGGCAAGCAATGCTGCTGGGATGGAGACAGTCATTTGCCCAGGACAGAGCTACTGACATCAGTTGGGAGGGTTGAGCAGCCCAACCTTGGAGGTTTGCCCTTAGCCTGGTGCAGTCTCAGACTGCAGCTCAGCTGAGCACATGCTAAACTTTCAGCAGATGCTGAAGCACTTTGCTGAGTTCAGGTCCCAGGCAAGCTGAGCTTGTTAATGCTGAAATCACTTCAGTGCTTTTTGTTGAAATTCTTCACACTTAATTTATTATGACAAGGGAGATAAAATGTAGACTATTAAGTCTAATTAATGGCACATGAAATAACACTGATATGTAAGTGCTTGCTCCCTGGCTGACTGAAGCATGGGAGGGAGAGGCCAGGGATCCGATGGGCATTTTGGAAGCATCTTCTGAAAGCAGAAGCAATAGCCTATGGTGCTAATCCCCTTCCCAGGGCCTTACAGACTACTCTTTAGGGCTGCAGGTCTGAATGTTGTGACAAGGGCAGGAGTATGTGAGGGACTTTAAATGGCACCAACACCTGACTTTGTGAAATATGCAGTAACTTCACTAGGAGCACTTGACAACAGGGTACAACTGAGCAGTATGTGTATGCACACACAGATCTTTGTCCTGGGTTTACTATCACAGGATGGCTCGGGTTGGATCATCTACTCCAACCCCCCTGCCATGGGCAGGGACACCTCTCAACTAGAGTTGGCTGCTCAAGGCTGCATCCAACCTGGCCTTCAACACCCCCAGGGAGGAACCATCCACAGCCTCCATCCACAGCCTCCCTGGGCAGCCTATTCCAGAGTCTCACCACCCTCAGACTGAAGAACTTCTTCCTCAGATCCAGTCTAACTCTGCTCTCCCTCAGCTTCAAACCATTCCCCCTTGTCCTGTCTTGAAGGGCCTTGAACACCCTTGGGAAAAGTCCCTCTGCAGCCTTCCTGTAGGCTCCCTTCAGCTGTTGGAAGGTAGCTCCAAGGTTGCCCAGGAGTCTTCTCTTCTCGAGGCTGAACAACCCCTCAGCCTATCCTCATAGCAGAGGTGCTCCAGCCCTCAGATCACCTTTACACATCCATCTCCGTATAATTCCTTATTTTGTGAAGTTCAGTTTTGATAGCACTTGGGTTTCTCCAGTCTTACATCTCATCTAAGTGAGCAAGTCACTTGACAGCCTTGTCCCTCCAAGTCAGGCAGTTAATTCAGGCTCCCATACAGCTAAACTCTTCTCTTTTCACTTGCCTGCTCTAAATAGAAGCCCATGTGATTTACTGATTTACATAATATCTTCTGACAAGCTGACTCTGAAGTCTTCTTGGGTGATTTGCTTCTCTTTGCAAAACAAAGTGGGAGACAGTAACATCCAAGGGAAAGAGTATGTCTATTTCCCTTGAACGAGCAACTTCATCTCCTGGAGCTCTGCTTCCTCTGGAGGTAGTGGGACCAGAAATTATGCAGCTGCCATGGAAATGGGAGGCAGAAAACCTCTAAAGGGATCTGGAACTGCATCAAGTGGGTCAGCTCTCTAGCTTCACCTCCCCCGCCCCCCAAACCAGAAGGTGCTCTGCAATGCTTCTTTTCTCCAGACTGGCCCTAGTGTCACCCACATGTGCCAGGCAGGAGGGTGACATTAGCTGAAGGTTTAACTGTGTGCTTCCTGTCCCTGAAACAACATGCAGTGGGAAGTGAGACAGATTCACCTCTGCTGTTTGAAACAAAAGGAAAGAAATTTCCTCTGGATTATCTCTGCACAGAGCCAGAAGCCTTTGAAAGCGTGGTCCCCATGTCCCTTGCCTGTGAAGTCAATTAGCTGCTGAGCCGCCAGCGCCCAGGAAAGCGCCCCGAAGCTGCTACAGCAATACTTTGCTTTATGAAGCCTGCCCAATCTTCTGTCAACAAAAATTATGCTTCTGATGTGATGTGGAACAAGAATCAAACATGAAAGCATACAAGTATCCACTTTTGAGCCCTTGAAGAGTTACAAGAAGCCACTTCTTCTTGGTATTTCTGCTACACTGAATGAATTTTCATTACCTGAAGTATCTATTATCTAATGAATAAAAACCTGCATTATGCATTAAAGTGCAGGATGAACAAAAACCCTGCAACACACACACAGCTGCCAGAAGAATTCTGGGGGCACAAATGGTACTTTTAGTGCCTTCTGTGGCATGGGTGATGTGTCACCAACCACACTACTGAGCTTGCAGTCAAAGTACCTCCTGTTTTCTAAACTGCAGAGGCAATGGCTTACAGGAAGCAGCATGTGCTGCTCAGGGAACATGGCATTTTCCATCAGGGTATCATGCTGCAGATCCTTGGTTGTGGTATGCAATTCCCAAACCCTATGTGGTTCATGTGTGGTCCAAAAACATCAAGGTCAGGTCGGGAGATGCCAGGCCTTCCCTGGTCCAGGAGGAATGAACTGTGCATCAGTCCAGCTGTAGTCATGAAATCTACTAGGCTTACAGTCTGGAGAACCTCCAAAGGCTGTGACCTGCCCTGATGGCTTTGGTCTTTCCTTTACAGATCTCTGGTCTTCCCCTTCCTCTTGGTCTTTCCTTTCCAGTTTAAAGGGACTTTAGGGAAAACATATACTTCCAGCTCCCCAGGAAAGAGAGGTTACACTGCAAGACTTGAAAGCTCCACCTGCTGTTCAAGCATTTGAGGATGGTGCCCCACATCCACATTGTGTTCTGCTCCCTTGCCTTTCCTACTGGCAGCAAAGTGGACAGGAGGGTTTGCTGGCACATCTGAGTTTATCACAAGATACCTCATGCTCACTCCCAGCTACCCCATCTCAGTTTTGCACACAGGGAAGTAGAGTTAAGACAACTGCTCATCTTTGTGACAGGGTAGCCTTAATGGCAGGGGTAGCCCTACAACCCTCTAGGCTAAACACAGTCAATCATAAAAAAGTAGAAATGATTCAGCTGTTTGGGGAATGGTGGCAGTAGCTGAATGACACCTTTGACAACATAAACAGCAAGCACAAAGGCCAGGAAGGGTGCAGCTGCAGCAGAAAGAGGAGTGCCTGGGTTGTGGCTGGGTCAAGTGCTTTCTACCTGAGGTAGCAGATGTGCAGGGGCCATGTAGTCAGCACTGTGCTTTGAGGAGGGATGAGGAACCATAAAAAAGAGCAAAACATTGTTTACAGAAGGCAAAGAGCTGAGGCTGAACCTGATGTGATAAGAGATCCATAAAGTTATACTGGAGCAGAAGTTTGGCAGGGTGCCTGTGACCACAGGAACAATTGATACGTTCTGCTAGGTGGCTAGAACCAGAAAAAGGAGAAATAAATCAGTCTGAGTTGTCCTAGCAAGGAAAAAATAAACCCTCTTGAGCCAAAGAAACCGAAAAACATTTTGTCTACCCACATCTTTCATCAGAGGAAAAGTAAAGGGCAATGCAGGGCTAGTTTCCCATCTGGACTCAGAAGTTCCTCTCAATATTGAGGAGGATGCAGGTGGTCAAATGGATGCTCCCTTCCTCCTCCAAATCCCAGCAGCTCACCCCCTCCCCTGCGCTACAACAGCACCTCAACAGCAGGAGAAGCATGAAAAGCCCCAGCCACACTTTCTGCAAGATGCTGTAAGCTCCAGAAAGAGAGGCACGGGACAGCAAAGCGCAGCAGCATGATCCAGAGTGGGGGCTTTCTTGGATGCCTGATTTTTGGCTCAGCACAAGGTTCAAAGTCACATAAAGGAAAGCCTGGGGAAGAGGTTCAGGCATGGATTAGCTCTAGTGCAAGAACCACAGCATCACAGACTGGTTGAAACCACTGCTATGAACTGCATGGAGCTTTCTTGCTCTTTGCATTCCATGAAATTATTTGCTGAGCTATTCTTCTTGTCCTGGCACTGAAATCAATGATTTGCTGATAAAAATTTTCCTTGAGACTAGTAGCACTGTCTGCTGCAGCCAAGTAGAACATAGCAGGCATGCCCCTGTGCCAAAGGACGTGTAGATACCGAGCTTCTACTGCAAGCTTCAGTTTAAACCAGGTGAAGGCAAAAGCTAGAAACTTCAGCTACCTGCCCTCCAGTCAGAGCTGGCTCTTACTGCACAGCCCTGCTCCCACAGCCTGCTCTGAAGAGCAGGGGCATCCACAGACAAGCCCCTGTTTCCTGAAGTGTGATAATTAAGATGGCAACTCCTGGTTTTCACAGACCATAATCTTGAGAAGTAGCCAATTAAAAAAACCCAACATAGCTCAATCTGGGTACTTCCTGTCTGCTGCTCAGCTCAGCCTGCAAATGCAACACCATGTCAACATAAAAAGTTATTCTGTGACTGCCAGCCTCCAGCTATTCTGCCTTCACTGGATGCCTTACAAGAATCTATTGTTCTTGGAGAGAGGCTGAGATGTGCTTCCTAGCAAGATGATTAGATATTCCTGGTAGGGGTAGGCAAACCCACTCTGATACTGTCATGGCACCGCTTTAGTGGCACTCACATGGAGTACCCTGTGGAGGTGTGAGAGGGCAGCAAACAAGCCTGGTACAGGATCATGTACTCCAGAGTCTTTATGAGCTGCTCCAGGGACAAAGAGGAACCTGGAATGAGACAAGTGTGCCTGTGAGGACCTCAGGGGACAGGATCTACTTGGTTCTTCCAAACCTGGAGCAGTGCTGGGTGCTGCCATGGGTGACTAGAGCCAGTTCTTCAACCATAGCCACAGGGCAGGTGTGGAAACTGTTTGACAGGCTCTCAGAAAGAGAATTCTGGGAATTTCTGGTGCATGAGACAAGTGTGCCAGAGACAAACAATGTCCTGAGCATCCTTCTCAGAGACTGCTCATTCTCACCACCCCAAACCACAGGGCTCCAAGCAAGCTGTGGAAACCCAGAGCTCAGCGACCATCTCAAAGACAAACCAATAGGTCCTGTGTGAACCCCTGGAGTTCTGGGGCTGAGGGCAGGGTGGCCCTCCATGGTTCAAAACACTTGATCCAAAATACCTTGAAAAGCCATTGTGGATGCTGCAGACCAATCCCCATCACTAACAAGACATGATGAACTTCTAGAGCTTCTCTTCTAAGACAAAAAGCCATAGGATGGTTGCTCACAGCATTCCTGTGAAAGCAGCAGAGCTCAGAATCGTTGTTTTATCGGAACAGGCAAAGGCATGGAGAGGGCATGAGCCACTTCCAAATTCAGATCTCTCAATAATTAGGTGTCACAAACATAATGAGGAGAAATCACAGGCAGCTACACACCTACAACAGTGTTAGGTCTTGAGGTGTCTGGACGAAATAGCTAAGAACAAAGCTCTCATCTCCTGATCTGCAGACATCCCCCATCCAGAAGACCTTTCCCAAAGGAGTGTATGCTGACAGCAGCCTGCAAACACCAAGCACATCTACACTTACCTGAGAATGCAGCCTCCTCCTCCTCTGCTGGGTGATCCCTGACCTAAGCCTCCGTTATCCCAGGTGGCAATGGCCACTAGTTGACTTTAGACACCAATTGCAGCATTGTTTTCACCCCACTCATGTTGTATTGAGGGTCAAGAGGCACAAATAAGTTTCGCCTGCTTCACATTCAACATTCAGGATCCTGCCTGCACCAAGCCCTTGCTGTTACTCTGCCAAGACACAAAATTAAGCTCCACACGAGGCTAAGCGACAGGGAAGATGGAAGGAGAATTACCAAGATTTGCTGTCAGCTAAAGCCCTCTTCAGCTCTGAGGTCACTCTGGAGATGCAGGAGGGCAAGAACATTCATAAATATTTCTAATTAAAATCTGTCTGATTCTCTAAGTCATAGAGAGGAGAGACAGGGATCGGAGAGGCAGGGATCTGCTGGAGAGAGTCCAGTGGACAGCTACAAGCATGATGAAGGGACTTAACATCTGTGCTATGAAGAGAGACTGAGAGCCCTGGGGCTGTTTAGTCTGGAGAAAAGAAGGCTGAGAGGGGATCTGATCAATGTCTATCAATAGCTGAGGGGTGGGTGTCAGGATGAAGGTGCCAGGCTCTGTTTGGTGGTGCCCAGTGACTGGACAAGGAACAATGGCTACAAGCTAGAACACAGAAGGTTCCACCTCAACACAAGGAGACACTTCTTCATGGTGAGGGTGACAGAGCCTTGGAGCAGGCTGCCCAGAGAGGCTGTGAAGTGTCCTTTTCTGGAGACTTTCAAAACCCACCTGGATGTGTTCCTGTGTGACCTGCCCTAGGTGATCCTGCTCTGGCAGTGGGGTTGGACTTGATCTGTGGAGGTCCCTTCCCAACCCCTGACATTCTGTGATTCTGTGAGTTTATACAGCCTGCTGTGAGGGAACTGAAGATTATCAGCTCCTGAGCTGTCAAGGTCCCTCAGCACCACATGAGTAAGAACTAGAGCTGAGCAAGTCATTTGCAACTAATATTTTTTCATGAATTTCACCTTTGTCTGAGAATTCTCCATAAACAGACTTCAACGTTCTCTAATTTATTCATTATTGATGTTCAAAAGTAATGTCAGCAAATAACCTCCTCTCTGCAGAGCCCTCACTTCTAAATCACAATGTGACTGTGTGCCACAGCCATCTATTTTCCTTTCTCTTTCCTGCTAAGGGGAGTTGGGCAACAAAGCAGCAGAGTGTAAATTTTCCAGGAATATAAACTATTCACAATTCACTGCTGGTCAGTACATGAGCAGCTCTGTTTAAAATTCACTCAGCAAGCCTTCCTGATTGTAGAGCTTGAATATCCAAATAAATGCAGAAGTCAAACACAGAAGGGCTGCTGAACTCAATCAAATCAAATTCCCTTTCAAATTCAAATTATTACAGAGGGTTTTTTTCCTCTTTTCCTACTCACTCTGCACTAGCAGAGTGCTACACTTAGCAGCTTCAGGTCCTGCTAAGTCTCAGGAAACTTTCTTCTCTTTTTTTTTTTCCCAGCTACACAGTCAAGAGATCTCCAAAATTCAATGCCCAATCCTGCAGAAACCACGATGCTGTCAGTCACTTAAAATCATCCTCTTTTGCTGAACCAAATTACTTCAGTATAAAACTAGGCAGTGGTTCACTGGCAAAGTTCCCTTTCTCACCTCTGCTCTCTGCCAGGTGCCCTTGGAAAGCTGAGGCAGGGCTAGGAAACACAAGCAGCCATGAAACCAAGCAGAGTCTCCTCGAGAAGGCATTGCTCAGCCAGGGCTAGCTGCTATCTGCATGGGAAGCTCCAGCCACTGCAAATTCTCATGAGTGACTTCACCAAATTTCTGCCCAGTTGTGCTCATTTTGCACTTGAGTTGCATATGAGGCCCCAAGCACACCAGAGCTGATATCCCACATTGCTGGACTTTCCATACCACACCAGGTTTGTCACCAAACCCTGGTCTGCCCACCTACCAGAAACACACTATTCTCTCCCAAGTTACAAGACAGGACAAGAGGAAATTGCCTCAAGTTGCACCAGGAGAGGTTCAGGTTGGATATTAGGAAGAATTTCCCCACATAAAGGGTTGTCAAGCCCTGGAACAGGCTGTCTGGGGAAATGGTGGAGCCACCATCCCTGGAGGGATTTAAAACATGTAAATGTGATGCTGAGGGACATGGCTTAGTGGTGCCCTGGCAGTGCTGGGTGTGCAGTTGGAGTCAATGACCTTAGAGGTCCCTTCCAAGCAAAATGATCCTATGAGCTACTGCCAGGAAGGCTGTGACCAGCTATATGGTGTGTGCAAACATCTGCCTGGAGGCAGAAACAGAGATTGGGAAATCTATGGCATTCCAATGAGGTGTAGTATATACTACGAGATGTAGTACATATGCTAGACTCTGTGGTAGTAGCAGACCCCACATGTCCTGACATCTTCCTTTATATTCCTTGTTACCATACCACATACTGCATTCCCAAACATTCCCATCTGAATGATGCTATCTACTCAATCTCAAAATGATTAGGCAGCGTGTGCCCACATAAAGCACCAGGGGCCGTGGTAAGGCCTGTTGCAGATGCAGGGAAATATTTAGCAGGGCAGGGCCTTCACTGCTGAAACTTCTTCTAAAATGCCAATTTTTCAGCACTATATTGCAAAGGTGCTTCAAAGAACTCCTATGGGAAAAACCTGTGCTGTGAATAAATATTCCATGTTCCCAGTTAGCTGTGGTTTTGGTCAAATCTTGCTCTGCCTTGAGATCTTGAGGCAGAAGGTAGCAAAAAGAGAAAAATGTGGGTATTTGGTTTTTAAAAGAATTTAAAATTCCCTTTTGCATCCCAATCTGAATCCAGTACATGCTCTGCCTCTGCTGAAAAATCAGAAGTGTTATGCTATTGACTGAGCTGAATGCCCAGCTGCTTCCTTAAAATCAAACCCAAACCCACATGGTTCTGGGCTCCAGCATGGCCCAACACCTGCATAATCATGGCCACAGGACACTGATTTTTTTCTGCTGCTGTAGAATAATGTAATTTCCTAGACAGTTTCAACACCATTGTGCTTCAGTGTGGAAGATAACAACTGCTCACTGGACAGCTAGCACATCTAGTCACCTAGTCATCTAGCACACCTTAAACAGCTGAGCTGTCCGAGCTGATTTTAAGCTGTCACCACAAGCTCGGCCACCTCCTCACATGGTTTGCATCAGCACATGTGCTCCAAGCATGTTTGCTGGGTGAGGCTGAAGATCAAAAGGAGCAGCCACGATGGAGCTGTCTGTACACACTGCTTTGGGGAGGAAGTGCTGGAGTGGAGATGTCAAAAAGTGATGAGCCTTACAAAATATTTTTATCTCACACTCCACTACAAGCTCCGCTTCCTGTGCCCAAATGCCGGCACAATGGAAACGCTTTCATAGGAACTCCAAGCAGCCTACATGACAAAAGTCTTTGTTGCCATGTGCAGTATCAAAGCTCCCTCTGTGTTTAAAAAAAAGTGTTACAAAATTTGTAGTGTTGTTGAGTTGCTTGAGTTCATTCACTCATCCTCCTGCTCTTGTGGCCCTTTGAATTCACTTTCTGCCAAAACATTCGGGCTTCATATTCCCGAAATAGCTCTCGTCAGGAAACATTGAGAGTGCTCAGGCTGGGAAACAACAGGGCTGGCTGCTCAGTTGAATCACTCGGGGGGGGGATTTTTAGGTTGCTGCTGAAGAGGAGGAAGGAGAGACACAGGCAGAGCAAACACCTCTCCCAGCTGCTCCTCATAAAGTTTGCAGTAGCATTCGTGAGATCTCATTTTTGGGCTCAGAGCCACGTTCAGACCTGCTCCTGCTGCCCTTAGAATCCCTCCTTCCTCTGTGGCTGTTCTGCTGGTCAGCATTTATCACCTGCTATGACACTCCAGTCTGGTGTTTCAGACCTCCTCCTGCCCTTCCTCTGTGGCTGTGGTGTTCTGGTGGTCAGCATTTATCATCTGCTATGACACTTCAGTGTGGTATTCCCGGAAAAGCCTAACCCTAGGGATTTGTGCTGTGACCCACCACAGAACGCTGGAAATAAAACCACTCCCAATTATTCCTGTTGCCATATTAAAACCAAACATGGGACAGATATGGCAACAGTTAGCATGTTGCATTCCCTTTCCTAAGCTTAGCACCTCAGCCATAGCAAGGAGAGCTTGGTTGCCTGACAGAGCTGCATTAAGAAGAGGAGAAACTGCAGTCAGTTCAGTGGAGGAAGAACCAGACTGTGCCTGATAACAGACATCTGCAGCTTCGTAAGGAATGTAGGATGGCCATCACACTAAGCAAACAGCATGAGAGCTATGCTAACACTCTGGCCACAAGCACTTGCACACTTGCACATGTTGCTGACCTGGCAACACCTATCTTGATTACAAATGTGAGCCTCAAAATCCCACATGGCTGTACCCCCCTTTGCCAGGTAAAGCAGCTTGCTGGACCTCATTTGTGGGTGGGAACACCTTCAGAGCACAAGCCTGGGCTTCCAGCTGTTGTCCTCTACCCTGCTTTCCCTCCCTGGGGCATAAGGTCTCACAGATAAATTAGCAGCAACACTCCTGCTAACTCTGTGTACATCTTAATGATCACTTGGAACGGCAATTAGGTGCCCAGACATTGCAGGAAATGATCTTTGTTAATTAGAGAGGGATGTTAGACATGAGCAATGCCATTTTCCACTGGAACTCTCTTATTTGTGTACAGAGAAGCTCAGCTATGACAGACAGATCACATTCAACACGTTACACATTCATATGGAGCCAATCTTCTTGCTAGGAGTAGCAGCTCCCCCTCAGAGGCCTTCCTCTAGGTGTTGGAAGGAAAGAGATTCTGGAAACAGCTGCCTGTATCTCAGCATCTCCTCTGCTGCCACCTCCTGAGTCCTTCCAGCAGAATGCGGGGTGAAGGCACCTTTAATGGACACTCTCCACAATACAGAGAAGCACTCTGCTCCCCAGTACCCAGGAGGAGCAGGGAGTGAGGACTGCTGTTTGGACATCTATCACCCCTGATCCCTCCACCAGTTTGTCTGCCCCACAGTGCTAACTGGAGCCACCCTCACTTGGTGACATTGATCCAACTCTGCTCCTCCAACAGCTCTTCTCTGAAAAGGTACCATTAAACAGCAGTACAGAGCTGGGTAAATCACCACAGCTCTCTGCTGGGACAAAAAGGCTTGAAGGGGCACAGATCTCTTGCCATAGCATGGTGTTATGGGTTTCCTGGCAGTTACTTCTGGACATCAGAAGAGCTGGAGACCATGGAATTGCTGTTTCTTAAGAGGCAACTCTGAGAAGCATGCAGTATTTTTAGCTTGTAGGAGGCAGCTTCGAGGTCAGCTGGGGTCTGGCTTCTGAGTCTTGGAGAGAGGCATGAGGAGTAAAGACTCCTGTAGGAAGAGTTGAGAAGGAAGCTCAGGCTCATGACTGTTTATTTCACATAAGCAAACAAAGAACAATCTCAGTGTGTGTGCACGCACTACAGTAGGAGCAGGAAACAGCATGGACCTAGAGGAGGCTCTGGCCACAGCCATGCAGGCTCTGTGCAGAGATTTTTACATACACAGGCTGGTGTGCTCAGAGCCATGCTGGCGATCTTCTTAGCAGCAGAGACTGCCAGGGCCCTGCAGGATTTTTCCCCTGTAGTGTTGCATTACAGCTTTGCAGGTCTTTAACAGCAGGATTTCAATACTGTTATCTGGTGAGGGGAGGAGAGTGCAAAGCTCAGACAGGCTCAGATATCACAGACAGTTACTATCCTGCTTGCTGAGGCTCCTGCAGCATCCAGAAGGCAGCAGCAACCATCTCTCCACATCTCCTTTAGAAGGGTTTGGAGAAAGGGACAAAGGCTCTCATCTGTGCATGGTTTCACTATGGAGCCTGCTGTGACCTGCCTGCCCAGGATGGTATCACTTCTCTCTCAGGAAATGTTCTGGGACTGCAGAAGAACCATCAGTTGCATTCATTCTGCCCAGCACCTGGATATTCAGTGCTCTTCCATGCTAATACTTACTGCACATCATTCTATCACAGAGGTGGATGCTGGACCTGCCACTGGCTATGCAAGGAACATCAGGAGATGTCTTTTAAGGCCAGGGAGGAGTTCTGGGATGGAAGGACATCTGAGAACCACTGGCTCAGTGCACAAATCATTTCACCAGAGAGAGATAAACTGCCATTAAGTTTAAGAGATGGAGGCGAGTTGATCCAGCTCTGAGGGACTTTCAGCGTTCTCTGCAGATTTACTGGGCACTGGAATGGTGCACACCTCCTCATCCTGCCAAAGATTTCTCCATAGCCCTCATGGCTTCTTGTTTTTCCCCTCTTTTGCTTTTTTTTTTTTTTTTAATAGAAGTTTACAATTGGAACCATAACTCATTACAAGAAGTGGAGCTCCTGGCAAACCCTTTTGTGGAGGAGTGACAGAGAACAGCAGGAGCCCTGCTGGAGAACAGACATAGTCTCAACACGAAGAGCAAACCACACCAGATGATGCAGTTATTCCCTCCTATCTCATTCAGCTCAGGCTGTGGGGTCAGCTCCAAATCCCACAGAGGACTTTGGCCAAAATCCCAGCCACACTGTAGTCACCATGGGGGGAGTCTATACCAGCACATCCTCACAATGTCTTTGTCAGGACCTACCTGAGTTCTCAGAAGAGCCAACTATGCATCTCAAAAAAACCCAGACAGGCAAGCAGCAAAACCTCCCTTTTTTTCCCCCAATGAATTCAACCATGAAATGCTTCACAGCCATGCACAGTGCAGCTTTACCTCTCTCCAGCAGAACTGGAAAAGTTTTAGCTTGGCACAGAGAGAGGTCCCAGGTGTTGTGGGCTCAGCAGAATTGCAAAGCTGCAGTTCCAGCCTCTGTCCTGCCTGTCTCTAGTGCTGGCTGCAGCCTGCCCACCTCTTCAGCACCTCTCAGCCCCTCCACAGGCAGGTACCCAATGCAGTGCTGGACACAAGCAATTTTTCTCTGTCGTTGTGGGCAATGTGATAACTGAATAAGCAAACTGATATTCTGAAGACTCCAAAGTCAGCAGAGGGAAAGTAGTAGTGAGGAGAAGCAAGCATCATGCCAGCAAGCAGCTTTCATTGCATGACAGGAGGCAGGGAAAGATTCCAGAGCAAAAATGCTGCTCCCAGCTAAAAATAAAGTCAGCCCAGAAAGCCTCAACCCAACAGCCTGCCTGCTGCTAACTGAAGCCACACTAGCTGAGAGAGAAGATATTGATCAGGTCCTGCAAGAAGGCAACAGAATGCCTTCTGCATCTGAATATATTCCATATTTATAGTTTGTGGCAGAGTCTAAAAGGTGAGGCCTCTGCTGTTCTGACAGCAAGATGAGATCTTGTCATGCAAATGGTAGAGCTGAAAGCACAAGAGACACCTGCCTGAAGGGAAGGGTTTCCTACATGAGAGATGGAGGCTTTGGGTTCTGTTCCACCAATAAGGGCTGGGTGCTGGTGCCTGACTCTCTCACTGCAAATGGTGCAGGGTTTCCCTGTGTCACCCTTTCTCAGCTGCAAAGAAAAAGGAAGGCCTGCCTGACTTGGTGTCTCCGAGGCTGTGTGGTGTCCTGCTTACAAATAGCCCTGTGCTCTGAAAGCATTCAAAGCTGCTTTCAGGCCAAGCCATTAGAGAGGCAGTGACAGCACCCTCCTCTGTCAAGACTTCACAGGGACAGTGACAATCACCCTTCAGAAATGCCACTCAAGGGGGAGATAAGGCAAAGGCCTCTGGGAGAGGTTTATTATGCAAACAAGCAAACACAGCTACAGCACACATTGCATTGAAGTCACTGCGGGGACCTGCCTGTCACTTAAAGCCACTCAAAGTTGTGTTCTCAAAGTTTATGGAGCCATTAGCAGTTCCCAGGTATGTTCTGGCTGTACACTCATTTGGGGCTATCTACCATACCTAGGATGTGACATACTGCAGACACCTGTAGCCTTCATGGGCTGCCTGTAATCAGAATGCTTTGGGTTGGAAGGGACCTTTAAAGGACACCTTGCTCAACACTCTCCATCGAGCAGGGACATCAAGTAGATCAGGCTGCTCAGAGTCCTGTCCAACCTGACCTGGAATGTTTCCAAGGGTGGGGCATCTCCCACTTCATTGGTCAATTTGTGCCAGTGTTTCAGCACCCTCTGTGTAAACAATTTCTTCTTTACATCTAGTCTGAATCTCCCATCAGCCCTTGTCTTGTCGCAACAGGCCCTGCTAAAAAGATTAGCCACATCTTGCTTACAGGCCCCCTTTATTTACTGAAAGGTGGCAACAAGGTCTCCCCAGAGCCTTCATCTCTCCAGGTTAATAACACTAACAGTGGTGAAGAGCCACCAGACTTCCACGTACAGAAGAGAAAGTGACACTGAGGAGCCTGTATCAGATCTGCAGCAAGGGCAGACAACTCCTTTATAATTAACAGCTTCTGTGCTACAGTCTCCTTGCATTTCATCCCAGCAAGCCAGTTGGAGAAAAACTGCTGTGATAGGAGAAATTAGCACCACAAAATCTGCCAGACACAATGCATCTGCTTCAGCGAGCTCCCTCTGACAGCACAGGGTGCTGCAAACGCAGGCTCCTTTACCAGAGCAGTTTGCAGCAAGACTCCTTGCTAAGCCGTTTGCAGAAACAGACATTTCCTAGGGCAAAAGAGGCTCCCAGTACCAAAGGTGGAGGGAAGCTTTTGTCACCACAATCTCATGCTTGCAGCACACCAGACAGCCCAGCAGCACAGCGAGGATGAGCACGTGCGGCTCAGCGCCTGCTGGAGCCACAGCAATGGGCAGAGCAAAGCTTCACGCTCATGGCACTGCTCCCCACATTCAAAGGCTCTCAGAGGAAACTGCCAGGAAAGCAAATATGGTTTTAAGCAGGGCTGTCTCCAGAGACTTGGGAATCTTTCTACTGAATGTTCTGAATGTGGTTGTGAGCCTCAGAAATCCTGATAAGAAGATTCCTGCTGAGATGTTCCGTTGAAGTTAAAACGTCTATATGGAGCCAGAGGAAATCAGCAAACAAAACGTGTTACTAGGGACTCACCAGGCACACTTGGGAGCCTTCAGAGAACTGTATTTCATGCAAGAGGAGGAGGAGGGTTTATGGAGATTGAAAGAACTGGTAAACATTTATCTTGATGAAGAATATTTTAACCATTCAGGGATTAGTGCTCATGTACAACATACATTAAGCTGTGAGGATTTGCTGTGTTTTCCTGGCTGTTTATAGAAAGAGACTTGCTGCATTGATCTGTGACCCCCTCCCCTTTACTCAGCCATGACATCTGCTCCTGCAGTCAGCTGTGACTCAGACCTCCAAAGCAGGAGGACATACAGTTCCAAGGACATACCTTTAGTCCACCTCTCATTTTAACGAGCCAGAAACAGAACAAAGAACAGAAAAATGAGGTGATTGGAAACCAGGGTAGCTTGTCCAGTGGTGGTCTGAGAGCTGGGGGCTAGGAAACTCAGCCAGAGCACAGCAGCACTGCTGCCATGGTGCTCACAACTCATTTTATCACAGAAAGACACTGTGCTTTGAATGCCCACTGCAGACACTTCCACCACACAAGGCAAGCAGTGACACTCTCAAAAGCTCTCATATGCACATCATAGTATCTACTGTCATCAACAATGGGAAAAGGGCAAACAAAAGAGAGAGATTTTGCTTTTCCTACTACACATCCCTCCTCCACTCTGCCCTGGTGCCACCCTGTCATTTGACTTCCCATGCAGCTGGAGCAGCTTCATCTTGGTACATGATTCTCTGCATAGCAAAATGGGGAAAGGAACAGAAGAAAGGAAACCCACCAACCAACAACCAAGGGCTGCCAAGTGCATAGCAGCAGGAATCACCAAGAGCTACTTACCCACCACCAAGGCACCTGTGGGCCACCTGTGTGGCAGCAGCAGGAGACCTTGCTCCATCAATCTGGTTTTTTGAAAATGTGGGGAAGGGGCCAGAAATTACCAAAATGAAGGTGGAATAGGAGGAAAAGACTATCAATTCCTACACACATTTATAGAGGGGGGACAACAGGGGACTTGGCTGCAATGGCTGAGGAGGCTGGCCTGAATCTGAGGCACAAGGAATTAATGTAAACAGGAGGCAGTGGGCAGCTGGGTTATAACAAAGGTACAAAACCCCCTTGGACTGGGCCCTGATCTATACAATGACACATTTCTATAGTGGAGATAAGACAGCAGAGAGGCAGTACCTTTGCTCTAATCTAACTGCCTGATTAATATGTCTGCAGTTAGCAGGACACTGGGCTCAATAAAGGCAGCAAGTGGGAAGGAGATAAGCAAGGGCACTGAGAGATGTTTGTTCAGGTGTTGGCATGACAAACATTTTACACCTGCAGCCTTCCTTCCATTTTGATAAATTCCTCTCCCATTCACCTAAGGTTCAGGTATCTATAGCTGCCTCTTTGGAGAAACAGATAAATGGCTTTTCTAGGGGAAAAAATCCAACCCTAGAGACTTGTTAGTGTGCACCATGAGCACTGCATTGCCAGGCAGCCCACGAGGACCCACCTGCACAACCCTGCAGCCACATCTGCCCTTGTATTGCTCTCCACACTCGGGAGATCAGCCTCCAGAGAGATGCCTGTCCACACATCACTTGCAGTGCACTCATGCCCACAATTTGGCCTTTCCTCCTGGCTCTTATTTAGTTGTATAATTTCTCCTAAACAAAGCCACCCAGACTGCTGGGGGAAAGAAAAGCAGAACGAACATTTACTCTGGAGATAGACAGAAAACAGGACAGGGTTCCCCAGCAAGTCTCAGAAAAGCCCAGGGGCTCTGACCAGAAGAGATCAGAGTCCTGGCATGTCCACCTGTGGTGCAAGGCAGCCAGTGCCCCAGAGAGCTCAACAACTGCCAATCTACCTTGGATAGGGCAGTCAGCTGTCAGACACTGTCTGGTCTGCAACTCCTCCAGGAACAGGGATTGGTGTCGGTACTTTGGGAGAGTGCAGCTCAAACCCAGCAAACTCTTCAAGGATGGAAAATAAAATGGGGTTTAACCAAAACAATTTGGAACTTGCAGGGTATGTCATGTTCTTCCCTAGGGTCCTACTGGCCTGCAACTTCATCTCTTTTCTTCCCGAGCCCCCTGGAAGAACACCCACCTGGTTGCACCAGTCTCTTGTTGGACATTGAGATGATAACAGAACAATTTTGGCAGGCTGAGTGCTGAGCTTTTCCCAGTGGGTTGCCATGGCATTATACTCTGCGGTTCTAGCCCTTTTATCTTTCTGGCTTTGCATGTGTGTCTGAGAGAGAGATGTGTTTGCCTGTGTTCAGCAAACAGGTAACTTTCATTCACCTGTCCCAAGCATCAGTCAAGGCACAGGCAGCAATCACCAGGCACACTGGATGGCTGCAGTGGATGTGAACGGCTCGCAGCAACCGGCTGGATGGCGCTAAGCTGGACGCTATCCAGTGCCAGTGCAGAGGCACCCCTGCCAGTGTCCCTGCATGGTAAAGCAATGGCTGCAGGTTAGCCACATCAAGAGGTGATGAGCACCTCTATGGGAAATGTCATTCTGCTTTGGGGTCACTAGGGTAGGCAGCAGAGAGGTACCAGTCACAGCTCTCAGCATCTTTCCAGGATCAAGCCCTTCATTAACCACTCCAGGTATCTGAGGTTATGCAGAAGCTGTCTTCATGGAAAAGCAGAAACATCTGGCCCACAAGCCACCATCTGAAAGCAGACACCATGGAGCAACCCTAAGAGACTCAGAGATGCCAGCAGGTGTGCCAGCAGAAGGCTTGTTTTCCAGGCACACACCTCTGCAGCATCCCTCCACCACCCAGGGTGAGGATCACATCCCCATCAATGTGGTTTTACACAGACAGAGGATATTCTGCAAGTGGGGAAATAAAATTCCAGCTCCACAGAATATGCACAAAGGAAATGAGTAATCTTCCTGGTGTTTACACTCATTACACTGAGTAACTCCGTGCTGGGCACTTCTCAGAACTAATTTTTGAAGGACAAACACAGTTTGACAGAGTTTGTTCTTGTGGAAGAAAGAAAAATAGTTTGAGCAAATTAAGAACAAACCTTAAGCTTCAGCTGAGATCTAAAATTAGGTTTCAAAGTGCAAAAAGAATAGAAAGATCCAAGCAATTACTTTGTCTCCATTTATTGTTGATTGCCTCTGTCTTTCCAAACCTCAGGCTGTTCTGGAAGTAGAAATACTAGGAAATACATATCTGTGAAGTTTATTGAGTTAATTGAGAAGAACTGGTTCAACTGAAATTTGCAAGTCCATGGGGTAAAAATCAGTCAAATAAGAAATCAATCTTTTTTTTTTTTTTAAACACAAAAGATGGGCCAACTCAAGTGCGAAATTCAGATCTAGGGGCAGATTTTGGATACTGCAAATGTCTTGGCTTTGTGATCAAAATTCTCTGTAGCTTATTAGCAAAACAGAGCTTTGACCTGGCTCAGCAGGTCTCAAGGGCTACAAAGTCCTTGAGGGGTCTTGGCAGCCTGGAACACCTGGGACTGTGCATTTGGTTCTTCTGATTCTCTGCTCACTTTCTCAAAAGCTGTTTCCCCTCTGCAGTAGGGCAGGTATGCAGCCCAGGGAGGTATTGGTAAGCAAGAGCAGACCTGACTTTGGTAGTTTTCCTCTGAGTGAGATGAAAGGGAGGGCAGCACTCACCAGGAGATGTTATTATCAGGCAGCTGCCACCATCACCAGGGAACATTTCACTGGACTTCCAAGTCCCAGTGCGGAGCCCCAGTAGTTGCCCCCATGTCTAATTTGTGACGTATAGCCCATGAGTCACTGCTAACAAATCAACTAACAACACCACCCCACTACTGCCCCAAGCACAACAGCAAGAGAGAGAAGCCATTCTAATTACCTCTTCCCCCCACTAATGATAATTCATGGGATTTGTGGTGACTCACAGCTGGCCTTTGATCATCACACAGCTCCTTCCTGTTAGGATGAGAGCTGTGGTGCCTCTGCAAAGGACCTGTCTTGCTTGCCAGACTCTTACCCCAGCAGCTGTGATGAGGCTTGCAGGGCCAGGCGGTGGGGCAGCCAGGCTGTCCCTGTCCTGCAGCAACAGGTCGATGGGCATGGCTGAATGTAGTGAGGCTGCTCTGATGTCAGCTCAATGCATCTCCCTACCATCAAACCTTGGACACAAGGTGAAGGGCAGCTGTAGGAAGCAGGAGGAAGAAACTCGGCTGCTTCCAGCCTCTCTTGGTGCGAACTCACCACTTCACCCTTGCAATCTGTAACAACCATGGCAACAAGGCCAGCTACAGTGAAAATGAAGCAGGTTCAAGGTCCAACATCAAAGAGGAGCAGTTTCTAAACACACTGCCCTTCAAGAGTGCCAGTCTCCACAGAAAATTTGTGGTTAGCCTGCTGAAAGCCCCCAAGAACTGCTCAGCCAGTCTGTTCTTGTCAACAAGAAAATTTCTGTCCTTGGGGTTTGGGATTGTTTTTTTTATCTAGGGAGGGTTTAGGGCAAACAAATCAAAGCCCAGGTGCCCCTGTTCCCCCCTAACATGTGTGCCCCCAGCAGACTCTGCAAAAGTCAATGAGAAAACATCAGCCTGAACATGAGGGAGAATCAGAGGAGCAGGGAGGGAGAAAGGCTCCTTTCCCACAGGACAGTTGCTTACCTACAGCTATGTTCCCCCTTGAGTTCCTGAAGGATGCTGGCTCCCACCACATTACGGAGCTGGCTTTTCACTAGCCCTGAACCGGGGAGCATCAAAGGGGGTCCTCTCCCCCACAGAATTCAGGGCTGCATCCTGCTGTACCTCCTGTGCTGAGAGGAGCACAGCCCAAGGTTACCCTGCAGCCTTGCTGCAGAAGGGTATTTGGGGCACGATTCAGGGATTTTGCATCAGCCAGGCCTCCCGTCAGTTCTGCCCAAAGCAGCATCTTCAGTTCCAGGAGCCTTTGAGCAGATGCCCAGTGAATCAACCAGTGAAGGATTGAGATGGTGCAGCAAGGAAGGCCTGGGAATTAGCTAGCAGACATTCAGTATCTCACAGCCCTCACTCAGCCCAGGGAAGAGGAACATATGCTGTGGTTCAGGCTCCCGCACAGCACAGGGCCCCCAAACAACTGTCTGTAAGAAGAGCGTTTGTGGAGATGTGCACTGTGTTTGCAGACAGGACCTCACTGTACCTTGTGTTCTGACCTGGAGGCTCTCCCCTCTCTTTGTGAGTGGCAGCATTGCTGCAAACTGCAAGGCACAGTGTGAGTGCTGCAACCAAGCAGCTTTCACTGAACGGTACCAGGGCAGACTTGAAACTCTTTATGGGGCTGTGCATTTGTTTAACTTCCCAAAGAAACTTTGTTTCCAGGGAAGTCTATTGCTGATAAGATCAGCTCTGTAAATAAGGATGAAACCAGCTTTTTCAAGGTGGGAGTGAGCAGGAAGGATCTGCATTAGCACAGCCTCCCCAGCAGCAGCAACTGCAGCACCTTAGAGCAGTACTGACTCTCTGCAAGCAGAAAGAGATCTATGCTGAGGCAGGGCTATGACTTTTAGGGAACCATTCAATTGCTACTGAGTCCAGCCTCTGCTGCCAAACTTCACTAAGTAACCTGGAGACTGAAGTTTCAGATTTCCAGCTGAAAGAAGTATTTTTTAAAAAGTTCAACTAACAGTCACCTATCTCCCCCGGTTTGGAGGCAACCAGACAAATGTCACCAGGTGCCACACCACCACTGCAAGGATGACAATACTTTGTGCTGCTCCCCAGATCTTTACACAAGCTCAGCTGTCTGCTGAGAAAATGATGTTTCCTCCTCTCAGTTTCACAGAAAGCTTTGGGCTGGCACAGAAAGCTCAAGGACTAGAAAGCAAATGAAAAGGTGATTAACCACACTGGGATTGAAGGCCTGTAGTACACATTAATCCCAAAGGTGAGTTTGATCCTATGGCTTTCAACACTCTTAGACATGGAAGTGCTGACTGCTTCAGCAGAATCAGGCTCCTCATGCTGCCCATCCTGAAGCTGTCCTCACACCCCTGCACTGCCCGGCTGCCAGGCCCTCCTGCCTCCCTTCCAGCAGCTTGTGGTGGCTGCACATGGACAAAACAAAGCACAGGATTTTCAGCTGGGGCATGTGGGACTGAAAGTGCAGGGAAACTGCATCTTTAAAGGGACACTGAGACAGGGATGAAACAGAGGACAAGCCACACTTCAACACATCTGGTTAATTCAATGCATCTGCTGGCATTTGGGGTTTTTTCCCCTTAGTGGGCAATAAACTACACAGGATTTTTAATCTTGTGCATCAGAGCCCTGGTTGCCATCCAGAAGAGGGGACCTTGACAACAGGGGCTTGATACCTATCCAGGATGACAATGCACAAGGGCTGGTGTTAACAACATTTCTTCTGGGTACCACAGAAGGCCTTCAGAGGCTTCACGCCTTTCACTGCAGAGCTGTTATCACCACTGTGCCACTGTTATGGCCATCACCCCTTGGCTTGTCACAGCAGGTCCTGCTGAAGAGATTGTCCCCATCTCTCTCATCACCCATTGTAAGTACTGAAAGGCTGTAATAAGGGCTCCCTGGAGCTTTCTCTTCTCCAGGATGAACAACTCCAACTCTCTCAGCCTGTCCTCACAGGAGAGGTGTTCTAGCCCTCTGATAACTTTTGTGTTCTCCTCTGGACCTGCTCCAACAGGTCCATGTCTTTCCTGTACCAAGGACTTCAGAGCTTCACACAATAATGCAGGTGGGTTCTCAGTAGGGCAGAGTAGAGGGACAGAGTAGGATCATCTCCCTTGACCTGCTGTCCACAAGTCAAGTCATGCTTTGGGATAGTGGTGGTCCCCATAGCCTCAGAGAAGGGCATGAAAACCTCTGGGAGGCTTTGGAAAACAGTTATTTGCACTGGATGAACTGCAATGACCTCTGAGAATCATTAAAAGTTGAGATGGATGAAGGTTCACAGCAACAGTGGAAGGAATAGATTGGTAAAAGAGAAAACAGAAAATAGGAAGTGGGCAGACAATAAAAAAGGGGAGAGGGTGAGGAAGGAGCATGCCTCTACCAGGAAAATGGAAGTGGATCTGGAAAGCATCAGCAGCATACAGCCACAAAGACAACCTCAACCACTCTCATCCACTTGAACGTTTTGTCTGTTGCTCCATCACAGTTGCTGTCTTGTTCCAAAACTTAACAGCTCCTATAAAAACCACATTTAGGCAGACTGCCAGTGTCAAAGCTGCCTTTTTAAATGTTTTTTTAACTAGAAAATGTGAATTTGAGTCTAGACTGCTTGGAGACAAGCATTTCAGAAAACACTCCTTCTTCTTCCCTCATCCTTCCCTAACCCCAGCTATGCCCATCTGATGGTATCTGCTAGAAAGAGGTACTACAGGCTGCTCTTGATCTACTCCCTTTCAGCTCAATCAACCCTCCTGTTTTCAGGCTTTTATTCTGAGACAGAAACAAAAGCAAAGAGAAGAACAAATGTGAATATCCTTGCAAGCTGAAGTGTTACCTGAGGAGTCACAGAAAGGTCAACATTGACTGTTCTCATTGATAGGCCTTCCCCTGCTCCCCCTTTGCCCTCTTTTCCTAAGAAATTAAGAATAGCAAATTTCTACTCTGCCTGAGCCAAGATCAGCCTCAAAATTCACACCATCCAACAAGAAAGTGATAGAACACTCAACATTGTTCCCTGGGAGCCTGTTCTGCCCTATCTCTCTGCTGTTCTCAAAAAGGGAAGTTTGAAAAAACTAGAAAGCACAGTGCAGGGAGCTCAGCTGCAGTTCTCTTGTCTCCATGCTGCCCCAAAGCACCCAGTGAGACCTGGCTCCCTGGGTCAGCCTGGCCAACCCAGAGCATCCCACTGCAGTGGGGCTCCAGGCACTCCAGAGAGGAAACTGCTGTTTTGGTGGAGGACCAGGATAACTGGCAGCACAGACCAGGCTCCCTCATCCATTGCTTCCACCCAGTCCTCGGAAGGGTCTTTTCCTTGCCCCAAGTCAGCTTTGCAAGTGACAATAGACAGAGAGTGGAAAGGGGATGCTGTCACTCTCCCAGGGCGTCTCCAGGCGTGTGGTGGACTGAGATTAACCCAAACGACCCTGTGCTCCCAGGAGATGTGAGTCAGCATGAGTCAGCTCCCATGCAACAGCCCTTTCTGCTCTCAGCTGCATGAGAAATGCTGGATTATTGCTGGCAAGCTTAATAAGGAGGTGGAAATGGCACGCAATTGTACTCCCCAGAGGTGTGCACACAGGCTTTGGTGCCCAGGAACGCTGCATGCCACCTTCACTTGCCTGCAGACATGACATAACCCAGGGAGATTTCCAGCCAGGGTTGCACCTCCAGAGGGATGTTTCTTCCCCATGCAAGATGCCCAGCTTTCCCCTTTCACACCAGCAAACTAACCGAGACCTATCAGGACAGGACTTGTGGAGATCCACCACCAACCTTCTGCCCATCTACAACCAGCTTGTGCTTCCTCACAAAGGGGAAAAACCCAGGCCTAGGCCAGGCTCCAAAGGAACACTGTCAAATATTGGAGCTTCTGCAGTACATGGGAAGTGATGGACCCACAGGAATGGATTAGGCTGCTGAGGAGCACAGCAGGCTTGACCTCGCATCCACACACACCGCAGATGGTTGGTTGAGAGGCGGGGTGAGCCTGGCTCATGCTTTTCCAAGCTGTATTTCTGCCTGGTCTAGCACATATTAGTCTCTTCAGGTTGAGTGCAATGGAGCCTCTCCATTTAAGCCCCTTTCAATTGGAAAATGATGGCAGCTAGGTCAGTGTCTGCAAGACCACAGAGTAAATCTGTGTGCAAAGAAGGAGGAAGGGCTGTTCAGAGTCCTGCTCAGGCTTTCCAGCTGGAAGAGCACATTTCCCTCGAGGCGGCTGCTGCTGTGTACTGCAGACTCCTTTTCTTAGGCAAGGTGGCAGTTTAAGTTGGAGCTGGAGATGGGGGACCTGCCAAGTTCAACATGCCTCTGAGACAAACATGGCTCTGTCCACGAGAGGCCCCATGCTGCTGGGGCTGTGCAAAGGCCAACTCAGCTATGGAAAACAGCAGGGAGAGGACTTGGCTGCCTCAGAACACAACTGCTTCTTGTAATGTAGACATAAACTTTGCAAGGAAGGGTTGCTGGAAGGGCAGAGAGAAATGTGAAATACAGGCCCGATTATTTTTTTCATATTATTATTATTATTATTATTTTTGCAAGAGTTCATTCTCAGTTCCCCTGCACTGCACACAGGCCTTGCTCTGTGCACTGGCTGCCCCTGTGCCGGAACAGCTCAACTCCAGGGACCAGCAGGTTCCAGCCCTCTCCTGCAGTCACACCACATGCCCTAGGCTTGGAGCCCATCTAATTGTGTCCCTGTCCCCACTGAGCTGTATCCCCAGCAAGAGGGTCTAAAGACCAACCAGAATCCACACATTCTTCAGATCTCTGAACTGCCTCTTCTGGATGCTACTGAAGAAAAATCAAAGCACCTTGGGCAACCTTCCTGCTATGGGAGTTTGTGGGGATCCTACAGTTTCAGCAACATTGATTCCTTCCTTGATGGTTAAGGGAAAGAAGCAGAGCACCTGAAGCTGCTGGGTCAGGCATCTTGGTGGACCCCATCAGTGGATGCAGGACCTGCAGTACTGCATGGGAAGGAGCAGATTGCTCCCTCTTCTTATTCCTGTTCCTCAGGTGGGAATGGCCATGGTTTGCCCTCTTCATCTTTAAAGCTTGCAGTAGCCCATGCTGAAGTGTCGAGGCCCTGTGCTCAGTGCAAGACTAGGATCTGTGATTAAATTAACAGAATCAGCAGTGTGGTCATTCAGAAATCCGCTTTGCCATCCTCACTAGCTGTCCCAACTTACTGGCAGCCCCACAAGCAAGGCATCTGCCAGCAAAAGAGATCTGAACCCCTCCAGGCAGAAATCCTTTCAAAAGAAGCCCCACACAGCCACACTACGTGCCAGAAGAAAGAGGATGACCTACATGTGGTTTTGTGAGTCCTTCACATTTCAGGCATCAACAACCAGCAGCCCAAAGGGCTGATTAACCAAAATTACTCTTAAAGCTCCTGGACCTCAGGGGTCTGCCTCTTGGGGCTGGAGAAGGACAGCTCTTGGCCAAAAGTGACAGAGATACTGGGAAGGGGAAGGAAGGGCAAACAGGTATGTGGGTATTTAGGCACCATGCAGCTGTGGCCATGCCCACTCAGCCAGCACAGGGAACCAGCTATGGGGGCTTAATAAACTAAAGAAGCCATGGCACTAACTGCTGGGCAGGGGCCTTTTGACAGAAGAGTCTGTGCTTTGAGAAGGCTGACTCAAAGAAACTGAGACTTCCCATGGAAATGCAGCCATGCCTACAAAACTTAAATCCTACTTAAATCCTTGACTCAAGTCTTGCCTGACTTTTCTCCCCTGTTCTCCTCTGCACAGTTGTGCATGGAAAGGGCCCAGAGCAGCTCACCAGTTTGAACAGGGCTCTGCACAGCTCCAAGCAGTCTTGCATCCCAGCTCAGTGCCCCAGTTGCTGGGTGTTTTTTTTCTCCATCACATGCCTCCCACTCTTTCTTTCCCTGCCATCCAGCACCCAAACAATCCATCTGATTTTCCTTATTTTCTCTGCCTGTTCACCTCCCTCACAGACTGGTAGTAGATCCAGTTGAATTATTCACTGCAGTCATTAATGCAGCCTATTTGCTGAGCCAGGCCTGATGGGGGAACACATTTCTTATTCCTAAGCATTTGCCAAAATAGTCTGGGTGAGCCATTTAGCCTGGGGCCATTCATAGTAGATATTTGTGTTCCTTTCCATTAAAACTCATCTCTTCTATTATGGCCAATACAAGCCCTGTGCTCTGCTTGGGTGTTGTTTCAAGCAGCTTGGTGGGGGGCAGATTCCCCTGACCTGTTTCTGCCTGAGCAGCTTGGAGAAGTGCAGCACTGGCTCCCAGAGGCTGGCTCCCAAACCAATGCTTTCCCCCCTGAAATTGGGGCTTTTTAAATTCTCTCTGGCCACAGCTTTTCCTGGCTATGGATACCAGAGTTACGTGGATTTTCTGTTTGCTTCTTCAAAAGTGCACATGCATATGGGTGGAGAAAACACACTCAATGCCAAGGATTATATTTTTCCAAGTGTTGTAGAAGGTTCTATGGTTACGGTCACAGAGAGCAGAGGAAATGCAAACGCTGAAGTGGCCGCAGGAGCTGGGGCTCTGTGCACAAGGCTGGTGAGTACTTAACACAAGCAGCTCTAGCTGATCTGGATGAAAATGTAACCCATGCACAGTGGTGAAGCTTCATCTCTTGGAGCAGTCATCTCTGGTGAGGGCTGCCTAAAAACTGCGTGTTGTGTTGCTTGCTTATTTCCATTTCCTTAATCCTGTCAGGGATGTGCAACACCCTCAGTGGCACAGAACCCTTGAGAGGTCACGGTGTCAGAGAACTGGGTAGGTTGCAAAAGACCTTTGAGATCATCAAATCCAACTGTTAATCCATCACTCCTAAGTCACCACTAAACCATGTCCCTCAGCACCACATCTACACAGCTTTTTAATCCCTCCAGGGATGGAGACTCCACGATGCAGCTCATTGCTATTTGCTAACAATGCAATATGTGTTTGATATCAATTAAGCTATGAACCATGCATGTGCATTGCAATTTGAAGGATTCACCCCAATTAAATATGGGGTAATGCAGAAAAAATTCCCTATCAGTGACACATTTTTGTTAATCCTGACAAGTTAAAGCCCTCAGCCAGTCAGTCAACTTTTAATACAAAATAGAATAAATGAATCACAGTCACAGAATGGCTCAGCTTGGAAGGGACTTCAGAGCTCATCTCCTCCAACCTCCCCACCATGGGCAGGGACACCTCTCAACTAGACTCAGCTGTTCAAGGCCTCATCCAGCCTGGCCTTAAACACAGCCAGGGAGGAGGCAGCCACAACCTCCCTGGGCAGCCTATTCCAGAGCCTCACCACCCTCAGACTGAAGAACTTCTTCCTCACATCCAGTCTAACCCTGCTCTCCCTCAGTTTCAAACCATTCCCCCTTGTCCTGTCTCTAGACACCCTCATGAAAAGTCCTTCTCCAGCCATCCTGTAGGATTCCTTCAGGTATTGGAAGGCAGCTCTAAGGTCTCCCTGGAGCCTTCTCTCCAGACTGAACAACCCCAGCTCTGTCATCCTATCCTCATAGCAGAGGTGCTCCAGCCCCTGGATCATTTTTGTGGCCCTCCTCTGGACTCATTCCAACAGCTCTCTGTCCTTACAATGGGGACACCAGAACTGGAGGCAGTATCTGAAGTCTCACAAGAGCAGAAAGTGGCAAAGATGAGCCCAGCCTCGTCTCTGCAAACATAACTAAAATTCAGCTTTTGAGAGGAGTGGTATTTGAAAGGAGCCCTGGATTAGCTGAACAGCACTAACTTCATTCCTTCAGACTTCACATCCATGAAGATCCCAGCATGTTCTGGCCACTACACCCAGTACAACAGAAGAGCCAAACTGTCCATACCCTGCTAGTATGGTACCTCTGCCCAGCCAGAGAGGCCTCTGCTTTCTCTGTCAGAGCTGTAGAGCAAACGGCAACAATATAGTGTGTCAAGACAGCAGATTTCAGAGGTCCTGTAAATTTTTTAGCCTCTGATAATGGCTTTTTGTAAGCAGGTGATAAAATGCAGCTGCTCTTTCCATTTTTAGTGGGAGCAGTATAGGACAGGCACGCCCAAGCAGAAGAAATACATTGTTCCACAGCTCCATGTATTCACAGCTTTAGACCTACACCTTGCATTAAATGAGTTGCCATCAATCAGTTAGGAAATGCTTTAGGTCTGTGAAGCATGCTGTGTTTTAGAGAATCAAAGGATGTTCTGCAGAGCCCTTCATCATCAGGACAGGGATACTGCTTGGGAAACGGTTGTTTCCAAAAATAAAGCCTCATGGATCAAACCTCAGCCTGAGAAATAATAGTAAAATTATACTGACACTCCCAAAGGGCCCTGGACCAGCTCCCAAAAACACACCATTAGCAAAGTCCCTCTTTGCTGTGCTTCCTGGTGGCTCCTTGCTCTCTTCCCTCCCTTCACCTGTGTGAAATTCTGCCCAGGTAGGAAGACAAATTTGCATCAGGTGGAGACTTGCATAACTGATAGGAGAACTTTACCTCAAGACCTGTTTTTCAGATAAACAGACCAGTCTTGAAAATTCTAATTATGAAAGTTCACTGCCTAGGACTCAGATTTGCATGAAAGTTACAACAACTTTGTGCATCTCTTCTCCACAGGCCTTTACTTGCAACTTGGACGTTATGCAAGCTGTGAATACATCTCTGAGAGGAATCAAATCCTTTCTTGCCTTGATTCCGCAGCAAAGACTGCTCAAGGAGCAAGATGAGCACACTGGGGTGGCAGGAGGCATGATACAAATACCATCATCCTTCCTCAGCCTTTTTGCAACCAGATTCCAAGGGTCATAGAATCATAGACTGGTTTGGGTTGGAAGGAACATTTAAAGATCATCTAGACCAACTCCCCCGCAGTAAGCAGGGGCATCTTCAACTCGATGAAATTTCTGGGAGTATGGTCCAGCATCACCTTGAATGTTTTCAAGGATGGGGCTTCTACCACCTCCCTAGGCAGCCTATGCCAGAGTATCACCACCCTCACCAAACCTCACCACTATATCCCTCACATCCATGGGTGCTCACAGCTGCATGCCACCGGGATAGAGATGAGGATGAAGACGAGGACTACAGGAAAGAGCCAGGAGCTGCAGGGAGGAACAGATGGCCTCAGTCTCCTCACAGCAGCTGCTGCTGTGCCTGTTTTGAGATTGCTGCAAAGTGCCAATTTTGATGATGCGAAGCACTGAATACTCGTCTGGTGGAATCCACATTTCATCGCAGCCTGCACAGCCTGTGTCTGCACCAGCAACCTGGCAATTCAACCCAACTCTATTAGCCTGCCTTTATTTTCCAGCCAGGTTTGAACCATTCTCTCTGCAATCCTCAAGCAAGACCCTTGCCCTACTCACTGCAGGGAAGCTGAGCCCAGTAAAGCCAGGGAAAAGTTACAGGGCTTAAAGAAAGAGGAGTCTGCGTGGACTTGTAGTCACCCCTGGCTCTCTCCAGCAATCCTGCCTGGGGACTGGCACATGGCTTTGTTTAAGGGTAGGATCAGATGCCTGTGCTGTCAGAAATTACCGTGCTTTCAGCAGATATGGTATCAGTACTCACTGGTCACCTTGGATAAGGGATTGCTTGAAAGGAGCTGTTCTCACAGGAGCAATATTCACCTTGCTGCTGCTCTCTCCACTCGCTTCGAGGCAGTGATCTGCAACCAAGCAAAGGAGCAGAAGGGGTGGCTGAAGGAAGGGAATCGAATGCTTAAAAACCTGGCTGCATATTATGAAATATTTTACAGGTAAACTAGGTTAAAAGAACATGAGGAGGAGAGAATATGGAACATGAGGAGGAGAGATTATGTGTATTGGTCTAAGGTGCATTCATGGAAAGGTCAGAGCACGCAGGAAAACCTCATCTGAAGGAGAAAAAAAAAGAGCTCAGATGCCTCGTGTATGGAAGAGTTTGAAGTCTTGTGAAGAAGGATGATTAACCTGAACGACAGCATTTGGAGCACCAGGAGAGCTCAGTGAAGCAAATCAGGCTGAACTAAAATTAGCAGCATCTAAAATTCCACTGTCTGCTTGGCATCCACAAGCGATGCCTCTCTGGCCCCAGCCCCATCACATCACTCTGCTTGCCCAGCGCCCTCAGCATCTCGCTCTCCAAAGCGCTGCTGAGTGAACTGCTGCTGTTCGCATCCAGCTTGCACCTGCCTGGAGGCAGCAAGCCCAGGTGCCAGACATGGGGTGGGTCTTTTATTCCCAGTATTTCCTCCAGTGTTTATTCGCTGATTGTTTTCCAGGCAGCAGGAATTTAAGCTGTGGAATGGGGACTATCTGTCAGTGAAAGTGTGGGAAAAGAGCAGGTATAAGAAATCAAGATCATACATCTAGAAATACTCTGGAACACCACAGGGCTCAGGATGGACATGAACCACGTCCTGAGAAAAGCAAGGAGAGGTTTGCTATGGTTCACATGCTGGGGGGCCATCAGACAAGAGTCTTACCCTGCTTCTAGGGTGATTTAGCCCTAGATCTTGCATGTTCATTGCATCTGTGCACTGAATATGGCTGGACTTGCTCACTCTAAGCATCTTCTCAGCTCCAGGCTCACTATTCTCATTTAGAATCACAGAACTTACTAAGCTGGAAAAAACCTTCAAGTCCAATGCAGCACATCCAGATCCATCACTAAACGATATCCCTCAACACTGCATTTACACATCTTTTACTATGGCACTCCAGGGATGGTGACTCCTGGACCCTGAGCTGTGAGCCAGGCTTAGGCACCCACTGCCTTTGCCCATGCTCTTGATCTTGCTCCCAGGATCTGGAGGAACTGGTATCATTGTGCTACAGACTAGTTTGCCAGCAGTAATCACAAAGATAGAAATGTTAAGCCCAAACTGTGGCTTAGCTAAAACCCAGCAGTGGGATGGAAATTACTCAGGCAAAGGAATCCAGTGTTTGTCACCTCACAGAGCCCAAGAATGCCTTGTAAGGAGCAAATTCTTGAGGTGGTTCACAGATGACCACCGGCATTGACCTTTCCTGACCAGCTTCTCCCAGCTGGACACAGACAGTGGCACTTGAGGCTCTTGTAAGCCAGGGCTAGCTTTGAGAGCAGGTTTGCACTGCTACCCTCAGCCATGCGAAGCCAGCCCTGAGAGCCATTTTACCTTGCTATGGAGCACGAACCATGGACATATTTCACTGAGGCCACCAAATCAGACATTTTTTACAGTGTGCAAACTGATCAAGCAAGCAAGGCAAAGCAGGGTGAGGAGAACACCTCTGCTCAGAGCACAGAAACCTTAGTTAAGAAACAGGCACAAAAAGCAGCTTGAGGCCCTTACTCCTGTACATAGGCTGCCTAACATTTTGCATGATAAACAATTTGTGAAGGTTTCTTGAAATGCTTGGAGATTACTATTACTTGCAGGAGAGTTCAAATGCAGCAGATAGAGCCCTCAGGCTAGAGCCATGCCTTTTCCTAGACTTGCAAAATGCTATCCCAGTTTTGTTACAGTGGATAAAGCATTGAAAATTAATAACTACTTTGCCCTCCCCGCTTCCTTCTTTTCCTCACTACTTTCCCCCTCCTCACTTGAGTATGCCTCAGAAACCTTCTAGCACTGAGCAAAAATATCCCACAGCAAATCAGTGTCCCTTCTAGAGGGGTCACACACTGCTTGAACACCAGTGCCAGGTATTACACTGGGTGTGCTGGAGACCAAAGAAAGAGGAAAGCAGGGGGAGGGAAACAAAATCAAAGGTGAGAAGCAGAGGAGCAAGGACTTTGTGGCAGTAGCTGTTCTCAGATTTGGCTGGGGGCTGTTGTTTGCCATTGGAAACTGCGTGAAAAGAACTTCCCTTGCAGGATTCTCAAGAAAGTTATGAAGTCAAACATTTTGGACTTGGGCAGTGCCAGCTGCCCTTCTACATACCTGTGTGCAATTATGTGCTGGGTTTTTCCACAGGAGCCCTGCCTGATTTTTAGCCCAGGATGTAGGCAAAGGGGAGCAGGATTCAGGCATGAACAGTGACTCACAGCATCTCCTAGCCCCCAACCAGCAGACTGTGAGAGCAGGAACTTTCTTTTCCACAGTCTGTCTGTGTCAGGACGTTGATGCGCACACACGCACACCCCGATGGACACACTCTAGGCAGGCTCTCAACTGCCACCAATGCACAGGGAAGCCAGGCAGGTCTCACAAGCCAAGCTGTGAACTCATCTCCCATGCAGAGCAACATCCATCCATCAGCTGAGTCACAGGGGTTAAGGTAGCAATGGGTTTGCTCTGCCATGGTTGCTGGGAAGCCTGGGAAAAGGTGGCCAATTACACAGGACACCAGAGAGCTGCACCACTTCCTTCTGCCGTTCTCCTAAGCCCTTCCACAGGAGTGGTTTGGGTCAGTTCCCTGTCCCCAGCCAGCAGATATTGCCTCTCAATCAGTGTGCTAACTTAGCAAGCAATGAAGAAATGAACTTTCCCTCCTGCTCTGCATGCTTAAAGAGAAGGTAGCAGTGGCCAGAAACATGTTACCTGACAGGACTAGACACTCATCACACCTCAGCCTCTGGCAGAGTGCAGCCTCCCAGGTTCATCTCAAGTTATGGATATTTTTCCTGCTTTTAGGAAAGGCCTGCCAACAGTCTGCTCCAAATGTCCTCTCCAGTAGCAATGGGCCACACAAAACCCAAGGCACTGTTAGTTTCCTGCCTGGATAGGCACAAAGCTTGTAATCAGGAGAAGGTTTTGCAAAGCCCCTTGATGGCTCTCACTGCCTAGAGACAGGGAAGCAGATAAGCCATGACTACAAGTTTTGTACAGACCATTTGCAGCTTTTCCTCTCTGGGCCACATGGAGCATTGCCTGAGGCACTGCTACTTTAAAAACAACAACAACAAAAGCCAAACTTCAGCTGCTCCACAGATTTGTTGGTGAACTGCGGAACTTAGAGTTAATTCTGCCCAAGTATTTGTCAGACATGCTCATGTACATGCATATTTTTATTTACAGAAGACTGGCACACCCATGTCTGGCTCACTTCACAGCCTTTGTTCCACAGACCTGGCAGGGCTTCCTGAAAACAGGATCTCACCTTAAAACTTTTTATTCCATTTGCAATTAATGAGGTTTAATTCTGCTCTCTGTAGGCATTCAGAGGAGTAAATCTTGGCTGTGTGGGTGTTCATAACTCCTGAACATAGGAAAGGAGTGAAGAGAGGCAAAGCAAGCATATTCTGAAGTCAGAGCAAACACCGACAGCAAATGCACTGCATTCTTCCAGAGCAATAACCGGAGCACACTGCGCTGCTCTGTTTACCCTGGCGAGGAGCAAGAGTCAGACAGGGGCTCACAGAACTGCCTGAGCTGTTTGTCACAAATAATTTCTGAGATTTCAGCCTTTGCAGGTCACAGTTTGTTTGTAAGCAAGGTTCTTTTTTAAACAAACCTCTTCTGTATTCAGAACTGTTTGGCAAACATTCCAAGCAAACAAATTTCAGTCTCCCGACAGTTTGCAAGCGGTGTCCATTTGCTATTCTCGGTCCTGCTGCAGAGCAGTAGACTCCAAGTTCCTGCATGAGTAGCAAGAATTGCCCCTGGGCTAGAAGCAGCCTTGATCAGCAGTTCCCTGGGGGAAAGCACACCCTTGCCCAGACAAATATACAGATCTACCACCTTCTCTGCTGCAACACCATCAGTTAACAGGTCTGGTGTTAACTGCCCAAGGCACCCAGGAGCAGCCGGTGCTGTAGTGATAGGGGCTTCTATTTTTGGTTAGTGAATCAAGTATGTGCTGGAAATAAAAACCAAAAATATTTAAAAAGCAGTTTCAGGGTGGTGAAAGCTATTTGTAAATTCAGGCAACTCGACTCTGCATGGTGTATTTGAACAGTTAGCAAGCTGGAGACAGGCAGACTGAGGGCAAACTGCTGATGGAGGTGAAGAACTTACCAATGCCAAGCACATTTCACTGTCCCGCCTTTCCCCACACTGAGGGTAGTTCTCACACTCACTTTTCGACCCAGTTTGTTTGATTCCTTCCAAAGTCAAACCTGTAAACTCTCCAGCTTAATAATAATGAAAATAAATAAACCTAATAACACACTAGTGCTAGAAATGTATTATAAAGCTTCTCAGCCCTTTATTCACCACTGACAAAGCTACACAGCCACGGTGGTAGGAACTGCTGACAAAGATGTGGGAAGAAAGTTATGACAACCAGCTGGGCATAGTGGGCCAACAGTTGGAAGTGATGTCATCTATCTGGACTTCTGCAAGGCTTTTGACATGGTCTCCCACAATATCCTTCTCTCTAAGTTGGAGAGATATGGATTTGATGAGTGAAATAAGGAAGTGGCTGGATGGCTGCATTCAGAGGGTAGCAGTAAATGTCTTGACAAGTGACAAGTAGTGTCCCTCAGGGGCCCATAATGGGACACCTGTTGTTTAATATCTTCAGCAATGATACAGGCAGTGGGATCAAGTGCACCCTCAACTCAGCATGTTTGCAGATGACACCGAGCTGGGTGGTGTAATCATTATGCCAAAGGGATGGGATGGGATCCAGAGGGACCTGGACAAGATGGAGAAGTGGGCCCAGGTGAACCTCATGAGGTTCAACATGGCCAAGGGCATACCCATTAGAAAAATAAAATAAGTTGCCCAGGGAGGTGGTGGAGGCCCCATCCCTGGAGATGTTCACAGTCAGGCTTGATGGGGCTCTGAGCAACGTGATCTGGTTGGGTATGTTCCTGCTTACTGCAGTGGGAGTGGACTAGATGAGCTCTAGGGGCCACTTCCAACCCAGTGCATTCTATAATTCTCTGATTAAGTCTCCAAGGATAGCTGATAGATGGGAGCACACTCAGGAGATGCATACTCAACATGATTGAAGTCTTCCCCTGGCATCCACATCTGGCCACTGCTGGAAGCTGGACCCAGCAATAGGCAGATCTTTGGTCTGGTACTTGCCATGTGGTTAGACAGCCATGGAGGGCAGCCTACACACTTGAGGAGCTGGTCAGCTTAGACCAAAACTCTGCTTCAGTTCCAGCTGAGAAAGCTTAGTGAAGAGACCACTCACTGGGGCAGTAATGATGTGGGGCTACACTGTGGAACGAAGAGGGGGAAGGTTGTAATGGGCCTTGAGCACTACCTGCTAAAGATACACTCATCTGCTAGTCAAGCAATGCTTTGCTGAGGAGTCTTTAAAGGCCAGGTCCCTGTGAGAATGGCAGTTTAGGAGGAACATAAGCTGACAACAGGTCTGTTTTCCTGCCAAGAATACAGGTGTCTCTGTGATCAAGCAGTATTTGTTCAGACACTCTTCAGCAAGGCACTTTTCTAGTCCTTAGAGCCATTGCTAACAGTTTTACCAAAGTAATATTGCCTCCACTTTTTAAGGTCAAAAAGACAATTTTTTTTTTTTTTAACAAGGGCTGTAGGAGGAAGTGGGCTGAGTGTCAGCATCCAGATTTGATCAGCATCATTAATACTGACTTCTAAAGCAGGCAGCTCACACAGGGCAGGTGTCAGGATCAAATATGTTGTTTAAGAAGAATAACCACCCGTCTGCCTCGCATCCTGGAGCTCTCCAGAGCCTGTAAACGACAACACTTTCATGTCACCAGATCAGCCAGCTGGAACAGCCCTGGGACCACTCCTCTCAGCAGTTAGTATGGCTTGTGCACCATTCCCTGCAGGGCAATCTGTTTCTAGATGTGCTAAGAGAACTAAGGCAGCACCTTTCAGAAACACTGCAGTGACCAGGTAGATTGACTCACATTCTTTGGTCTAGGCTGGGTAAATTTAGGCTACTGAAATGTAGCTTGGGAGCCACACAGCATAAGCCAACAAAATATGTTCTGCTATGGCATGGTAGAGTAGATTTTCTGGAGTACCAGGAGTGTGTTGAATCCTTGATGTCATGTTTAACTTTTGTCTGACACAAGCAAACTTTTAAATATATTTAGCACAGATGTGAAGGCACAGGGGAGAGGTCAAAGGTTTAGTAGAAACCTCAGGTTAATCTCAGTTTGTGTTCGAGTCACAGAGCTTTAGGACTAGCACAGATCAGCTTTGAGGGATCTGCAACTTGCTGAAAGCCACATAGCTTACGGAGAAATGAACTGGACCAAAGCCATGCCTCAGGCACTGCTCCATGCCCAGGCGTTTCCAGGTATCTGAGCTCACTGGCCATTGCAAAACTGACGCACAGCACCTTTAGGAATGCCTGTCAATGGAGAGAGCTGTAAGCCCCACATCCTGTGTTGTGATGGCTATAGGAGGACCACATGTATCCTCCCATGCCAGTTGCTGCAGGCCCTTCCCAAGGGTCTTTGCCTGGGAACTGTACCCAAGATTTTACCAAAGGAGGTGTGTACCCAGCACCAGTCCAGAACACCCCCCTGTACCGCAGACAGGAGATTTTCCTTCTCTCTAGATCTGATTTTATTTCCCTGCTGGTGTCTAGAGCAAGGGATAATACTGACCCTTCTCCCTGATGGGTATGGTGGTGTCGAAGCCTATACCCTCTTGCTTGCTTCAGGGAATGGGCAAACCACACTCTTCATTCCTAGGAGGCACAGGCCTGCTAGTGGCCAGGCAGACGCTTCAGGCATGCCCTGCTTCTTATAGCAGGTTATTTCCATGCTGAGTGGGGCACCTTGCCAAAGCCAAGGGCTGTCCAAGGCACTTCTATCTCCCACAGAGGCATCACTGGTGTGCAGTGCTCTTCCCATCACAAATCCCACAAAAAGCCAGAGCAGCATTTCTCCTGCTCACACATAGACCCATCCCAGCCTAAAGCAGTCGCTACACAGGATAACGACATTTTCAATCAAAAACACCATTAGCTGTCCTTACTAGGGGCACTGCCACAAGGCTCTGGCATATGGAAGGTGAGTAAGCACAGAAGCATGAGAAATCTGAGCACAGACAAAGGGGACTTGTATCAGAAGCAAGTGGGAGAGGATAAGGACTGCCAAGCCTTTAAGAGGAATTGGAATTTAATGAAGTGATTGAACAAAGAAATTGAAAGCCTCCTTTGCAAGGGTCGAATGGATCTGAGCAATACTTGGCTGCATTACAGAGTTGTTATTTAATTTTAAACAACATGGAAGCTTTCAATGCACTTCATAATTCTATTGACATTTATGATTTGAGAGACTTAATTTTGAAAACACAAACACAACACTGATCTGTCTCTCACCCAAGAGAATTGGGAATCAGTGCCTGCAGCTCTTCAGTGCAGCAGATCTGGGACCTGCTTTCCACGGGCCAGCTTTTACCTACCCCATAGCTGGTATCAGACAGAGACCTTGTGCTTTGCATAGCTGAATTAGTCAGTCCTGAATAATTTGGTACCTGTATTTACCTTACAAGCTCTGGCTCTGGTTTTGCTCCTGGAGAAAGCCCCTGCCCCTCCCATGCCATGCTCAGGCTGGGATTCTTTCTCCCATAATCCTGGCTGCAATGAGCAGAGCTGTGGCCTCGTCAACCTGAAATCAACAGCAAAGCTCATGCAGCTTGCTCTTGTTAGACCCCTGACTGCATGGGGGGATTAAAGACTCACTCCTGGGCAGTCCAGGGGATCCTCATTGCTACAGACAGCCCTGGGTATTTTGGGGTGTGTGCACATGAGGTTGTTCAACAGAAACTGTCTGGGTACTTCTGGGTCATTCCTTCTCTCCTGACAAAAAGTCCCACAGAAGCCAATCTGAGAGCTGTTAGTGTCTTGAGTCTCATGCTAGGACCAATATCCAACTGATCTATTTCAAAGCTTGGATCTGCTCACATGTGAGGGCAGATGTTGCCAGTAATCATCTGCATTAAAATGGAAGAATACATGTAGCAAGACTGAAATTAATTAGGGTGCAATTCTGCTCTCATTAATAGGCATGCAATTTCCATTGACTGAACAAGATGTTGTACCCTTGGAACAGACTTTGGTCCTTAATTTTCACACTGTGAGAACAGTGCCGATGGTTCAAAGGCATTACAGTAGCAGAGAGCTTGACCTTTGGTCTTTGCTACCAGATGTATTTGTAGAGTATGACCAACTTGTAAAGCCCAACATTACACTCATTAGTTAGTGGATGAAGAGCACTTTGAAGATCAAAAGTGCTATTATTATTTCCATATTTTGCCAAAGCAAAGCTCCCATGCCCAAGCCATGTGTGTTCAATGTAAAGCATTACCTCCAAGGCTCTTTCTGAGCACAGCCTCCCATGTGCCCCATTGTTCTGCCTCCATCTGTGGCTTCAAACTTACTCTGTAAAGATGCAGTCACTGATGTGGCAGTAGTGCAGGGATGGTGGAAGGCTCCTACTGGCAGGACAGCAAAGCAAGATTTGGATTTCACACCCATGTTAGGGAGCAGTAACCTAACGGCCATCTCAGATACCAGCAGAAGTGGAGGATGCACTGGAGATGGGATCACCGCTGCTCTGGGATGGCAGGCTGGAGGTGAGGAGGATGAGGGAAAACACAAGATGAGAGAAGGAGCACAAGAAAAATCACCCTCCTGCTGCTTCAGAGTCAGCCCTGCACCAGGTGGTGCTGTATTAGGTTGTGAAACAAGCATAGGAAAGCAGATGAGTCACAGGTTTGCACCAAGTGGAAAATTCAAGAGCCTCACACTTCACATGGGGAGACAAATCCTCTTTTGTGAGCAGCTTTGCTGAAAATCCCCCCTCTGAGCTCCCACAGCCACCCTGCATGCCCATGCAGCCAAAGGGGCATAGCCAGATGGGAGCTGGAAATAGCACAGAGAACAGCAAAGCCCATGGGAACTTCTCCATTGATTTTAGGAGACTTCCACTTAGAGCCTGAGCAAGGCAGGACTTGTGTGCTTGATACCAAACTCTGCTCCAGCTCCAGAGAGAAGGAAGAGGGCCAGACAGAAAAATGGGAAAGACAGGAGGTAAAGCTGCCTCTCTTTTCTTTTTTCCACTTCTGTAAAGCTTCTGCTGTTTCACAAACCAGTGGGTGCAGAGGAAAAGGGAGACCAAAAGGGCCAAACCACTAGGTGAAGGAAGGATTTGCAGTGCTGAGCTGGAGAAGACTGCCCTTTGTGAGACAGTGCTTCTGATCTGCAGGCACACAAAGCCTTCCTCATTGCCAGGGTCATTATTTGCTGTAGATGGCAGAGACATGACAGGTACTGCAGGACACATAATAAGCTGGAATGAGTAGTGATGTTAATTCAGCACCATCAAAGATCAGGCTCATGACAGGATCCCATTTGGAGTCCCACAGCAGGAGCCCTGCTAGCACTCAGGAATATGTTTCATCTAAGTGCAGGTTTCAGTCCATTTGCTGTGTCTTCCTCTGCTCCCAGATGCTTGCAGCCACAGTCTATCCACCCCAGCTTACCCCAGACACTCATCTGACCCATCTTTTGCTAGAGCCTGGCTGCCTGCATTTGATTTCGCTTCCCTAAACCATCTCCAGAAATGAGGAGGTTGGTAACAACCTTAAGTGTATGTAAAAATCCACTCAGCCTTCAGCCCAGCTCCTGAGTCTGCAGGTGCTGTGGTTGTCTCATGCATTTAGGGGCTGCAAGCTGAGTTTCAACTCTCAGACATTTTCTATTTACAGTGACTCCCAGATGCAGCACCACAGAGCACCCCACTTTCAAGTAAGCAGAATAGGCTAGAAAGAAGACAAGACTGAAGCCAGTGATAATTTTTCCTCCAGCAGCCCCTTGACAGCCTTCAGCACAGGAATGACAGCCAGGGATTTATAGCTGGATTGCTGAGTCCAAGCAGAAAGACACCTTACTCAGGTGCTTTTGTGTGGTGGTTGGGAGACATAGGAGACAGCTGCTGAACCAGCATGGTGTGGGAGGATGCCTTTAGTCAGCGCTGTGAGAGGCACCTTCCTGAATGCTATTAAATTCAAATTTGACTGCACAGTTTATGGCCATGAAGCTGCATACAAGACATGAGGCTGAGCTGCATTTGACTTCAGTGGAAACTGCTCCCAATGTTTTGAGCATTTGGCCTGCTCCTTATTTTTTGGCACTTGAATTTGCACTGTGGTCTCTCTGAACTTTACTACTTTGATAGTAACCAGAGTGCTCCATGCTAACAAAACAGACAATCAGCTGACTACAACTTTTCACCACTGCTGCAGGGGAAGCTCCAAGACACAGCAGAAGGCATGTGTGGAGTTATACCAAAGACCTTCTCTTGTGATCCTGCTTTGACAGGGGGATTTGCCTGGATGATCTCTGGAGATCCCTTCCAACCCCTAACATTCTGTGATACTTTGAACAGTGTTGGACAACACTGTCCACATGTCAACTCGGAGGCTCCTGCCTCCACTGCCTGAACCATGAGCGAGGAGCCCTTCACCCCACCGGCAGAGCAGAGCAGTGCAGCTTGGTTAAAACTGGCAGTGAATTACATCTGGAAGTTGCAGCCTAAGTCCTCCTGGTGTGCAGGTGTTCATGTTTGTCCTTAAAATCTCTACTTATCATCTGCACACGCAGAGAAAATGGCCAAGGCATAGCAAATCTTGCCAGAAACCGCAGTTCTGGGAAGAGCAGAAGCACTGGGAAATCAAATTTAATTGTTTCAAGTCCCACAAAGGGAGAAATCTATTTTTTTAGTATTGAAACACTCATTTTCAACTTAAGAAATATTTCATTCTTTTCAACACTGTTCCAAGATGGAATTTTTCATTTAAAAAACATCCCAAGTTGCAAGCAAGAAGGCCAGGCACCTCAAAATAAATATTTTCCAAGTAGAGTGCTGCAGGTCAACCCAAAATCACTTTTCTGGCTTTGTATTTTCTTGGAGAGCCTAACAAAACTTTTGGATTTTCATTCAAAGCTCAAATTCTTCTAGCCCAGTAGGTGCTCAGATAAACTTGTTATTTTCCAAGCTCTACTTGCACAGGGTGTTTCCACCATCAGATCTCTGTTTAGTGCTACCAGCTTCTCTGGATTTACTACGTGTAAGGTGATTTTATCCTGGAAGAGCACAAGAAACCCCTAATACCTGCTGCGGTATAGTGGGTCACCACTACTGGGGGAGCCAGGGAGAGCCAAGAGGAGATTCCGACAGGACGCATAGCAAAAGAAGTAACTCAGACTTTCCCGAGCAGGGGGACAAATGTGTGAAGCTCAGCCAAACTAAGTCTGCACCTGCTTTGTGTCACCAGAAGCAGTGGGGGGTACAAGAGAAGCCTGCTGGATCTTCTAGTGGTGGAAAATGTAGTTCTGACTGTGCCACCACCTTGAAGGCACCTTCTCCATCTGCACACTCCCATGCAATCCATGTGCCAGACCTTTCTGACTCAGGGATGAATGATTTTTTTGTATCCTGAGCTCTCAGATATTGCATCCGTGGGGGGAGGGGGTGGTGGTGAGTTAATTGCAGTTGTTAAAAAGCTGAGGAAGTTAAGCTTATCTCTCTGCCTGCATATGGGGAGCTTGTGTCCTGCATGAGCAAGCTTACGCAAGATGGTTTCTAGGCAACTTCTGCAAGTCATGTTGGAAGAGGAATATGAATTAAAATTAAACCCCAAACCCGAACAAGTCAAACAAAACAAGTAGCAGATACCTCACAGAAAGCCAGTTCTGACTGATCTGTAAGGTTTGTGTGAAGTCTGTTGTGGGATTAATGTTATTTTACTGTTAAAGGAAATAAAACTGGCAGCCCTGGGCCAGCATCCCTCATGAGACACATGCTAAGTGTGTTTCTGTGGGCACCACACACAGCTTGAGCATGTTAAGAGGCCTGTCAGGCCATGTTTGTGTGATGGCGTTACTTCAGCACTGAAATGCCACAACCTAAATGTTCCAGGAACACCATCCTGAGTACAGATAGAGACTGAAAACCAGTGTCATTAACTCCACTTCTTTCACCTTTCCCAAAGAATTTTCCTTTGCATTTATCAATTCATTATACCTCTTTTTTTTTTTTTCCAAGGGATTGGTAAAGTTTAGGGGGAAAAAAAAAAGAAAACAGTTGGGAGCTGCCTCTGTTTGCTCCTTTTCTAGGTAATACAGAAAGGAGGATGTCTCATCTGCTTAGGTTACTCTGCAATATTAGGAATCAATTGCTGCACTTTTTTAGCTTCAGCCCAAGTTTCAGGATTAAGGTGAAGTGATCTTACCCCCCTCAAAATTTACTCTTCCAACATCTTCCCCAACTCATTGAACTCCGGTCTCAGGCAGAACATAACCTCACCCGTGTAAGCCCAGAACTGAGACTTCAGTGCCAGAGCTGAAAGTTACTGGTTGCACAGCCTGCACTGTCTGTTTTGCTTCTGAGCCACTGTACTTGGCTAGGCTAGGTGTGCTTTGGAAATCTTTGGTGGGTTTAGGGATTTAAAAGACTGGTCACCCACGAGAGGCCTTTTCCACACCCTCCAACGAGTCCTACAGAAGTCTGGCATTTGTGTTCCGTGTGTTCCTCACCCAAAGGCACAGTGCTACTGCCTGCATCTCACCATGTGAAGGATTTCTCAAAGGCAGGTGGCTGAGGTTCACTGATCAGGTATTTTGGCTACCCAGAACATGGGCAGGATTTTCTGTTATGGTACAGCAGGTGTAGTTCTTGTGCTGCAGACTACAACCAACCACAGAGAAGGATTTCAGGGTAAGGATCCCTGAGGTAAGGATCATTCCACACCTTTTCAGGAATACTGGAGATCCACTTCTCAAGTGATTTATTTTCTGGATCTTTGCATCTCATTTCTTTTAGAGCTCCGAGGACCCTGCAAGATACAGGCACATCTGTTCTGAGCCCAAGCTTAGGAGCAGTGACAGCCTGCTGTGCTTAACTGCACGTGTGAGTCTGTGGGCAGTACAAATGCAGCTGTGCTGTGCACACACAGACTCATCTTGTGCACACTTCCAGCTGTGTCACAGCATGACCACTTCAGCACATGGAATAAGTCCAACAGCACAGAGTGATGAGTAGCTGCCCGAGGAACCAGCTGATCATCACAATAAATGCATAGCTGCAGTGTGGAGCACAATGCAAAAGCACTCCACGTTCCTTGCCATAAGCCAGCAAACAGCCAAGCTTGCTTCTGCATACACCAGCTCAGGCCAAGGGTAATGCCTGCAAGTTAATAATGCCAATTAACTTTTACATGTTAATTCTATGGCTTTTTTTGTCATCAATCTACTTTATCACAGCCCATTGCTCTGATTTTCATTGCTCAAGTCTTAGTAAGCTCCTCTTTTTGTGGTTAAGGAGAAGATAAGCAGCACATCCTGCCTTCTCAGAGTGTGTGTTAGGCAAGGAATCCCAGGGGGGACTACTGCTGGGGCACAGCTGTCTGAACCCAGAGACAAAGGTAGGCATGAGTTCACGTGGAACAGAAATGTGTGAGATTTGGAGCAACCATCTCTCAAAGGATCTGCAAAACACTCCCAGGCAAGTTACAGGTGGGTGACCATACATCACCTCAGAGAGATGCTGAGCTGTCCAGGGTCATTTTCTGAGCAATACTGGACTGCAAGAGGGAACTCCCTCTGAAGAAGTACGTAGTGATTGATTAAGTATCTTTCTGACCAGTGATTTCAAACCAACAGCAGAGTCTCAAACAATTTTTAGGCCTGAAGGGCAGGGGCAGCTAACCAGCATAAAAATACATTACTTTTGAAACACTTTCCATGCTATGTGGATTTTTCTAGGGGAAACAGGCTGCCCAGAGAGGTTGTGGAGTCTCCTTTCTCTGGGGACTTCCAAAGCCAACCTGGACATGTTCCTGTGTGACCTGCCCTAGGCGATCCTACTTTCACAGGGGAGTTGGACCCCATGATCTCTGGAGGTCCCTTCCAGCCCCTGACATTCTGTGATTCTGTCAATTCCATTGAAATTCACTAAAATCCACTACTCCAGGTTTTTACCAATGGCATCAAAGTCCAATCCCCCTCCATAAAAGAGGGTCCATTCAGGTGTCTATGATCCAGCAATATAAGGAGTCTTAATAATTCCTTACTAGCAGCATTTTGAAGTCTTCCAAAGATATGAAGGAAAAGCAAAGCTGCCTGGAGCTGCACAGGAGGCCAACCTGTGGTCCTGTCTTGTCTTACAGTCCGTTGGTTCTCTCTAGTAAAAGTGACCATGTTCTCACTGAAAGGCATCTGCAGATCAGTTGCTCTCTGTCAGCTGATGGACCAGATTCTGTTTCCATTTCTGAGGACAGAAATCGTGGGCTGACTTTTCTGACACCAAAGGGCATTTCAGTGTAAGAAATTCCACTCAACCCCGAAGCCCAGTTTCCTAATAGTTTGATTTTTTTTAAGTTCTTATTCTTTGTACACAAACAGTATACCGAGAGGCACAGCAACCTTACTGCAGACGTCAGCAGTTCATCAGCACATCTCCTTCCAGGAGATGCTTCAAATCGTAGGGTGCAACACACCAGCATCATCTGTCTTCAGCCTGGTTCTGCTAGCCTTCAAATCCTGTGGAGATTCTCAGTGCAGCTACTAGCACACTAAGTTCTCCTTTGCAGAGACCTTCACCTTCAAGGATGCTGAAATGAGAGGGCTATTCCCTCTCACAGTGCCTCTTCCATGGGATGCCTTTCAGGTCTACAGATCTGCTCAGCTATGCTGGGGTGTACAAGAAGACTACAAAGGCATCCTGTGAACTGCAAAAACTGGTCTGGCTGACACCTGTCCTTCCAAGCCCTCACTCCCACTGTGCTTTTTTCAAGCATATTTAAAGCTCCTTTTCATGTAATTGGCAATTTCCCTTCCCTCCCTCTTCCAGGTTAGGTTAAAAGGGGCAGGAGGCCCTTCTCCATATTGATTTGTTTTCCTGACCTTTCAGATCATGCAGAGAAGATCAGCAAAAAGGCACTGGAAAAGGAGAAGAACAAAAGCACAGTGCTTGCTCTCCTTTAAAGAAAGGAGACTCAGCACTGAGTAGGACATAAACTGTCTGCTAAGCAAAAGCAAGAAGCTGCCTGTATGGAGAAGGGCTCCACTCTGCACTGCAACACCAGTGGAGCAGGCTGTGAGAGGGAGACTCAGCCTTCAGAGAGCAACCATGATTTCACAGCTTTTTCTTTTTCTTTTAATACTTTTGGAGGAATTTAATTTAAAGAGATAAACCCCGCTTCTAAACAAAAGCAAATCAGATAAATTGGTTTTAATCCCTGATATTCACACCGTGCTATTATGCCACTCCCCACCACAGTGCACTGTGTGTGGTACCATGATCTGTGCTTAATTCCTCCCATGCATTCAGTACTATTTGATACTCATCTTCCCTCCCCTATCTTGTAGCACTGCTGTGCCATGCTGTATCCCACACTACAGGCAGACAAATGAAGTGTTTGGTACAAAGCCTTAACCAAGCTCACAGGGACATGGTGAATATTAATTAATTGCTTATTCAGAGCTTTTATATCCTAAGATTAAAACCAGTAGGATCATAGTAAAACCAGATTCCTACACTATCAAAATGAAAATCTGCAGAAAACACAACAGAAGTTTCCTACTAAGAAAATTTCAGGACCCATATTCCAGCCTTACCCCTGCTGGGAGACATAAAATTTACCCAGACTAACTTTCATGGTCAGTAAGTTAGATCTCATTAAAGATGTCTATAAAACTCTCTTCCATAATTATGCTAAACAAATTAGTACCATTTTAATTCCAAAGAGAAGAATTTAAGGAATCCATCTGTTTCTGTGGCATTGCTAATCCACATTCAGTTCACACATTTAGTTAATTCAGATTAGGCTTTCTTCAGCAACTCTACACAATCAAATCCTCACTCTCAAGCAACCACCTCCCATCACAGATACTCAGCAGCAGCTTTACTAAGTTAAGTGATCTTGGGGGTTTTTGTGGCTGACATAGACAAAGGTTCCTTCTCAGCCTCAGAACTCTGGGATTCAGGTCTGAGCTCCAGAGAAGTAAGGGAACCGCAGGGGATATTCCCACAGCCCCTTGCTCAAAATGCTCCAAACCACACTCCAGGTGCAGTAAACCTTGAGGATTGTAAAGCAGCCAAGAGCAGATGGTCTGTGAGTCCTCCAGGGCTGTTCCCTCTCATACTTCACTCATCCCTAGTGCTCAGAGGTAGCAGAGATGCCTTGCCATGCAACATTTACTCCTTCTAGTGCAATGTCCATCCTAAAGGAATCCTTCATGGAGCACTTGCATTCATATGGTCAGAAGGAGATTTAGGATTGAGACTTCTATGTCCAATTTTTGTACCATGAATACCTGCCAGGCTCTTCAGGACTTCACTGCAGGAGAAACTTCACTATATCAGAGACAGAAATACTCTGGCAAGTTTCAAACCTCCTGAAAGATGGCACTAATCAACTCCACTATTACACCACTACCAGGGAGGTCTATTGAAAAACACCAGCATGAGGTCAAAGAGACCACAGACAAGAAAGTGAAGCAAAGTACTCTGACATGGTAAAAATGCCATAAAGAGCCAATGCTTAATTCAAAACAACCAAACTAATCCTTTCCTTGTGCCCTGAGGCACTGAAATTCTCTCTGAGAGAGTTGTTGTTTTGGTAGAAGAGTGATCAAATATAAACATTTCTCAGTGCAGAAGCTGATGCCCACACCCACAAAGCACAGTGACCAACGTACCTGTGAAGACAAGGCCTTTGTTCCTTCTGGGCTCATGTCAGGACACTGTGCTGTAGATGGCTGCAGCTCCTCCAGCTGAATGTGAAGGTGGTGCCCTGAAAGAGGAAAACAGCACTGCTTTTGCGTACAGTCAAATCTGCCTCGCCACCAGGGATTCATTTGAGGTATAGGCAATCCTGAGGCTACATGCCACTGATGTGTTTTGAAGTTAGAGCACATCTATTTCTTGCTGAGCAAACCTTTACAAGTGTGTTAGTGCACCCTGCCCAGGCTGTGGCAGATGTTTAGGAAGCTACAGAGCAGTGTTCATTAGAGCTGCTCAGTGGTGAGGAACTGGAGCACCAATGCAAGCTGCTGAGGGCAACAACCATGCTGCTCAGACGTTTGTGGATGTGTACATCAAGAGAAAGTGCTCACACTGAAGGGTTGTGTCCCTTCCAGCTTCTTTGTTCTAGCTTTGCTTGTGTTTTCCCCTTCCTTTCCTCATCTTCATTAAGGTATTTAAAAGATGTATAGATGTGGTGCTTGAGGATGCTGAGAGGTGCTCGTTGTTAGTGATGACGAGCCTAGGGTCATCTGGTGCTGCAGAAATCTGGGACAGGCAGACCTTCTTCAGGGGCTTTGGTCCCATCCTGTATTCTCTCTAACCTCCTTTTGCATGAGCTGCCCACCTTTACTTGTCTCTCCACTGCAGCTTCAATGGAAACAGTGTGCAACACACTGAGCTAGACACCAGACGCCATCACTCTGAGCACTCAACACATAACGCCAGAGAGATCTCCAGCTGAAAACACCAGGAAGGGGATGAACATGCAACAGATTTACCATTTTTCCCCACCATATCTTTCCAATCACATCAATCACGACTGCTCCCTCTGAGAATGATTTGCACCTTTCTGGTAATGAGCCCATCACCAGCACAGAGCCAGTAACTCCCTGGGCCCACTGGCACCATTCAGCAGCCACATCTCCAGGTTATAAAATGAGGTGCTGAGTGGAAAATGTTAATGACTAGGGACTGGTGAAATCTTCAGGTGATGGCAATATAGGGTGAAGTCTCTTAAATAGTGTGAAATGCCCTTTTGGCTGGAAAGGGCTGGATGAACCTGGGGTTGATAAGTTGTTAAATTACATCCCATGGCTGGCTGCTTGTCTTGGGAAGGTACTGAATGATAAGTGCACAAATTATCGTTGCTGCACGGAGCAAAAGCATTTCCAGCAGAGATGATTTGATAAAAGAGAAGTTATTTATCATGATTAAAACTGGTACATTGCTACTTCTTCACACTGAGCAAATCCTGAAATGGCAATCATCTTCCAGAAAGGTACCTGAGCCTGATTCAAAGGGCTTTATGACTGTTTTAATGGATGGGGCTTTCTCTCATGGAGAAAGAAGATTTTAATATCTAAATTGCCATGTTTCTTAAAATTATTTCCCCATTCATTGTAGGCAGCTTGATTTATTTTTTTTCACACTCCTTTGTCATCTTTGACTTCTCCTGAAAAAAAAAAAAACAACCCAAAGAAACACTCTTTCACAAACAAGGAGGAAAAAGGCTGCTACTTGCAGCAGTAGAGGGGAGCTTTGTCTTCCACACCTTCATTTTGGGCCCTGCAGAGACAGACAAGACAAATTAATTTTCAATGCTTGGTTGCTCAGTGATGGAGGAGATTAGGTGTTACAATCAGTTTTGTTGCAAGAGATAGAGTGACTTCAGTTAGCTTTAACTGCCACAGCTGGCAGCTAACCATTAGCCACTGCCTGGTGGCCTTTTGAACCTTTCAGGACACAACTCAAATGAACTTGATATTAAATATAGCTTCCTGTACAGCTCTACAGGGTACCAAAGGCATGCTGGACAAGGTGAAGGTGGCAACATTCAGTGAGTTAATGGATAAACAAAGGACATTATTTGACAGTACCATCATGGCAGGATCCTTCAGTTCAAGTCACTTAAATGAAACAGCACCAAGCAGCTGATGAGAGCCATCTCTAGCACCATTATACAGCAGCCCTTGCATGGGGAAGGGCCAACTGTGTTCCTAAACCATTCTCTTTCTCATCCCTTTGGTCACAAGAGACTTGGCCACTTTTTCTCCCTTGAAATAGCATGGATACCTTACTTCACAATAGCTTATAGTCCACGAAGGTAGCTAAACATGGCTGGGCCAAATGGCCAGAATAAACCCATCTGACTGCAGTGCTCCTTTCAACACAGCCTGAGCCTTGACCTGAAGTGTTCCAGAGGGACCTTTCAGCCCCAACATGGACATTTCAAACAAAAGTACCTCGGAAAAAGGGAAAAGACATTCCACACATAACTATACAACAATAATGCTGCAGTACTTTGAGCAGCACTGCTATCCAAAGCCTCGCTAGTGTCATCACCAAAGGCAGGGGAATGCCACCTTGCACTGATATGATACCTTCTGGCAAGATCCACACCCAGAGACTTTGGACATTTTTGCTCCTCTTGTATTGCAGGAGTTGAAATGCTCTTACACGTGACTCCTCTTCTTCCTTCCTTCCTTGCCCATGAACATTAGGCATTCTTTGAGGTTTGCTGATGCTCAGGAGAGATAAAGCCCCAGTAAGAATTTATTCACAGGGAGTGTGTTCAACAAGACAAGCTTAAGAGAAAAGAGCTAGAATTAAAGATCAATCAGAAAAGCAGACCCCTGTCCTGTAAATCTGCATGCTTGCCAGCCAAACACACACAGGGAAGCAGGAGGATTTCAGAACCAGGTTCTCTTGGGGCTCCTTGTAATGCCCTGATAGAAGACAGCTGCACCTCAGTATCAAACCAGGCACTCTCTGGGTCTAAGGTTGTATTTTAGCTACCAGCAGATGCATCCTCCCCATTTCTACCCAAAACTTTGCTAAAACCATTTGCACTGAAGGCTGCCACAGCAATCTGTGGCTGTAGTTCCATGAGCTGTTTCTGTTGTCTGTGAGTTCCTGGCATGAAACACTGAGGACTTGTTCCACTGTTTCAGGGAATTCAAAAGGACCAGCTTTACAGACTGGTGTAGCAGATCAAGACTGAGCCCAGACAAAAGCCGCTTCTTACTTATCCTGTCAATTTGTTACCTTTCCATTCTGCCAACAGACTTCTGCTGAGCAAGCACATTCTCATGCAGATGCCTATGATCCTTCATGGACTTCCCTTCCCCAACAGCATCTGATAGAGTAATGCAGTTCTGCTCTGAGAGGTCTAACAAGCTCCTGGTACCTGGAAAATGTAATTACTGATAGCCCTATTTAGTCTAGGCTATTAGAGAATGCACAGCTGGCTAGAACTCACCCACATTCTGCTAGGCAATGGACTTGAGAGGTCTGCCAAGGAGCATGTAAATGACAAAGTGACTTTGCTGTAGAGGAAATGCATGTGGGTGCTTAAGATACTGATGAACTGGACTGTAAGCAGATTACCATAACACTGGGAGTAGAGACTCATTTCCCAGTAGAAAAAGCCTTTTGAAATACAAGACAAAATGTCAGTCCATTTACTAGCCACATATATTTAAAACATTTCTCTTATTTTGCTCCCTACTACTGATGTTCAGCCTTCAAATGAGACAGAACTGAGAGGAATGTCCAGCATTTGAACACAACATAACCAGATGGTCTGGTTCTCAAGATCTGATGGGAAAGTAAAAGGTTTGCACAGTTCCATCATCCATCCAAATTCCCTTCTGAGTCCACATACACAAGCACATAGAGTTGCCTTGGAGATGACGGCTTCAGGTCAGGAGGAGTCCTCTTGTGGACTGACGGAGTAATCCAGGCCCTTCTAGCCTCTTCCAGCCCCTTGTTGTGGTCACCTGCACAACTCCCTTTGATTTTTGTGTGATAAAGAGAACACAGAGAAGGAAACCCCTACAGGAGGAGTCTCACCACACCCAGCTGACATGGCATGACCAAAAAGAAGAAAAGGAAGTAACACTGGAAAGAAGCTGTGGAGAAACTCTGGTACACATTGCAAACATACAGAAGGCTCTGTAAGAAGAGATCTCTCGTTAATGCTTGGGAGACAACACAGGGGGTTGTCTGCTTTAGGTAAATCATAGCTCACCCGTGGCAACCTGTAGGTGGATCACACAAGCCATGGATTCAGCACCTCTTAGGGTACCTGAGCCCAGTGCCATGCCATTCACAATGCTGCACACTCGCCACCCAGGCTGGGCTCTACCCCTCCCAAAACCCTGCTGCTGGGCAAATAACATTTCAGAGTCTGAGGCCAAAGAGAGAGCATGACTCTGTCATCTTTTATTGCAACCTCTGCCTGGGAGAAAGGAGACCCAGGACGAAGTTCCTGCTCTTAGAACTGGTTCTGTGTCTTAGAAAGTGGCCCTTTAATAAGATAGGTCCAGGAGCAGAACCTGTGGTACTGTGCTCTGTGACTGCCCAGCTACCAGCAAGCAAGAGCCAGGCACCTCAGGGCTACCATCAACTGAAAACCAGAGACTGCTGGGAAGGGGCTGAAATTGCACACAGAGGGCTGAGATGAGGAAATTCCAGCCCGGAGGGGTATAATGGCACACAAACGGGATGCTCCAAAGTTAACTGAAGCCATGGGGAATATTTCCACCCATGTCTTTTGGTTAAGATTTGGGAGCCACTTCAGGAAAACACATCAGCACATGATAAAATCCAACTGAAGAAGAAGACATCGAAACAGGTCCTTAATTCTGACCTCTCACAGGTGTACCTGCCAACAGCAGCACCCCCATCAACTTCCACCTCTCAGACTGCCCAGCTGAGCAGATTCTGGCATCGCCAGAGTCACTTCATTTGGCTGGAAGGACACACGTTGCCTGCCTAGACAGAACTCTATTCCTGGAATAAAAAAAAAAAGAGGGAGAAGGAAGAATGAAAATCTTTTAAGCCACTGTCATGTCCCAGACCTTCAAACAGTGGAATTTCACAGCTGGTTTGGGGGTTCCAGTTTTGGCTGTGCTGACCAAAGCAGGTATCTGATTTTTAAAGCCATTTGAAGGACTCTGCTGAGGGAGAACTGGAACTCCTGTGCCTGGCTGCCATCCCGAAGGATCGGGCACACAGCAGAGCAGGTGGTGCGGGGGTCACCGGCGCCTGTGTGACAAACTGTGATAATTGGATTGTTTGGGGAATGGGGGAGGGATGCGGCCGCCGCGTGCAAACCTCCGAAGGGAATTAGGAGTGAGGCTGCCTCCCAGTTAAGAGCGCTCCATGAAAATGCAAAGTGGCTGATGATAAGCAAAGGCAGCTCCTTTAAGCCGTGCCTGGTGCGAAGGGGCAGCATTGACCCCGCCAGGGATATTTGCTGGGAACGCTGCGGCAGCACAAACAGGTGCAGAAAGAAAAGCAACCCGAAGGCTCATTTAAAACTCCACAATCTGCAATGTTAATGAACACAAGGGCCAGGCAGAGCCAGAGACTCAAGTGGCCAGAGTGGAATTTTTTCTCCCCGTTAAAGCAGCAGGCGAGCTCCAAACCAAAGGAACATGGGGGAACTGGCTCGCCTAGTGCTGGGCGCTTGTTAGCCCTGCCCTGTGGCACGCCACATTGAGTTTGCTGGGGGATCCAGGCTGGAGTGGGATGGAGGGCAGAGAAAAAGCATGGGGGAAAAAGTTCCCCAAAGAGCCGCCAAGCTGTGACATGGTCAGTGGGGAAAGGAACTCTTGTTGGGCCGATAATGAGCTGTCCTCATTATAAGATCAGATGGCAGAGTGAACAACACCCTCTTAATAATGCACACATCACTATGACAACCACGGAGTTTGATACCCAAGGACAACTTTATTGGTGCTTGCAAAATTTCCTTCTTTCAAACCCACTATTTATAGTTATCAGACATAGACTGGCCACAGCCACCTCCCTTCCTTGTCTCTTCACCTTCCTCCTTTCCAGGGCAGGATCGGCCAAAGCGCTTCTGTGCCACTCCTAAGGTTAGCAAACTGCCACCAAGTGCCAGCGCCGGGGTCTGCTGACATAATTATCCTGCTAGCCCATACATAATTAGTAAAGCTAAGCCCAGACTATATTAATACCGGGATTAATTACAGTGGAAGCACAAACAAGGATATTAATGCTATGAAAGCAGCAGCACGGCTATCCGCCAGCCCATATGCTCGCCCGTAGGACCAGGAGGGATTGTGTGGAAGCAGGAGCCGTGCGGTGCCCTGACTGTAATGAGAAATGAGGAAACTGCTGAAAAATTGATGCCGCCTGCAGATTGCACAATCCGCCGAGCAGCAGGGGGTCGGCTCCTCGCAGCTCCCGCGCTCGCTACAATATGCTAATTTCTGCATGCAGACGAGTGTAAAAGGCAAGAAGAAAAGATTTCACAAAAGGAAAAAAATGCAAATGACAACCACAAAGATCACTGCAGAGAAATCCATGAGCTTTATATGGATTAACTGTGTTGGAGCTAGCGCTCGGCTGAGTTTAACCCTTTCTGTCCTAGACCCTTAGGCAGGTCCTTTTTGTGGTGCAGAGGAGTACTTGCTGCTCCTTTGTGGGAAGGGAGAAAGGGAAGAGAGGACAGTGGGGTGCTGAAAGGATGGAAAGGATCTTTTTTATTTTGCTCTTTTCCATGACTGCACTCCTCTTGCTTCAACATTGGCAAGGGTCTGGAAGAAGGAGAAAGAAGGACTTGGAGTAGAGCTGAGAAAAGGAGGTTAACCAAATGCTGGTTGTGTTTGAAAGACCGCTATGGCCCAGAATGATTCAGTGGGGGAATGGGCAACAGATCCTTCCTACTCCTGCGAGAGCCTCTCTAACTTTACCCTTGTCCATGAGAGTGTGATTTTACAGCGTGTGGCCATCAAGGTCCTCCTAATAAGGTGCCACAGAATCCCCATTAAGAAGACAACTACCCCATTATCATTTTCTGCTCCAGATTCACCCCCTCTCCCTTTCAAGCCACAGACACAGATGTGTTGGCTGGGTGACAAGCCCATCTCTTCACTGGTGACAGTCAGAGGTCCTGTGGCTCTGTGGTGCACCTGCATGCCTGCAGGTAAGTGGGTTCCATCAGCACCCACACAATCCTGCTGCCATTTGCATTCACCCTGCTCCCAGAGAGAGTCTAATCTTGCCCTCAGCCACCTGTGGGACCTGAGAGAATCGTTTCTACTGTAGCTCCAGGGAGCAAACTGGCCCCTCTGCCTTGCACATAGTGCGGCCAGTGTAAAATAAACCCCAGCAGTGCCAACTCTCATATAGATAACAGAGGGCTGGGTGTCCATAAAACCCAGCTCTTCCTTTGGGTGTTGCTGCCCACCCACCCACTCACCCATTGGTTTAAGGCCCTCTCCTGCAGCAGAAGAGGAAAGCAAAGAGCATCTCCTTCCCAGGCTGCTGTTTCTGCAAAAAGATAAATCAAAGCCTTAATTCTTCTCCAATAATTACAGAGATCCGTTGCTCTCTCTTTAGCAGCAGCAAGAGCAGCAGCAGGTGTTAGTGTGCTTGGTCCCATGTACCCATAACATGGCTTCTGCCTGCAATGGCTGTGTCCAAGAATGAATAGGGAAATATTTTTCATTAAAAAGCTGCCACTGGACCTGTGTGATATAGTGAGGGAGTAACAAAAAGAATATTCTTTGCTTAACAGCTTTGGGAAAAAAAAGTTAGGACTCCTGGAAAGTCCAGGAGTGCCCAGAGCACCAAGACAGAAATACCTGTGTCATGCCTGGCAGGGAGGCAGGTGTGCATCTTAGGAGACCCCAAGCTGGTCAGACACAGTAAACAGGAGAAGTGGCAGTGGAGAAAAACGTGAAGTCCATCCTGCCTCCCTATCTCAACTTGGCACAAACTGTGAGAGAAGAGGAGGACAGATGCTTGGGGGTATTTTTAAAATGGCATACATTTACCACCAGAAACTGGGACAAAAAATGAGCACCCTGAAGATTCCAGTACCTGTGAGAATCTTCAAGCCACAAGTGAAAAAAAGACTAGAAAGTCTCCAATCCCCTTCTGAGTGTCCTCCCATCCAGTAACCTTTTCCTTTACTGTATCATCTCCCCTTCTCCTTGTTTATTTTACCCTCAACACTGCTTACATCAATTGCTGATTTCTAGAGGTTTTTCGTGACTGTGACTTATCAGCTGGATTTGAATTTCTCTCTCTGTAATTGCTTGTACACCCTTGTTACTGAGTCTCTTCCCTGGTCTGATGCTGCAACCTGAAAAAGCAGGTGAGTTCTCACATGGGAGATCTTCACAGCAGATCCTTCTTCCTGTGTGCTGTGTGATGCCTTGTAGATCCTGATTCAGAGCATCACCTAACTCACCAGGTCAGAACAGCTCTGACGCAGGACACACATGCCATGATCACATCCTGTCTAAAACCTTCTGACTCCATAAAAATAGCACTAAGAGCAAAAATGGATGAAGAAGAGCAGCTTGCAAACAACAAGGAAGATGCATTTCTTGCCTCTTCTCAAATGCTTTTGCTTGCAGGGGTACAAAGGATGGCTATTCCCCTAATATTTGTGCAAGAAAAGTTCCTCTAGGTAGGCATTCAAATAGCAAACAAATAAGTAAATTAATTAAGAGCTGTTGCTGAGTGGTCAGCAGCTCGAGCAGCAATGAATAGTTGAAAACAATCTTTCTGTTACATTAACTCTAGCATTACAATAACCATGCTGGCATTACACAGGAAATCTAGGGGGGCACTAAAATTGCTTCTTTTTTTGTTTGCCGCAGCCTGACAGACCAAGAATATAAATGCTGTGCTTTAACCTTGTTGGAGCTTAAAAGTGTTTGAGGAAAGGGGGAAGCACTATGGTTATAGCAGAAATACTGTCCCCCCAAAAGACAGAGCAGCAAAAGAAGAATATCATAGGAGGACAACCCCACAACTCAAGTGAAAAAATATCTTGTTGGCAGTAATTTAGAGCCGCTGTGTTTCAGGAATAAGCTGCCAGCACCTGAAACCTCTCTAGCAAAGCTGTTGACCTGAGCCAAACTGCTGGAGAAAATGTGGAGAATAAAGAGAGCAGAGAAAAACATCAATAGGGCAAGAAAGAACCCCTCCCATCCAGGCATTCTTGCAGCAGCTACAGGGCATGCACCCACACAAGACAGCAGCACCCAGGGGCGCAAAGGGGGTGTCCAGTATGCTGGCAGATCTAACCCCGCCAGGCAGCGTGGTGGTGCCTGTGCCAGATCCACCACAATTAGAAGGATGTCAGATTAAACCAGGTCATGACCATGGCCACTTGAGTTTATCATGAAGGTGGCACCCCTGGACTAGACAGGCACTCAACTGGGAACAGAAACAATGCCTCATTTTCCAAGGTTGCCCTGGCATAGGTGATGAGCAATTTAATTTTGACTCCCTCTGCAATTTAACACTCTGGTGGCAAATTTCAGTCTTATCCCTCCGGGGTGGTGTTTTTTTCTATCCCTGCACCATCTCTGGGTAAAATTGTTTGCACTGTAAAACCAGCCCTGCCATTTTATTATTTAAACCTGGAATGGGTCGTTGATACAGTCAAAAGCCCAGCACTACAAGTAATCAGATTGGCTTTGCTAAAGGAGAAGCAGAGAGGCAGGGACCCTTACATGAGGACCATTGCTCAGAAATCAAGAGGAGCCACATAACATCAGAGTCTTCTGGAAACAGCAAATGCTGTTCCCCCTGGGGAAAGTAGTATTTTGAAATCTGTGGCAGGGCAATGCAGGACACATGCCATTTTCATCAGGGCACGTCCATCTGAATTTGTGCTGAGATCAGGAAGATCAGGTGAGTTTGCATAATTAACAACCTGGCCTTGCAACCCAAATGCAAATGCAGTTCCCAGTGAAGTTAAGTGAAGATTGCTGCATGTGAAGAAATCCAGGCTCATGCATGAGCTTCATACACAGCAGTGATCAGTTCAGCCCTAAAGATGTTTGTATGGGGAGGAGCCCTTATTGTGGCCTTTAAGCGTACTTAGAGGGGGCCTAGATGAAAGATGGGGACAATCTTTTCAGCAGGGCCTGTTGCAACAGGACGATGGATGATGATTTTAAATGGAAAGAGGGGAGATTCAGACTAAATAGAAGGAAGAAATGTTTTACAAGGTTGGTGAAACACTGGCCCAAGTTGCCTGGAGAGGTGGTAGAAGCCCCATCCATAGAAACATTCAAGGTCAGGTTGAACAGGACTCAGCCACCTGATCTAGTCGAAGATGTCCCTGCTCACTGCAGGGGAGTTGGATAAGATGACCTTTAAAGGTCCCTTCCAATTCAAATTATTCTCTGTCTCTGCGCTATTTCGTTCCTGCTAAGGTATTTGTGTTGGCAGCGAAGTAGAGAAAGGAAGTGAACGTTCTTGTGACAACACCTTGCTGCTGGCGCAAAGAACCCTACATAAACGAGACCTTGCAAAGCATTGTGCTCCCACGAGCCCCACTTAAGACTTAGAAGAGGACAACTGCTAGGAAGAAAAGTAGTGAGCTCCCAAGATCCCCTTCTGGAGGCTGTGCCAAACAACTGAAGCTATGTGGAGACACAAGAGCCATAGCTCAGATGTGCTAACGCTCTGGCTGTGCTCCAGGAAAGCCACTGCACCACCCAGCTCCCCTGCCCTCCCTCGTGCCCGCAGAGCTGTGTAGCACTGCTGCACTCGCTGTCAGACAGTGCCAGGGGAGCCACGCGTGGCACGGAGGGCTGTAGATGTGCACAATATGCTCCTGCCTGTTGCTTGGCTGTGGTGGCCCTTTGAGTTGTGGGTTTTTTTTTTTTCCTGGATAAAAGGGGCTGTGTGAACATACGTCCTGATTACTACCCTGGGTTGCGTGCAAGCCCTCTGAGCGGGACTGATCTGTCATGGTGGGCAGTTCTCTGTCTGATGTGACCCGAAGTAATTAAAAGTGTCCCAGCAGGCTACTGCTTCCCTCCTCCAGCTCTGCTCTTGCTCTGTTTGCTGGCATTTGCCCAAACCAGCAGTGACTGACAGCTCCGAGAGGGCTGCTGCTGCCTCATCTGCCATGATAGGGCCATTGATCTGGCAGCCTCTGCCAGCTCATCAGTGTTCACTCTAATTCCCTGCTGCCAGGTCTGGTGGTGTGGTTTTTCCATTCCCCCCCAGGAGAATAATTGCTGTGCAAGAGAACTCCCTTCTGACCAGCCTGATGAGATCCAATTACCACAGCATCAGTGCTCAACCTTGGGAGTGCTCATGACCACACACTGACCTTAACCCAGGATGTTCAGCCCATGGTCAGGGCACAGGGCTGACGGCAAAGCAGAGGGGCAGTCATTTAGCTCAACCCCCGACTGCCCCTCCACTTCAGGTCCATCAGCAGGAACCTGCCTCGATGTTAATTCATGGTATGACCCTAAACAGACAAGCCTGGTTGTGTGTTTCTCATGTCTCCCCACCTACAAGGCATGGGGAAGAACCACATCAAGAAGAACCATCGAGATGGAGTTATTACTCTGAAACTGCAATCTTTGCACCAAAAAATCTATTAGCACGAGCTTGACCGTGGTACTTTTGCAAAGCATGAATGAACTCTAGAGCAGGGAGTATCTGCTGCAGCTTCAGAGGTATGAAGAGGGTCTGCCCTGGCTCAGCCCAGGATGTGCAAGCGAGCGTGAGCAACTCTCCACACATTCCTCTAGCAGCAAAACCATTTGTGCCATGGGAGGAACAACCACCACCACTGATATGCTTGCTGCCTTTTGTGTGGCAAGATCATTACACATGAAGTCTTGCATTTGCAAGTTTCATCAGCAGTACCAAAAATTTGGTATGAATTGGCCTGCTCTTCAAGTGCAGCACAGACATCTTGGGGAGCAGAAGGGAATCCTGACCACCCTCTGAGGAGCTTTTTGAGGAGCTTCTTGAATTTTGAAGCAAGTATAAAGAGATATACTTAAAGAAAACACAGGAGAAAAATGGATTTTCTTGCCCGTTTTTGCTGCAGCATACTTAGACATGAAAGAACCTTTCCTCTGCTTGTGGATTGGGTTTTCTTTTTAATCCAAATGGAAGGATGGTCCAACCTGCTGCTATGTCAGCAGGACTTTCAGAGGTCTAATATGCACCATGCTGTCAGGTTCTTCAGCATTCAAAGCACTGACCAAATTTTGTCCAGTCTTTATGACCACCTTTTCCTTGCAGTGTGCTCTGGCTCTTCACTTTATTTTCTATTGCTGGGGCTCAGACTGCATTTTTTATAAAGCTCTCAAAGAAGTATTTGGAGACATCTCCAGTCTGGTGGGATTACACGGCAAACGCTTCGTTTAGAGCCACAGAAGAACAACTCCCCAAATGAATCCAGTAATAATGAATAGCAAATGTGGGTCAGATGCTCAGCTAAGAAAAACGGGCGTTGCTTGGCAGTCCTTGGCAGAGCTCAGGTGGTTTACACCAGTGAAAGATCTGAGTGTCTTACTGTACCTGAGGGTATCTATAGAGGACTCCTGTTATTGACATGAATTTGGGATGCCTGCTCCACTCATGATTAATGAGCCCACAAGTGAGCTGTATCAGTCACCCTGGCAAGACTGACACTTGGACATTTACTGTGCCATTCCACTGCCTCTTGTTTATGCCAAAGAATTTATAGGCACGAACCCTAGATCTGAGACTTGATTCAAGTCTGCTTTCTTAATCCCCCTACATATATTGCTAATTTGCCTTAGCAGACACACAGGAATGAAAATAAGTATCAATGGTGGTTTTGAAAAGTCTAAGCAACTCCCTAAACTGGCAGGTCTGTCAGTCAGTGTTAAGATTTGGAACTCTTGTTTTTGCAGTGTGCCACAGCTGGAAATACTTGCTGTATTTCTCTGGAATGGAGGATTTCTCAGGCATCCAGCAGCAGAAAGCCCTGCTTTCAAGCACTCAGAATTATATATATTGGTATTTGTTTCTTACAACTGCAACTGTCTGGGGGACTGGATATTGTATAACCAGCAAAACCAGCTTGCAGACTAATTGATTGATTGGGTGGTTGATTTTCTAGTGGAAGCAGGATTCTGTATTTGAAAAGGAAATGTTTGCTCTTGGTCAATGTGGGGAAGCTCAGGAAATCAGCTGAGGTCTGAAATCTCAGATATATGTTCTCATTTACAAATAGATAAATTTGTTCTAATTAGAGTCGTGATTTCCAGCTCTGTAATCCCAGGGGAAACCACAACCAAGAAGCTGTTCTGGAGGAAAAGCCTTCCTAAGCAACAAAGGCCAAAGACTGAGGTGATCAAAGGTGAAAATTAGATTAAGCACAATTTAGCACCTCCTTTGGCAGCTTCCCACGTGGTTATAGGATCACTTCACAGGGTATAAATATGTGCATGTGTGCATATTAAATACAGATATAAATCTGGGAATAACTTCGCTTTCATATTTAAAAGCCTGACTCTACAGGAAAATTACCCTGCCATAAAGCAAAGTGAATCTAAACTCTCCTAACTCTTCAGGCACAGTCCCCTGTGGCTATCCAGACTCTGGAATCAGCCACGCACTGTGGTGTGAGCAGCTGGGAAGATCCGCTGCTGCAGTCAGTTCCTAGCTCCCAAGCTCAGCTGTAAGAGACAGCTTAAGTGATTGAAACCATGGGCACAAAGCATCTCATTATTTACACTGGCTGCTTCATTGCCACCACTGCACAGAGTTAGCTGAGGCTGGCTTGGAAAAGCCACCACAAGCATCTATGGAGATAGTTCAATAAATGCAGAGCCACAAACTGGTTTTCACTCAGGAGCTGAATGTGCCCAGGCTAGAGGGTATTAAGAAACAGCATTGGCGTTTTCATTATGCTGAATACAGGGAGAGGCTGAAGAGAGAAGTCAAAAAGTCATGTAAAAGCTTCCAGCTGTGTGTGAAATGGTTAAGTGACTCCTGCATCATAATAGTTGGATGTCGAGCTGGCAGCCAATGTGCTCCTGTATGCCAGTCTCCCATGGGACAAAGGACAGCTTGCCATGGATTGCCCAGCCTGCTCTGGTGGTCAGATCTCATTGAAGAGGTGGCAGGTGCTGAGACTGGCAGGGCTAGTTTGTTTTCCAAGGTATTGCAGGTATTATACTCACTTGCAAGTTAGTGACATCTGGCTGGACTCCGATCCTCACGAGGCTCTTCCTCCTGTATATTATTTACAGCATACTTCTTTTCCAGGGGCAAATGTCTAAAGATTTTGTAGTTGACTTGTTTTGTAGAGAAACAGCTCTAGCATATGGAATAATCTCAGTTAAAGGAAGGATAGAAATAGAGATTGGAAGGGTTAGAAAAAGAGCAGCTAGGAAAATACCAAACTTAGCTAATAATAAAATATAGGTTATTTCTTTACTTTCTTTCACTGCTGCCTTTTGCCTACAGTTAAATATCAAAAAATGAAGTGGTCCAAAACCTGTGATATGAACAGTTCCTTCCTGCTTCTCTAATAAACTTCAGGGAATTTCAGCTCCAAACTTTGTAGATTGCTCCTGCTTGATATTAAATAAAAAATCCTAGCATCCACCAATGATTACATTCCTCAGCAAACCCATATGCTGCTGTGCTGTTTCCATGGAGGCTGAGCTCATCAGCCTGTGCACTATTTTGATGCCCATGCATGTTTTCAGTCATCTTGACAGCATACCTGAGAAACCATAAGGTTCCCTTCTTCCAGAAATCTATTGTAGCTTCCCACCTGCTTCCTGCAAAGTGGCAAGTCCACAACCATTAACTTCAGCTACAGAAGAGGAAGGGCCATGTTAAAGGTGGAAAGAGTTTAGCACAAGAGTTTTGCTACCATGCAAGCCCCTCACAAACCTGGGAAGGAAACTCTGCATTTATATACTTCCCACCTACTCTCATTACCAGAAGAGGATGAAAGACTCCAGATGCCAAAAAAAATTATGTAAGCTGTCCCTCCCCAGGTTTATTTATTGTGTACTTTAGGGCATGGTCAGACTCTTGTCGTGGCCATTGGCAGCCCTGCACTGTCCTGCTCAGCCCCCTATAGAGCTGACTTCCCTCTGAATTTTGTCAGCATAAGTGCACATGAAAGAGCTCTCTAACCCAACTGGTGGAGTGATGAGAGCTACAAAAATAAATGTAGCACTGCAAGTGTTGAGGGTGACCCAGATTACTGTGACAGAATTGGGTTAGGGAGCACCTCCAACCTGCAGTTATGATGGCAGATACAAGCCAGGGTAATGTTTAGCAGGATGGAAAAGGACAGCTGGGGCATGAGGGTGCCCTGGAACTGGGTTCATCTCAGGCCAGAAAAGTATATTAACCCCTAATTCAAACAGCACCTGCTGACAAGAGAACATCTTGTTTCCTAGATGTGTGAACTCCCCTATGTTACAAGCATTCAGGAGACTTTTCAGTGGTGATGGCAGTGAGACTGAAAGAAGTAATGGAGAGAAAGAGGGACAGGGTGAGAAGCTGGTAAGAAGTGAAAGTTGTCCTTAGTTCAGGGTCTAGTCAAAAAACTTCTGAACTACATACAAGTAAGAGAAAAGTCCTCTTTTTTTATCAACACATTCAGAAGGGGTGTTTTTTTTTTAAAAACCAGCAGAAGCTCCAGGCTAGAGATAACTTTGCCTCCTCATAAAACACCTCTGAACTGAAGTCTATCCCTCACTCAGCATTAACATTTCCCCTCTCTCCTAGCACTCTTGAATCAGTGAATGTCAGACCCTTCCACATCTCTGCAGCCTGATTCTGGTGATCTATTAGAGAAGCTCATTCCAAAGATAAGAACAATTATTACACAGAAAACAAGGTTCCAGTTCCTTGGAACCCTCTTCTGTGGTTGGTTGTTAATCAAATGGTATCAGAAGTCAACATTTTTTGTACAGAAATGGAGAAATGGACGACAACTCTGTACTTGTCATTTGGGATAGGACTGAGTCAAAAGCAGGAAAACTGGGAGAGGAAAACAACCAGCCATCCACCAAGGCAAAACTGTGTCTTTCTGGGGAGAGGGCAGATGTCATATCCATCCCGAAAGATCAAGTTTAGGAGAGGAAGAGAGGATATGGAACACAGGGCAGAAAAGCCAGCTCTGTCTTATCAAGACTACCTGGAGCTTTCCTGGCAGGGTGCCTCTGGTGAGCGACATGTCCTGCTCAGAGTCCCATTCAAGGGAAGACACCACAGGCATGCAGCCTGGCCAGGAAAAACACCTTCCTTAGCACTGGAACAGACTTAAGAGGTGATATTAAGGGGAGTCTATTTGGTAAACAAGTTGTATTAACTTAAATCCCTTGCAATTATGCTACATAAGCTGGAAAGCACCCACTGAAGTTCTTGCTGCTATTCCGCATGAATAATGTGTATATAAGGTGACACAAAGTGCTTCTTGAGTAGCACCCTGAGACCAGTTTGAGAGTGTCAATTCTGTAGTAATCCCCTAGAAAGGCTGGGCTTTGGGTCATATCATCACAGGCCCACTATCCTGTAACTGATTCAAAGTGCCTGTTATTCTTAGCAGTGCTCCCTCGGGTCTTGACTTTACAACACAATTCAGGTAATGAGAGCAAGGTGATCAGATATAAATAGATGAAATGTCCAGCTGGAAGATGGGAAGCTGAGCACATACATGAATGCTTCTCTATGTCAATTTTGTCTGTGAGCCTGGTGAAAGGACTAAAGTACAAGGGAGAGCCACTCTCATTTCCAGTAATATTCTATTGATTTACTTCACACAATGGAGTTCAATAACTCATCTCCCAAACGGATGAAAACTTCAACTGCATGTAGACAGGTATCTCAAGTAAATTACTGATGAGTCTTAATTAAGCAGTACGATGGAACAGCCCATATAGTCAGGCTGATTAATGGCACACCTTGGACATGCACTGAGGCACAGGTAGAATAAAGTGCTTCCAGTCCACCCATGGCATGAAATCTATCAGCAGGATGGTAGCTCCAAACAGGAGCAGGGTATTGGTATAGGTGAGGGCTTGACAGCTGCCCTAACCATAGCCATGCAGCTCCTCAACTGTTTGTTGGAAGTTGCAACATATGGCAGAAACTGTTTTCCTCAGAGTCTTCCAAAGCAGGAGGCCATGTGGTTGCATTGTTATTTGCAGCTCACTTAGACAAATAAAACACACCAGTAAGAGCAGCAGAAGCAGGAGAGAATGTGGGCAATGCAAGAAACTCACCAAGTAGAGAGGTGCCTTTCCAAATCCCTGGAATATGCTGGGGTCTTCAGTGCAGGCCAAAAGCAATTCTGCACCTTTCAGAGGGCATCATTCTGATTTGTTTATGGCACTATAAATTAGGAGGGACTCCATGGAGGTCAGCAGAACTAAAAGACTGTGAAATTGAGGAAAGGGAGAGAAGGGGGTGGGGGGAAACAGCTCCATATGTCTCTCTCCTTGCACACCATCATCAGGGTCTGCTTCCTGGTTTATCAAAGCATGCTGCAGCCTTTTCTATTTCCCGCTAAAGAAGGAGACTATTAGCATACAGCTGCACCTCTTAGGAGATCAAAGCAGAAGGAGTGGGAGTTTTGGTGGAGTGTTTTTCTGGGGTTGGTTTTTGGGTTTGGTTGGTTGTTTTTTTCCCACAACAGGCAATATAAAACACACAGAAAAGGTAAAGGCACAACAAAGCAGGTCCTCAGCTACAGCAATTCTGTGCAGCTTCATTGTAGTCAGTGTAATTATACCAATGTACTGTAAATGGTTAATTTACACCCATCTCACCCCACTCCTCTTTTCCCCTGATTCAGAGACATTGAAAGCAAACATTGAAGAGAAAACAACATCTAAGACCAAAGAAATTCAAATGGCAGAGAACCTCACAGAATGAGAATGCATCAACGTCTAACAATGCAAAGACTATGTCCCAGAGAGGAAAAGGGGAGATACAGGACATTCCCAGGAAACTAGGAAAAGTTCCTAGTGGAAAAGGCATTGCAGCTGGATGGTCCTGAACATCACCTCTGAGCCTCTTCTGAGAAGGGGGAAAAGTACATTTAAGCGAGTAAATGAGGGACTCCCACTCACGTAGGTTGATAATTATGGAAGGCCACTGATCACAGGTTCCCATTTCCTCCTTGCTCAGTCTTCCTACTGTCCAGCACCCTAGGGCTCTCTGTACCTCCATTCCCACTGCTTTTCTCTGCCTCACCAGGATCCCTCCCTCCTACCACCACAGGTGGGCCTGCTTGGCATCTCCTTTTGTTGTGTTTTTTTTTTCCCCCCTCCTTTCCTCCTACACCCCTTCACCATTGATTTTGTGGGCTCTGCTTTCAATAAGGTGGGAGGTAGGTGAAGAAAAGAACAACTGGCCCTTGATGATTAGCACTAAGGATTCCAGCCCCAAGGATAACTGTCCTTGCTGATTAAAGTACTGGCAGTGGCTATCAAATTACTTTCTAGCACTCTCTGTCCACCCTTCCAAACCAACTGGAAATGTCCACAGTAGACTGGAAGCTTTGACAGCAAAATTCAGATAGATCTTTTACATGAATGCTACGAATAAAGCTTTTCATGGAAACTATTTCTTTGAATCAGTTTAACACGGTAGGTAGTTACCTAGGGCAGCTGAGAAACAGCCAGGTCGATTGTTCTATCATGGCCTGCTTCCGACAGTGCTAAGCTCTCTGAGGTAGGCAGGCAGAAGCCGGCAACCTCTTCAGACATCTCCACTTAATCCAACACACAGTGTGAGGCAGCTTGTCTTGAACTGGTCAGGATGCCCTGCTCATTTCCCTTAGCTTCAGCACTTTGAAGTTTTGCACCAAGATTGTCTAGATTGCATATAGGTCCTCTCCTTCCACTCTCCACTCCGTGCTTCAGCCACCCTCCTGCACAGGTGTGCAGACATGCACCCCCACTATGAGCTACTGGCAGTCCAGTGACACCCATCCCAGCAAAGCTCTTTAGGGCAGTGACAATAGCCAAAAGTTCTCTGGGTATCGCACTTTTTAGCCTGCCTTGCTGATGTAAATGAACTCTGGCAGGTGAAAAAAATGTTTGGTTTTATGCTTGGTGTTGGTAAACGACTGCAGCTGCCATACACATATAGCTGGAAATGTCACAGCAGAATCACACCCTGACTGACAATGAAATAACCAGCCAGTGTTCCTGGCATAGCTCTTACATAAAGAAAGTGGCAAGGTCTAATTTCTCAAGCAAAGCAAAGCAGGCAGAGCCATCATGCAAGAATTTAAATGAAAAGAAAGAAGAAAAGCCCTTTAGGAGAAAACAGTTCTCTTATGAAATAGATACTCACCCATGTACATTAGCTGATAGTGCTGCATCCCATCAGCAGTTGCTCTCACAACAGTAAGAATTCTGTTGTGTCTGAAAGCCTCTGGATAAAGCTGCCAATTGTTGAATGGAAACAGCTCCAACGAAAATATTTTGTTTTGGCAGAGACAAGGCCACCTACGAGGCTGCCTCTTTCCCTTTTTCCTCCTTGTTCTCCCTCTGCCAACCCTCTCAGTTCCTAGCAGGAGCTGTGATGGTCTGAGATATGCAGAGAAGAATCAGACCATTCTGTGCTTCACACCAATGTTGCTAGCTCAGGAATATTATAGGATTATTTTTTTAAGATGTTCTTCTTGTTGTGTGGAAGGCTGGAAGTGGAAAAAAAAGGAACTTAAGAGGATCTCCATACAGTGTGTTTGTTATTCATCTTGTTATTGCCACAGTATGTGGGATTTGTGTGCATTTAAGATATCAACTTAACGATGTTCCCTTCACTTCATCATATCTCTTTGCCAGCTGATGGGATGCTAAAGTGAGGTAACTGAATCAAAGAAGATTTCAAGTGAAGACCACTTAGAATACAGGGTAAACAATGTCACACTGTGGAGGTGGCTAGAGAAAGGGGAGAGGAAAAAGGCTATCACCTGCTGTTTGAGTAAGGGCTGGCTCTCTGAAAGACTGAGACTGGTCACCAGACAATTCTTTTGCAGTACGGCTGCACTCCGTTTTTATTTGGTGATGCCTTTCACAGTGTCCTGAAAAGCCTTCCAACCATTAGCTGTTCTTAGAAGGATAACACCAAGCAACTCCTGCATTGTGCCATGCATTGGTTTTGTCTCACTTGTACTGTTTCATTTACCAGACCTCACCAGTGCATGCCAACAGATTTTGCCTTTCATCTTCTCATTCTCAGATTTTTCTTCTGTACTCTTAGTAAAACCAGACCCTTGGTGTACAAGCACTGGCTCCATACTCAGGGCCCTACCTCCTTTTGTTTTTGAGAGTCCCATTGGGTTGGATGGTGTTATTCAGTTATTCACATAACAAAGCTTTGCCCGAGGGGCAGGTGTGTGACTTTACCTTCACTGTTTTCTAGTCAGGAAGGTAAAATCTTCAATCACACACCTACCTAAAACGGCTCTTTCTGAGTGGTTTAGAGGAAGGAATTAGACATCCTCATCTTGAAAATAATGAAGATCAGGGTCACTTATTTTCATAACAATCCAGTATTTTTGTCTAGGCAACACACTGGTGTGAAGAATTCAGGAAAACCATTTCTTTATTCCTCTCTCTCTCCTCCACCTAGACTTTAGAAATGAGAATATTTATTACCAGTGGCAAATTGGAAAAGGTATGGCCCAGTGAAGGGGAAAAGACATCCTTACTTCTTGCAAAAATCTTTTCCTAACAGCTTCAGAACTTATGGACCTGCCAAAACAGCTTTCACAGAATCACAGAAACATTCAGGTTGGAAAAGACCCTCAGGATCACCAAGTCCAACCATTAACCCTACTTTACAAGGTTCACCCCTAAACCATATCCCCAAGCACCACATCCAAATGACCCTTAAACACATCCAGGGTTGGTGACTCAACCCCCTCCCTGGGCAGCCCATTCCAGTGCCTCCACTCTTTCCATGAAAAAAATGTTTCCTACTGTCCAGTCTAAACCTACCCAGTCGCAGCTTGAGGCCATTCCCTCTTGTTCTATCACTAATTACCTGGGAGAAGAGACCAGCAGCAGCCTCTCTACCATGTCCTTTCAGGTAGTTGTAGACAGCAATGAGGTCTCCTCTCAGCTTCCTCTTTTTCAAACTAACCATCCCCAGCTCCTTCAGTTGCTCTTCACAAGATTTATTCTCCAGGCCCTTCCCCAGCTTTGCTGCCCTCCTCTGCACTTGCTCCACATCTCTCTTGGATTGAGGTGCCCAAAACTGGACACAATACTCCAGGTGTGGCCTCCCCAGAGCTCACAAGGGGACAATCCCCTCCCTGCTCCTGCTGGACACAGCATTTCTGATCCCATCCAGGATGCCTTTGGCTTTCTTGGCCACCTGGGCACACTGCTGGCTCCTATTCAGCTGCTTGTCCATCAGCACCCCCAGGTCCCTTTCTACCAGACAGCTTTCCAGCCACACTGCCCAAAGCCTGTAGCATTGCTTGGGGTTGTTGTGACCCAAGTGCAGGACCTGGTGCTTGGCCTTGTTGAAGCTCCTCCTGTTAACGTTGGCCATGGATCCAATCTATCCAAGTCCCTCTTCAGAGCCTCCCTACCCTCATGAAGATCAACACTCCCACCTAACATGGTGTTATCTGCAAACTTACTGCTGACACACTCTATGTCTTCATCAAGGTCATCAAGAAAGATGTTAAACAGAAATGGTGCCAACACTGAGCCCTGAGGAATACCACTTGTGACCAGCCACCAGCTGGATTTCATTTGAGTGGGAAGGAACTAGGTGGGATGGAGGCATCGAGCAGAAACAAGGCAGCTGTAGACCCCTCAAGTGTTTAGTTGCTCTATCAACCACTACTGATACCTCACCCCCAAGACCCTGTGAACAGCATGTGCCACCTGATAGTCCCAGCTGTCATCATGCCAGCATGCCACTAGCTGTGCCCAGACTGCAACTGTGTACCTGCCTTTCTGTCAGCAAGGTTAAGGAGGGCAGGGGAATGGGGGCAGCAGGAGCTTTGGCATATATTAGGAATCAAGCCACGTAACCAGGAGCCCTGGAGTGTTGGTGTGCTGCTGGCGAGCAAATGCTTGAGCCCCAGCAGTCACACTGCACAGCTGCTGTCTCCCACACTGCTCTGAGTAATGGAGGACACGACGCCTTTGCCCTTCTCTGAGGCTTTTGGTCATTGCTCAAGTCACAGCCCAGGGGCACTGGACAAGATGTTAGGAGACTTGACTGCATGCAGCTTGAGACAGGTTATTCCACTCTGGGCCTCTGTTTCTCAAGGTTTTACAGCCCTAATATTTATTCCTAATATTTATTATCAGTGAACCTTTTTGGCCTCCTGTTTACAGTACAGTTTACAAGGATGCTGCGTACCACTTTCACCTAGTTTTATTTTTTTAACCTCTCTTGTTTACCAAACCCCACTTAAAAGATTGAAATTAAAATTTCTTTATTGATTTCTTTTCTTTTCCCATTTGGTGAACATTGATTTTTTTTTCCTTGTGTTTTTAATGGAGCTTGAAATTAACATCAATCTGTTTGTTCAGATCCCTGTTTGAATTAGTGGTTTTAGTAATAAAGTTAGGTAGCTGTTACCTTGGAAACAGAGCTGTGTTTTAGCAAACACCTTTACAAACATTATGTCCTACTCAAACAAAAGTACTAAACACACATTTCTCCATAAAATATTGTTGGATGTTGGTAGATGTTTGACCAAAGGACAGGTGTGTGACATTACCCTCACTGTTTTGCCAGTACCTTCATGGTTTGCCAGTACCTTCAGCCCAGAGCACGCTGGTGATCATATAAAAAGTGCTCTAACTTGGTTGTTTTGTAATGTTCATGTTCTCCCTCTTCCTCGAGTAGTGCCATGCTGTCAGTCAGCATTAAGGATTCACTGCTGCTTTTCACTATCCCTTAATTGCTAAGCTAATCTGAACCACTTGGCTTAGCTGTGTGAGCCTGGGAAGGTGCAGGTGTACTGCATGTACCTCTGATTCCACAGCAACACGACATCCAAGATACAGGGCATGGCTGTCAGAGCCATAGAGTGAGTCCAGAGGACGCCCCAAGGATGATCCAAGGGCTGGAGCACCTCTGCTGTGAGGACAGGCTGAGGCAGCTGGGGTTGTTCAGCCTAAAGAAGACTCCAGGGGGACCTTACAACTGCCTTCCAGTACTTGAAGGGATCCTACAGGAAGGCTGCAGAGGGACTTTTCAGGAGGGTGTGTAGAGACAGGACAAGGGGGAATGGCTTGAAGCTGAGGGAGAGTAGGATTAGACTGGAGCTTAGGAAGAAGTCCTTCAATAGGAGGGTGGTGAGACTCTGAAATAGGCTGCTCATGGGGGTTGTAGATGCCTCCTTCCTGGGGGTGTTGAAGGCCAGGTTGGGTGAGGCCTTGAGCAGCTGAGTCTGGTTGAGAGGTGTCCCTGCCCATGGTGGGGAGGTTGGAGGAGATGAGCTCTGAGGTCCCTTCCAACCTGAGCCATTCTGGGAGTCTATGAATCTAAACGTGTCTCAGTCATGCTTGCTCAGATTCCAAAAGCAAATAAAACTAAAATGCTGATGACATGCTGTTGTTTTGAGGTTTGCTGGCTTTTGACTGTTTCTGGCTTCCAATATCACATTCAAACAACAAAAGCTGTAAAACGCCAACTGGCTGGTTACTTATTTAGCTAGGTGTGGAATCTTTTGTGGGCAGGCAGCAGAACAATGAAGAAGGAAGGGCAATGCTCAGTGTATCCTCAGCATTAACACATCCAGCATAATAGATGAGTAGCCACCACATTTGAAGAGCAGTTCACGAAGCAAAGTAGAAATGATGCGTGTGCAGGATATAATTACAGCAGTAATGTAATAACATTGCATGTTAGATTATTAGGGGTCCATTCTGCCCTTGACATGCCTACATAACTCCCATTAATGTTAATTGAGGTTATGCATGTGAATCAGCAGCTGAACAATTCACTAAATTAATTACATGTAAAGTACCTGTTTCATTTTTTTTAAAACCCACTGATACGTTTGGCCAGTGAAAACGCTTTTATAGGCCAGAAATAAACTACCAGAGGGTGAAGGAGAAGGGATATGCATAAGACTGCACAGATTAAAAAATCCCATTAAACAAAATTAAGTTCTGACAAATAGGCAAGGGATAGTGGGAATATTAGTTCCTGGACAGGGCTTCCTGTACATTCTTCAGAAACCCTGGGGCTCTTTTCAAGCTCAAAGAGACTTGCTTTTCTGTAGCACCTCCTGCAGAGGAGGTTATCTGGAGCTTCTGTCAACCAAGGTGTTAAATACTGGCTCAGCAGGCAAAGGCAGCACCTATTGTGAGTGCAGGCCAAAGAGCAATGGCAGGCTGGGATAAGGCATAAGCTACTATTTTTTTTCTGTTTGGCAATCACCACCCCCACCTTCTGTCCAGGAATGCTTTGATCATGCAGATGTGATGACAAGGATCAGAGTGATGACAAAGTCTTTGCATATGGTGGGCAAAGTTTAGGCTGGAAATTCAAGGCATGTGTTTCACTGAAGGGTCTCATTCTGCAAACACTTATCCCAGAGACTGAAGGGTGGAGACTGCTGCACAAGAAACTGAATCAGCCTTCTCCCACTCTTTGTTTCGTTTTGTATTTAAGCACTAGGAGTTCCTGAGCTGCTAAGATTGCGTGTAAGTAACAGAAAGTGCTTCCTGGAGAAAGGAAGGGGGTAGTAAATACCCTCCATCATCTGCGCCTCTCATGGTGCCTCCTGACACTATAATTAGAGCGGAGCTGGGCTGTCAGCCTTTTCCACACCAGGAACCCCCTGGGATCCCCTTCTCAGCAGGGCAGGACCTGGAAAGGGATTCCCCTACCCATTCAGCAACCTGAGAAGGCCCCGTTGATCATAAAACCCTGGCACCTGTTTGTGATCCCCCACTGGGAGCGGGGACAACTGACCCACATTCAGCCTTCCTGAAATAGAGCAACATCCGTGATACAACCAACAGAGCTCCCCTGGCCACAGACTGGAAAGGATGCCCGACCTTTTAAACCTTTACTTTGCATGGAGTAAACAGCCTCTCTCGTTTCATCTGCACCTCTCTGAAAGAGCAGCTTCTGGAGTGCTTTAGTTACAGGGAGCTCTGCTGCCCCACAGATAGTTTATGGCCTGGTGGCACTGGAGCATGCTGGACGTGCTCAGCCATGGAAAGAGGCCTGGCTTCAAAGAGTTACACTTACAGACTCATCCCCTGCCTGGCAGGCTATAGGGAACTTAAGTTTCATCTCAAAGATAGTGTGGACACAGCTGCCAAAGTAAAGTGAAGCTAACCCAGGTCAGCTGCACTGCAGGTGTGGTTGCCAATTGAATTGTCAGTAGCATTACTTTCTGTAATTCTTAATAGATATTTATACCCACTTATTTGTAACAATTTGCACTTAGGAGTCCCCCATCATCACTGGGCCAACTGGAGGTATAAGCAAGGTGAGCAGTGTCTCAGGCTTGGCAAAGAGAGTGGTAAAATGGCAGCTTTAGGCAAGATCTCAGTGCAGTGGCCATGGCATCATCCTTGGTCTGCACTTGTTCAGTTGCAACAGCAGAGCTATTCCCACAGCTCCTATTCTCCTTGAGGAATAATGAGCAGTGATGGCTCTGCTGCCGTGGCACCTGGCTCACCACTGTGTCTGCCTCCCAGATGAAGGCAGACAGCCTATACAGAAATTATGCTTCATTGTGACAGGGAAATGAAGGTGGGACAGAATAAAGCAGTCTAGAGACAAGACCATGTTTCCTCCTTCCCTCTCCCTGCTCTTTGGGTATGTGTCTCAATATTGTCTTGGTAGACCTTCATCAGCAGGACAGTAGCAGCCAGCTGTGGAGATGGGCAACCTGTGCTCACTGCCTTGAAATCCTCAAGAGAGATGGTGCTTAAAGAAATCGCTCTCCTGCAGCAAAGGAACCCCAGTTCAGCTAAGATGGTCTCCCTTACCTTCTTCACACACTGCGCTGCATACACTGCTGTGAAACTGGAAGTTGTCATGGAGAAAGGACTGGCCTCTGCCTCAGAAAGCTAAAAAGCTACCACCTAAAAAAAAGATGAGTACAGAGAATAGATATTCAGATGCCAAATATGAATTTTGATGCTTAACTTCAGATGTTTGTGTTTAACAATACAGATGTATGGCTTGTTTATCCAGTTAAGCCTACAGACTTAACTACTGCCTTAAAAAGCATTCAAAGTTATGGAATTGGTATTTTATGAAGGAAAGGTGGACCTTGTGGACATAGGACTGGCTTTCCATATATGTCTACACTCCTAACTGTTTGGCTCAAAATCTCAGTTACTGCCCACTTCTATTTTAAAATACAATTACAAAACAAAGAAGAAATAGACAATAAAAATGCTCACCAGCACGTTTCACCACGTTTTTAAAAGGATAGCCATTTCACTGACCTCATTTCAAAAAGGGGACTGGCACTCAGGAGAAGCTATGAGTAGTCAGGAATCCACCAGAGGGCAGATTCACTTAAGTGAGCTCCTGCCCCATATCATATTGTGCAAGTTTTACCCACATCAGGTCAGATTCAGGTATCAAAAAACCTAACTCACCTCCAGAATGAGTTTTCTGTCTCCAGCACCGGCATCCACCTCACTACAACCTCCTTTCAGGTAGTTGTAAGACAGTGATAAGGTGTCCCCTGAGCCTCCTTTTCTCCAGTTCCCTCAGTCACTCCTCATAAGATTTGTGCTCCAAACCCTTCACCAGCTTCATTGCCGTTCTCTGGACACGCCCCAGTGCCTTAATGTCCTTCTCGGAGTAAGGGGCTCAAAACTGAACACAGTATTCGAGGTGAGGCCTTGGCAGCACTGAGTACAGCGGCACAGTCACTTCCATACTCCTGTTGGCCACACCATTCCTGATCCAGGCCAGGATGCTGGCGGCCACCTGAACACACTGAGCACACCTGAGCTCATGCTCAGCTATCTGTTGACCAGCACTCCCTGGTCCTTTCCCACTAGGCAGCTTTCCAGCTACTCTTTCCCAAGCCTGGCATATTCATGGGTTTGTTGTGACTCAAGTGTAGGCCCCAGCAGCTGGCCTTGTTGAACCTCATAAGAATATAAGGCAAGCAGCAGGTGTTAGACTGCTGGGAGAGGGAGGAAAGGAGGAAAAAACGATAAGCCTGGAGGGGAAGTAAGTAAAAAATAAACAAAGCAAAAATACCCAAACTACAGCACTGCACCACGCAACTCCTTCACTGACAGCCTGGTCCCAGCCGCGAGGAGAGGTCAGGCGGGAATGGACAAAGGGGCCCGCGAGCCGGCAGCGCCGCCCAGCCGCGCAGCTGCCTGTAACGGGCTGCCTGTAACGGCAGGGCCGGAGATAACCCCGGCAGGGAGACGGGCCGGCCTTCCTTTCCCCCCAGCTCCTTCCCGCCCCGCTGCTGAGGCGGCCCGGCCTTCCTTCCCCCCGGCTCCTTCCCGCCCCGCTGCCGAGGCGGCCCGGCCTTCCTTCCCCCCGGCTCCTTCCCGCCTCTTTGCCTGAGCCGCGGCCGCCATCTGCGGGCCCGCTGCCGCGCTGCAGCCGCCCAGCCCGCGGCGCGAGTTGTTAGCTGAGGGCAAGGTGTGGAAGGAAGCCCTTTCATGCTACAGACCCTGGCCTCGGCCCTGGCCCTGGCCCTGGCGTCTGCCCTCGCTCAGCGCGGGAGTCGCACGTCTAGCAAAACCGAGGGAACGAGACCCACATCGGCCCCTCAAAATCGTTTCAGTGCTCCGTGAGGTGTCACTGGGGTACATGGAGCATGATTCAAGCATGAGGGTGCTGCTTGAGGCTGGCAGAGCACCATCAGCCTCCTCCCACTCATTCCAGCTTTTCATAGAATCATAGAATAGCTTGGCTGGAAGGAACCTCTAAAGGACATCTAGTCCAACCCCACTGCAGTGAGCAGGGACATCCTTCACAAGATTAAGCTGCTCAGAGATCCATCCAACCTGACCTGGGATGGGGAATCTACCACCTCTCTGGGCAACCTGTGCCAGTGTTTCACCAGCCTCATTGTAAAAAATTTCTTCCTTCTATCTAGTCTAAATCTCCCCTCCTAGCTTATAACCATCACCCCTGTCACAACAGGCCCCGCTAAGAAGACTATACCTATCTTTCTTATAGTCCCCCTTTATGTACTGAAAGGATGCAATGAGGTTTCCTTGGAGCCTTCTCCAGGCTGGATGACCCCAACTCTCTGCCTGTCCCCACAGCTGAGGTGTTCCAGCCCTCTCAACACTTTTTTGTGGCTTCTTTTGAACCCACTCCAGCAGCTCCACGTCTTTCCTGTGCTGAGGTTTCTAAACTCTGTGAAAGGACCAGCTAGTTGAAGTGAGGTAAAATTTTGTTCTGACATTCTGTTAGCCCTTTAACTGATTTGGGGCATAAATTAAGGCAGAATCTGGCTACAAGTGATTGCAAATCCCTTGGGTTTCTCTTCAGTGAGAAAAGCCTGAAACAACACAAACACCACCAATGATTAATTTGGAGTAGCTGGAACCAGGAATAGGCCAGGTAGTAAGGCAAACCTTACCACTTTTATGCTGTTCTTTCCTTTTTTCTTTGCTTTTTATGTGCTAATAGGACTCATTTTGCAGATAGATCCCAGGCTGATGTAAATCACACATCAACTTAATGTCCCCTCCTATCCCCTCTCTTAAATGCTGCAGCCACATTCCCAAGCAAATGTCAAGCCACTTTGAGATTGATTTCTTCTCCACTGTTTTGGGAGCAGGAAGGTGATGATAGACAAATAATTATCACCACTGCAGTCAAAGAGTAGGCATAGACTGTTACGAGTTTGGAGCAAGGGAGGCCCAAGACCAGCAAAGAAGTTTCTCTGGTGATCCTTCTTTGGTAACAAGATGTAAATGCTATTGCCCCTCACTGCTTTGTGCTTTGTTCACACACAGAGCAGCCAGGATACTGTCCTGTGGGGTTTAGAAAAAAGAAATGAGGCTAAAGAGGGTGCATGCTCAGTTAGAAAATATGTATTCCTCTCTACCTGTATTGATTACCTTCAGGTATGAATAGCAATGGCATTTTTATCCTCCAAACGCTCCTTCTGGTCAATAACAAAATTAATTTGTATACCAACAAATCAGCAGCTATCCAAGAGCAAAATGAGCTCTATATATAATAGAGGAGAGGGTTCTGGCAAAAGGGAGAGTGTATAAAGAAGCCTGCTTGTAAGAATTATTGATAAAAGAATTATATGTTTATGGAATCCAATTCTGTATCTTGAAGCATTTTATATGCTCAGTCCTCAGCCATAACTGCAGCCATTGAAGTAACTGTTGTTTGCTAAAGAACATTGATTTTAAAATCTCCCTGATTCATCTAGAAATTGCTAATATTTTGTGCACTAAAATAGCAGCCCAGAGTCTGTAGCACAGATTAGGACTCCTCTGGGGTAGGTGCTGTTTGTGCAGGAGTGTTGTCCCTTCAAAGCATCATCCAGGAGCTGGTTCTCTAAATCACAGAGCTCAACAAGACCCATCAGTATGTATTTGTGTGTGTGGTGCTGAATGGCTGCACTAAAGCTGATAACTGAGATAAAAGCATTGCTTTATTAGGGCCTACACAAGCTCTCAAGCACTGACAGGTGCCTTAAAAAAAAAGGGGGGAAAAAGCTACCATCCACACACAAAGTTTCTAACTCAACCCCCAAGTCTAGCTGGTGCTGCAGCTACCCTGGACTCTGAGCTCCTTTGAAGTGCAAAGGAGCTGGGAGAACAGTGGAGTGCCACTCACAGGCACTTCTGGCCTCTGCCTGTGCCAACCCAAAGCTGAGGCTGCAGAAGGCAATACAGGTTTGGAGAGTGTGTGGCAGGAGCAGGAAATGCTCTTTGAATAACAAGGTTTAGCTTCCTCTCAATCTCAGCATGGAACAATGGGCAAAATGAACACAACTGCATGTCAAGATCAAGTGTCCTGGTGCCCACAGGGCAGAGAAAATGAGGCTTTTGAGAAGATGGAAGCACAAAGCAGATCCAAGTGATGTGGGGAAAATCTGCCCTCAGAGAACAGCATGTGCTGAGCCACTGCATCTGGACTTGAAATTCAGGGGGCACAGGGCTCTGGAGTGTGACCTGGAACTTTGCCTTATCCCCCTCTGTACACAGCCACAGCAGAAGCTGGGCACTATGCACAAAGAACACACAACAAAGGAAGGCAGCCATGATCTGGATGTGTCAGAGTATCTGCATTGTATGCCCATACATCTCCAAAACAGAGGAAGGACAAGTGTTGAGCAAAGCAAATGAGCAAACATAGCATAAGTTGCTCTTGACTAATCCAAAGACCACAGCAATCATGGGAAGTCCTTTGTGGCAAAGCACATGCTGTACTCAAAGCTTCAGTGAACCCACAGCTCAGTCTGTAACAAGGAAATAGCAAAGACACCAAAGGGTATCTCACAGCATCATGATGAGCATTTCACCATTAGAAAAAAACAGCTGATCTCTCTGCTGGATGCAATAAAACAATGTAATGGTCAAACATCCAGTCCTAATGCCACCAGATTTCAGGGTATTTGTTTGGGGTTTTTTCAAGTTTCAGCTTCTGAAGCATTATGTGATTATGTGAGTAGCCCAGTTTTATTCTGGTTTTGCGGTTATTTTTACTTTAGTTTCCATTCACCATGTAGCTGTAGAGAAAAGCTCAAAAGCCATGCATGCTGAAGGGCCAGATTCAAACACAAGTCTGTAATGTATACATCCATATATATATATGTATATATACACATGTGCATGTGTAGATATTATAATCACACTTTATGGCTTCACAGAGAATTTTTTAGAACCCAAGAGCTTGGCAATACTTTGAACATCAAAGGCCAGACTTGGCCTCTGGGGAGGAAAACATATTGCTGAATATTAAAAGGAGGGCCACAAAGAAGATCCAAGGGCTGGAGCACCTCTGCTGTGAGGATAGGCTGAGGGAGCTGGGGGTGTTCAGCCTGGAGAAGAGAAGACTCTGGGGAGACCTTACAACTGCCTTCCAGTACCTGAAGGGATCCTACAGGAAGGCTTCAGAGGGACTTTTCAGGAGGGTGTCTAGAGACAGGACAAGGGAAATGGTTTGAAGCTGAGGGAGAGCAGGGTTAGACTGGATCTTAAGAAGTTCTTCAGTCTGAGGGTGGTGAGACTTTGGAATAGGCTGCCCAGGGAGGCTGTGGATGCCTCTTCCCTGAGGGTGTTGAAGGCCAGGTTGGATGAGGCCTTGAGCAGCTGAGTCTATTTGGGAGGTGTCCCTGCCTATGGCATCTCTGGCACCTTCCAGCCAAAGCCATTCTGTGATTAAGGTACTACCAGTCACAGAAGTGACAGGGCAAATTTCTTTGGCTGCTCAAAACTGGCATCATTCCACTGAGTTACATAAATCAGCAGCTGGGTCAGGAACTAAAACCTGAAATAAGGCAAAAGATCAGATCCTGGGAATGCAGACATTTCAGCTTGCTTCACACACCCCCATCTCTGTTAAACTTTGGCATTTGCACAGAAAATGTGCCAGGGTGTCTTTTCCAGCACTCTGAGAAAAAACATCCAAATTGCTTTGCCTGATAATAAAAGAAGTGGCATTTGGGAACATTTGGATGCAGTCCAACTGCTACACTGCTGAAGTGCAGTTTGTAACCCAGGCCTCTCTTGAAGGGAAAGCAGCAAAAGACACACAACCATCACCAACAGGAAGGAAAGAACATGTGAGCAAACAGCAGCAGCAGGAATCCCCAGTGGCTGAGAATGAAGAGAAGGGTACCAAGCACATTGACAGACAGTGCTGTTAGTGATGGTAGCATGGGCATGATGAAGCTGGGCATGATAAAATAGATTGGAAGAAGGAGCTTGGAAGTAAGAGAGTGGAAGCATAGCATGTGGCCAAATATCTTATGGCGTGAGAAATGCAAGTACCTCACCTTTTTGTCACCTGAGCAACTGACCTCACCTTTTTGTCATCTGAGTAAGTATGTCAAAAGTATGACTTACTCAAATGACAAAAAGGAAGTTGCAATATTAATACAAGTTAGAAGAAACAGGTTCTAGTGCTATTAAAAAGATCATGGTCTGGTCTTAAGAGACCCACAGCTGTGTAACCTCCAGGTATCTAGATGTTGAACACAGCCAACGGTGTCACATGCATTGAAGGGTTGATAATTAAGGGTGGGGAGAATTTTCCCAGATATTGTCACTTTTAAGTGTGACTTTTGGCATCACTACAGCATGGTTTTGCTTTTAAAAGGAATGGTAGGGTCCTAGGAATATCACATCAGCCTTCCTAATGAGAGAACCATGGAAAACAGGGCTGCAAGGGACCTCACAAGGGCTAGTCCATCCCTCTGCCCTAAGGCAGGATCAATTATACCCAAATCATTCCTGACAGATGTTTGTTGGACCTGTTCTTAAAAATGTCTGGCAATGAAGATCCCACAACCTCCCCAGGCAATCTGTTTCAGTACCTTAGCACTGTTACAGCTAGAAAGCTGGTCCTAATGTCTTCCTTAAATCACCTTTGCTGCAATTTAAATCCATTCATCCTCTTTGTATTCCCAGCGGGCAGAGAGAACAATTTCTTACTTTCCCCTCTGCAGCAAGCTTTACATATCTGAAGACCAGTATCACACCCTCTGCATCTCCTTTCACTAAATACTCAGCTACAACCTGTCCTTCCAGGTCACGTTTCCCAGCCTTCTGATCAACACCTCTGCTTGCTGCTGCACTTGTCTACATTTTTCTTTTTTGAAGCACAGTGCACAGAAGCAGACACATCACTCCAGCTAAGGTCTGAAGCAGAGAGTGAGTAGGGTGAGATGACTTCACATTTCCTCTCCATTACACATTATTTATAGAGAGGAAATTGCCCTTAGCTTTCCTGACACCATGGCCTGTGTTCAGTTTTTAATCCCCAGCACTCACAGCTCCCTTCCTGTCACACAAGCATTGAGCCAGGCCCTCCCATCATTTATGTATGTTGTTGGCTATAAGATTTTGATGGCAAGATCCTGGAGTACCCAATGCTTACATTTTTTGAATTTAAACCTATTTGCCCCAGACTACCTAGTACAGAGCTCAGGTGTCTCTCAGTGTCGCTTCACTGAGAGCAAAGGTGTAACATCAGGAAATAATTGAGCCCAAGCTGCCCATTCAGCACAGAGCTATTCAGCAACACCTCTTCCTATGTTCAGCAGATTCCACCTGCAAAGAACTGAAACACAGTGATTTTGGTTTAGAAGGACATGGACCTGATGGAGCAGGTCTGGAGGAGGGCCATGAAAATTATTGGGGGGATAGAGCACTTCTGCTATGAGGAACAGGCTGAGGGAGCTGGGGGTGTTCAGCCTGGAGAAGAGAAGGCTCCAGGGAGACCTTAGAGCAGCCTGCCAGTACCTGAAGTGGGCTACAAGAAGGCTGCAGAGGAACTGTTTGCAAAGGCCTGCAGGGACAGGACAAGGGACAATGGCTTGAAATGAGAGAAGAGCAGATTGAGATTGGATGTTAGGAATACGTTCTTTCCTATGAGGGTGATGGAACATGGCAACAGGTCACCCAGGGAGGTATATTCAAGGTCAGGCTCAACAAGGTTCTGAGCAACCTGATCTAGTGGAGGATGTCCCTGCTGCCTGCAGGGGAGTTGGACTAAATGGCTTTTGGAAGTCCCTTCCAACCCAAACCATTCTATGAGTCTATACCCACTGCTTATAAACACATTAAGCATTCAAATGAAATTTCAAAACTTGCTCTGAGTTTGACCCTCCTCTAATTTTGATTTCTACCAACTATTTGAAACAATTTGGCATGATTAACAAGTCTTGTAACTCCCATCAGATCCCCACAGGTGCCTTTGAAAATCCCTATTGTGAACATTGTTGTCCATGGGATAAACAGCTCAAACACCAGCAGCTTTCTGCACACACACGGCCTGCCTGAAATCATTTATCAAAGTCATAAAAATGATTTAAGCTCACTGCTCCATAAATTTTATGTAGCCCTTAAATTACAAAGCTGCTGCTGCTTCTGTGGCACTGATCAGAACAATGCCTGATCTCTGCTCTCGAGATAGCTGGCATGGCAGAGGAGAGAAGAGACTCTGGCAGCTGAGTTGTTTGTTTCTATTTAACAGGGCAGAATAAAGCAGCCTAGATGCCAGGGCTCTGGGTGCATCGAGTGTTTACTGCCACAACAGCCTTTTCTTGGGTTTAAACCAGAATCTGTCACTGCTTTCACAAGGACACTTTCTTTGCACACATCATCAGATTTGTGATTCTTCAGATGCTCCCCTTCTAATTTGTAACCAGCTTGTGTTCTGATGACAGCAGAATTCCACATCTGTCCAGTTGCACACTGGTGTAAAAACAGCTCTGCAAACATCCCTGCATCTTTATCAGATAGTCTCCTTCTCAGACCAGAGCTGTACCAGGGCCTTTTGCTTTTATTAAAATTAGAGTTCTAGGAGTCTGATAATTTTTTTTTAGCATAGAATTGTCTGGGCTGGAAGGGACCTCTAAAGGTCATCTAATCTGACCTCTCAGCAGGGACATCCCCAGCTAGACCAGGTTGCCCAGGGCTCATTGAGCCTCACCTTGAATATCTCCAAGGAAGGGGCCTCAACCACCTCTCTGGGCAACCTATTCCAGTGATCCACCATCCTCATTGGAAAGAACTTTTTCCTAAGATCCAATCTAAATCTGCTCTTGTGATGGTTTGAAACTGTCTTTTTAATTTTTCCTTGCAAAGTTCAGAACAGAGAAAGTGAAAGAATGTAAATAAGTCACTATTGGGTGTAAGAAAGCAAAATAACGATTGTTCTAAACACTTCCATTGGATAGATAGAAATGTTTAAGAACTATTACCCAAAACAAAGTAGGCACTCTGCACATTCTGCGTTCGGCAGTGGGGGCAGTTGCTGGGCTGTCTGGCTGCTGTTTCTTCTTCTCTTCTGGCTGAAGATAACACGTACTGACCTTGGCAGCTAAGTTAACAACTTTCTGTTTAACTAACTCTGCTTCTCTGTCCAGGTGGGTCTGGGGGGGAAGCTCCTGGGAGAGGGAGGCCCCTTTGGGAGGGTCCCCTTGGGGGGAAGCAAAGGGAGATCGATTGTGCTTTTTTTCTGTTGATTGTATATATTTGTGAATGTTGTGAATTTTGTATATTTGTACATATTCATTGCATTTCATTGTAGATTTTAGACTCTGCTTGTAAATACAGCTTTTCATTTGCTTCCAGACTGAGCTAGCCTGGTTATTGTTGGTGGGGGGGGGAATTTCAGCTCACACCGACACAGCTCTTCTCCAGCTTAAAGCCATTGTCCCTTGTCCTGTCCTTGCAGGCCTTTGCAAACAGTCTCTCCCCATCCTTCTTGTAACCCCCTCAGGTACTGGAAGGCTGCTATTAGGTCTCTCTGGAGCCTCCCCTTCTACAGGCTAAACAACCCCAGTTCCCTCAGTCTGTCCTCATAGCAGAGGTGTTCCAGCCTCCTGATCATTATCTCCACCTTCTTTGGCAAAGATTAAACCCATCATTTTTGATGCTGAATCTAACACAAGATGAAATTAAAGTGTGGTGGAGATAAACCATTTTGAATGAGCTCCTTTACTCTTAAATTAGGCATGGTCAGAGAGATTGTGGAGTCTCCTTCTCTGGAGACATTCAAACCCACCTGAATGTGTTCCTGTGTGACCTGCCCTGGGTGGTCCTGCTCTGGCAGGGGGGTTGGACTTGCTCTCAGGAGGTCCCTTCCAAGACCTACCATTCTGTGATTCTGAGGTCACACATTAAACTTGCAGACCGCTTTGGCTTTACTGGGATTTTGACTCATGCTAGATAACCAAAGTCAAGAGCACAGCTGTTTTTGTGATGAAGTCTCATCCAAGAGGCCCCGTTTTCCAAGGCCATTTTCCAAGGATGTTCCTAGAATCACTCTTTTCAGTGTTTCATGCTGGGGATCCAAAGTCAGCAGCTGCTACAGCCTTTTTCTTAGCACTGACACCTTCCCCTCTCCTGATGACATTCCCCAGCCTGTCACTCAGTTGTCATCTTGCAGGGATGTTTTCAACCTCTCTCCATTCAGGCTTGTCTCCCACGGAACCCTCTGAGTTTCATTCTTCCTCGTCAGCTGTGTTTTTGCTCAGAGGTATACAAACCATCTGTGCCTCTAATACAATGTTCTTAAATAGCCTGCAGGCAGATCTCTATGGTTTTTAAGTGCTTCCCTTTGCCCTTCAGCCTGCTGTTAACCATTTTCCTCATAGTTTTATAATCTGCCCTTTCAAGGTTGGTTGTTCCTGTGCAGTCCCTAAGGGAACAGCTCTTTCATGGTATCAAAAACAAAAGCGTGCAGTGATCACCGTTACCCCACGGAGCCTTGACAACACCTTCCTCTTATACATTCTAACCATTACAAGGCAGCTCCCTCTTGCCCATGGCCTTAACTAATCAGGCATTGCACTGAGGGCTGCCAGGAGTCAAGGAAAAGGAATCCTTTGCCATATGGATTGGAATGGCACCAAAGCCACTTTACATCTCCTCATGGAGGAAAAACTGCTTCTGCCAGCTGTTGGCTTCACCTCCAATGAGAAATGACAGCAGGGTAAACATAGTAAAATTCAGTCTTCTGTGATTTTCCTGACTGGTCCCATCCATTTTTCCCAGGAGGAAGTTACTTCTCAGGGGCTTGCTCAGAGATCTTATTGGTTCTCAAAATCTTGAGGAACTCTACAGGAGGTTGCAGTCACTCACATAAAACCCTGTGGTGCTTCTCCTCTGGTTTTAATGGCTGCCCTTGTGACTGCTACCTCTGGAATGCTCTCAAGGAAGTGGGGTGGAAGGGGAACATCTACAGCATGAAAATCACATCCTAGGCTGCATCAAAAGAAACATGGCCAGATGGAGAGAGGTCATTCTGCCACTTGGCTCTGTAAGACCTCAACTGCAGTGCTGTGTCCAGCTCTGTGGCCCACAACACAGGAAGCACATGGACCTGATAGAGTGGGTCCAGAAGAGGGCCACAAAAATGATCAGGGGGTTGGAGCACCTTTGCTACAAGGATAGGCTGAGGGAGCTGGGGGTCTTCAGCCTGGAGAAGAGAAGGCTCCAGAAAGACCTAAAAGTGGCCTTCCAGTACCTGAAAGGGGCTACAAGAAGGCTGCAGAGGGACTGTTTGCAAAGGCCTGCAGGGGTAGGATGAGGGGCAACGGTTTCAAATGAAAGCAGAGCAGATTTAGATGTTAGGAACAAGTTCTGCACCATGAGGGTGCTGGAACACTGCAACAGGTTGCCCAGGGATGTAGTTGAGGCCCCAACCCTGGAAATATTCAAGGTCAGGCTTGACAAGGCTCAGAGCAACCTGATCTAGTTGAGGATACTCCTCCTGACTGCAGGGGGGTTGGACTGGATGACCTTTAGAGGTCCCTTCCAACCCAAACCATTCTATGAGTCTACGAAAAATCTCTTTGCAGATTAACACCTGGCTCTAGGAATAAACGGGTGATACTGAAGAGGCAGCTGGTAACTCCAGCCCTGCTGCTTGCTGAGTGCACAGAGCATTGATTTATGGCATCCTGCCACAGCAGAGGGCTATAGGTTATTAAGCAACTCCAATGGACAAACAGTTGCTGAGACTGCATATCACAGCTCTTGTGCTGTACCAAAGGTAATGACTCATCTTCAGGCATGCCTCCCATCCTGAGAGGACAACTGGCTCTCTGCAGCCAAGTGAAGCACAACTTTGTTAATACCCTACAGCACAAGGGAAACAACCAGCTGAAACCATGACACAACTACTTCCTGCTGCACTATCAACCTGCAGCTTCCTAACTGCATTACAGACTGAAAAAAAGAGCCATCAAGTCCTGTGATCAAACTTACAGAACCTGTAATTAAAGCAGCTAAATACAGGCTTCTTGTGCTCAGAGTCTGCAAAACACAGCCTTCCATCCTCCAAATGATACTTCCTGGAAAACTATCAGAACAGAATTCTTGACTCATCCCTTCCTGATTAGACCAATGATATGGACATTAGCAGTCCAACAATGCCTACACAGGCATCTTCCTGCTCCTCTGTCCCATGGCTTTGCAGTTTCTATCTCAAAATGCAGCATTCTTGAGGATTCTCCTTGATTCCCATCATTTAAAGATCCAGTTGCTTCAAAAGAAAGGTGAGAGAGCTCCTCACTGATCATGGTGGCATCCAAGCACCCTTGCAAAACAACAAAAAGCCTCCACTGCAAGTATCCATTGCTGCGATGCACTTCACCAGGTCTGTTCAAGCTTACTGCTCAGCTAAGAAGAGCAAGAACTAACACCACCATCAATAAATGTTTTGGAGTCCTAATGAACAGGGAAACATAGAAGATTTTATTGATGAAAACTGTACAAGATTCCCACATTAAGTAACAGACCACATCTGACCAAGATTCCCAGGTCAGGTAACAAGCTTCACCTGCTTTCACTTTGCTCCTCCACAGTGCTTTTCTCACACTTAGCAGAGCAAGCTCCACAAGAAAAAAAAATATACACACATAGATTCCCCACTACAGGAGGGGAAAAGGACTGGGGATGGGGGCAGCAAAGAGAGAGAGAGAAAGCAAAAGCCAGGAAAATTGTCCACTCTAGTCTTAGCCTCATGTTCCATGTCCTTACTTTGGCTTCCCCTTCATTAGGAAGTTCTTGAGATGATGATTTTTCCATTGCCCATTGCTTCAGGCAGGTGACTGCTTAAGACAGTGTCACAGTTCTAAATGAGCAACCGTTCTCTTCAGTCCCAGGTGTCACAGGGAGTTGATGGTGGTGTGTTATTTTCCTGGTGTTTCACATTAAGAACACTGAATTTTCACATAACTACTGGACTAAAATGCTTTTGTGCATCACTCTCACCTCTTCATAAATATACTCAATGAGTTACTGCTAGGTGAGCTGGGAGTGAAACACAGTGAACACAAAGGTCTCCTCCTGGTCAGTGCACTACAGATCACAGGTGGAATAAAGGAAATAAACTGGGTTTCCACCTTTACCTGTCTGTCCCCTGCTGCATTGCCTGAAGAACAATACACTTTGCATGATCATAGAATCATCACAGAATGGCTCAGGTTGGAAGGGACCTCAGAGATTATCTACTCCAACCTCCTTGCCATGCACCTCCCAACTAGACTCAGCTGCTCAAGGCCTCATCCAGCCTGGTCTTCAACACTCCCAGGGAAGACACAGCCTATTCCAGAGTCTCACCACACTCCTACTGAAGAACTTCTTCCTCAGATCCAGTCTAACCCTGCTCTGCCTCAGTTCAAACCATTTCCCCTTGTCCTGTCTTTAGACACTCTCAGGAAAAGTCCCTCTGCAGCCTTCCTGGAGGATGTCTTCAAGTATTGGAAGGCAGCTCTAAGGCCCCCCTAGAGTCTTCTCTTAATTTCCAAGTAAAACATTTAATTTATTTGCATTCCAGACACCTGCCATGAAGTTGTAGGGCAAGCAGCACGATTGAGCAGAAGTACTGCACCCAAGATTTTCAGACAGGCCTCTTTTTACTGGACTTAATCTCCCAATCTTTCACCAGGAAGTAATACTTTTTGTTTAAATGCAATTATTAACCAGACTCAAACAAGACCTCAATCTTATTTTGAACATGCCAAATCAGGTGTTTATTTGGGAGGTTTGGATGCAACCTGCTCTGCTTTGGCAGGGGGGATTGGACTGGATGATCTTTTGATGCCTCTTCCAACCCCTAACATTCCATGATTCTGTGTGATTTTAAAGTAAATCCCTCTGATCCTTGGCAAGCCTTTACCTCTTGCTAGCCACATTTCCAAAATTGCCTCACAGCTAAGTGAAGAGCTTCCAGGCTCTGTAAGCAAAACGTAAGGAAGTGTATTTTTGTGCCAATGAACAGAACCAGAAAAGTTGAAGTAAGCTCTTAATGGTTAACGTGTCCTTTCAGATGAGTCTCAGCAAGCCAGTATTGAAATATGCCCAAATATTCCTTCAGTATACTGCAATGAGACCAGATTTCTCCTGGGTATATATAGACATTTAATGGACTCAAACAAGTTTTAATTACACACAATAAATGGAAAGATTAATCCCTGGAAACTTTGGGATCTGTATTTCTTCTTCCTACATTTGATTTTCTTATTTTCTATGTGCAGAACACAGACAAATGATGGATTTACAACTGCAACATGTCCCCATGGGAATAATCAGGCTGTCATGCTGCACCCCTCTGGCAATTCCAGTATCAGACCAGTGCTACAACCAGACTTCGACATCCATTTTTAAGCCTGGTTTTAATTTTTTTAAAGGGTTAATTTTCCAAATCAGGGTAACATGCACTGACAGCATTAGTGTCAAACAGCATGCAGGCTTGCATCTGATCTTGCACTGCAGGCAGCTGGTGTGTACAGAGACAGGTAAAAGTCCTAATCATTAACAGGTGACCAAAAAAATGCCATCTTAGGTACGGAAATTTTCATTAAACTTAGGGCTACTTAAAGAAAATAGAATTGTTTAATACCAGATGAACAAACTAAACCCAGCTGTTTCACACAGCAGCCTCCTAATGTGCTCCTCAATGAAGCTTTACAGCTTAAACAATTTGGAATGTCCTGCAACACGACTGGTTTCATTGCCTCTTACCCTGTAATTCTGCAGCAGTCTCAGCATGGCTACAGAACACACCATCCCTCCAGATCATTTCATAGTCACTAGTCCCATTTCCAGCACCTTGCTCCCAACCAGCTCTCGGTGCTACCCTGAATTTCCATTTCCAATGTACAGAAAAGGTCACTTTCAGTATCCTGAGCATGGGCAACAGAATAATGTAAAGCTTTGTATCATAGGCGATAAAGTTTCTTGACTTCCAACTTCCTGTTTCCAATTTCCTACTTGAAGAAAACCAAACTAATGCTTTTCCACAGCTTAAAAGATGAAATCTGTTGTTGTTTTGTTTTTGTTTTTGGTTTTTTTTTTAATAAGCTGTTTGAAATCTCAAATAATTCTGAACACATAGGTAGCCAGCTGGACCAAATATACTTTAAAAGAACAAACCAAACCCAGCAGCAAACCACTGGGCCCATCGCTGTACTAACCAAAGGGCACAGTCTCCAAGGGCTTAGGCATCTTTCTTTTGCATCAGTTGATACCATCAACGACAACCCAAAGTCTGTATCTTGTTGCACAATCAATTCAAATGAATGCGATGCTGCTTAGGCTGCATTCACCAAAAGCAGGTTTAAGACTACTGATTTTAGCAGCTGCAAGGGCTCTGCAAAGAGCTGCTCTGCCAAACCACCCAGGTAAAAGTCATGCAGACTTTGGTTAAGTTAGGAAACAGAAAAGTCAGTCTCTGCTCTGCAGTAATGAAGTCTCTCTCTTTTGAATGGCAAGTCAACAGTAACAGGTGAAAAACACACAACTGTCCACTAAGACAAATAAATAAGAGAGGAAACACATTTTTAGTGATGGAGAACATTTTAAATGTTGAAATTGATTTAAAAAAAAAACAATGTTTTGAAAATGTATATAAACTGGATAGGTAACTGTACATTGTGCTACCCATTTGTGAGTAGCTTTTACATACATGGTTGCCTTCTCTTTTAAAACAAAGATATGATATTCTGTTTGTCCAGTTCCTTAGCTCTTCCTAGGTCTACACTGTGTTTCTCTAGCTGGACTACAACAAAGAGAAGACTCAGACACCCTGCCTTCCTTTCTAGGAAAGTCCTCAGTCTTACTCAGATGCCTACAAGGGTAAGCAAAATAGAAAAAAAATACACCTCCTAATCATCATTTTCCTCATCATCAAATGAGAGAAGACTACTATTTTTTATTTGCTTAGCTGTACTCTGAGAAGTAGTTGCCTCTCTCTTAGTTTTCTTTGCCTCTTTCATCTTCTTACTTGAACTTACATTGAAGTCCAAAGACTTCTCTGATACCCGTTTGGCTGGCTTCCTGAACATAATTTTTCCATCAGCAGGCTCTGGTTCTGGTTCAGCACCTGTAACCGAAAGAGTCAAATCAGCACATGTGCCTACACACAGAGACCTTCACCTTCTGCCAGAGCTGGTGATCTGCATGTATCAGTATGCCAGAGGCCAGATGAGCTAGAGAAGCAGCACAATAATCAATTCCACGGACTGTAAATGAAAGCTGGGATAAAGGATCTTGCAGTAATTGCCATCTTTTGTGCATGTTTCATTTCTCCTCAGATCATTTTCCTTGTCTCTGAACCAGCAGTAACAATTTATAAAATGCTGCATAAAAACATTAAGCAAAGTGACTGCTGATAAGCAAAGAATTATTTTTCAACAGCCCCTAGGTCAGTCCTCCACAGGGAAAAATATTTCCATATGGAAGGGCATTTTTTCACATAGGAAATCAAAAAGTTCCCTGTGACTACACTTGCAAGAGCCAATGCAAAAGTTTCACTATATTTTGTTCTGCCTTAGGAGGCACCTAAGTGCAAATAGGACATTAATCAGCTGCACTTGCCAAATTAATGCAAAATCATTTTCATTTGGAAAAGAAAATGCAAGTCACAGGAGCTGCTGGTGCCTGAAATTAAACAAAAGTGTAGCTGTGTGAAACCAATTATAGAGTAAAACTGAAGAGAAAGGATGTAAAGGAGATATGGATGATCCTAGAATCAAAGACCTTCAAATGAAGACAATGACTACAGATACAAAAGAAGAGAGGGCAGAATCTCAAACAGCAGAACACTGAGCTCCCTTTTATGGGTCCTCTCTCTTTAGCTTTACAAAGTAAGAAATTAAAAGTTTGGAATTCACCTGATTTGTCTGACTTTGAGGCCTCTTTGATTTGCTGCTTAATTTTCATTGCTTCTTCAGCAGTCAAGTCCCCTTTTTTCAGTGTTACCACTTGAGGCTGCTCATCTTCGTTGTCACTGCCGTTCTCACTGTCATCATCTGCAGGTGGAAGCTGCTCTCTCTGGACAGGAGAGAAATAAAAGTAACTGTGATCAACACACCAAATCACAGCTGTTACGGGAGGGCTAGTTCTCTTTGATTTCACTTTTGCAGTATGGTTAGTGAGCAGACTTGGCAGAGCTGTCAGTGTAAGGCCTTCCCCCAGCACACCCTGTCCAAATGGCACTCCAGTTCTATCCCCGAGACAGCATTCCCTGCAAAAATACATTATGGGCTCTTTCAGTTAGAGACCAACACAGCAGAGACTTGGCAGGCAAGACATTGACTCCTTTTGCTCATTAGCTTTATTGCAAAAGGACTGTCTGCCATGCAACACTAAGAAAACCTCAAACGCATGGGTCCAGATCTGAATCTTCTAAGCTGCACTCAAAACAGCTCAAGGGGACGGGGGGTCCATGGTGGCTTTGTTATTCAGGTTGCCTAACCAAATCACTGTGAGCATTCCTGACACATGGCATACCATGGCCCTGTTTCCACTCTCTCAAACTTGTGCTCTGCTTGACAGAAGAATCACTTGTGATAAAATTTTACAAACTTTCCGGCATGGAAACCTCAGTGCAACAACAAAGTCTAGCAACACAGAGGAACTGAAAACTTCATCTTATAAGGAAAAGTATTATCGCAATTTATTTAATTCACCAAGATGTAGACAAAACAGTCTACCTCAGGAAAGTAAGTCTCTCAAATTCCAGCTCATCATGTCTTTTTTAAACCAATCATTGTGACTGTTACATTACTGATCAGTCTGGGGAGGTTAGACCATAATGGTCTCTTGTCTTAAGAGCCACAACATACGTTGACCCTTTAAAGGCAATGCAGGCAATTGGAGCAAGTGGTGAAAGCCAGTACACTGACTGCAGTAAAATAAATGTTCACAAGCAGCTTCTATAGCCCCAGTGGCACAGATTATTCAAATCAAGGTCACTAGTAGGGGGCTTGTTTTGCTAGGTTAGTTTTCAGCTGCATACAGGTCAGGGACTGATCATCCAAACATCTGCACAAGCACACCTAGGTAACAACATAACTGAACACACAGCACTTACAGCTAATGGTAACCAGAGTTAAACTTAGATTTCCTTACTCATCAAACAGAAACAACAGCTCTGGACACACTGTATGTGCAGTATAACAATGGGCCTTGTTATCAATGCATCGTGTAAAATCTTACCACAAAACACGTGCAAAACCACACTGGAAACAGAAAAAACACAATGACTTCAGACAACACTGCCTTGGAGCAAGCTGGCTCCAACCTTACTGTCCCTGCCCTGGCTTCCTGGCCATGCCACCAGTTTGTCTGCTGACCTATATTAGTATGATGTTTACACTTTTTTTTATTATTTTCTTTAATATATTCTTAAATATTTTTCCCTCGTTTCTTTTCTGCCTGGGCTTTCTAAGGCCAGTTAAACTTGGGACATCATTGCTCCATTGTCCCCCGCCCCAGACATCTTAGGCACTGAGAGGTCGGCACTGGCTGCTCTGCAAAGGGCACCGTGACCACTATGGCTGCAATTATTAAATACAGCAGTGAAGAGAGACACAGCAATTTGTTCTTGATTGAACCTTCAACACAGAAGCAAAAGCAAGTTACAAAGACAGGTTCAACACATCTGAGTAACTAGCCATCCCATACAGAGCCAAAGCCTTGAGGTGCTGTTTTCCCACCGCCTGGGTCAGGGCCTACTCCCACTGCTTCGATTTAGGCCCCAGCGGAAGCATCACGGCGCGGGAGGCACCATAAAGCGGGCGCTGCCCCCTTCCTACTCCAGGGAAGCAGGGGAAAGGAAGCAGGGCAAGGAGGCGTCAAGGGCCGGGCTAGGGAGGGCCGCGCTGCCCGACCACGGGGGCCAGGCCGTTACCTTGGTTTCCACCGTGGGCCCCTCCCGATACCCGACCTGCCGCTTGAAGCGGCTGAGAAAGGCGGGCTCGGCCGGCCGCACATAGGAAACCTGGTTCCTTTTGCTCATGGCCGCTGCCCTCCGCGAGCCCGCCTCCGCGCCTGCCTCTGGGCCACCCGGACGGCGGCCCTAGTGGGACAGAACTAGCACCCCACCTCTCTGCCGTAAAGCCCTTCGTCACATGAGCGGAAAAGGATAGGCAGAGCCGCATGTCCGCGACCAAGCTGGCTTCGAGCAGGAGGAGGAGCTACACTGCCCGCCACTCTTAGCGCCAAATTCAAACGTTCCGCCATTTTGTAAAGGCGGCCAGGGGCGCGCGGCGGGGCTCTCCTCGATCATGGCTTCCGGCGCGAGAGGTGAGGGGGAACAGCACAGCCCTGAGGCTGTGCAAGGGGCTGAGGGACGTTCACCCCTGTGCGGGGAGCAGCTGGGAACCGGGGCGGCTGGATGAGGGGAGGCCGCGCTGCAGGCAGTGCCCCTGCCCGGGCGAATGACGGCTCTGCCCCATGAGGCCGACCGCCTCTGGTAGGATATCACCAGGTGAAAGCTACTCCCGCACGGGAGAGGCTGAGGTTCTGGGGCTGTGATCTCGGTGTGTCCCGGGTGGTGTCGGAAAAGGACGCTGGGGTTGGAGCGGCGTGGCGAGAGATTACCCCGCGGTCTTTCTAGAAGTGCTTCTTGTGACTGATGGGTGCAAGCAAGCCCTCCCCAGCGGGAAGGCCTGCAAGCCCTGTGCTTCTCAGCCGGCCGGCCTTTATCAGTTCTTCTGCCGTGTTTTTATCCGGTCTTCATTAGCTGCGATGTTGGTAACTGTAGCGTCCTGCAAACCTTCCAGTGAACGCTGAAGATGTGGTGCTGAGGGATACGGTTTAGTAGTGGATTTAGCAGCACTGGGTTAAGGGCTGGACTCGATGCTCTCCAAAGTCTCTTTCAACCAAAACAATTCTGTGACGCCATGACTGCAGCCCTTAAAACTCTCGGTGACAGTCGGTAATTTCCTTCTGCACTTGAAGAATAAAAACCGAATTAAAACCCAGCGGTTTCTCACATATTGTGTGAACCAAAGCCTAAAGGCTGGCGTGGCAACAGCAGGATACTTACGAAGAGTGAATGTTAATGAGAAGGTTAAAACGTTTGCACTTCTTTATTAATTGCATTTTAAAAGAATAAAACCTCTGCACTTTCAAAGAGGACTTTATTATTAGACTGTTTTGGCAAACCATTTTTTATTGTCATTCCACTTGTTTTAAAAGTTTGCTTCTGTTAGTTAGAACTTTGACTAACTTATGTGAAATAATTCTCTGTCAGATTCACCCTAAAGTGAAAACAAAGTCACTGTGTCTTCCTGTGGGTTAATGTGACCTTTTAGCTGCCTTCCAGTACCTGAAGAGATCCTGCAGGAAGGCTGTAGAGGGACTTTTCATTAGGATCATAGAATTGTTAGGGTTGGAAGGGACCTCAAGGATCATCCAGTTCCAACCCCCCTGCCATGGGCAGGGACACCTCACACCAGATCAGGTTGCTCACAGCCACATCCAGACTGGCCGTAAAAACCTCCAGGGATGGCGCTTCTACCACCTCCCTGGACAACCTGTGCCAGTCTCTCACCACCCTCATGGTGAAAAAGCTCTTCCTGATATCCAATCTGAATCTACCCACTTCTAGTTTTGCTCCATTCCTCCAGTCCGGTCGCTACCTGACATCCTAGAAAGTCCCTCATTAGGGTGTCTAGAGACAGGACAAGGAGGAATGGTTTGAAGCTGAGGGAGAGCAGGGTTAGACCAGAGCTTAGGAAGAAGTTCTTCAGTAGGAGAGTGGTGAGACTCTGGAATAGGCTGCCCAGGGAGGTTGTGGCTGCCTCCTCCCTGGGGGTGTTGAAGGCCAGGTTGGATGAGGCCTTGAGCAGCTGAGTCTAACTGAGAGGTGTCTCTGCCCATGGTGGGGGAGGTTGGAAGAGATGAGCTCTGAGGTCCCTTCCAAACTGAAATACAAAGCTGTGCAGAGTGATGCTCTTATGTGCAGGAGAGCTTTCTGCTTTGCAGAGTGCTCAATATTCCTTCATAAAAATGAAAATAATGCAGCTCCTCCCTTGTGCAGTTTTAGAAAATGCAGGTCAGTAAAATTCTTCTATGCTGTATGGTTTTATCAATGTTTAAAATACAATGGGGACTATATAAAACTGTTCAAATTTAGTTCTCCAAATTTCTCTTTGTAAACCTTATATACATTAATTTAAGAGGTTGCTTAGTGCACATTTACATCTGGGTGCATGCTCACATTGCAGGAGCTTTCTCTACCTCTCCAAGAAACTGCAAGCTTTCTGCCAAAGGAAGACAGTTAAATATTTCTGTGCAGTTCTAACTCATGCATGAACCAGATATTTCTAAGGCTCTTCATTCATCTGAGTATTGCTTACAGTATTTTCTGTTTGAATTGGGGGGGTTGAGCAATAATTTTCGGTTTAATTTTTGTCTCTTTCACTTTTATAGATTCACGTGACTCTGCATTACCATTGACCTCACCTAGGTAAAGTAGCATTAGCTGATCCCTATATGGGGAGAATCACGTTGCACAAAAACTGCAAACAAAACCCAAAAATTATAATTTTGTGAAATAATTTAAAGGGTTGTTTGTTTTAGGTTTTTTCCTCAATGTTTTCCTGCACAAGATTGTTGCTTTCCTCTCCTTGCTTTATATATATATATATATATATATCTGTAGTTATTTTTTAATAAGTTCTTTTAATAAAAGTGTTGTTCTGAGGTGTCATATTTCTCCTGGAATGCTGCCATGCAGTAAAATCCACTAACTCTGCAGCTGGACTCTAGAATTTCTCAAAGAGATATTCAACAAGGAATGTAAATTCCATGAGCAAGTCATAAGTTAAAATAAAAGGCCCATCTCCAAATACAAACACTTTGTGCCACAACTCAGAATAATATTGTCTCATGAAAATATATTAAGCAAGTTCATGTCGTGCATCTTAAATCCAGTCTAATTCTTTCTTTTTCTCAGCTGCTTCCTGTTCTTTTTTTGCCCTTTCCTCTGGTACTCCCCAACCCAAAACAAGTTCTTCCTCCACTTTTAAAGCTATTCTCTTCTTTTCTCGTTTGTCAAAAATTAAAAATCCATAACACTCTCATGCTATAAATGCTTTTGGGGAAAGAATGAATTAAAATATAGCCAAATTTGGTACCACTTCAAGTAAGAATTTAATTATTTAATATTGCATAGTCAAATGTTGGTAACTTTCTTGCTGGAGTTAGTATTGCCTGCTCCAAAAAGTCTTTTGTAACTTAGAGTCATAGAATCAGTCAGGGTTGGAAGGGACCACAAGGATCATCCAGTTCCAACCCTCCTGCCATGGGCAGGGACACCTCACACTAGATCAGGCTGGCCAGAGCCTCATCCAGCCTGACCTTAAACATCTCCAGAGATGGAGCCTCAACCACCTCCCTGGACAACCCATTCCAGGGTCTCACCACTTTCATGGTGAAGAACTTCTTCCTTATGTCCAGTCTGAATCTCCCCAATTCCATTTTTATTCCATTCCCCCTAGTCCTGTCACTACCTGATATCCTAAAAAGTCCCTCCCCAGCTTTCTTGTAGCCCCCTTCAGATCCTGGAAGGCCACAAGAAGGTCACCTCGGAGCCTTCTCTTCTCCAGACTGAACAGCCCCAACTCTTTCAGTCTGTCCTCATAGGAGAGGTGCTCCATGATCTTACCAGGCACAGAGGTGAGACTGGCTGGCCTGTAGTTCCCTGGTTCTTCCTTCTTCCCCTTTTTGAAAATGGGAGTAATGTTTCCCCTTTTCCAGTCAGTGGGGACTTCCCCAGACTGCCAGGACTTTTGGAATACAATAGAGAGGGGTTTAGCAACCTCCCCTGCCAGTTCCCTCAGTACCCATGGGTGTATCCCGTCGGGTCCCATGGACTTGAACACTTTCAGGTTCTTCAGGTGATCACCAACCTGATCTTCATTTATGATGGGCAGTTCTTCCTCCCGGTCCCTGCCATTAGCTTCCATGACTCCAGGAGTGTGGCTGGAGGCCCTTGCAGTGAAGACTGAGGTAAAGAAGTCATTGAGAACCTCAGCCTTATCCAGGTCCCTTGTGACCATTTCACCTGTTCCCTTTCTGAGGGGGCCCACACCTTCCCTAGTCTTCTTTTTACCATTAATGTACCTGTAGAAATTCTTAGTGTTCCCTTTGATCTCCCTGGCTAGATTCAATTCAAACTGTGCTTTGGCTTTCCTAAGCAGGTCTCTTGCTGCTCAGGCAGCTTCCTTACCTGCCCCCATTCCAGCTGTCCTTTCCTCCACTCCTTGTAGAGCTTCCTTTTAAGTGATAGCGTGTCCAGGAACTCCTTGCTCGTCCAGGCAGGCCTCCTAGCATTCTTCCCTGCTTTTCTCTTTGTTGGTATACATTGCTCCTGGACACAGAGGAGGTGGTCCTTGAATACTGGCCAGCTGTCCTGGGCCCCTCTTCCCTCTAGGGCTTTGTCCCACGACACTTTGGCTAGCAGATCCCTGAAGTGATCAAAGTCTGCACGCCTAAAGTCCAGGGTCGTAAGCTTAGAATATGTCCTCCTGGTTGCCCTGAGGATCTTAAATTAACACTTAAATTAACACTTCCAGTGTTAAGGATGCTTGAAACTCATAGTCTTAGAATACCAAAACCTTTATTATACTGTTTTTCTGTATCTCAAGCTCATGGTGAAAAGTGTCCTTTTAAAGTTACAAGCAACAGCAATAAATTGCAGTAATTTGATGTCCTTTGGTTTTAAATCTGCCAGGCTGTTACCTGCAATAAATCTGTGGCTTAGAGTGAATCGATGCGGACAGCTACAAGTAGGATATTTCCAATGTGACTTCATCCTTAAATCTGGGGTTTATTTTATGATTTCATGTTCTCAGAGGGCTGATGGATCTATTGCAAATAATCTAATGCATAAATGTTCATTTAGTGTTGAAGGTGATGCTATCAAAGTTTACGTAAGAGTCCGCCCCCCTTCAGAGGGAACCGCGCTGACCGATGGAGATCAAGGCTTGTGTTTGTCTGTGCTGTCATCAACTACCATCCGCCTGCACTCCAAGCCTGAGCCAAAGATCTTCACCTTTGATTATGTTGCAAATATGGAAACAGCACAGGTAAGAGCATCCCCAATATTGCCATGATGCTGCAGTTTTCTCCCAAAGTTTGGCAACTGCCAAGCTAAACCTTTCCGAAGAGTTAATGCCGGAGATCTTCTTTGCTGTGGTCAGGTTGGAATATGTGGTTAGAATACAGGAATGTTACACTAAATTTTGCTCTAATGGTATTAATGGCTTTTTTTTTTAACTGTTAATTTCTTTAATTAAATTAAAATTGAAGTTTCTATTGGTAAAAGTTACACTGTAGGCAGAAAATAAACCCACCTGTTGAGATAAGCATGAAAATAGCTGGCAGTCAGTAGCTAATATTAAAGATTGGATTTGTATATTAGGAACTTAGGAGTTTATATTCCAATGGAAATAGATGGCAGTCAGTAGCTAATATTAAAGATAGGACTTGTATATTAGGAATTTAAGAGTTTATATTCTATATTTTGCATTTCCTTCTTTGCCATTTGCTTGTTACACAGATGCATTATTTATCTGGGACAAGTAATATTGTGAGGAAGAGCCTTCAGTTTAGTTTTGTTTTGTAATATATATTTGGATGCTGTTGCTATGATGCTGAATTTTACTTTTTTTTTTCAGTTTATCAAGGAATAAATGATTCTATGGTTAAACTTTTTTTTGAGAGGGAGTGATTTATGCCACACAGTCCTAGGATGTATTGGTTTGCTGTGAGAACTCCAGGGCTCATGATACATGTCTAAATTTAAGGAATACATCTATTTTATATGTTATAAAGTTGTGGCATAGAAAACTCTGATAGAAGAGCTACTGAAATGAGTGGTGCCAAGTGCCTTTTCTTTCCCTTGTGCCCAGGAGTCAGTATTCTCAAGTGTGGCCAAAAATATTGTTGAATCTTGTATGAATGGCTACAATGGAACCATCTTTGCATAGTAAGTTGTTTAATGGTATTTCATTGCATTTGCAACATTTGAGGGGGTTATGTTCATGTGCAGTTGTAGTTTTATGTGCCAGAGCCTGCTCAATGTTACAGTAAACTTTGAAAGTGCTTCCTTAGTCCAGCAAACAACCATTGTTGTTACTAAAAACTAGGAGTTTTATTGAACTGTTTGGAGACAGCTGCTTGTTTTCAGTGTGTCCACAGAAAAATGGAATGAAAGTCACTTCAGCTTGGTATTTGGCCAGCTCAAATCTTTATTAAGCTTCACTGGCTGTGGAAAACTCATGAATTATAATTTTAATTTTAAAATATTTTCAAGGTAGAAGTTTATCCATTACTAAAAGTACTATATTTATTTTGGTTTTTTTTTCATTGTGAAGTCTGAGTAAGCACTTTTATCAAAAATGTCAACTTGAAGGACTGAACTAATCAACATATTATCAGGAGTTTTAGCCTAGCACAGTGTTTGCAGAACTATGAAATCTGCTTTGTTAAAATAGACAAATGTGGAAAACTGAAGTGAAATTGCCCTGTTCTCTAATGTGATTAATAACTATGGAGAAAAAAAATATATAGTAAACTTAATTATTTTTCTGACTTGGGATTTATGTGCACTGTTGAGTGATATACAACCCAAAAGACTGACCCTAAAATTAGTTTACACAGAATCACAGAATGTTAGGGGTTGGAAGGGACGCAATATTCCAGATGTGGCCTCAGAGTAGAGAGGGAGGAGAACCTCTCTGGACCTACTCACCACGCCTCTTCTAATCCACCCCAGGTTGCCACTGGCCTTGGTGGAGTGTTGGGGGGAATTTTCAACCCACCACAGTATATTTGAAAGCCTTCATTTTAACAGCAAGTTCCACTATTTCCCTGTCCAACAGAAATAAGGAAGAAAATGGTGGGTGGCAGGGGAGAGAAAAGGTGATTTCTCTAACATGGTCAAAATTTGCTGTTCTTTTTTAATGCCTTTTTTAGCTGACCAATTTCTCAGCCTGCCTCTGTCTCTTTTTAGCTTCAGTTTAGAATATTTTTTAATGGAATTTTAAGATGTGAGTTCTTAAAATTTGCAGATTAATGACAAGCTCAGAGCCAGAATAAGCCTTTGTCTGACCTTTTTTATTTGGGCTTTTTCTTAGTGGCCAGACTGGATCAGGAAAAACCTTTACTATGATGGGTAAGGACATGATGGTGCTTAATCTTTCAGTAGTGTTTTAATGTTTGTTTTTTGTCTTGAACTGAAATGTTTTGCTCAAACACCCAAGGTTGATTTAGATCTTTGTCTTCCTTCAGGTAACTTTAAGGTTTAAGGAATGGTGTAGCGCTCAGTGCAGTTCTTGCTTTATATGAAAAAAGTGAAGTGTAGGTATCCTTCTCTCTGAAGGTGTAGGCTTTTTCTGAGTCTAAAAGGAGAGGGGCTTTTGAATTCAATCGAACACTTGTAATAAATCTTCTCAAAAATGACTGTTTTAATAGCTTCCCTTTACTGGCTTCTATCCCTTTCATGTGTAGAAAACCACTGTAGCATCCAGAGGTCTTCCACATTAAAACACTTAAAAACAACTACCTCCTACACAGCTAGGAATTTGAGGCCTCTCTGTATGTGGAGGCATTCTCTTGTAATCCTCTTCTTCCAGTGGTGGTTTTAAGTACATTAATATTGTGCTTGACATCAGAAAGTTTCTGAAATACCCAGTTTGACCAACGTTTCAAGGACTACATAGAAATAAACTAAATATGGGGGCAGACTTGTTCTTCAGGCTAAGGCAGCTGTATTGTCATACCTGCACATGTTTGCTGTGGAAGTCCAAGTAGTTTATACTATTTTAGACTTGGGTCACCTATGGGCAGCTAAAATAAACTTTCACAAGCATCATTTAGACTACAGATAAATCTGACTTTGGATTACTAGTTCTTGAAAGCCAGTTTTATTGCATTTTCTTCTGTGATTTGGACATTAAAGTGACTAAAACTTGCTTGCTCAAATCTTTTGTAAGGACACTTTGAAAAGGTCAACCCTTACTTTTCAGCACTACTAATTAATTTCTTCTTTTTTTAATGAAAAATCTCTTCAGGGCCATCTGATTCTGATAATTTCACTCACAGCCTGAGAGGTGTAATCCCACGGAGTTTTGAGTACTTATTTTTCCTAATTGAACGGGAAAAAGAAAAGGTACATTTATTCTAGTTTATATTTCTTATTGCAGTAATGTCTCACATGAAAGATCAGCCAAGGGTTTTTGGGAAGCCATGTGTGTAGCTGTTAATTTTCCAGTATTAATTCCATCTTGCATCAAATTTATTAACAAAAAATGCTGGCATTCAGTGCTTTACCAAATTCTAGTGCACATTCTGCAGACACAAATGTGCTTGTGTTTGGAGTCTAAAATTGCATTGAGGGTTCTGGATGTTGGCTGTCATCTGGACATCAGCAATGAATAGCATGCAGAATATATCCACCCACTTTAGACAGATGTAAAAAGAGACTCAGTGCCATACAATGCCAGGCTCAATAAATCAAATCTGTCTACAGTGTAAATTGCTATGTGTTGCAGGCTGGCAGTGGAAAGAGTTTTCTCTGCAAGTGTTCCTTTATTGAAATCTACAATGAACAGATATTTGACTTGCTGGATTCTGCTTCAGCTGGGCTCTTGCTCAGAGAACACATCAAGAAAGGTGTCTTTGTTGATGGTGCTGTTGAACAGGTGTTGTCATCTGCTGCTGAAGCATACCAGGTAATTTTTGTTACTTTCTAATGTTTGGGCTATTTCTCTTGATGCTTGTTTGGTAAATATTCCTCCTTGATTAAAGCACTTATCTATTGCACGGTGTTTGACACCCTCTTCCCCTAAAATCAGCTTGAAAAGCTGTTTCTAGGCAGTGCTTCCTGACTGTCCCTCATGTAGGAATATGTATAGTTCTGGGGTTTGGGTTATATGAATTGCAATGACAGCAATATTTCCCTGGTGTTTGCCTTACACATCTCTAAGATAGCAGATGTACTCTTCTGTTGCTAATTAGGCAGTGTGTGTGTTCTAGAAATTGTCAGCTTTATTCCTCTATGAAGGAGACACACACACACACAACTTCTGTGACTTTAAATAGTTTTTAATCTTATGTACTGCTAACATACACCAGTGTGGGATAACTTTTGCTTTCAACCAGCAATGGCACTCTTGGAGGAAAGAAGTTAATATTGTAATAAATGCTGTTATGAAGCTTGACTGCAGCTATAGTTTTTCACTTCTAAAACACTTGTGCAAGGACAAACTAAAAAAAAAAAACCCAAACAAGTCTTGTCCTTGAGATTTTTTTTTTGAAAGCTGTTGCACTGAAATATGCTCACTGCTGTTCATGTCACCTGCATGTAAATACAGTCTGAGATACTTGGTATCACAGAGTGTTAGGGGTTGGAAGGGACCTTAAAAGATCATCCAGTCCAACCCCTCTGCCAGAGCAGGATCACCCAGGGCAGGTCACACAGGAAAACATCCAGGTGGGTTTTGAATGTCTCTAGAGAAGGAGTCTCTACAACTTCTCTGGGCAGCCTGCTCCAGGGCTCTGTCACCCTCACAGTGAGAAAGTTTCTCCTTATGCTCATGTAGAACCTCCTCTGCTCCAGATTGCCCCTTGCCCTATCATTGGACATCCCTGAGCAGAGCCGGACTCCATCCTCTTGACACTGCCCTGCACATCTTTATCGACATGAATGAGGTCACCCCTCAGGCTCCTCTGCTCCAAGCTGCAGAGCCCCAGCTCCCTCAGCTGGGAGATGTTCCACTGCCTTCAGCAGCTTTATGGCTCTGCACTGGGCTCTTTCAAGCATTATTTGATGTCTTTTCCACACTTAGGTATTAACTACAGGTTGGCGAAACCGTCGTGTGGCATCCACCTCAATGAACAGGGAGTCCTCAAGGTCTCATGCAGTCTTCACCATCACAGTGGAGTCCCTGGAGAAAAACAATGAGATCGTTAACATTCGATCTTCCCTGCTCAACCTGGTAGACTTGGCAGGATCTGAGAGACAGAAAGACACCCACACAGAAGGGCTGAGGTTGAAGGTGAGTTCTGTCATGGCTGTGGCATCTCTCTTTTCAGATGTGGTGCTGCCCTGGTCTGTCCACCAGGCCTGCTCACCTTTGTTGTCTTCTCTTCTCTAGGAGGCAGGTAATATAAATCGATCGCTCAGCTGCCTGGGCCTGGTCATCACAGCACTCGTTGATGTGGGTAATGGCAAACAGAGACACATTTGCTACCGAGACTCCAAGCTCACCTTTCTGCTACGGGTAATATAGATCCTCTGGATGTCATCTGCTGCTTGGGATGGAGGAAAAAAATACTTGTTTAGGTTGGGGGTTTTGCTCAAAAAACTGTACATAAAACATTTGCTTCAATTTTGGACTGGTGGAAGAATGCTTTTTTTACCTAAACAGAACTGTACTCAATTTATTAGTGTTAACTGAAGACAAATTTGTTTATGCTCCTAATCTCCTATTACAGATTTGCAAGTATTAAAGAAATAGAAGCACCTGTCTTCATCCCTGTCCTTTGGGACATTCTGTGTGTCACAGTGTAATGCTTAGAGATGTGTTCAAACCTTTGACAGGATTTCCGGAATTAGCCTAATGTGCTCCTGCAGTTTGTTCTGCACTAAGTAGCTCATAGGTGTCACCTAAACCACACAAACGAGGCTGACTTCCATGTTTTTACCTAGGATTCCCTTGGTGGCAATGCAAAAACATCAATAATTGCCAATGTCCACCCAGGATCCAGATGCTTTGGTGAGACACTGTCCACTCTTAATTTTGCTCAGCGAGCAAAGCTAATTAAAAACAAGGTACGAGAGTTACTCAACGTGTTACTTTTTGCTGGGGTTGTCAGGGAGCTGGGGTAGTTCAGCCTAGAGAAGAGAAGACTCCAGGGGGACCTTAGAGCTGCCTTCCAATACCTGAAGACATCCTCCAGGAAGGCTGCAGAGGGACTTTTCCTGAGAGTGTCTAGAGACAGGACAAGGGGAAATGGTTTGAAGCTGAGGGAGAGCAGGGTAAGACTAGATCTGAGGAAGAAGTTCTTCAGTCTGAGGGTGGTGAGACTCTGGAATAGGCTGCCCAGGGAGGCTGTAGTTGCCTCCTCCCTTGGGGTGTTCAAGGCCAGGCTGGATGAGGCCTTGAGCAGCTGACTCTAGTGGTGGGGAGGTTGGAGTAGATGATGTCTGAGGTCCCTTCCAACCTGAGCCATTCTGTGATTTAAAGCACACATCAGCAAACAAGGTAGCTTCATTGACAAACTCTTATGCTTCCACTAATTTAAATGAATAAAACTTCTTTTAAAACCTTAAATTTGCTTTCCTAAATGGGTTTTATGACATGAGTTTTCTAAAGCACTTGTTTGCTTTTGATTATGGATAGAGTACAACAGCTGAGGATGAGGTGATGGCTGACAGTAGTGTGTATTCATTGTTTGTTCTCGGGGTACTTCATTAGAAAAAGTACAAAGTAAATCTGCACTGAAAACTAAAACTGTCCTTTCAAAGTTCAATTTAATGGTATATCAATGCTTCTGGTTTTTCTATATGCTAATACCCAGAATATAAGTTCTTGTGAGTGGGTTTTGAAAGTATGTTGGCACCTGGCTGGGAACAACTGTCTCCAGTGTAAACTGCTTTGGTTGTCAAAAAGCTTCAGACACAATTCTGCAGAAATCATTACACTTTTTAACCAATCATTTTGACTAAGGTGCAACTCACTGTTTTCTCACTAAATAGAACTCTTCCTTTCCTAAGATGGAGATACCTCTTGGTGGGTTTGTTGTTTTGCAGTCTTTGGAGTTTTTTCTTATACTGTTAAATATAAGATCTTTATTAGTGCCTTTTGCTAATTTTCTCTTAATGTACTTATGAAAGGCTGTGGTCAATGAAGACACACAGGGAAATGTGAGCCAGCTGCAAGCTGAGGTCAAGAAGTTGAAAGAGCAGCTTGCTCAACTTACTTCAGTGCCATCTACGCCTTATATTTCTGTATCACAAGGTAAGAACTGGGGCTGAGGAGAGGCATCTTGCTATTTTAGTAGCCTAGAGTGTTGGAGCCTTATGGAATTGATTCAGTTTCTGAACAATTCCTGTTTCTGTAGGAACTGATCTACAGAGGCTGCATTCGTCCTATGGATTCCATTGCTTGTATTTGTGTCAAATATTTTGCAGGAACTGTTAACATGATTTTAGGTTCTTCCTCTCAGAAGTTTGTGTGCAGGGCTGTGGTTTTAATTACAGAATGCCTGCAATACTCTTCCAGTTTGAAAGTGCTGCCTAATGCACTTTTTTCCCAGCTTCCCTTTTGGCCTCTTCAGGAAGATTCTTAGAAAGATGCTTAACGTTCAATAAAAGATTGATTTCAATGTAAGATGTTCATGGGGAGGTTCTGTATTTCTTTTTCCTCCAGGAACTCTTCTCTAGCCATTGTGTCTGCCATGCAGATCCCAGCACAGCTACACTATAGTATCTGTAATGCAGATCCTAGCATAACTTTCTACTGTGTGTACTTCTCACTCAAATGCACTACCTTAGAATGTTTGATTAAGAAGTAGTAAACTTGGTCTTGTAAGTTCTACTGTGTTCTTGAGTCTGCTTGCCAAGAAATAGATGACAGAGCAATAAAGTTACTGCAGTACTTAGAAAGGCTTGGCTAATGTAAACCATCTGTGGTAGAGTTTTCTTCTGTTTGCATCTAGATTTAACCAGTGAAAGCAAGTCAGTGATTACATGGGACACTGAATCACTGTCCTTTAGTGCATGAAGATGGACAGAGGGCTCAAAAATGTTCAGACCTGTGAGAGTTCTGAGGGAAAGCAAGTGATGATGCTTAAGCACTGAAGAGATTTTATCCAGAGCCTAATACATTACAGCTGTTTAGTCTGCACAGTTCAATTATATTTGTAATATTCACTTACACAAATGTGAAATCTGCTTGCATGATGGCATTTTGAACTTGATTAAATTACCTCAGGGTAGTTCTGCACCTAGATGCTCTGGTGGATAGTTTTCTATAAATAAGTAGCCTTGCCTGTGTGAGGATGATCAGGAAAGCTATTCTGAATTAATGTTTGAAAAGGATCAGTTAAACCCTTTTCATCCCTTGCGTGGACACTTTCTTTGCAGATGAATTAACTAATTATCCACTTAATTCATGTTTCTTTCCTTGAATTTCTTTCTCATAAACCAATTTTTAAGCCATTTTAATTTGTACAGACTGTAGTAATAATGCTAATAATGGCTTGGTGTTATCAAATTAATTTCAGAAGGGCTTTGCATGTTAAGGATGTACTCAGCAGACTGATTCTTTTAATGATAGTTCATCATAAAGCTATTTAATGCTTGAATAACTTTGATAATTACACAATTATGTATTTTGACTCTGTTCTTTATCAGCACTTCCAGGTGACTAGGAATTACTGTCTAAACTTTGCTCTGGGTATGACATATGATCTTTGTAGAGGAATCATACTGGTCAAAGAATTAGTTTACATTTTCTTTACACAACTGGCACATTATATACATAGAAAAACCTAGTTAAGGAGTCTTTTAATAAATATGTCTTTTGTTTCTTTGACTTGTCCTGCAGATGCTGTTGAAAAAGGAAACAACAACGTAAATTACCTGAACAACTTTCTTGACGCAATGTTGTTCTGGGAGAAATCAGAAGGCGAAAAGAAAGTAAGAAAGCATGGATATTCTTGAGTGCATTCTGTGTGCTCTCAGAGACCAACGAGCATAGTGAAGCAGATTGCCTGCATGATGTTCCTTTGCCTTTGAATAAAAGTACTGTGTCCAAAGGCAGTAAGATTTGGAACTCAGTCAAATGATATTTAAGGTAAAATCTGTAGTCCTCAGGAGTACAAGGATGTTATGAGGCTATCACAGAATATTAGGGGCTGGAAGGAACTCCCAGAGATCATCCAGTCCAACCCCCGTGCCAGAACAGAATCACCTAGGACAAGTCACACAGGAACATATTCAGGTATATTTTCAGTGTCTTCAGAGAAGGAGACTCCACAACCTCTCTTGATCAGCCTGCTCCACAGCTCTGTCACCTACACAGTGATAAAGTTTTCCCTTATGTTCACATAGAACTTCTCTGCTCCAGCTTGCCCCCATTGCCCCTTGTCCTGTCATTTGGCATCCCTGAGCAGAGCCTGGCTCTGTCCTGACACTGCCCTGCACATCTTTATCAACAGGAGTGAGGTCACCCCTCAGGCTCCTCTGCTCCAAGCTGCAGAGCCCCAGCTCCCTCAGCCTGTCCTCACAGGGAGATGTTCCACTCTCTTAGCAGCTTTGTGGCTCTGCACTGGGCTCTTTGAAGCAGTTCTCTGATGTCCTTCTTGTGTCCAGAACTGGACACAATATTCCAGATGCAGCCTCACCAGGGCAGAGTAGAGGGTGAGGGAGAGAACTAGAAGGGTCAAAGCCTGAAAAGATCTTCATCTGGCTACTGCTGTAAATGACACTAAAGAAAAGTTTCTCCAAATACATTAGCAACAAAGACTGTTGCTCTCTACAGATCTGCTCCAAGTTACAGTCTGTGTGTTCACCAGTTTACTGTTGAGTTTTGCATGATTTGTCTGTGTGTGATACATGCAGCTTAATCTTATCTATTGTAACTGTCGCTTTTTTACCAATCTGTACATGTACTTTCTAAGAATTTATTACAGAAAATTGCCCAACTGGAAGATCTATGTGCCAAGAAGGAGAAGTTTATTCAGTCCAATAAAATGATAGTTAAGTTCCGTGAAGACCACATTGCTCGCTTGGAGAGATTGCACAGAGAGGCTGGTGGGAGCTTATTGCCCAACGAGCAAGAAGGTCTCCTCAGTGAATTGAGGGAGGAATTGCAGATGCTCAGGGAACAGGTAAGGCTTTGGGTTTTCCCTTCTAGAACTTATTTTTTTGTGAGAATAGGTCATGTACTGGAGTTGTGTGACTTTAGGTGCTTTAGGAAAGGCAGGAAAGAGGAAGATGGGTGGTGGGTTCCTTTACGGAGGCATCTCACATGCATGGAGTTTCCCTCCCTGCATAACCAAGCTGCCAAGTGAAGCAGTACAGACCAATCACACAAAACCATTGCTATGGCATGCAGGGACAGGGTTAAGAAAACCAACTCTAAAGTTAAAACTGAAAAGGCATGTCAAGAGCACCAAGGAAAGCTACTGCTTAATTGCCACTAAAAGAGTAAACACATAAAATGTAAACCCCATGTCTTTGAAAGCACATCCAAGAGAGGTAAGAAAACAAACAAAAATTGGGGCAGTTTTAACTGCTGTAGGGAATACCTTTTTTTTTTTTTTTCTTCTGTTGCAATTCATGCTTATTAAATGCAGCAGAGCAAAAGCTAGGTGTGTATTGCATTGGCTGGAAAATACCACCTGCTGAGCCAAACACTGCTTGTCACAGCTGGAACACCACCCACGAGTTGCCAAGTATGCCATGGAGAACCACAACCTCAGAGAGGAGAACAAAAAGCTGCGCGCTCTAAAGTCAGTCAGAAAGGCTCAAGAAATCGATGCTCAGACCATTGCAGAACTAGAAAAAGCTTTTTTGGAAGCTTCAGCCACAGAGAAAAATACTGAAGGTAAAAAACAGCTAATGTTTTACTGCTAAATAAGCTTGGTGTACTTGTATTGTGTGCAATCCAGTGTTGAAAAGGTCCATCTTGATGGTTTTTTGCCCTTTTCAGTGTGGTACCTGAAGACACTGAAGGCTTGGCCTTCAAGCAAATAAAGCAATGGGGAGTTTGAATCCTTGTGTATCCTGTGAACAGCAGCCATAATCTCTTTTTGTTGTCCTTAGTTGTCATGAAGACTGCAGTATTATTAATTAATTGACTTTTTTTTCATATGGCCTGTTGCTAATACCTGTTTTCTCCAATCAGTTGCTGCTGTGCTGTTCTAAGGCCTAGGGATGCTTTCATTTTAGTAAAACTTAAGATATTCAAGGTACTCTGATTTCAGAGTATGTATTTGTTCTTCAGGTCATCATTCATATTCCACCACCACATCAGTGGAAGGCAACTCACTGGCATCTGTTGAAAAGCTGAAAGCACGTCTGCTGCAGACTCAGAGTGAACTGGCAAGTTCAAAACAAGAATATGAAGAGTTTAAAGAGCTGACCAAGTGAGACAAAACACTAGATAAATGTCTTTAAATAATTATTTTTTTAAAGTTAGTCTGAAATCCCAAAAATGCAGTCTTAAGTATTTTCTTGGCAGGAAGAATTCTCTATTGTTGCTTTCATTAAGAGCAGCACAAGACAATATGCAAGACCTGACTAATATCTCCATGTACACGCAAGTGAGTGATATGTCTCAGCTTGATCCAGGCCTTTTCAGATGCAGCTCCTGTTACTGGACTTTTGTGATGTCCTTTTTGCTCATTTGGACAGTTGTACAAATCTGTGGTTTAATCCTAGCTGTGCAGCAAACCCATGAACTGTATAAACCATGATGTTATCATCTGCTGAGTTCATCAGTTCGACAATCCAGCTATTGTTCTCTATTGTTAGTTACAATGGGGTCTTTATATCTTGGAATCAGAGAATGGCTCAGGTTGGAAGGGATCTCAGAGCTCTGCAGAGCACCTAAGGACAATTATTCTGAAATTTCTGCTCAAATGTTGGATTTCAGTTAAAGTCCTCTTAGAGGGCAAAATAATCTTAACAGAGCAGCACTTAAAAAAAAAAAATCTTTAAGGGATTTTCTTTAATCCTGGCAAGCAGCAGTTCAGGCTTGTCATATAACTGGATAACATTTTTAAAGCTTAAAACCATATTGGTATGGGTGATAGCACTTTCTCCTGAAGGAATTGCAGAGCTCTCAGCTTATTTCTTACCATGTAATGGATTTTTTTTCTGACATGTTTAGTTATCCATCTGCTTGTACAAATAAGCTTCTTAGTTTCCTAATATTCAGATTATTTTTTCTTTTAATACAGCAGTGGTGGCTTTCTTCTCAAAATAATGTTTGGGCAAGAGCTCAGCTGCAGTTTCCTCAGTGACAATGCTGCAGCTTATTTTTACTGGTGGGAGGGCATAATGCTGGGGTCATTTTGACAGTAGTAACACACTTCCTAAACAGGAAAAAGCAGATGGAACTGGAATCAGAGCTTCAATCCCTTCAGAAAGCAAACCACCATCTGGAAAATATTCTGGAGGCAACCAAAGCACACAAGCGCCAAGAAGTCTCTCAGTTACATAAGATGCATAGAGAAACTCTGAAGGTATGAGAGTGAGTTTGTTTAAAAGCACTCACACTCCTGAGTTGTGTGAGAGCACAGGCTTTGATTTGTCTGATCCTTAGCCTAGTGTTCTGGTGTGTAATCCATAGGTGAAAACCAGATCTGCTGCTTTTTTGTGCTGAAACACTGCTCATCAGATGACAAATCTGCAAAAGCGCAGTGGTTTAGAACTCCCTGCTTTGAGCTTTTTTATTTCATTATTCTGCTTATAGAACTATGCAGTGCAATACCATTCAAAGTCTTCATGTTACAGTTAAAGACTGCTTTGTCATCTTCCTAACAGAACATAACCACTCCAACTAAAGCTTACCAGCTCAGGTCTCGCCTAGTGCCGCGAATAAGCCCAGAAATCTTAGGTTTTCAGTCTGAAGATTTCCAGCCTTCTGAAGAGCTCGTGGATGACATCTTGAAAGAGCCAATCCCCCCAGAGATGAGTGAACAAGCCTATGAGGCCATTGCTGAGGAGCTCAAAGTGGCACAGGTAAATGTTGTAAATAAAAACTGAAATGTATGTGTCACTCCATCCTAAAGCAGGTTTTGGTGGGAAATACTTACAGCAAATCTATTTGAATTTGCCTGGGAAACTGAAGCACTGAATATTGACGGCTTGACTGAACAGTTCTCCAATTATCCATTGTACTGAAGAGGATTTACAATGAAAATAGTGAAATAGATTTGTGAGTTGAATAGCATAAACACTGTGAAGTATACAGGGCATTTAAACTTTTTACTCTTTTAGCCTGATGACTTGATTCTGAGGAAGCTTCTTGATAGGTTGTTGATGACAGCAACATTTGGAACAATACCCAAGCTTAGTATACAACACTGCATTACTGGAAGAAACCTGGCCAATAATGCTGCGTCCCATTATACCTCAATTGTCTTATCTCTTTCCTAAAGGACAGGGAAAGCCTTTTGTCCCACAGAAGAGTGCTACAAAGTTATCTGAACTATTCTTTAGAAGCTGGAACTGACTTAAGTGCATGTAAAATCCTGACAAAAGAGCCAAACTCCCTCTGTGATGTTTACCATAGTGCAGAACTCCTGTAAGGAATTTAGCTTGTGTATATTTTGAATAACTTCTTTTTAAAGCCTTATTTCTCCAACATGAACATGTGTCTGAATTTTTTATTTACTGAATTTATTTACTGAATTCAGCCCTTGTGTTCTGGCAGTTAAGTTAGCAATAGGAAGAATCAGCCACTTCAGATACCAGTTTATTTTTGAATGTTCTATTTTCTCTTGATTCGGGTTATAAAAAAAAAAAAAGTAGTTGGCATTTTGATATTTAATATGCACAGCCTGTCATATGGTATGTGAGAATAACTGGAAGATGGGTGCCCTAATTTTGAGTGTCTGTTGTGTTACAGGAGCAACTGAGCACATTGCAGACAAAGCTGGATGAAGAGGAAAGCAAAAATATAAAACTCCAGCAGCATGTTAACAAACTGGAGCATCATTCTGCTCAGATACAGGAGGTGAGTCTGTATATGTGGCAAGGTGCTGTCTGCCACATTCATACTACTGAGTCATGTAGTGAAATCTGCAGTGTTAATTCATAGAACCATAGAATGCCTCAGGTTGGAAGGGACCTCAGAAATCATCTCCTTCAACCTTCCTACCATGGGCCCGAACACCTCTCACCTAGACTCAGCTGCTCAATGCCTCATCCAGCCTGGCCTTCAACACCCCCAGGGAGGAGGCAACTACAGCCTCCCTGGGCAGCCTATTCCAGAGTCTCACCATCCTCAGACTGAAGAACTTCTTCCTCAGATCCAGTCTAACCCTGCTCTCCCTCAGCTTCAAACCATTTCCCCTTGTCCTGTCTCTAGACACTCTCAGAAAAGATCCCTCTGCAGCCTTCCTGGAGGATGTCTTCAGGTATTGGAAGGCAGCTCTAAGGTCCCCCTGGAGTCTTCTCTTCTCTAGGCTTAACAACCCCAGCTCCCTCACAACCCCAGTTTTTCATTGTATTCTTCCCAGATGAATCTCATTTCTGATAGCTCTGTTCTGAAGTACATCTTAGGTCCTAAGCTGTGGCTTTATTTTAAATTAACTTCTCAGGTAAGAGAATGTCCTTAAAGATGTCATATTCGGAGTTTTTCTTTCTGCACTTCTATGTGTTTCGGATTCACTGAACATCTTGTACTTATAATCAGCTGATGAAATGCTGTGCTATGTTATTACATTATTATCACAGCCCTGTGACTTAGCCACTTCTACATTTTCACTTAAGATTTTTACTTCTCTTCTCAAGCTTCTTTCATCTGAAAGGAATGAGTGGAGTAAAGAGCGCCAAGAGCTCCTTGAACAGACGAAAACACTTGAAAAGCAACTCCAGGACAGTCTAAGCAAGACTGATAGTAAGTCTTCAACGCTGACATTGCATATGAAGTTTTGGGGTTCTCCATGTTTTGAATCCACAATAGCATTTGCTGAGTAACTTGTTTGGGTTGTTAGTTCTACTGCTTTGGTTTTGGTTTTTTTTTAATCCCCAATTCTCGCAAGATAGCTTTTGTCTGCCCAGTCTCACACAGTATACAAAATTTCACTCTGGATGTGAAGGGAGTATTTTTAAAACAAAATGTCAACTAAAAAGAAAGGGAAAGTCCTCTACTGGTCCATGGAAATGCAGGAATATCGTCTGGAATGTTGATTCTGCCTGTAGTCATTAGTTCCTACAGTCAATGTTTCATTGACATGTTGCATTTACAAATCCTTTTTGTGTGTGACCTTCAAGGTTCACAGAATCCTAGAATGTTTAAGGTTGCAAGAGACCCTAAAGATCATCTTGTTCCAACCTCCCTGCCATGGGCAGGGACACCTTCCTCTAGGACCAGGTTGCTCAAGGCCTCATCAAGCCTGGCCTTGAACACTTCCAAGGTGGAGGCATCCACAACCTTCCTGGGCAGCCTGTTCCAGTGTCTCACCATCCAATTCCACTGAAAATGTGTCAAGTTTTGTGAGGTCTTTCCCAGGATATTCTGTGATGTTACATATCTTCTGTCTAGGACAGTTTTCTAAGTAACATTATGGAATGTTTGGTTTTGACAGTATTAAAAAGTGAAGTCTGTGACTTGCGCATTGTCCTGCAGTCTGCAGACAAGGAGCTGTCTGCTGTAAAACAGGAGTATAGTGCCTTCAGGGAAAAGCAAGAAAAAGAATTGAGTCAGCTTTCTGGGAGGCACATGGATGTGCAGTTCCAGCTGGACAGTGTCAGGTATGTTGGTGGTTTGGTAAAATGCCTCCCTTAAGCATCCAGTGATTTACTTTCCTGCGTGGGAAGTTACACTTTACATCTCTTGTTCAAAGTTGTTAGTTTGTGTTTATGTCCTTTGCTTATTTTTTTCCTCAATTCTTTCCATGCCTATTTCAGAGCCACATGGAAGAATATGGAAAAATTAGAAAGAAAATAAAATTAATCTTTCTTAATTTTGGTTTGCTACAGCATTATCCCATCAATTAGGATATCCCTATGAATTTACTGACCTCCAAAAGAGGACTAGTTTGGTTGTCATGGGTGGGGGTTTGACTTTTTTTTTTTCAATGGAGTCTTAAAAATTGATTTATTTCTTGGTCTGCTCACACGAAGCAGGAGACACCACAATGCTCCTCTAAAAGTACAAGTGGAAAAACTATAAAAATAAACTGAAGTTTGTCTATTGAAACCTGCAAAGTTTCAAATGGCCACTATTACTAAGAGATGAAAATCAGTCTTTTTAATCATTACTGTGACTTAGTTCAAAGATTCATAGAATAGTTTAGGTTGGAAGGTACCTTCAAGATTATCTAGTTCCAACCCCTCAGCCATTGGCCCGGACACCTCCCACTAGCCCTGGCTCTGGCCTTGAACAGCTTCAGGGAAGGGGCATCCATGACCTCCCTGGGCAACCTGTTCCAGTGTTTCCCCATCCTTACTGTCAAGAATTTCTTCCTAATCTCTAAATTTGCCCTCCTCAAACTTCAATCCATTTCTTCTTGTCCTGTCACCTTGTAAAAAGTCCCTCCCCAACTCTCCTGTAGCCCCTTTCAGGTACTGGAAGGCTGCTTGCTCTAAGGTCTCCCTGGAGCCTACTCCAGGCTGAACAGCCCCAACTCTCCCAGTGTGTCCCCATAGCAGAGGTTCTCCAGCCCTCTGATCACCTCTGTGGCCTCCTCTGGACCCACTCCAGGAGCTCTATGTCCCTTAATGTAATGTTGGGGTTTGGTGGTGGTGTGTTTTCGTTTGGGGTTGGTGTTGTTTTACCCCTGTTAAGCTGAGTAAGTTATTGCATTCTGGTGAGTCATGTCTTAGCTGAAGTAATTTTTTGAGTGATGCATTATGAGGCTGGGAACCTGGAAGTGAAATTAAATGTTGTGGTTTCGTTGCTGCCATCTGTGTTAGCAAAAGTATTGACTTCCTGTGAGCTCTCCATCAATAACAATATTCATAACACACATCTAGCAGCCCTTGCACTTCTACGGAAGATTAAGTGAAACAAGTTTTCAGGATGATAATTTAGAGGGAAATCACCCAGGCTTGCCTAGATTATCTAAAGATTTTATATGGAGTAAACACTCTAGGTATCAGCCAAGCAGAGGTAGATGTCAGGATTATTGTAGCAGAGTCTTTTGCCCAACATCTGGCTTAAAAAAAATTAAATTAAAAAATGCAGTTCTCAAGAGGATGACTGAAATTTTGTAAGTAGAGGATTACTCTGAGAGAGTAACTCTGAGAGAGTAACTCTGCCTTCTCTGGTGCCCTTCAAAAATAGGTAGTTTGTAAGTTTCGAGGAAGTGTTCCCGTTTGTGCCAATCACAGCTTTCTGAGATTATAAAATACTGAGCAGAGTATTTTATAATGAAGCAAACCCTTATATTTTGGGTGGGGTTGGAGTTTGGTGTTTTTTTGTTTTTTCTTTACTAAAGGCTGGAACATGAGAAGATTCTTGAGGAAAAAGCCAGCCTGCAGGATGACTATGACAACCTGCAGGAAGTAGCAAAGTTTGAGACGGATCAGCTGAAACAACAACTCGAGGACAGAAAACAAGAAGCAGAAGCAATGAAAACTGAGCTTTGTGTAAGACAGTCAAGGCTTTTCAAGGACTTTGGCTACATGAGTAACTCATTTCATTCCTGTTATTTTCTCATCAGTAATAGATCCCACAGTGATGGTAGTTTGGCTGCTATTTCATTTGGAAGGTGTTCCCACAATCTTTACACAGCGCAAGATTTTTGCATTGTGAATGGTTTGGGAAGGGACCTCCAAAGGTCATCCAGTCCAAACCTCATGCAGTCAGCAGGGATGTCCTCCACTAGTTCAGGTTGCTCAGAGCCTTGTCAAGCTTGACCTTAAATATCTCCAGGGATGGGGCCTCAACCACTTCCAGGGGCAACCTGTTGCAGTGTTCCAACAGCCTCATGGTACAGAACTTATTCCTAACATCCAATCTCAATCTGCTCTTCTCTCATTTCAAACCATTGCCCCTTGTCACTGCATGCCTTGTGAAACAGTCCCTCTGCAGCCTTGTTGTAGCCCCCTTCAGGTACTGGAAGGCCACTATTAGGTCTCCCTGGAATCTATCCTTGTAGCAGAGGTACTCCAGCCCCCTCATCATTTTTGTAGCTCTTCTCTGAACCTACTCCATCAGGTCCATGTCCTTCCTGTGCTGAAGGCTCCAGAGCTGGATGCAGTACTCTAGATGAGGTTTCACCAGAGCAGAGGGGCAGAATTGCCTCTCAATCTGCTGGCCACACTTCCTCCTCAGGCTACAAGAAATATCCAACAGCATGATGAAGTAGTAGGTTTTCAGCTGAAGAAATGGCTCTGGAAATATTGATGGAGATGGGTTAATCAGTGGAGGAGTAAGAAGCTTCTTTGGAAAAGAATCCTGACATCGAAATGCTGGTGACCTTTTACCTCATGCTATTGAAAGCTGGCTTCCTTATTCTGTCTTTACAAAGCAGTCTCTTAATATTGCTGGTGGATGTGATCTTGTTAAAATGATCTATGGCTTTTTGTGGTGGCCACTGTCCTGCAGGTTAGTCAAGGCTGCCCTTGAAAGCCTGTCAGATTGCAGTGACTGCAAAACCCAGCAGGAAGGTTGCTCAAGGGCTTTTGCAAATGACCGCTTTGCTGCAATGTGCCCTGTGCCTGCTCAGCAACTTGGCTCTGAGTTTTACTTTTTAGTGTTTGAAGGAGTACGGACAGATTGGAAATTCTTCCTTTAAATTTCTTATAGTGTAATATCTTGAACTGCTGGGTAGAATTTGAATACACCCCCCCCCCCCAAATTAACCTAATTTAATCAAATTCCTTCCTTTAAAGCCTTGGATATCAAGGAATATTGTAGCCAAAAGAAAGTACCATTAGTGTCAGATGAAAAGAGTTGATTGTTTAATGTGGAGAAGAGTTTACTTTTGAACTGGTTTGGGACAAAGCTGAAGATCTTTCTGTTTCCATTTAAGTTTTTGTGGTTTGGGTTTTTTTCAGTCATCTTAGGAGTCTGTTTAGATTTTTATTTAGTTGAAATTATTCTCAAGACCTTGCCTTGTAACTGGTTATAACGGCATCTGTTCTGATTATTCTAGAACCTTTTGAACCTCCTGAAAACAGAAAAAGAACACAATGAAAAACTAACCTTGCAGTTGCAAGAAGACAAAGAAAACAATTCAAAGTAAGTTTTGCTCAGTTGATTTTTCCCTCTGCCTTCACTGGCTTAGGTTTCTGTTCAGCTGGCGATCCTGTCTGTAGTGCTGGTTTTCCCCTGCTGGGTAGAGATAATTAGGTAAGGGGGGGTTTATTTTATCTAACATGGAGCAAGACTTCATTTGAATGTATTCAGTTAAGATGACAGATGTCATTTCATTATATTGATGATTCTTCATGTCAGAGGTAAAGTTGCACTCCTGATAGCCAGGTATGCTTGCAACTAAACTATTCATTAGTCTTTTGTATAGCAATAGAGTGTGCCTAAAAAAACTGAAGTGCCACTAAGACTAAACTACTGTGACTTGATTCTTGTTGAAGCTTTCATGTTCTGATTACATCAGCAGAAATATGTTTCTTCCTCAGGGAACTCTTGAAAATCCTTGAAAAAGCACAGGTGGAGAAACCATCCTCTGAAATGGTGACACATTGTGAGCAGCAGGTACAGCAGAAGAACTGAGTGTCTAAATCATGTGTTGATGACTTTCTTGAGCATTCATAGCAGTTTTATTGGTGAACTGACTGTTCTGTTGATTAGCAGCAAAATACATGTAGAGTTCTCAGATTTCAGATTGCTTTGTTAAGCTACGGTAAGGCAAACAGCTTAGTTCTTTGCATTTCTTTTCATGGTTTTGTGCTTTCCAAAGCTTCAAAAGTAATTAAGTCTCTTCTTCATGATTATTATTTCATCTAGGAAGCAAAACTGCAAAAACTGGCACAGGAGCTGGCTGCTGCTGAAGAGATGATTGCTTCTTTGAAGAAGACCAACGATACAGATAAGGTTATTTCTGTTACTGGTACCCACTTCTGGGAGTAATTATGTTCTGTAGTAGAGCTGAACACCCAAAGCCTTTCTGGGATGCTTATCTGGGCTGTGTATGTAAAATAAATCCTGTTCTTTATTGGCATGGAGTTTGCAGGGTGGTAGGAAACTGGTTAACATCTGGTTAACCAAAACAAAAATCAGCATAAAGATGTCTACTGGACAAACCTTCAGTGCATAAGCAAAGCATAACTCCCCTGCTGATTAACAAGGCCTGCCAGCCAGTGCCATGTTGTAATGACCTAAGAGAATAGATAAGAAAGGTGATGGACTGTGGCTATCTGTTAAGAGAAGCAAAGCACTTTTGCATTAAAAGACTGCTCTAGTGTTTTGAATGCTTAAATAGCAAAAGTTCCAATGCTACAGGCATTTATGCTGTATGTAAAGCAGGTGTAAGAAATCAGTGTATTTACTGTCCTGTGTGATGCTTCAAGTCCTGCTGTTTCTGTGCTCAAACAAAGCATTTGAGATGCAGAAGGTCAGAAGAATCTGGCATTGTCAGTGCAGCAGTGTTGCTTGAATGTACCTTTTTCCACTACAGAGGGTGACAAAACACTGGAATGGGCTATCCAAAGAGGTTGTGGAGTCTCCTTCTCTGGAGATGTTCAAAACCCACCTAGGTGTGTTCATGGGTGACCCGCCCTGGATGATCCTGCTCTGGCAGGGGGTTGGACTGGATGACTTTTGAGGTCTCTTCCAACCCCTAACATTCTGTGAAACAAATGTAACCTTAAACTATACCACTTCTGTTCTCCTATTAGAAACCCATTACAGCCTGAGACTAAATCAGGGGGTTCTTCATTCTCCTCTAACACACACAGCCAGTTCTGTACTTCTGTAACTGCTTAGAACAAAAGCCAAAGATGGAACAGCACATTTCCTCTTACTCCTTTTCCATGTGCACATTGAGGCCTCATTTTCAACTAGTGGTTTGAAATTTGGGATTGACAATTTATATACCAGAGAAAATCCAGTAATAAAATATATAGAATATCTATATAATGTATCAGCATTCCCTTTTTTTGTCTTTCAGGAAGTTGTAACTGACTTGATGAGACAGATCCAGGAGCTGAGATCTTCAGTTAATCATAAGACTGAGTCCATAGATGGGCTGACAAGAGAGCTGGAGGATATAAATGTATGTTCTGTCATTCTGAAGGACATGGTATACTCTTTCAGAAGTGCAAGGCAATGGCATGTCTTATCCTGGATCTCAAACAACTTGCTGTAGCATTTGAGAAGGAAACTTCTCTGTTTTGACATGTTGAAATCTTCTGAACATTTTACGCCTAAGGCTGTCTTGAAATCTGAACCCTCTTCACATGATGGGTAAAGAGCAGTGTCTCTACAGGGACCTATTTACATCCTGTAAACTACATTCAGCTGACAGTCTCATTTAGATTGTCTCAGAAATTGGCAATTTAAGACCTCAACAATTGAAGCTGAATTGTAAATTCACTTTTGAGGGAGTGAATTTTCATGTTGCTGATAGTGCTGCAAGTATGCAAGTATGAAGAACTAAATTGTATCTTTAAATAGTTCTGAATAAATGATACATCTTCTTTATAAAAGCAGATCTGTTTTGCAAGCTGATAGAGCAGCCCCCAGAATGCTTTAGATAATGTCTGTGAATGAACTATGAATCCCAAAGGTTCTCCAGACAAAACGCTGATGAGGCTGATTTCTTGATGTGGTTATCTGGTGTTTTAAATAATGGCTCTAGTGGTTAAAGATGCATTATGGTGCCTTTATACATATTAATAGTCTGTCCATTGTTCTGATAACTCATCTGCAAAAGCATCATTTGTACAATTGAGCAAGTATGGTTCAGTATTCTGGCTTTAGCCACTGATTGTGGTTGTCATCAGAAAGTTAGTGGTAGGTTTATTTGTGTTGTGTTTGCCAGCTTCCTTGGATAACGTTTTCCTAAATATTCTAAAATTTAATTCTTATTGTAGTACAAGTATAATCTTGCTCTGACTGCAAAAGAAGAAAGCAAAAGAATCATAGAGCATCAAGAAAAGAAGATTGAAGAACTGAGGGAAGCCTTGGAGAGGAGGCAAATATCTGATAACATTGAGGTGAAGCCAGCAATGTTGGTATATTGTTATTTGTTCTACAGAACAGCTGGATGTGGTTTTCCTTCAAATACTTCTAGAACCTAACCTCATTTTGGTCCAAACTACAGCTAGTTAAACTGTTAAAGGAATTTTTCATGAGGTACCTGACAAATGCTGTTAAATTCTCACATTACTCGACATAAATGTTTTATAAGCTACTTCATAAAAACCTATGCTGGAAGCCTGGTTTAATTTTGTTAAGGCCACTAAGGAGTCATCAGCTGAATTTAATGGCAGCAGTTGATGATGCAGCTGAGAAATGAAGATAGGTAGAGGAATATATTATGTTTAACATTATCTCTTCCTGCTACTATATTCAGTGCCATTTTTGTCTTTACTCATCATTATTTTAAGTGAAAGCTCTACCTGCTGGAAAGATTTAAGATGTATTGTTGCCTAAACTGAGCTTTTGCCTTTTTTTCATTGTATCTACCTTTTTTAACTGCCTTTCCTCTGACTTCTCTTACCACTGTTTTGGTTCATCAGTCAAAACTATGAGCCTTTCTTCACAAGTAATTTCCACAAGGTCATCTGTCATATGAGATAAGCTTTGTCAAGTCATACAGCACTAGTAAGTTCTTCCGGAGTGGTGTTTGCTTCTCAAAACCTATCTTCAATAGATTTCCACAGTTTAATAGCCAGACTGCATTAACAGTCTAAATATGACACTGTAGAATCCAAAACTGAGTTGTCTTTGGATCACTTTGTTTTATTATTTATTTTAAATGGAAGCAACAATTCTTACTACAAGGTTATTCTCCTGATAAACTCATCGTGCTTCTCCTTTGACTTTGTAATCTGTAACTGATTTCCTTCATGCTTTATAGACTGGACAAGAAGAACTAGCCCAAGGTGGCATTTCAAGCACCAAGTACTGGTTAGCACATTCATATAGTTATGATGCCACATCAGGCAGGATGGGAGTCCAGATCCTAGAATAAATCCAGAGGTACCCTTGGAACAGCAGTGCACTAAAAGAGCTGCAGTCAAAAATGCAGCTTGTATTACAAGCTATACTTGATTTTCTGGTTTCTTACTTAAAGAACTGTATCTTCTTGTAAGCATTCAAACAGGGGTTGTTTCCAAACAGCTCCCACAAGTCTCTAACTGTAGCTATGCTGTAGTAAAGTTCTCGGTTTTTTTGTCCTGCAACCACAACACTGGATAAAGAAAATAAGCTAAAATAATCACCCTCTAGATTAACACTTGCCCCAATTCAGGATGAAAAAGTGGAGGGAAAGGGGAGATGCTTGCAGCTGTTAGCAATCTTAGCAACAGTGACAAAAGTCTTGAAACAGCTGCCTTAAAGTAATAACTTGAACATTGCTTTCTTTACTCATCCAATGACCTAAAACAGAGAGACCTTCTGTGTGAAGACTTGCATCATACCACTGAGCAGTTGATGAGACTGACAGAGGCCTCTAAGAAACATGATTCACTGCTTCAGTGTGCACAGGAAGACATAACAAAGAAAGAGGCTGTAATCCAGGAACTCAAGGAACAGGTGAAATAAGGACATTCTTCTGAAAATTAGCTCCTTGGGAGGAAGCTGTGGTTAACTGTAACTTCTAGAAAAGGTTTTACTTCTAATTTTAGAGTATCTCATATGCAGCACTGTTGGTGATAAGCAGTGCTCCTTCTCACATAAGCAAAATGGTAGTTCAGAAGCTTTTGAACAACAAGGCTAGATAACTTTTAAATACTTGGGAAGTGGTGTCTGCAGGTTGCAAAAAATGTTTACTCCAAAAGCAGAGTAAAGTTATTGGTGCTTATAATGCTAGAGCAACTTGAGGTTAGAAGCAGCGTAACCTAGGGGATTACTTTTCCCTCTGCTTGACACTTGCCCGCAAACAATATCATTATGCAATGGAGATAAGAGTTAAACTCTGTAAACCCCACAATCTGAAAAAGACTTGGGCCTTTTGCAGGCCAGAGAGTTGTGTTAAGCCTTTGTCCCAATTTTAGCTCTAGTTGCCACGGGTGTCATAGTGTATGTAATGCATTTGTGTTGGCAAGGCTTCTGGAGAGGAATGTTATTTTGGCAAGGGGAGACTTTCTGTCATGGTGGCACTTTCTCCTTGAGGACCTGATGGAGTGGGTCCAGAGGAGGGCCATGAAAAGGATCAGGGGTCTGGAGCACCTCTGCTACAAGTATAGGCTGAGGGAGCTGGGGGTGTTCAGCCTGGAGAAGAGAAGGCTCTAGGGAGACCTAATAGCAGCCTTGACAGTACCTGAAGGAGGCTACAAGAAGGCTGCAGAGGGACTGTTTGCAAAGGCCTGCAGGGACAGGACGAGGGGCAATGGCTTGAAATGAGAGAAGAGCAGATTGAGATTGGATGTTAGGAATAAGTTCTGCACCACGGGCATGCTGGAACACTGCAACAGGTTGCCCAGCGAGGTGGTTGAGGGCCCATCCCTGGAGATATTCAAGGTCAGGCTCGACAAGGCTCTGAGCAACCTGAACTAGTGGAGGATGTCCCTGCTGACTGCAGGGGGGTTGGACTGGATGACCTTTGGAGGCCCCTTTCAACCCAAACCATTGTATGATTCTATGAAAGTGATTATACGAGTAAAATCTTAGTATCTAGTCAAATTTTGACCAGTAAGGTTTGCCAACTAAGCTCATAAAGAGTTTTTCTGTGCTAACAAGCCCTTTGAAAGATAAATTGTGTTAGCAAGGCAAAAAAATCAAATACAAACAGGAACAAAATCCAGATTAGTTCTGTAGTGTGCAGTGTACACAGGCTTTCAGAAATGCTTATTACATGCAAATATTGAAGGATGAGTTTACAGGGTACATTCAGAAAACACTTTCAAAAGTAAAGTCTAAGGTAATCTAAAATAACTTGTGGGGTACTTAAGCCTGCTCAAAATAGGGATCTAGCTTCTGCTTTCTATAATTTTTATGTTTTTTAAGCTTTATTTCCAATTGGGGTTTTTAATAGCTGGACAAAATGACAGAAGAAGTGGAGAAAAGGAAGAATGAATATGAACTGAAAATGAAGCAAATAGATTACTTTGTGGATTCATCTTCAGTGGCATTTCCTCAGGTATGGCATTTGGGAGAGAACCATTTTCATAGTAATGACTGTTAAAAGTTTATGGCATGGCTTCAAGCTGGGACCAGCGATGGCAATGTATCAACAATGGTCAAATTCCATTCACCATGGTTGTAACTTAAATGTGTCATTGATGTATCCTGGGCTGCATCAAGAGGAGTGTGGCCAGCAGGGCAAGAGATCCTGCCCCTTTACTCTGCTCTGCTGAGACCCCCACCTCGAATAGTGCCTCTAGTTCTGGTGTCTCCAGCATAAGAAGGACGCAGAGCTGTTGGAGTGAGTCTAAAGGAGGCCACAAAGATGATCCAAGGGCTGGAGCATCTCTGCTATGAGGATAGGCTGAGGGAGCTCGGGTTGCTCAGTTGCTCAGCTCCAGGGGGACCTTAGAGCTGCCTTCCAGTATCTGAAGTGATCCTGCAGGAAGACTGGAGAGGGACTTTTCTTAAGGGTGTCTAGAGACAGGACAAGGGGGAATGCTTTGAAGCTGAGGCAGAGCAGGGTTAGGCTGGATCTGAGGAAGAAGTTCTTCAGTCTGAGGATGGTAAGACTGGAATAGGCTGCCCAGGGAGGCTGTGGATGCCTCCTCCCTGGGGGTGTTGAAGGCCAGGTTGGATGAGGCCTTGAACAGCTGAGTCTAGTTGAGAGGTGTCCCTGCCCATGGTGGGGAGGTTGGAGGAGATGATCTCTGAGGTCCCTTCCAACCTGAGCCATTCTGTGATTTGTCTGCCAGGAATTTATTAGCACGCATCTCCAATTAAGCATTAGAAAGTAGTCAATCCATAGAGGAAACAGTTCTTCACTAACGGTTTATATCTTTTAGCAGTGTCCAAAAACTCCCCCTAATTTTGATGTGAATTTGGCCAAGCTGTTGGAAACTCATGAGCAAGAGATGGCTGATCGGAGAGCTTCTGCCATCAACCTGGAGCACCTGGTGCACGAGCTGAACGAGGAGCGCAGAGCTAAGAATGAGGAGATCCTCAGGCTGAAGGTACTGCAAGTTCATCTCTACAGGCAGTTGATGAAGTTCAAATGCAGCAGAATGCAGAGCTCACATTTTGGTGAGCTTTGCTTAGTAGTCTGCCCATTAAAGCAGGCAGGCAGTTCTTGGTCTTCTCTTTACCTAGGTCAGTAACAAATGGTGACAATTTTGCTTGAGATCTCCAGCATTCCTCTGTTGCTGAATATCAAATGGGAACATTGAAACTGTTCTGACTTATTCTAAATCCAGTTTCTAATGAAGTTGTGACTGGTTGAGCTGATCTTTGCCAGAGAACTCTGCTTGCATACTGAGAAACAGCTCTGTCTCCTGTTTTGCTCCAAAACTTGCTGAACTGGCTGTGAAAGCAGGGATGGCAATTTGGTCTCCAAGTGAAACGTTTCCAATTTGACTTGCTTAGGAACAATTACATGAGCTGGAGAACTTGCGCCTGGAAATGCAGATACTGGTGGAGAACAACAGGAATTTACAGAGCCTTGTAGAAGCTCAGAGGCAAAGCAAGAACAGGTAAAGTAAAAGAGAACAAGAAATATCTACCTTAATGTGAAGTAGGTAAGAAACTCCCAGGTTGTATTTAAAATGCAGCCTTCTGTGTTGTTCCTGACATCAGAGAACAACAGCCATGCAGCCTTTGCTGTGAAAATCATCTGCTGCTTTCTAAACTTTATTGCCTTGAAATCACCAATTCTTAACAAAACTGAGATTTACCATGGGAACAGAATTGTGAAATACTTAGATGCATGATGTATGCTCTAACAAAGGAAATATTCTGGGAACACAGAAGTTGGAACCCTTGTAGAACTGTCCCCTGATGTTCAGTGTTCCCAGGAGGAGCATGTGTCAAGACGGCTACACAGTTACTGAGTTAATCTGCATATGATGTTACTTTTACAACTTGTTTCCTCTGTGAGAAACTTTGCTCATTCTTGGATTTCCTAGTGATCAGAAACATCCTGATGTTCAGTACCTCAAGGAGAAGGAGGAAGAGATTTGTGAGGAACGACTTGCCAAGGTACTTTACCCTTCCATTACCCTTCTCACATTGGTTGCTCTGTATTATGACATTTTCTTCTATTCCATGGAAATCAAACCAACTCTGATTTCTAGTGAATCTAACAGGCATAGCCTGATACTTCTCTTAAGGTTTCTATCTTTATCTAGCACCAATGAACTGGGGTCAGATTGCACAACAAGCAACAGCAGATTCAGATCTGACTCATTTCAAGCATTGGAAAGTGAAGATGGTGTCACTTGCGAATGTCAGGGTTTTGTCAAAGGGAAGTTAATGTTGCAGCAGAGGTTGCCATGGATCTCCCAGACAGAAGAATCTCCAGTTAGAACTCTGCTGTGTATGAATGGGCAGAGAGGTATTGCTGTGACAGGAAATTGGAAATGTGTGCCTAGAGCAGGAGGAGTAACTTGAAGCAGAGTAGGTTGAGAGCAGCTCTGAAGAAAGAGATTTGGAGTGTTGATTGCTAAGCTCCCCATGAGCCAGCAGTGCCCTCAAGCAGCCCAGCAGGCAGCCGTGTGCTGAGCTGCATCCAGAGGAGTGTGGCCAGCAGGGCAAGAGAGGCGATTCTGCCCCTTGACTGCTGAGACCACACCTCAAATCCTGCCTCCAGTTCTGGTGTCCCCAGCATAAGAAGGACACAGAGCTGCTGGAGTGAGGCCAGAGGAGGCCACAAAGATGATCTAAGGGCTGGAGCACCTCTGCTATCAGGATAGGCTGAGGGAGCTGGGGGTGTTCAGTCTGGAGAGGAGTCCAGGGAGACTGTAGAGCTGCTTTCCAGTACCTGAAGGGATCCTTCAGGAAGGCTGCAGAGGGACTTTTCCTGAGGGTGTCTAGAGACAGGACAAGTGGGAATGGTTTGAAGCTGACGGAGAGCAGGGTTAGACTGGATCTGAGGAAGAATTTCAGTAGGAGGGTGGTGAGACTCTGAAATAGGCTGCCCAGGTAGATTGTGGCTGCCTCCTCCCTTGGGGTGTTGAAGGCCAAGTTGGATGAGGCCTTGAGCAGCTGAGTCTAGTTTAGCAGTTGATAAGTGTCTCTGCCCAAGGCAGGGAGGTTGGAGCAGATGATCTGAGGTCCCTTCCAACCTAAGCCGTTCTATGAGATGTGAGTTGCTGGGCACTCAGATGAGTTTTGTAGGATCTGGAAAGAGACTGTGTAGCATCAATGAACTGACAAATGATTTTCAATGTCTAAAAGATTTTAAACACATATATGTAAGAATGTAACTAATATTTCTGAACCTTTACAGAAAAAAGCAATGGAGGAGATGCTGAAAATTAAAGCTGAGTAAGTTTCAATATTGTTCATTGAACTGGAAATTTGTATTGAACTCATCAATACCAAAAGGACAAATTTTAAGCAATAGAAGTCCAAGGCCTGAAACATTATTAATGTGATTTGAAATTGCTCACACTTCACCAGGATCCACTGAGTTCTTCCTCTTTCTCATCAGCAGGTGGTGGTAGCACCTATTTCTGTTTTCCAAATATACCAGGGCAGCACTTGGATTAGGTGGAACCACAGAAACACTTACAGTGGAAGGGACATTTGGAATTATTTGAAGTTATCCGTGTATGGAATTCTTTTGTATGCAGTATCAAACACAAGAGCTGGGAAGCAGAATGAAGTTTTTGTTTCTATTAGCAGCACTGGTGTGTAGGGAACAGGCATTGTCTCAAAAGCATAGTTTTAAAGGAGCCTGCCTTCCTGTCCAGAACTGACTTAGTAATTCAGTTGTATGCCATTTATGTTGGGGTTTAATATTTTCTAATTATTTTACATTGGCAGATTAGAAGAAACCAAAAATACCCTCAGGATCACAGAGAATACTTGTCTTGAAATGACTCTGGAGATGGAACGAACAAGAGCTTTGGAGCTGAAAGCATTTCATGAGAAAGAAGAAATCAGATCAAAACTTGAGGAAACTTACGAAGAGAGAGACAGAATTGGAAAGGTTTTACATCAATAATTGTTTTTTCTTCACAGCTTCCCTGGGCAGCTATTGCAGATTCTCACCACCCTCACACTGAAGAACTTCTTCCTCAGTTCCAGTCTAACCCTGCTCTCCCTCAGCTTCAAACCATTCTCCCTTGTCCTGTCTCTAGACACCCTCATGAATGTCCCCCTGCAACCTTCCTGTAGGATCCCTTCAGGTATTGGAAGGCAGCTCTAAGGTCCCCCTGGAGTAATTTCTCCAGGGTGAACAATCCCAGCTCCCTCAGCCTATCCTCATAGAGGGGTTCTTGTCCTTGGATCATCCTTGTGGCACTCCTAAATTAATCGGCAATCAAAGAATGCCTTTGAGAACATTTGGTCCTTTACTGTAGTTGTATCTGTAATGCTGTTCCCTGCACTACTGGACTCTGGGCACAAAAACCACTGTTACAATTCAGAATACAAGTCAAGTGATGCCCTTTAGAGGGATTTAATCTAGCACCTAAGGGGATGCAAGGCAAGTACATATTTCCTGCATGAACCAACTCTTGCATCATCTCTTTCCACAAACCTCCATGTTGGTGTGTTAATAGTTCTACAGGAGCTATTTCATCCAAGATGAGGAAGGGCGACAGTGAGGTGGTACACAATGTATTTATTAATTACAGGAAATGGACTTGCTGAGGAAGCAGGTTGCCACTCTTGCTGAGGAGAACGGGAAATTGCTTGGTCATCAAAACCTGAACCAGAAGATTCAGTATCTTGTGAAACTGAAGAAAGATTACGCGAAGCTTGCTGAGGTGGGTGGTGGGGTATGGTGCTGGAGGGAGGGGGTGGTGGGGTTAGGGTACAGGAGGAGCGGGTGGTGGGGTAGGGTACAGGAGGGACGGGGTGGTGGGGTATGGTGCAGGAGGGAAGGGGGTGGGGTAGGGTACAGGGAGGGGTGGGTAGGGAGGAGGTGGTGGTGGAGGGTGTAGGGTACAGGAGGAGCGGGTGGTGGGGTTAGGGTACAGGAGGAGCGGGTGGTGGGGTAGGGTACAGGAGGGACTGGGTGGTGGGGTATGGTGCAGGAGGGAAGGGGGTGGTGGGTTTAGGGTGCAAGAGGAGCGGGTGGTGGGGTAGGGTGCAGGAGGGAGGAGGTGGTGGGGTATGGTGCAGGAGGAGCAGGTGGTGGGGTAGGGTACAGGAGGAGTGGGTGGTGGGGTATGGTACAGGAGGGACGGGGTGGTGGGTTTAGGGTGCAGGAGGAGCGGGTGGTGGGGTAGGGTGCAGGAGGAGAGGGTGGTGGGGTTGGGGTACAGGAGGAGTGGGTGGCCTGGCATAGAAAAGAGCTGAATTTTGAGTTTGAAAACTAAAATTCTTGCTATGATGTTGGAAAGAGACAAATATCTCTCTGAACTTACGAGTTGTGTAGCCTATGGCTGGTCTGTCCTCAAAGATCCCAGACAAAAATCATCCCATTTTATTTCCTGCTGTACACAGTGTATAAAACAACTTGAAGAGCAGACACTACTTAGTTAGAAATCTGGAAAAAGTGAGGATAATTTCCTTATGTGTTTTTTGTTTTCCAGGAGACTGAAAAGCTACGAGTTGAAAATGCTTACTTGAAGGACTCCAAAAAATATGACCTATTATATAGACATCAAGATCAGCTATGATGGCACAAAGAAAATTGTAGAGCCAGATTTGTTTTTAAAGCATACAGAAAGCAAAAGCCAGCTGTCAAACGTGACTTTAGGTGTGGTTTCAGAATAATCAGCTGGTGGTGTTGGATTTTTTGCTGGTACTAACTTCTAGTAGGCATCTTTCAGTGACACAGTAACATCTTCCTATCAGGTTTCAAAACCTGATTTTGTTTAGGTGCTGGAAGATATTTCCTTGAAACTTTTGGGAACAGACCTGGATTTTTGTTTCCTTTTTGTGTTTTTATTCAGGTTCCTACCTCTTCTGAAATTCTCCATTTACCTACCAGAGCAGAATTTTTAAAAGCACCATTTCTTTGTGATTTTGTTGTTAAAAATTTTTACCTTTTTTTTTTTTATCAGCTAAACATAGGATGTTTCTAGTGGGTTACTTAAACATATCTTTTATATTGAAGTTTGTTCAATAAAGCACAAATGTGAATTTAGTAAGACTTGTAAATAGTACTATAAATGTGGTTGTTTTTTTTTTTTTCTCTTCTATCTCTATTTGAAATCCAAATGTTTTTAGACCTTTTTTATGACCCCAATATAAACTTACAGGAGACTTCTATGTTAGCACTGTAGGAAATTCTAAGTATTTTGCAAGCTTTTCCTTATCAAACAAAAGTTAGAAATGTGGAGAAACAAGATCTGAAAATAGGCAGAACATTTTAGGAGTAGAGCATAAGTTCATTTAATCTCACTGAAGATTTATTGCAAACAGCTTAGTTGTGGAACACAGTTATACAGCAATCTCAGATGCAGGTTAGCTGCCATGGGATTTTTTTTACTAGTTTTTTTTTTTTTTTACTATTTTGTACAGTACTAATATTGTCTACAAGCAAATGGGCAAAAGGGACTGAAGATAGAGAACAATGTGTGTTAAGGGCAGCTTCATTAGTGAGTTTCTTCAGCTTTTGGCTGAGGGGAAGAAAAATTGCCTCTAGTTTATCTATGAATTTTAAAGTTGCCTAAGCTTGCAGAGTAGTTTCCACTTCAAGTACAGAAGTAAGAAGCTAACTATAAGCTGAGGAAGCTTTTTTAATATAAACCTTTCAGCTAGGGGAAACCTTAAATTGAAGGGTTTTTTTTCCTGTAGACCTTGAACTAAGAGGGGTGGAGGATTTTTATTTATTTTTTAAGTTTTGTTTTGGTGTGGGATGATTTGGGATTTTTGTTTGGTTGGTTTTGTTTTGTGGGGTGTGCTTGTGTATGGTGGATTTTTCGTGTCAGTTTTTTTGGGGATAGTGGGTGGGGTTTTTTTCTGTAAACAAACAGGGTAAGTTTTTTCACTGAAGACATGTAACAGTGGAAGTCAGAACTAACTACTCCTGCTTATCATCACTCTAGAGAAAAGAGTGGGGTTTGTCTTGGACCACAAAGCTGTCGTCTCCTATGGATTTAATTCTTGCCATGTTCTGTCTTTACAAATGCCTCTCAACTCACTTGCCATGCCTTGTCTCTAGACTCTTATTTCCAGGCAGACGGCGTTCTCTGCCCGAGGAGGCCCCGTCCCTTCCACCTGTCTCTGTGTTTGTCTCTCTGCAGTAGGCCTTGTATTGTTATGTTTAAAACTACACAGTAAAATAAAACCCTTGTCTATAACAGCGCTCCACACCCGCGTTGTTCTCCCTTCCCGCTCTCCGAGCGCGCCGCGCTGCGCGCCTTCCGGGGCGGCTGCCGGAAGGCGGCTGTGGCGGGCTCGGAGGGCCGCCGGGGGCCGCCATGCTGGCGGGCGGTGGAGCGGCGGCGGCGGCGGTCTCGGGGCTGCTGGGAGCGGCGGCTGCCGCCGCGGCGAAGCTGGCGCTAGGTGGAGCGGCGGCCGATGGCTGGGTGAGGAAGAAGTTAAATCGGTGCGGGGAAGCCGTGCGTTTAAGGCGAGTGTTTGTGCGCTGCCTGTGGGTTTCCCGGGCGCGGCTTCGCCTCTGAGGAGGGAACTAACGCGCTGGTTCTGCCCTTTGGTGTCCCGGGGGTTTCCCGGCGCTTGTCTTCAGAGGGAATTACGGGGATTTGCAGAGCGGTGACTCACCCGGAGGGAGCCTGGCCTCCTAGCTGTGCGGAGTTGACTAATGTGCGGTGATAATGTAAATAGGGAGCAAAGCTGAGGTAGATCTGGTGTGAAAAAGAGAACAGGTGTGCTATGGAGATGCCTGAAACCAAAGCCAACTCTGAGAGCCCATCTGTAGTGCTTTCATAGAATCGGAATGGCTTGGGTTGCAAGGGACCTTCACAAGTCATCTGGTCCACCCCTCCTGCAGTCAGCAGGGATATTCAGTGGGATCAGGCTGCTCAGAGCCCTATCCGACCTCACCTAGACTGTTTCCAGGGATGGGGCTTCTACCACCTCTCCGGGAAACCTGGGACTGTGTCTCACCACCCTCGTTGCCAAAAATAGATGTCTGCCTTCTGTCTAGGCTAGATCTCCCCTCTCGCTTTAAAACCATCACTGTCCTGGCACAGCAGGCTTTGCTTAAAAGGACTGCCTCCATCTCCCCCTTTCAGTTCTGAACAGCCACAGTAAGGTCTCCCTGGAGCCTTCTCTTCTCCAGGCTGAACACCCTCGACTCTCTCAGCCTGCCCTCACAGCAGAGATGTTCCAGCCTTTTGATCATTTTTGTGTCCTCCTCTGTCCTGTGCTGAGGGCTTCAGAGCTGGACACAGCACTCTAGGGTTAGGTCTTGCCAGAATTATGTCAGTTTTGCTTTGAAAGAAGGGTGTTGGTGTACTTGAGCATCAAACATTTAGTCTGGGACAACACTCCCCTTCTCCCACTCTTGTGCTGTTTGTTTGCTCATGAACAGTATGTAGAGGTAGAGCAGTTGATTTCCATTGAGCTGCTAAGCTGTTAAGTTCTCTCATGGGATGATCTTTGTCTCAGTGAGGTTCCTCAGACCTTGCTGTGCTGCTGGCCAAGAGGCTGCTAGCCATTCACCTCCAGAATAGAGTGTACTGACCTGCAGAAATGAACTCTCACTCAGGCATGCATGGCAGAGGTGAAGACATATACAAGGTTGTGTGCAAATGAGGAGATGCAGAGTAGACAGCAAGTGCAGGTTATAAAAAAACATCTGCTGGAGACTGGTCAGGTGTAGAGCAGGAGTTGTTATCCACATGGTGAATGTACACTGGGACTTGAAATGCAAAGGAGAACCCACAAGAGAAACTAGATCTGAAAACACCCTTACATCAGGACAAAGTGAAGTTGACCTGTGATTATTATTATGGTTAGAAACCCAAAAACGTAGTGTTTGCCAATATACCCTGCACAGCTGCTGCAGAGGCATGTCTGCAGGGCAGCCACATGACACAGAAACTGAAGGAATTAACTTGTTTGAGGAAGAACTACAGAAGTGTGAAAACAAGCATGGCAGCAGCCATCATTTCTGCAGTGTGGACAGCAGCAGACATTGAGGGTATTGATGCTTCTAAGAGGTTACAAAGTAGGTAGCAGGATGCTCAATGGCAGCATGGATTTCCTGGCCAGAAGACTTGTGATGGCCCAGACTGCACAAGAAGGGAAACTTCATTTGAACAAATGTTATAACTCTTTCCCCTCTGCCCTGCCAAACTTCATGTAAAATTACCTTTTCCACTTCAGGAGCAATTCTGGATTATCTGAAATGTACACTGAAATTAATCTGCTCTTAAGAAAAACAATCAGAACAGTAATCCTTGACTCACTGGGCTGGCTTGGCTGAGCCCTTGGCGGGGGAGGAATTTATACCTCCCTCCTTCCTTGTAGGGATCACCTTGAGATGTGCCTATCTCTGCCTGCATGCCATTGCTGTGACCATTCCTCTGCCCATGAGACACAGTGACTTGACCTTTCTCTGCAAGGCCTTCCAGAGGTTTTCTGGCAAATGCCACTTGCAGAGTATAATGCAGCTGGTTTCCCTGGCTCTGCAGTGAGTCAAGAGAAGAGCCTATGCGTTCAGGGTCAGTTTTGAAGAGAGCATAGCTGCTGTGATGGTAGAAACTAGCTTTGCTCCACCAGTCATAGCCTTACAGAGTCATTCGAGTCAGGTAGGATTTCCAGATGTCTCCAGTCCAACCACTGCTCTTCAAGAGGTTCCTCATGACCTTCTCCAATCACGTTTTGAATACTTCTAAGGTTGGAGAGCCCATGACCTCTGTTCCAGTCTTTGATCACCTTTGTTTTCCCTTGTGTCAGCTCAAAATTTCACTTATCCCAAACTTTACTTCCTGCCTCTTGTTATATTCTAGCACACCTCAGAGAAGAGCTTGGGCTCCATCCTCTCTACACCTCAGGTAGATGGTTGAAGACTATAACAAGATCACTTTTTCTAAAGACTTTTTTTTTTTTTCCTGTGTACCTTGGCAGGCTCTTTCTGATCCAGAAATCTACTGAATTTAGGTGAAGCACACAGAGTATTGGTTCCCCCTCTCATCTCTTTGCTCCCAGATCTGCCCACCCATTAGACGTGTGGGTAGGTATACACAACACCCCCAAAGTAAGGAATGAAAGGTGACAGGTTATAAAAGTATGATGGCTATGGACTTAGACAAAGTCTTGCTTTCATTTGTCTTCCTGTGTGCCTTGAGCATTTGTGAGAGTTCTTATGTGAGAACTTCTTATGATCTTCTCCCTTGGTGTCTTCACATCAAGTGCACAGCACCTAGAAGCTAGGGAGATGACCCCAGCAATTAAAACTATGGGTGTAGGGGGAGACTGAAGAGTGAAGGCTTTATAGGCAAAATTGTACCCTTTTTTACAGGCTAAGGCTGTTTGGTGTCTTGTGAGGTTGTCAAAGGAGGGAGATCTTTCTTGAGAACCTGGGATTCAGAGGTGGTTTTGTTGACAATAGATGCTGGAGCACAAAGCTCTTGGTGAATCTGCTCTCCCATGAGTGTGCAAAATAAGGTACAAAGGCCCTCAGCTCTCACTTCTCTCCCAGAGGACCCTTCTCTGCTCTTTTTGCAGCAGTAAGACAGGCAAGCTTGTGGTAGGTGATGAGGACCAGTGGTGAGGTCTCAGCCTGAATTCAGCACAGGTGGGTCCCAAATCACAGGCAGCACTGGCATGTACACAGAATTGTAAAATGGTTTGGAGCTCCAAAGGTCATCTAGTCCAGTTCCCCTGCAGCCAACAGAGATATCCTCCACTAGATGAGGTTGCCCAGATTTTGCTCCAAAGCGCCCACAAATGAATGTTTGGTTAAAATCCCTGTGTTTTTCCTTCCTTGCTGCAGCTGCCTGTGCTACTTCGCGTCGGCGGTGTCGGCTTGGTGTTGGCGTGCAATGCAGTGATGTGGACAGTCTTTGCAAAAGCCCTGCGGCTCTCCTCCTCCTCAGCTGCTGCCTCTGTGACAACCACGGCCTCCAACTTCATCTGCTCGGTGAGGAGATCCCTAACCCAGGCACTGAAGCCTAGAGGGAGGAGCAGAGGGATGCAGGAATGCTCACACCAGATGTAGCTGGTCGTAGCTCATCTCCTAGCATAGCTGGGCACAAAGGGAGACTTGCATGCAGACATGAAATGAGTAGTCTGTGGTGCTGTCCAAAAATCAAGTTAGTGAGGCCCTTTTATTGAGTGGGGTTGCTCAGTCAGATGGAGATTTGGCTCATGAGGTGTGATGGGAAGGCAGCAAAGTACACACAGACCTGCCAGCATTCTGCTCTGGTGCTGCAGTGTGTGTGGTTCCAGGCTGGATGGTAGAGTAGGTCACCCTGGCTTAGATCTGAAATAGTGTGACCAGCAGGGCTGGAAAAGTGATCATCCCCTGGTGCTTTGCGTTGTGTTAAGTTTTGGACACCTCACTACAAGAAGGACATTGAGGTGCTGCAGCTTGTCCAAAGAAGGGCAATGAAGCTGATGAGGGATCTAGAGAACAGGTCTTGTGTAGAGCAGCTGAAGGAGCTGGGGAAAGGGGGATGGAGGACCTGACCTTATTGCTGTCTTACAACTACCTGAAAGGAGATTGTAACAAGGTGAGGGCTGGTCTCTTCTCCCTAGTGAAAAATGGTAGGGCAAGAGGAAACTGCCTCAAGTTGTGCCAGGGGAGGTTTAGGCTGGACATTAGGAAGAAGTTCTGCACCAAAAGGGTTGTCAAGCCCTGGAACAGGCTGCCCAGGCGAGTGGTGGAGTCACCGTCTCTGGAGGAATTTAAAAGACATGTAGATGTGGTGCTGAGGGCCCTGGTTTAATGATGGACTTGACAGTGCTGGGTTAATGGCTGGACTTAATGACCTTGAAGGTCTCTTCCAACCAAATCAATTCTATGATCTCTGGCATCACCTAAAACAGCCATCGTGTTGGTGGTCCCAGCAGGAATTTCCTCAGGCATGTTTTCTCTAGGGCCAGCTCTCCCAGCAGAAGACCTCATGGTTCTGGCAGTACAGACCAGACAACGCTTTGTCTCTTGTCTTTTCCTTCAGGCCATCCTGGGCAAGTTTCTCTTTGGGGAGACGTGGACACCTCTGTGGTGGGTTGGCCTCACCGTGACGCTCTGTGGCCTCATGCTACTGCACACAGCTTCACCCCGGCCAGCACAGCTGCCAGAGGAGAAGAAGGAGGCATGATGGCTGCTGGAGGAGGCACAGCACTGCACCCCCCTCATCAGCCTGCATCCTGACCACATTCCCAGTCCTCAGCCAACTCGGAATGTGCCAGCCATGGGCCTGCTAACTCCTGCTCGCCTGCTGAGCTTACATCTCCTGAAGTCACACGTCTTGCCTGGCAGAACATTGGTGGTGTGGTGGCAGTGACAGCCTCAGAGCTGGTCTGCTCTGAGTCAGTGTGGTGGAAATCAGGGCCAGGGACTTATCAGCTTGCTCCTTCTCTTCACACCCTGAGACTGCGGAGCTATCCCAATTTGGGGAAGGCTGAAAGCAAACATGGTGGCTGTGAAAGGTGCCTGTGTATCAGGACTTTTCCATAGTGGGACCTGTCCCAAAATAGAAAAGCAGTCAGAGGTAGACACTGAAGGCAGCGAATATTTCTGCTCTGCTTCTCCTGACTTTCCTCTCTGCATCTTGAGATGCTGTCTACTTTTGTCTGTAAGTCTGTGGAGCCTTTCCCTAATTCCCTCACCCTTCCCTAATTCCCTCACCCTTCCCTAATTCCTTCACCTTTCCCTGTCAGTCCCATGCACCTTTTATCTTGCCATTGGTATCTGACACCTGCAGCTTCCACTTACCCTTTCCTGACATGTTCCTCACTGTAAGGTTGCTGCTCTTTCCTTTAAACTCTTAACCAGGCTGTGGTTTTGATCACTGTTCCTGCTGGCCGTAGGTCAAACTATGACTTTGGGACAGTACAGTAGCTGCATGTGAAGAGTCAGCTGCTGACACTAGGAGTGTCCTTGTTCAACATGTTCTCCCCTCCCCACTTAAGCTGCTGTTGGCTTTAATGTCTGGTAAAACGGAATTTCTCAAAGCACTTGAGATTTTATACCTCTGGATGATGCTGATTGCTGTTCATGTGAGGTAATCAAACATCAGATGTCGACAGGGTGGGTGTGTCAGAAATGACCATTTCTAAGGTGTTGACTTCTTTGCCCTCACCTCCTGTTTCGCTTGGAAATTGGTGAGTCTGAGTCCTGGTCAGGATGCCGTGGTGCCTGCAAGCGTGTGCATCATGCTGGTGATGTCAGCTGTTTGCTATGGGCTTGCCGAGCTGTCTCTGTCTTGTGACCACAGAGAGTGAGTAAGGAGTGTGGCATGTGCAGAGAACCTAAGGACCTGTTTCTCTGAGCCTTCCTATCAGAACCTGTCAGCTTTTATCGTGACTGGCAGCTCTGCACCATGTCCAGCAGGACACAAAAATAGACTTGAGGCTGGAAATGCACTGGAGTTGGGTTTGTGCCTTTTCCTTCTTCCTATCAGAGATGAAAAGTCAGTGTTCCCAGGAGAGGCTCAGTGCTGTTTGCTCCAAGTGTCCTACTTCACTTGGAGGAATGCTTCCTAGTGAAGCTTCCTAGGTTCACTAGGAGGGATGCTTCCTAGATCATCACATCTGGCAGCTGTCCCCCAAGAGGGGCAAAGCCTTTGCCTCTCCCCTTGGTGCGCTCTGATGTCTTCCCCGCAAAGCTACACATGTAGGGGGGAAGAGGCCTTTCCTGCCTACCCACATGGGCTTTGCAGCTGGGGAGCTCTTGAGTTAACATCAGTGATAGCAAGCATGGGACATGCCTGGCCAGCTGGGAAGCTGGGGATTGACACAGGGACTCAGCATAGGTCTGTGGAGATGGCAGCCAGGAGGTGTGCATTTATAAGCACATCAAGTCTCTTGAGGCCGTCGAGCATGATGGGGAAAATGATGAAGGCTGCAAGCCTGCTTTCTTGTCCTTGCTGTTAACTCTCAGCTACCTGTGAGATGTGGCCATCGCCTTCATATGAACACCAGGGGAAGGACCAGACTCTCTCCCCTCCCCTCCTCCTACCAAAGCTTTTGAAAAAGTGTTTTTTAACATGGGCTATCTCCAAACTGAGCTTTCTTTATTGCAGTAATTGCTGGAGGTCAAGGTCTAGGAGAGGTGTGCCAGAAGTGTGGGCAGCATTTGTCTTGGTGATTCTCACTCTGAAGGCCAAAGACTGTGAGAGCTAGGGCTGTAAAACCACTGCTGTATATACTGGAAGGTGGGAACAGAAATGTATTTTTCCTCCATTTGCTGTGGGATGGGAATGTCCCCAGCAGGGTGCATTCTGTGTCAGAATCCTTCTCATTTCTGCACACAGGGTTTGGCCCACGTTTGCCCGTGTTGGTTGCCAACAGGGCCAGGGCTGCAGGGAAGGGTGCAATTGCTGTGTGGCAATTCGTGTGCTCTCTGGTAAGGGGTTTGTGTGTGGCTAGAGGTGATCTTAACCAGAGGTGCAGGCAATTTCCAAATGAAAACACTGTCCAAAGCTCAGTGTCTGAAATGCAGCATTTCTAGATGTTTTAGGCCGTGCGCACTCACAGGAAAGCCATGTGAGATTGATGGGTGAGTGGGGTTTGAAGAGGGAGCAGCTGAAGTGTGGTTGACCTTGTAAGGTGGCTAACCATCGTGGCCAACAGTAAGACCTTTGTTTACCAGGGCAGAAGGTGAATTACCCTTATGCAGGAAGTGAATTACGTGCTTGCATGGAGTTTTTGCACACCTCAATTGAGGTATTTCTAGAGAAGAGCCTTGGGTACACAATTCTGCTGGAATTCCAGTGCAATAGCACTTTTGTTCACACACCTCCCAGGAGCTGGCTGCAATGAGTCTTCCCTGTACCTTCCCCTCACAGGCAAACACAACCCTCATTTTCCAGCATCTTGTTGATCAGATTTTCCTCAAGCAGGGCTGTGCTATGCTGTACTTTAAGCAGCAGAAGCACGTACCTGCTCAGCAGCAAGGCTCACAAGGTTGCTCATGAAGACTGAAGTCAGTATTGGTGAATTAATGGTGGGAAGCAGATGAAAAATCTGTTGTATAAACAAGGACCCATAGTATTGTATTCTAAGGTAAATAATGCCTTTTATACCTTCACAAGGAACAAAGGCAAATTAAATGACGGTTGCACTTGACCCTTAAACCATAGTTTGACTGATTAGATAAGGAACTAAAAACCTGAGAAATGTCTCTGTTGTCACTGACCAGGAGCCGCTGAAACTTGGAAGGTTTGTACAGTATGTCTGTCAGGGCATGTATCAAAACAAGTTGAAGGAGACTGTTTGCCCAGGTGATAAGTAGGAGCAGATAAATAAGACCAGTGGATTGCTCTGCTGAGTTTGGTATGCTTCAGATTTCCACAACATATGATTCAGTGCTTTGTGTTGATCCTTCAGCGAACTTAAATGCTGATCACACTCCAAGGGGGTCAGAAAAGCTCTTAATTTCACAGAAGTATTACATAGAATGATGTGTTCTTCAAGAAGGAAATCTTGGTAACTCAACACTCCAGAAGAGTGGAGCTCTCTGTGACTTTGGATGTCACAGGAAAAATATGAAGTGGTTGTGCCTTTTTACTCAGCACTGGTGAGGCCGCACTTCAAACACTGGGTTCAGGTTTGGGCTCCATCACTACAGGAAGACACTGAGGTGCTGGACCATGTCTGAAGGGCAGTGAAGGTGGTAAGGGGTCTAAAGATCAAGTCTTATGATGAACAGCTGCCCTTTTGAGGGAAGTGGGTTTGTTCAGCTTGGAGAAAAGGAGGCTCAGAGGACATCTCACTCTTTACGACTACCTGAAAGGAGATTGTAGCAAGGTTGGGGTTGGTCTCTTCTCTCAACTAATGAGCAACAGGACAAGAGGAAATGGCCTCAAGTTGTGCCAGGGGAGGTTTAGATTGGACACAAAGCAAAAATCTTCACTGAAAGGGTTGTTGAGCCCTGGAACAGGCTGTGGAGGAAAGTGGTGGGGTCACCACCCCTGAAGGGATTTAAAAGCAATATAGATGTAGTTCTGAGGGCCATGGTTTAGTGCTGACCTGGCAGTGAACGGCAACAAGGCTGGTGAGGGATCTAGAGAACAAGACTTTTGAGCATCTGAGGTTGTTCAACCTGGAAAAAAAGTGAAGGGACCTTATTGCTGTCTTACAACTATCTGAAAGGCAGTTGTAGCAAGGTGGGAGCTGGTCTCTTCTTCCAAATAAAAAATGATAGGAAAGAGGAAACTGCCTCAAGTCATGCCAGAGGAGCTTTAGGTTGGGCATTAGGAAAAATTAAAAGGCTTGTCAAGCCATGGAACAGGCTGCCTAGAGAGGTGATGGAGTCACCAGCCCTGGAGGGATTTAATAGCTGTGAGATGTGTTGCTGAGGGACAAGGCTTAGTCATGACCTGGCAGGGCTGGGTTAATGGTTGGACCTGATGATCTTAAAGATCTCCTCCAACCAAAATAATTCTATGATTGTATGATTTTATTTTCTTCGAGGTTTGAGGAGGAGTGGCCTTGAGTGGCTGTGCTAATTGCCAAGGCTTCCTAAGCAGCTCCCTGGGCTACTGTGTGTCCTTAAGTGCTGGAAGAGTGTCTGGGGAGCGCCTGGGTGGGGCCTCCTCCCATTTTGCTGGGGGAAGATGATGCACAGCCTGCCCAGTCGTGTATGAATCCTGCCTGCCACAGAGGCTCCACTGCACCCCACAGGGACAAAGCCATGGCAATAAGTGAGGGAGGGAAGGGTTGGAGAGGAGTGGTAGTGAGTGGGAGGTGGCTGATGGTACCACTGCTTTTTGGAAGAGGCACGTAGGTTTTGAACCCTCCAGCCTTGCTTGGCTCAGAGTTCATGATGAGCTGCAGTTTCATGCCAGATGTGGGAGTCAGGGCTGGGGCTTGGCTGCACGAGCAACTTACCTCCTTCCCTGACACAGATGGAGCCTCTCTGCTTTTGGAGAGATAAGAGTCAAACAACTCTGCTTGGCACCGTGACCTGCTGCATGTGTGCACATCTGACTGCCAGCCAGGGCTTCGCACCTAATTGCTTTCAGAAAGTTAGGGCATGGCTGAGCAGTGTGCCAGGGAAGATAAGGCATTAGAAATTCCGCATCTCCCACTGCCAAGCAGCTGTTTCCTCATCCAGAGAGGAGGTATTTTGACTGACTGTTCCTCTTCAGGACACTCCTGAGTTAACAGCTTCTTAAAAGACCCTGTTGGGCATGGAGCACTCCAGCAGCCCACCAAGGAGAGAGCATCCTCATGATGCTATGTGGGACAATGGTCTGCGTGCCACAAAGAGGAGTGAGCAGGAGTGTTCTGGCTTAGTTGTTTTTCAGACAGACAGGCAGACATCCCTGCCCCCAGTCCGTGCCACCATACCAAGGAGTCCACCACAGAGAGCAGGCACATGTCCAGGGGTGGGCCAAAGCCTTTGCACCCATCATGTTTTGGGTCTGCTCCCATACAGCACTGCATGGGACCAGCTTCTTCCTGCAAACCCTCCTGGTCTAGGAAGGCTCTCCCTGCTACACAGCAATTTCAGTCAGGCTGCTGGGGATGTGGCATGCCACCCTCTGGCCTGTAGTCTGGAGACTGTGTACATCTCTATGTGTATAGCACACCCACACAGGCAGGTGGGAGAAGCTGTGACACCACCCCAGCAGAAAGAAATGCTGCTTGAAGACACTGGCATGCAAGTTTCTGTTTTCTCATTCTGACATGTGCAACCAAACACATATCGTATAGGTGGGAGGGGTTTCTGTCAGCATTTGCCTTGTTCTCTGAGACTGTTTTTCATAAATGGATAAACTATTTTATCCCTAACTCAATATTTGCCCTATTGATTTCCCTGCCCTTACCCTTTATTTGTTGCAGCCCTCTTTAGCTTGATTTTTCCTTGTAGCTTTTCAAATTGTTTGCTCTAGGTGTAGGCTGTGGATGTGTGTCCACACTGCAATCAGTCAGTGTGGTCATACATGCACACTCGAAGCTACTTGATGGGTGAGTGGCAACAGGGTGGATACAGGCATGGACTAACTGCACCCACTCTGGTTTGGACCCTTTCCAAGCATACACTGCTGGAGGGGTCCTCCTGCACCTCCGAGGTCTCTGGATGAGGTGGGACAAAGGTGTGAGGAGCAAATTAGCAGGCTAGAACCATTCAGTGTGGGAAAGAGAGGGTTGCAGTTTTAATGGGTTGAGAAGACTGTAAGGTGCATGGAGGATATGAGTTGGAATAGTTGTTGACTGTGTGCCACAAGTCACACAAGTGCCACACACACAAGTCACAAGATGGGGGCTGCAAGGGAAACTACCAAGCTTGAAAGCCAGAGGAACTCCATCCTCATCCAGCGTGTCACACAGATGAGGAGCTCCTGCCCACTGGACACCTTGAGACTGGCAGGTTCCTTGGCTTCAAAAGAGAGCAATTTTACTGGAAAAAAACAAACAAACAAACCAACCCCCCCAAAACAAACAAACAAACAAACAAAAAAAAAACCCTGCCCCCCCCCAAAAAAAAACAAAACTAAAAAACCAGCTGCTTTCTGGAAGAAGTGACATGAGAGAGATCTTTATTTGAGGTTTGTTGCACAAACCTCTGGAAAGAAGTGTTTTGCAGAGAAGCAGAAGTGTCTTATCCTGAGTCATGTTAGTTCATAATGGTTTCAGCACTGGAGCAGGTTTCTTCTGGTGTTTGCAGTGGCACAGCTGGACCAGAGTTGAGGGCCAAGCAGTTGCAGTGCTGAAGTCCCAGGTTCAGCCTTCACATGTGGTTGCTCTCTGTATCTGGACTGACCTTGCAATGCTGCTGCTTGCATCTCATCCAGGGAATGGGAAAAGAGATCTTGAAAAAATCAACAGAAAAGATTTGTAAGGTCTTGGCTTGCTGTTAAAGCAGCTCTGTATCTCTACAAGATGGCCTGGCCTGAAACCTCTCTTCCTCATGATGACCACAGGGCTTCTCCTTCAGGGCAGGGAAAGTGGTACCCAAGAGCATTTTGCCTGAGCAGCTGTGAGCCTACATTTGGTGTTCATTGGTCTTTGTTTTATCATAAAATCATAGAATGGTCTGGGTTAAAAGGGACCTCTAAAGGTCATCTGTCTTTGCCTTCTCCAGAGCAGACTCCCTGGTGGTGCTGGGTTTGGCAGTGATAGGGTTTTCATTCCTTCCAGAGGCAAATGCCCCAGGCTAGTCACTTCTGTCCTTAACTTTAGGTCCAAAACTCCTCTTTAGAAGTTCATGGAAAAGGAAACAGTGGAATTTCCGTAATAATGTTGTTGGCACCAATCACTCCTCTGGTATTTGCCTGTGGGAAACCTCTTACCAGGTAGCTGGGGCCAGATGACTTAGAATCAATTAAGACCTGGGCTTGGCCATCTTGCATCAACCCTTGACATTCAATTGCTTGCCACAAGTTAGCTCATGTGAGGCTAGAAGAGAATCTGCCTGCTGGGAGCATGGGATGCCCTCGAGCCATAGCTGACAGGGCACTGTCATGGCCCATGGCTGGTGTGCCTGAGTGAGAAGTGCTCAGATCAACGCCCCTTTCAGAGGAGCAGCAGCACCAGCCTGCCAGGAACATTATGAGATGGGTCTTGCTAATAGGAAATTCCTGATGGGTGAGTTGCAAGCTTAATGAAATAGTGAGTGGAAGACCAGTGTAGCAGCCTGAAGAAGGTCTAGCTCTAAAGAGATGGACCAGATAGTATGTCAATCAAACTACCTTGTTTGCTCAGGTTGGAAGGGACCTCAGAGATCATCTCCTCCAACCTCCCCTCCATGGGCAGGGACACCTCTCAACTAGACTCAGCTGCTCAAGGACTCATCCAGCCTGGCCTTCAGCACCCCCAGGGAGGAGGCATCCACAGCATCCCTGGGCAGCCTTTTCCAGTCTCACCACCCTTGTACTGAAGAACTTCTTCCTAAGCTCCAGTCTAACCCTTGGCTGTGCTCCATCTCTGCAGGTTTTTTTTTTCTTTTTATCTCCCCAAGACTTCTCATGACTGTTCTCTAGGGTGTGATTCAGGAAGGACTCAACATGGGTTAGACAGTACACATGGGAACCATCCTGCTGTGGTCAGTGGAAGACACCTTCTCACTCTGGTGCCCCTCAGGACCCAACATAGGCTTATAACCTGTGGTGCTTTGGATCTGTGTCTTGAATGTTACTCTGGATGTAGAAAATAAAAAGACTAAACAGAAGCAATTTTTGAAGACTTAGGTGGTTGTAACAGATGTAGGTCAGTACCTTGCTGATGGAAAAGGCAAAACTCCATAACCAGACACAGGGTTGTGAGGGAATAAAAATGTTGAGCCAAGGACTGGGTTATACTCCATGGCCTTCCTACTTGGCATTGATACCGGTGACATGCTCTGGAAGTGTGACCTGTTCTTGTCATTTTTGATATGCAAAATAAACAAAACCTGAGACAAAGGGCAAGCTTGTAAATAGGGGAGCAGCTTTTGGAGAATTCTGATTTTATTTGTTTGCCTTTTGTTACCTTTTGATACCAGCTAACAGGGTGACTTAGCTTGCAGCAGGTAGGTGCAGATAAGGCTGATAGCCTCTGGTGTCTGATTTTGCAAGCTGGGAAGTGAGTCTCTGAGGTTATTGGTAACCAGGTGAAGGTTTTCTCTTCTGCTTCTGTTCTATTCATTAGAAGACGATGATTCTGTGAGATGAAATGTCTAAGTACTGGAACTGTTTGGGGGGAAAAATCCACCAAAGGGATGATAGTTTTCATAGCTTCTCCAAGGAGGAAACAGAAAAGCCACACTGCTGAACCACAACCAGCCACTCTGACCAACAAAGACAAAAGGAGCTTTGCCTGTAGGAGGGACAGAGCTCACCTGGTGAGAACACAAAACAAGCTGAAACTATTCCTGCACTTTAACTGGAGAAATCTTTCTCAGATCCTGCAAGAGCTGCCTCAGAGGGTGTTACAGTTCAGCAGCCTTTCCTGGCAGGGCAAGCTTGTATGAGCCAGGGGAGGAAGCTCATGGAGGAGCATTGTACCATATGCCAACTTAATATCTTTGAGTTGAGATCCTACCAGTGCATGCAGAAAGATAATAGAAGCAGGCAAGACCAGCAGCTGCCCAAAGTAAAGAACTGAAAGCCATCACAAACCCAAAATTGCTGTAGACAGTGAAAAGTCATCCATCTTCCAAGATAAAGTAGGTTCATGACAGGGCAGAACTCACACCCACTTAACTTCTGCAATCTTTCCTTGAACTCTGAGGTTCAAAGTGAGGGTCAGGTCATACATGCTGTTGAAATCAGCCTTTGCAAAACCCTATAGGACTGGAAGTGTGACTGTCCCTGGTGAATACATGTCCTGACACCACCACTGACCCTCCAGCACACACCTAAGAACGTTTCCTCGGGAGCAAAGTGTTACCAACATCAGCCTGTTCCTGTTTGCAAAATTCTGTAGTTTTTGGTGTAGGTGTCTTGTGTCAGCACCATGCTGCCTCCAACCAAGCAGAGACTTATTTTTATGTATAAGACACATTGAGAGTGCCAGTGAGTTCAGGTGAAGTGGATTCTCTCTTGCTGCAATTAAGTGGCAGCTCTGAAGAAGGAAACTTGGTGTTGATTGATGAGAAGCTTACCATGAGCCAACAGTTTGTATCCTGGGCTGCATCCAGAAGAGTGTGGCCAGCAGGGCAAGAGGCGATTCTGCCCCTTGACTCTGCTGAGACCACACTGCCTGCCTCCAGTTCTGGTGTCCCCAGCATAAGAAGGACACAGAGCTGCTGGAGTGAGGCCAGAGGAGGCCACAAAGAAGATCCAAGGGCTGGAGCACCTCTGCTATCAGGATAGGCTGAGGGAGCTGGGGGTGTTCAGTCTGGAGAGGAGTCCAGGGAGACTGTAGAGCTGCTTTCCAGTACCTGAAGGGATCCTTCAGGAAGGCTGCAGAGGGACTTTTCCTGAGGGTGTCTAGAGACAGGACAAGTGGGAATGGTTTGAAGCTGACGGAGAGCAGGGTTAGACTGGAGCTTAGGAAGAAATTCTTCAGTACATGGGGGATGAGACTCTGGAACAGGCTTCCCAGGAAGGTCATGGCTGCCTCCTCCCTGGGGGTGTTGAAGGCCAGGCGGGACGAGGCCTTGAGCAGCTGAGTCTATATGGGAGGTGTCCTTGCTGGTGGTGGGGAGGTTGGAGGAGATGATGTCTGAGGTCCCTTTCAAGCTGAGCCATTCTCTCAACACACAGCACAAAGATTCAGATGTGCTGCAATGATGTGCTGACACTCCAGGTACACTTCACTTCATCCCATGCTGTTTCTTCCAAAAATGTCTTTCACCATCCAGGAGGAAATCAATGCAGGGTGACAGCAACGCTGAAAGGTGACCTGGGGTTTTCCTGGCTTTTTCCCAGTAGTGAAGTATGTCATTGCCAGCACATTGTCTGGTGCTGAATGGTGAGTGATGCTCTGTCACTGGTGGTTCAGATGTTCATGCAGATGTCCTGCAAGATGATAGATGTGTCCTGAACCCTCGGTGCCCTGCGCTGCTCACGCTGTCAAGTAAGGACAGCTGGTGTGCGCCTGCCAGCGAGCAGGGACATGCTCACAGGGTGGGATCTGCTCATTCACTACCTCACTCACTCCAGTTTCAGCATCAGATGAGACAGTCCTCCTAAAGTAAATACCTGCTGACCTGAATTGATGGAGGGAAGTCGGTGCCTTTGAAGGCTTCTACCCAGAGATCTTGTTCAGGAACATCCTGTGTTCAGCTGTGCATTGAGCTTGCAGGCTGAACCCTGCCTTGCTGGCCCCTGGGCTGCTGCCATGAAGGGAGGAATAGGAGGGGCTGAGACCACTTCCATGCCTCTCATTTGGGGTATTTGAGTACATGTTTTTATCTCATTCTTGCCACTGTGCCCATGTCACTGTTGTCCTGTGTCCCAGCAGCCCTCAGTCTCTGTGGGTTAGACTCATCTCTCCATCTTTGGGCACCCTGAAGACCAGGGTGACAGTGGGACACATGGGTTCCAGCCACCTCCTGAGCAGAGACCTTTAGTACAGTTCTTCAGCAAAGATCATCTGGCAAACAGCTCCTGACCCACCATGTTTCTTGCTGCTGCTAGGCATGGCCTGTTTCACCTCATTCTCAGTCAGTGTTCCCACTGGGTGATGTCTCCTGCCATCTGCCTGACCCCACAGGGAGGGGGCTGTGGCCAGGATCCTTGGACTTTCCAACCCACACATATAGATGCTGGATTTTAGCCTACAGCTTCAAGTGCTTCTGTCCCAACATGGTGACAAAACCCTCCTTAACTTCAAAGAAAATTAGAGCACTCCTAATAGGGAGCTCTGCCTCCTAAAGGTTATGTGTTTGTGGGCTGCCTGGAGTTACGGTCCCTGTAAACTGGACAGTAGGGTATGGTACACTCTGGTTACTCACCTAGCTCATGATTTTACTGTTTATCAGTGAAGGGTCTGTCTACTTGTCATCTGATGATGCAAATCTACCTTCCCTGTGAGTCGGGATTTAAGTTTCACTGGTTGTCAGGCTCTGACTATGTGCAGAGGGAGTTGTAGTCTTTTTTTTTTTTTCCATGGGAACTTCCTTTCTCTTAAACACCACCCCTTGGCAGTGATCTGCTGACCTCAGAGCCAGCTACTGATAAAAAGGGCAGCCTGTCTTCCTTCTCCACACTCAGAAGAAAGTGGCAGAGCCTTGGAAGCTGCTGGCATCACAGGCACCTCAGGTCAAAACAGGGACAAGAGCCATGAGCAGCTCCACTGGTGAGTTTTTAATGCTCCATCCAACAGCCTGTGGTAGATGTGCATTTGGCAGGGCTCACTGCAGGGTGCCTGGCCGCTCCAGTGGAGGCAGGGGCTTTCCCTCACCCCTCTGTCTGCCTTGGGTGTCAGCTTGGGGAAAGGTGTTTCTTTGCTACTGCTGTTCTATTGGAGATAATGGGAAAGAAATGCAGCTTTTCTGAATGTACTGTGTGTCAGAGTGAAAGGAGTTTCTTTTAAACTACTTAATCATGTAGATTATTGCTTTTTAGTGATGCCTGATACCATCTGACAGAAGTTTCAGGATAACTGAAAAGGAGATTTGTTTTTGTGCCTGAGCTCTGTCCCATGGATGTCCTGCATCCCCTATTGTCAGAAAATCCTGCACCTACCTAGAAAGGTGCCTGTGTCACTTGGGTAGCAGCTGCTGAACCACAACCACTGGCTGTGCTTCTGGGGCCAGCCCAGTCCCAGGATGTCCAAACCCCTGCATTTTGGGGGGTAGCTGGGCAGCTGTGCATGTGGGCTGAGGGTTGCCCACAGCAGAGCTGGGAGCAGGGCTCCATAGCCATCAGGAGGGGAAGGGTGCCCTGACCACTGCTCTGAGCCCTGCCACTTCTGGGTGTGGATGAGCTGAATTTTTCCAGGAAGTCTTAGATAGCAGCATCTTTGGGATGGAATCTCCTGTCTTTGGGATGGGTTCTCCCATCTCTAGGATGTGAGAGAGTGGGTGCCTGGAGTTTGGGTAAGGATGGGGACAGCCAAGTTTTGCTTTCATGCAGAACTCCCTCTGGAGCAGCCTTATTCCCACTGAAGCCAGGCATGCTATCAACTCTCTGCTCCACAACAGTAATTTTTTTAACCCCATCACCTCATGCTCATGGGAAAAAGGTCTCAGATCCTTACCAGTGCAAACCTGCCATGTCCTCATTTTTGTTCTGGGTGAGGATTGTGCTCTTGAAGCTCAGCACATCTGCCCAGGCAGGTGGCAACGCAGTGGAGCCAGGGGGTTAGTGTGGGAAGAGCTCTACAAGTGGTAAGTCATGCAACTAGGAGATAAAATTAAAAACACTGCCTTGAAACTTCTTCTCAAAAAGAGGGGGGAAAAAATCTGACAGCTTAGTGGGTCTGGGTTTGCTTCCTGGCAGCCCCTGGAGCGAGTGCAGCCCTGAGGGTGGTCCCGCAGCAGAGGCGTTCTGAGGGTGCTCTGCCCTGATGCAAATCTCATTCCTGTGCCGGCAGACCCAGCGCCTGCACCCAGCCTGCCCCGGGCAGCAGGCACAGCAGGAAGGCAAGAATGGGCTGTGGGGGCTGTCCGGGGAGGGCAGGCTGCAGCCAGGTCCCCATGGATGCCACAAAAGGCACGCTGCCGGCTCACTCCCTGGCATTTCTTGGCACAGAACACGGCGCCAGCTGGATCCCAGGGTGTCAGAGGTGTGTTTGCACAGGAGCAAGGGGCAGCACAGGCACTGCTGTGGGGGGACAGGGCTTGGGCACCATGCTCTGCACTGCCAGGGCTTATTCCAAGGCTGCAGCCTTTCTCTCTGCAGGCTCAACATCAGTGATGTCCAGAAACAGGGAATGGAAATGCAGTCCCTAACTTAGGAATAACAAAAGACCTGATTCCCCGGAGCCCTTTCCCACAGCCCTCCCAGGCATTCAGCTCCCTCACCCCCTGCCCCAAAGCCTTCTCTCATCTCCAGGGCTGTTTTCTGGTAGCTTCTCAGCCTTGCACCAGGGTTTCTGTTAAGAAACAAGGATGAGCAGCTTTGGTGGCTGGAGATTTGTTAAGGCTGAGGAAGAAGCACTTCCCCCTCATCCTCTTCAAGAGAGTTACACAATTTCAGCTCAGATTTTTTGACACACACACACCCACCCACGCCCCACTCTGCAAATCTTCAGCCTGAGGTTAGCATCTGGCAGGCAGCAAGCAGACAAAGCCCACAGGAAAATTCAATCTGCTAGTGAAAGGTGGTGGCCAATTTCAGGTCTATTATTTGCTATGCCACTGATAAGCATTAGGTAATTAAGATAAACATGGTTTATATAGTTGCTAAGAAGCAGTGCATGGAGGCAGGAACCTGCTGGGGTTCCATAGTGGTCAGTTCAGGTTACTGGAGGCTGCAGTTGTTGCCCAGCACAGGCTGCAGTAGGAAGCATGCCACTGATTGCAGCCTGCCCCAAGTCCAGCCTGGCCTTTGGCATCTCCCCACAGCAGCTGCCAGCAGATTGCAGCCTCTTCTGGGTCAGGGATGGCTCATGTTGATAGCCAGGTTAGCAGGGTTGCCTGGTACTGTGTGAAGCTGTCAGGAGGCATGGTGGATTAATCCCTTCAGCCATTATGCCTTTGACATGCTCTTTTCTAAGTTCTCCCAAGCTGTTTCAAGTTGTGGGACTCTCCCATAGCTGCATCTGAATCACTCCTGAGCCAGGTGCTTTGGAGGCATTGTTACTGCCTGCCATTCACACGGAATTGGGGTGGAAGGTACAGGACAGGTTAGACACTGTGCCAAAGGAAATACAGCTCAGCCACCTTCTGACACACTGTGACTTTCCCCTGTCACTCTGGGACAGCCTGCCTGAGCCTGACGCTGCGACGCCCCCCGGTCCCCATCTTCACTGAAAGCCAAGGGCCTCGCTGAAGCACGCCATGGGTTGTGCCTCTCAGAGCTCTGCTCCGGCACTGCAGCCCCTGCCGTGAGCCGCTGGGCAGGGAGCTGCTGAGGCACTTCCTAGCCCCGTTCAGAGATGCAGGAGCGCAGCCCAGGAGGCAGTGCTTTTAAGTGCTGTGTTGGGAATGAGTGGGAGTGAGGCACTTGGCAGGGGCTCCTGCTGGAGTCCAAAATAGTGATTAATTAATGATATTTATTATATTGTGCAATACTGTACTTTATAGTGCTCTGCCCCTCACGTCTAGCACCTTCCCCAGACCAGCATCATCTCTGCAGCATAGCTGGCTCCTAGGTCCAGACCTTCCTATGGTTAATTAGGTTGCAGGAGAAAACAAGTCCTTGGAAACAACCTTGCAGAGATAGACAGCTTGAGTAAGAGGCTAATGACTGTTGTGAGATTGTTTGGGACCAATTTTAGGAGGGGGGGAAATACAAAGAATCGGCTTCAGTGTCTTGAAAGAGGTTAATGGTCCCACTCTATCATCTGAAGGACTTTTCCAACCAAAACATTCTGTGATTCTGTGGTTTCCCAGGGCACTGGTATCCCAGAGACACTGGGGATTGCAGCAATTGAGGGGAGCCAAGTTTCAACATAGGTGGTTTACTCCCGGCTTGACTGTGTGTGCTACATCTTGTAAGGAGCAATTAAAGCTGCTCTTGGCTAATCTTGTATTTGGCATGGTGCAGAAATGCAGCAAACAGGAGTTACTGTCATAGCCTTGGCTTTGCCAGGGTGCCACCAGCAGAGCAGCAGAGCAGGTGGGGGCAATGTGGGCCCTGTCCACGGGGGTGCTGCAGTGGTCAGCACCTTTTGTGGGCTCACATGCAAGAGAGTCCATGACAGCTGCCAGCCTCTGTAACTCATCCCAGCAACATGACTCACTCTAGAGCTCTATATGCATACACTAGTTATATTATATTGTATTATATTCCATTGTATTCTATTATTAGAATTAAAGAATCATTTAGGGTGGAAAAGACCTTTAAGATCATGGAGCCCAACTGTTAACTCAGCACAGCCAAGCCATCACTAAACCATACCCTCAGTGCCACATCTACACACATTTGAAATCCCCTCTAGGGATGGTGACTCCAGCACTTCCCTGGGCAGCCTGTTCCAGAGCTTAATTACTCTGTATGGTTGAATCACCTGGAGGTGTTTAAAAGATGCATAAATGTGGTGCTAAGGGACATGGTTTAGAACCAGAGTAGAGTTAGATAATGGTTGGCCTTGATGATCTTAAACTGAACCAGTTCTGTTCTGTTCTAAATATTTTATATCTTTCTTAGCTTTAAAATGTTTTTATATTGCATTTTATTACTCTAATATATAATGCAGTGTGACACAGTGCTACACTTTATGCTTCACATGTGGTGCTGGATCACTGGAGAGTTGGGTGTTGTAATGCCTCCCAGGGCCCCATGAAGAAGAAAACTGTACTGAGCAATTTACAACCAAGCTCCCTCCTTTTTTCCCTTTATTTCTCCCTTTCTGCTGATGGCTTTCCAGAGACCGATCTGAAGGTCACTGGGATTGACTTTCTCAAGAGCAAGAACTGTCCCCAGCACCACACAGATGCCTACAACATCACAAACCTGGTGGTGCGGCGTGGGATGCCCTTTGACCTCCAAATCAGCTTCAGCAGGGAGCTGAAGCCCTCTGACAAGCTGGCGCTGCGCTTTGGCATCGGTAAGTGGCAGGCAGGCAAAGCAGAAGAGTCGTGGCAGCCTGTTCCTGCTACCTGGCACTGTGTGGTCATTGCAGACCCATGCAACCCTCCTGCATCTCGTGCTGTGTTTGTTTCCAAGGTGAAAAGCCAATGAAGAACAGGGGGACCCTGATGTCACTGAACCCAAGGAGGGAGCCAGATCTCAGTGGCTGGAAAATCTCCATCGCCAAGAAAAGTGGCAAAGAGGTAGAGTCCCTGGGCAGCACTCCCACATGTATGGCACTAATGCCAAGCCCACCAGGAGCTAGAGCAAATCTTCATCTCCCTGTCTTGCTTTTCCTTTGCTCTATAATTCTGGGGGGCAGCACCCACTTTCCCCTCCCTCCCTGCACAGACCCACACGGCCACCAGCATCAGCACTGGTGCCGGTCTGTGGCACAGTGTGTGTCCCATGGCTGTACTGGCAGGTCCATTATGCCACCTCTCCTTGTCACCTCCCCAGTGTCTGCTGTCTGTCACCAGCTCACCCAGTGCCCCGGTGGGAAAGTACACCCTGAATGTGAAAACTGGGACTAACATTTACAAGCCTGAGAACAGTGAGGTCTACCTGCTGTTCAACCCTTGGTGTGAAGGTGAGTGGTCCTGCAGCCAGGGCTGGCCATTTCTGCTGCCAGGGATTGTCCTTAGGGGAGCTCTTCCTCACATTCTTCTTCCTCTCTTTCCCACATACCTTTGTTTTTTCCCCCTAAAGCACTGCAAGCAGCATCCTTGCAGAGCTAGCAGGAAGCTGGGCAATAACAACAAGCCAGGTCCTCACTGGGGAGCCCCCAGTGCCGGATTAAGGGGCATCTTCTGTCACCTCTCTTTGCACCTCTCTGACACCCCTCTCTGTTTCCCTGGGCCACAAAGGTTAACTGGGAGGACTGGGTTGGCTTAAAATCCAGATTAAGAAAAGTGTTGTTGGTTGGCATTAGTCCCCCAGTTTGTTCTGCTGTCTACCTAATCCACTAAAGCATTTGTGCAGAAAGAAGCTTTTTGCTCAAGTCCAGCAGCAGCCATGTAGCAACAGACCTGAAGGAGTAAAGTAAAGCTTATTCTTAACGGAAATCCTTCCACAACAGGGTCAAAAAATGAGTGCTGCATGGTCATAATTTGGTGGGAATGTTGCTGACTACTAGCTCCCCAGGTTAGCTTTCCAAGGAACACTTTGGATGATTTCCCATGTGTGTGTGCAAGCTACCTGACACCTGAGGGGGTTTTTGCTCCAGGTGATGCTGTCTTCCTGGATGATGATGCCAAGAGGAAGGAGTATGTGCTCAATGACACAGGCATCATCTACGTTGGCTCTGCAAACAGCATCTACAGCAGACCCTGGAACTTTGGGCAGGTAAAGCACAGCTGTCATGCTCATGGCACTGCCCTCCCATGCTCTTTCTCCCTCGTGTCAGGGCTATCCACAGAGTGGCTCCAAGCGCTGGGATAAGCCTGCCAGCTTCTCTGGGAGTCTTCACCTGCTTAGAGCCATCTGCTTGCTGAAGTGTTTTCCCCACCTGCTGCTGGAGAGTGGGGTTTAGTGGCACAGTTTATAGCCAGATCACGAGACTCTTGGCAAAGGATGTGGAAATTGGGGATGGAGCATTTCTGGTTGGAAAAATTCCCATATGGGCTCTCTTCTGCTCCCATGCAACACAGCAGCTGTTGTGAGCCACAGAGAGGGCTGGTGGGGAAAGAAAAATCCAATTCTTTACCTGTTGCATCATGAATAGGAAAAAAATAGGGGAAAACCACTGGCAGGGGCTGCCATTGTTTGAGTGGTGCCTTCAGTTGGGTGCAGGACACAATCAGCCCACACTTTCAGGAAGGGTGTTCCTCCAGGCTGCCTCTCAGATAACTCCAGCAGAGTGGAAGGACAAACTCACTTGGGCTGGAGATAGGAAGTGGATGTCAGAGCAGGGTCATTTGCACCTTGTAGGAAGCACACAGACACCCAAGTGGAGCATCCTTCACCCTATCCAGACAGGCTTCCCTACCAGAAAAATGTTGGAATCTGTTTGGTTTTTCTTTCTGTTTTGGTTTCTGTGATTTCAAGCTGCAGGACACAAGCTGCTCATGCGGATGCCTCCTCCATGCCGGGGCCAAAGGGCACTGTCCTTAGGGCTGGTCCTGGCCTAATATTTATTCTACTGTTAAACCTGATATTCTGTCAGACTTCCTTGGATTGGATGTTTGACATCTCTGTGAACTGGAGCTGAGGGAGCTTTATCAGCAGCTGCTAATTAGGAATCCTTTGCTGTAATAATCTGCCTTCCTCTGCCTCTTTTTCCCCCGGGGTTTATTTTGTACCTACGTCAAGGGCCCCATTAAATTTTCATTACTCTTGTGAGTAAGTTTCAGGGCTGCAGGGAGATGACGTGGATGGCTTGAGATTATTCACAGGAGTAAAGATCGCTGGGTCAGGTGCCAACTGTGTTTGCAAGACACATGAGATGGGCTTTTGTCTTCAAAGGTGAGGGTTTGTTTAAGCCCTTCTTTGGAGACAGCAGCCTTGGGAAGTCTCATAGGCTTGAAAATTCAATATCGTAAAGGAGGTGTGGAAGTTAGGACCAGTCAGACAAGTTCCTCCAAGTACTGAAGCAGACTTTGTACTGATTGAGCAAATTTTGGTTTAGAGCAGCACGTAGAAATATCTCCACTTTCTCTCACAGTTTGAGGAGTCCATCTTGGATGCCTGCATGTATCTGCTGGACAAAAGTGAACTCAAGCTGGCCAAGAGAAGAGATCCTGTGATTGTGTCCAGAGTCATGTCTGCTTTGGTATGCCTCTCTTGGAGAAGGACTTTGCCTCTCCAGCTCTCACTTTTCCTTCAAACATGTTCAGCTTTCACTGGGGCCTTGAACACCATTGCAGGGTGCATCTGAAACGGTTTCCTTCAGAAACCACAAGGAAGGAGCCAGGGTGGAGGAAGAAGGCAAGTGAAATACAGCATCTCCTCATCTCCAGAGCTTGCATCTGGTGATTGTCCTTCCTCAGCACCTGCATTGGCCGGGCCAGCACCAGAGCTGTGTTTCAGGGGGTCAGCTGTCCTCTGTAGTGGTACCCTTCTTGGAGCCCTGGGCTCTAAGATACAGGAGGCAGAGTGCATTTTGGCTGCCCTGAGCAGTGGTCCCCCCTCCCTCTAGATAACCAGGTGGAAGGTTTCCAACTGGGGGAGCTCCCAGCCAGCACCAGCAGCCTTGCTGGGTGTCCTTGGAGGAGCCACAGGGTGGGAAGAGAGCCCAGAGTTTCCTTCAGCCTCATGCCTGTGTTTTTCTCCTTCACACACGTGTGTGGCACAGGTTAATGCCAACGATGACAGTGGAGTCCTGCTGGGGAACTGGTCAGGCAATTACAGCAAGGGCACCTCCCCCATGGACTGGATCGGCAGCGTCTCCATCCTGCAGCAGTTCTACAAAAACAAGAAGCCAGTCCTCTATGGGCAGTGCTGGGTCTTTGCAGGAGTCCTCACCACTGGTAAGCAGGGAACTGCCTCCCTTCTCTGATACCCTGAGCACTGTGTCACTCAGCCAAGTGACCGTGCTTTGAGTGCCAGAGCGGGTGAGGTCTTCTGGGTAAGGAGAGGCTCAGGGAGCTGGGACTGCTGAGCCTGGAGCAGAAAAAAGCCTCATGGGATCTTATCCAGGTGTGCAAATATCTGACAGCAGGGAGCAAAATTGTAGAAGTTTTGAGGCTGGAAGACACCTTTGAGATCATCAAGTCCAACCGCTCACCTAGAGCTAAGCCACTGCCACTGAACCACATCCCTCAGCCAGCCTTTGCTCAGTGGTACCCAGCAACAGGCCCAGAGGTGATGGGGACAGCCTGAAACACAGGAGGTTCTGTCTGAACCTGGTCAAAAAGCTCTTTTCGCTGTGAGGGTGATTGGGCAACTTGTGCCAGGGCTCCGAGAGGTTGTGGATTCTCTGTCCTTGGAGATGCTCGAACACTGTCTGGATAGTGCCCTGGGCACTAGTGCTGTGGAGGCCCCTGGGTGAGCAGAGTCAGATGAGCTGATGCCCAGAGGTGCCCAGCACCATGAGTGATGTCGTGCCCCTGTGTTTGTCCTGTGTGTGCTGCAGTCATGCGCTGCCTGGGCATCCCCTCGCGCTGTGTGACCAACTTCAACTCCGCGCACGACACCGACGACAACCTGCGGGTGGATGTCTACCTGAACGAGTACGGCGAGAAGATGAACTCCATGTCCTTCGACTCAGTCTGGTACTGCCACAGGGGCATGATGCTTCCCACCCGACCCCTGCCACCCCAGACTGCCACAGCACCCAGCCCCAGCCAGCCCTTTGGGCATTGCCCTGCTGCTTTGGGTTTGAGGCTTGGGAGAGAGAGGGAGAGAGGGAACGGCTGGGAGAGAAGAGAGGGAGAGAGGGGGAATACCTGGGAGAGAGAGGGAGAGAGGGAATGCCTGGGAGAGAGAGGGAGAGAGGGGACTCCTGGGAGAGGGGAGAAGGAGAGAGGGAACAGCTGGGAGAGAGAGGGAATGCCTGGGGTTTCACAGGGTTACACACAAGTCCCCATTAAACCTGCCCTTTCCTAAGGATTGAGGGAGGTGATCCCAACTCTTCTGGCTGGCACAGCTCACTCCTTTTCTTTCCAACCACATGCACACAGGAACTTCCATGTGTGGAATGACGCCTGGATGAAGCGGACAGACCTGCCATCGGGGTTTGATGGCTGGCAGGCCATCGATGCCACCCCTCAGGAGCAGAGTCAAGGTAGGCTCTGCCTAGAAAGGCTCTTCCACAGCTCCCAAGGGAGGCAGGGACTTTTTCTGTGAGAGCCATGGTCCCCAGCCAGCAAAGCATGTAACCCCCCGTGCACATCTTCACACACCTGGGCAGTGGCATCCTCAGGCTGGGGTCTCACTCCTGCCGACTCAGCCCAGGACAGGAGGAAGAGCATTTCTTGGCAGGCAGAAAATCAGCTTTGTAGGATGCTTTGGGGACATGGATGTTATTTCAGAGCTCATTTCTCTTTCCACCATTCTCTAATGTCTTTGGTCGAGTTGAAGGCTCAAAGCAGTCTGTAGTAAGAACTGTCCCCAGTGAAGATGCTTTCTGTAGAGCTTTCCTGAGGAGCTTCTGAGAGTGACTGTCCAAACCCTCCCTGCAGAGATGTAGTGAATTTGGAGGCAGGAAAGAAAAGATTAATCCTCAAGGCTGTGCAGGAGTTGGGGCATTGCCAGCAGACAAAACACAGGTGGCTGGCTGGACTCAGCTGACTCCATCACTGAGCCACGACTTCCAAATCTTAAAATGATTTAAGTGAGGGGAAGCACAACGAAACTCTTACCAGACATGAGGCATCTAGGATGATTAAGGGACTGGAGCCCTGTGAGGACGGGCTGAGAGCCCTGGGGCTTTTTAGTCTGGAGAAGACTGAGAGGGGATTTAATAAATGTTTATAAATATTTGAGGGTTAAGAGGGAGGGGAGAGGCTCTGCTCAGCTGCACCCTGTGATATAGGATAAGGGGCAATGGATATAAACTACAGCACAGGAAGTTCCACCTCAACATGAGGAGGAACTTCTTCACTGTGAGGGTCACAGAGCACTGGAACAGGCTGCCCAGAGAGGTTGTGGAGTCTCCTTCTCTGGAGACTTTCAAGCCCCATCTGGATGTGTTCCTGTGTGCCCTGTGCTGGATTCTATGGTCCTGCTCTGGCAGGGGGGTTGGACTCAATGATCTTTGGAGGTCCCTTCCAACCCCTAACATCCTATGATCCTATGATCTAAGGAAGCCCAAGCAGCTATGGGATAAATGGGGGTGCTTTGGGAGCTTCTCTCTGAGTTGGAGGGGTGCTTACTATGTAGGGTCAACTATGGTGGCCACAGGTTCCTTCTTGGGTGGGTCTGAGGGCAGAACCAAGGCTCTGCTCTCGTTTGGTACAGCCAAGGCTGCTGTCTGTGCCCTGCAGGCATTTTCCAGTGCGGGCCGTGCCCGGTGAAGGCTGTGCGAGAGGGCAGCGTGTACCTGCCCTACGACGGCACCTTTGTGTACGCCGAGGTGAACGCTGACCAGATCTACTGGCTGGTCAGGGAGGTCAACGGCCGCCAGAAGATCACCAAGCTCAGCAGCGAGACGCGCGCCATCGGCGTCAACATAAGCACCAAGGCCGTGGGGCAGGACAAGCGCGAGGACATCACCTCTGAGTACAAGTTCCCTGAAGGTGACTGCCCCCTGCCTCTACAGTAGTACCCACACAGGACACCTCTGGCCGTGTAGGTGACCCCTACCTAGAGGTCACCTACAGAAGGTGGCGCCTTCTCTCCAGGATGAAACCGCAGAGTATCTGCCGCAGCAAAGCCCTTGCAAGGCCTGGAGAGCTGGGGGAGGCAGCGCTGCTCCTGGGCATCCTCATGCCCGCAGTGACACCTACAGGCTGCTCTTCAGGGGCCAGCCTGCAGGCAGAGAAGGAACTGAGCTGAGTGACCACCCCAGAGCTCAGACTCACAGTTGCTTCATTTCTTTTTAATTCTTTCCATTCCCCAGACCACAGCTGGGGAAACCCCCACCACTCACGTTCCCTCCTCACAGTTCTCAGAGCCTCACAGCCATGTTGTGCTAGACTGTTAAACCCTTCCCAGTGAGGAATGGGAAAAGCTTGAGATGAAAAATGGAAGAGCATCCATCTTCTAAAAGTGTCTCCTTCAGGAACCTCTTCCAGTCCAAAATGCTACAGTTGGATCCAGTGATAGTGTGAACCAGGAGGGTCTCCTGAAGTGGAGGTGTCCTGACATCCTCTCTGCTCAGCAGCAGAAGCGTAACTAAAGGGCAGGTGGCTGTTGGTGAGGAGACTGAGCCACAGCTCTTACCCAGCTTTTGTCTCTGTCCAGGCTCTGAGGAGGAAAGGAAGTCCATGCAGAAAGCTTCCTCCTTCATCCGCCCTGCCACGCTGATCCCTCGCGCACACTACGCTGCTGGGCAGGTCATGCCTGTGGAGAACAGCTCTGAGCTGCTGCAGGACACCATCTCCAAAACTGGGCTGCAGATTGAGATCACCAATGTGGCACCTTTGTATCCTGGCAGCCCCCTTGAGCTGGCCATCACTGTGAAGATTGCTTCTCCTGGCACCTGGGCCATCAACCTCGTTGGCTCCTGCCAGCTGCAGTCCTACACTGGGAAAATTGAGGGTAACCTTGGATATGTCAAGGAGACCATCCAGCTGGAAGGGCAATCTGGTAGGCATGGGAAGCTTGCTGTGTTCTGGGGCCTCTTTTCATCTGAGCTGATTCATAACAGCTCTGCTGTAGCTCTGGGCATGGCTGCACAAGGAGCCTGTCTGCTCCCTCCCTCTCTGGCTACTGCGGGTGGGAGTCACAGTTACAGCCTGGGATCCCACCACAGCAGGGACCAAAGCACAAAGGCCCTGTCCCTGCTATAGCTTCAATGGCTGGTTAGAAATCCATCAGGACCTGCTGTAAGCATCAAAGATACCACTGCAGGCTTTAGCTGCCTGCAGATTTCAGCCTCTTTGTGTTCTGGTGCTTGCTGTTGGTCAGCTGGGGGGATACTGGGGGGAGTGTTAGCTTCTGAGCTCTTCCACAAGCACATTTCAGCCTTGTGGCTGCCTGTCTGATCCCAAGAGCTGCTTGCTGTTTGTTGCCTATCTTGGAGCAACCTGGGCTTCGTTTCTGGTCCCCAGCAACGTGACTGAAATGTGCTAAACAAGAGCCCAACGAGTGATGAATAATTAACAGCTCTTGGCTCATTCCAAGCCTGAGTCACTTTCTCCAAACAAATAATCTTTGCTGCTGGCTCTTGGTGCGTGGGTTTGCACACCTACTGTGGCTGTCAAAATGCAGCAGGGGAGGACACGAAGGTAGCTGCATCCATTTACAGACAGGGACAGGCTGGGTTTCTGATTTCCAGAAGTCAGGAAGCCTTGTGGCTAAAGCAGTGGAGGTTTGTCCAGGCAATTAAGGAGAAAATGTGAAGTGAAAGGAACTCTACTGATTTTATAGCAAGCCTCAGAGAAACCCCAGGGGAGAGAGGCTTTAATGTACCCAACCAGGGCAGTGGGGCACAAGGGCTGCCAAGCTGCTGGCAGTGAGGCCAAGCCAGTGCTTGGTGTGGTGGGGAAGTCGTAGAATGGTTTTGGTTGGAAGAGACCTTCAAGATTATCAAGTCCAAGCACTAACCCAGCACTGCAAGAGCACCACTAAACCATGTCCCTCAGCAGCACACAGGCCTTTAAATCTCTCCAGGGCTGGGGACTCCACCACTGCCCTGGGCAGCCTGTTCCAGGCCTTCACAACCCTTACAGAGAAGACATTTTTCCTGAAATCCAACCTAAACGTTCTCTGGTGCAACTTGAGACTGGTTCCTCTTTTGTCCTAGCAGGATGGTGTGGGCACAGCCACCCTTCCCATGGGCTCTGTATGCCAGTTACCACCCAACCAGCAGGGCCTGTGCCCTGCAGGGACATGGCCCCAAAGAGCCCCTGGGTCTAGCTGAAAGCAGAATGGTCTCAGCACGTATGTCTCGTCCCCGACTCTGGGACAGCAGCCACCAGAGCTGCCTTTGTCACCAATTTGCTGGGCACGTGATGAGCTGTGTTTGTGCTCTGTGTCCTGCAGAGAAGCAGATCCCTCTGAAGATCATGCCTGACACCTACCTGAGCATTCTGGCTGCAGTGGAAGACGAAGTGCTGGTCCACGTCACTGCCTTTGCTGAGGTGCAGGGCGTGGATGACAAACTCACCAAGGAGGTGACAAAGAGATTCGACTACCCACCCATCACCATCCAGGTGAGGCAGCTGCCAGACTGGCTCCTTGGGCATGAGGGTTAAAGCCCTTCCCACAGCAACAGCAGAGTGCTAATAGTGCTCCCAGGGGGCTGTCCAAAGCAGCGGCCTCCTGGGGTGCTCAGTCCTTGGGCATTTTGTTTGGCTGCTCAGCTTCTACTTGGAGGTGGAAAGGAACCAGGAAATGAAGATATTTTTTTTTTTTTTTTTATTGCCCCATCAGGTAGGGGCTGCTGGAGGGATGGGGGATGGAATCTGGCAGTTTGTAGGTGTCCATCTCAGATCCCACAACTGCAGCTCTGGAAGCATAAATTTGTTAAAGAAGCAGAGGGAAGAGCTGGTAACACAGCCAAACAGGGCAAGAGCACAGAGGGTTGCAGGAGGGTGGAAAGGATGTGAGGAGGAGGCCTCTCCCCACACTGCTGGTGAGAAGCAAATCCACAGCAGCTCCAGCACCTTTACGACCCCTCTGATCCCCAGTGTTGAGGTTTCTTTCTCTCTTTCTTCCCCTGCCAGATGCCAGAAAGAGCCAAACTGAATGAGGATTTCACCTGTGCCTTCATCTTCAAGAACAAGCTGAACATGGCCCTGGACAACTGCAAGCTAATGGTGGAGGGCTTGGGCCTGTTTAAGATGACAACATTTGATCAGGGGTAAGGAGATGACCCCAGCATGAAGTCAGCATGGCTTTAGTTGTTTGTTTCCCAAGAAGGAGCCACAGGGGGGATTTGGAGTAACAGGGCCCTGTGCAAGCTGTGTTTGAAAACATGCCACACCTGGGTGCAGCCCACGGGGTAGAAGGCCCCCTGCAGATGCTGCCATGCTCAGCAGGGGCTTTCCCTGTGCTCCTGGCTGTGCTGCCAGGCTCAGCTGGGACAGCATGAGCAGGGCCTTTCCTCCAGGCATGAACCACAGAATCAGTTAGATTGAAAAAGACCTTTAAGGTCATTAAGTCCAACCATTGACCCAGCACTGCCAAGCCCACCATTAAGCCATAGTCCTCAGCACCACATCTACAAGGCTTTTAAATCCCTCCAGGGATGGGGACTCCTCCACTGCCCTGGTCAGTCTGGGCCAAGGCTTGACAACCCTTTTTTGGGGAAGAAATTTTTCCTAATGTCCAGCCTACACCTCCCCTGGTACAACTTGAGGCCATTTGCTCTTGTCCTGTCACTTGTTACTTGGGAGAAGAGTCCAACCCCCACCTCACTCTCACCTTTTTTCAGGTGCTGCCTTTCCCAGACTAAACAACCCCAGCTCCTTCAGCTGCTCCTCACCAGCCCTGTTCTCCAAACCCCTCACCAGCTTTGGTGCCCTTCTTTGGACAAGCTCCAATGTCCTTCCCGTAGTGTGTGGCCCAAAACTGAACCCAGTCTTTCAGGTGTACCTCATCAATGCTTTAGTATTTCAGCAGGAGGGGGAAGTCTGCAGAAGCTTCCCAGGGCCACCAGCGAGTGCCAGTGTGCCAAGGCCCATTTCCTACATGCCAGTCAGAGGACAAGGGACATGCCCACCCTAAACAGAGGCAGGGGCTCTTTCCTGGAGCACAGTGATTTGGAAGAGGCAAGCAGGAAGCACAACTCACGCTGGGATTGTTTTCCTTTCTCCTTAGGGATTTACCGCCTGGCAGGATCATGAAGTCTGAAATAATTTGCAAACCAACCAGAGTAGGAGAGAAGAAAATAGTGGCCAAGCTGAGTGCCACCCAAGTCAAAGGCATCTCAGCAGAGAAGTCCATCACCATCTTCGAGTAGCAGCAGTGCTTGGCAGGCTCTGAAAGTGCCACTGCAGGTCTCGGGCTCTTCTTGGTTCCTGGCTGGCTGAGCAGAAGTCTCCAAGCAGAGCCGAGGGAAGGAAGCTGCTGTCCAGGGCCCTGCTGTGCTGATTGCAGTTAACAGAGTCAATAAAGATGCTTAAAATCAGCTCTGGGCCTTCTGTGGCATCACTGGGCTGGGAGGGCTCCCCTGAGGGAACAGGCTGCTGAGCAGGGCCTCTTGTGACAGGACAAGGGGTGATGGCTTCAGTCTAAGAGAGGGAGATCCAGACTAGATGGAAGACTTTTTTTTTTTTTTTTTACAGTGAAGCTGGTGAAACACAGACCTGGGTTGCTCACAGAGGTGGGAGATGCCCTATCTCTGGAAACGTTCCAGGTCAGGTTGGATGAGGATCTAAGCAACCTGATCTAGTTGAAGATGTCCCTGCTCAGTGCAGTGGGGCTGGACTAGATGACCTTTAAAGGTCCCTTCCAACCCAAATAATTCAATGGCAGTGCACAGCTGGAGTTCTTCCAGACATAGTGATGTCAAAGGACACAAAGGCTGTGCACAGCTGGAGCCCCCTGCTGTGCTGCTCAGCCCAGCACCTCCTGAGCCTGCCAGCAACAAGGGCTTGCTCTGCCCCACAGCATCGCTGCACCATGGCCAGCGGCAGTCAGGCACTGGGGTCTGTGTGCGAGGAAGGAGGAAATGGAGCCAGGCAGCAGTATAGGGATTGTTTATTTAAAGACAAATCCTCAGAGGGGCTGCAGAGTGGCCAAAGGAAGGGGTGGTTACACCTGGGTACTTGCCAGCCTGTGGAAAAGGAGATCAAAAGGGGCTTTGGCCACTCCCTGCCTTGTGCATCACAGACTGCAGGAACCCCCAGGAGAGGACCCAGGCAGCCTTTGGGCCATCAAGGTGGTCAGGCTGCCCCAGCCCCTGGGATCCTCTGCCCACAGCACACTGGTGTCCCACATCCCTGCAAGGTCAGCTGCAGGGGCATGTCAGGAAGCGGGAGTGCTGCTCTGCAGGGGTGCAGAGTCCATGTGCATGGTGCCCACAGGGAGGTGAGGAGCAGGTCCTCAGCAGAGAAGAATTAGTCCTTTAGTAAGTACAGCAGCAGCTGGAGGCACAAAGAGGAGTTACAGACAGCAAAAGGCATCCATTTTTGAGACATAAATCCTTGCACTGAAGAAGAGGGGGACAAGACTGACAGCCAAGAGCCACCAGAAGAACCCATTTGCAACTGTGCCAGGTCTCGGGACCACTGGAGCCAAGGCTGGGCTGGCTGTCCATGGCTCTGCACAAGACACAGGGACATGTCCCCACCTCTCACTCGTACCCTGACTGTGCTGTGGGAGGAGGGAAATGCCTGTTCTGGCTGCCTCTTCACACCACTGCTCTGTTTCAGCTATTCATGGAGCCACCTGAGGTGAGCCAAGGAAGCAAAGGCTGCCTGTGCACATGCTGAGGTGCAGTAGGCTTGACGGCAGAGGAGGGAAGGTGTGGTCTCTCTCCCTGCCTACCTGAATCCATCTATTTGGGGGCTGTGGCCTAAGAAGCATCACCACACATTGGCTCTCACCCCCATCCACCTGCCTCAAGGGGATTTTCAGACATTAATTGGTTTCTTTCCCTGAAGCCCCATGCCCACAGCACCAGCAGCCAGAACATTACCTGGCTGCAGAGGCCGAGCAGCAAGCCAAGATCAGAGCAGATGAGCTAAAAGGGCACTGTCACTTTTCCTCCTTCACCATCCCTGTTGCTGCCTGTAGGAAATCCCTCATGGGCTTGCCTATGGCCCCAGTGCCCTTGGCTGGGGAGCACTGACAGGAAGGTACCTGCTGCAGGAGCAGGAGGAGCTTCTTCCAGATCTTGACCACACTGCTGCCCAGAGCGGAGAGGACACCTCAACTCTCCCCAAAGGTGCTTTCTTCCCCCTAAAAGGGTTTTATTAAAACCCAGTAATTCCTAAATGACTCTTTCTAAACTTTGTCACTGACAAAGAGAAGACAGCCAGAGGCTGAGAGCAGTGTTTGGAGATACCTGCTGGGTTCTAGCCCAGCTGTGCTCCCAGTCCCAGCACTCTGCTTGTTCCCAGGCCCATTGCCAGAAAGCAGGACTGCTGGGGCAGAGGACAGTACCAGGAGACCATCTCAGCCCTCAGCAGTACAGATTCAGAGGGTTTTTGGGAGGGATGGGGAGAAAAAATAAAATCTTGCATGACTTCTCTTTGGTTTTGCTTCTATAAACACTAAAAACTTACAACTAGGTCTTCACAAAACTCTGTTTTCATACCCGAAACTCCTTCCTCACACTTATCTTTGGTCTGTGTTACAGAGGAGGAGGAGATCAAGCCAAGCATTCCTGGGGGCAGGAATCCAGGAGCACATCTCTAATACCCTGCAAAACTTACTGACAGTTAAACTAAGGGAGAGGGCAGGAGTTAAAAACAGTTGCAACCCAGTCTCAATCAGAGCTACTCCAAGGTCTTGTTCCTTCTGCAGCTTCACCAGAGTTCACCAGGAGCATAATCAGTGCAAGAGCACTGGGCATAAAGGCCAGAAGTGAGAGGAGAGTGAGCTCAGGAGGCAAGGCTCAGCTACCTGCAGCTATCAAGTGAAAGAGAGACAGCTGAATCAGATGAGCCAAATGGAGAGAGCCAGGACCTCTACCAGCAGGATGCTCCTGTCTGCCTGTCCTCTCTGACCCAATGCCTGGGCTGGGGACCAGCTTTGGCCTGCAGGGTTCAGCCAGGCAGCCACTACTCCATACGTCCTGTGCAGCCCTGGAGCAAAGCTCCCTGCCACCAGCAGCTCCACAACCCAGGCTAACGTTCCTGCCAGCCCACCAGCTCCAATGGCACTTAGGCAAGCAGCACCAGTCTTGGGCAGCCTTGTGGGCACAGAAGGCTAAAATTTACCCTTGGAGATATTGCAGAGCCCAAAGGAATGTCACTAAGGACAAGGTGGCCCATCTGCTGCGTCCACAGCCCCAGATCCTGCAGCTGGCAAGACCTGAGCACCAGCAGCTGTCATGATGCAGAAGCAGCACCCCTTGGGTGAGCTGAGCAGGACGGTGTTCAAGCAAACCTTCAGAGCTTGGCCCATCTGGCCACTGCGTGGGGCAGAACAGACAGACTCCTCAGGACAGCAAAGCTGGGACCAAGCTACCCAACAACTCTAAACCTTCCTTAAAGTCTGAGTAAGAAAAGCTCAGCAAAGCAGCTGGTGAGGGTCTGAAAAGGAGCTTCTGAATCCCATCACTTCCAAAGCTTTCCCTGGAGACATGTATTGCTCCTGGCTTCCAGAGCAGTACTCCTGAACTGTTCAGTGCACCAAAAGTAGTTAAAAACCAACCTTTGCAACCTCCAGCACAAACAGTTATTAAAAACAAACACCTGGGAGCTGCTCCCACCAGGGAGGAGGACCCTTGGCTTATTCAGGGAACACCTGGACGGCAACATCCCGAGCCAGGAGCTGCTCGATCTCCTCCTGGGTCAGAATTGCAGATGCAGGAGCCGCTGGCGCCGCCTCAGCCGGTGCAGAGCCTGTGCACTTCAGCTCCGAGAAGGGGTTGAACCAGCCCGGGGAGAAGGCACCACCAAAGGCCAGCTTCATTCCTTCCCAGCCGCTGATCTGCTCCCAGGTTGGCTTCTGGTTTTTAAGGCGCTCAATACCCTGCAAAAAGAGAAAAGTCTGGGTTGCCTCAAGGCTTTCACATCTGAGGGCTGGACTAGATCATAGAGTCACAGAATAGCTCAGGTTGGAAGGGACCTCAGAGATCACCTCCTCCAACCTCCCCACCATGGGCAGGGACACCTCTCAACTAGACTCAGCTGCTCAGGGCCTCGTCCACCTGGCCTTCAACACCTCCGAGGAGGAGGCAGCCACAACCTCCCTGGGCAGCCTGTTCCAGAGTCTCACCACCCATGTACTGAAGAATTTCTTCCTAAGCTCCAGTCTAACCCTGCTCTCCCTCAGCTTCAAACCATTCCCTCTTGTCCTGTCTCTAGACACCCTTAGGAAAAGTCCCTCTGCAGCCTTCCTGGAGGATCCCTTCAGGTATTGAAGGCAGCTCTAAGGTCCCCCTGGACCGAAGCAGGGGCAGGAGGAGAACACTACCAAGCATCAAAACCCTCAGCCACATGCATGATCTTTCTCGGTTCATGCTGCTGTCTAGATTGCAAATAAGGATCCTGACCACTTCTAGGCAGCAACCCCTCTCTCCCCTCCCAAAAAAAGCACCCTTCAGCTGCTCTGAACAGCAGCAAAGCAAGAAGGAAGGTCAGGCAGAGGCTGCATTAGCAGCAGATTAAGGAGTTCATCAGCAGAGGCAGGGACACACTTTCCCTCTCCCAGCCTAATCCCTTCAGGACATGCACTGAAGAGCAGCACAAGTCTGACAAACTGCAGCCCCATCTCACTTTGGCTGCCTGCACCAGGGGTCAGCAGGGCCTGAGGCTTTGGAAATTGTTGCAGAACTTCCATTACTGTATAACAAAGCTTTTTTCTAAGACCAATCTGTATTTAGCCCAAATCCCTCATCACACTTCCAGAAAGTTAGACTCCTGTATTTCCAACTGACCCAACGCCTCTTTCCCCTTCCCATGGCACAGCTCAGCCACCTTCAAACAAGTGCTCAGCACACATCAGCTTTTCCTGTTCCATGTTGCCTAGTTTGGAACAAATACTGAAGAGAGAAGCAGCACACAGAGAACTAGGACCACCTTTCAGCGAGAGGCACAACACTGCAGACACAGGGACAGCACAAACTGAGGGCCCTGGCCTAGTGACACACAGGACAGGCACCAGCAGGCACCTCTGCCAGCTGTGTTGATGCCAACCCTTTGACTGGAAAGATCAGCACTCCACAGTGCTGGTTAGCAACCTGAACCA